>NC_064630.1:305757578-306366306 GCF_023864275.1 Schistocerca cancellata
CAAGTGTGATCCTATTTCCATCATCATTCCTATCCCATTCTACCTCGAAATCTGAAACATTACTGATCTCATTTTCACCTACATTGAGCAACTCTTCAAAATATTCCCTCCATCTGCCCAAGGCATCCACAGGATTCACCAGCAGTTTTCCTGACCTGTCCAAAATACTTGTCATTTCCTTCTTACCTCCCTTTCGAAGACTGCTAATTACACTCCAGAATGGTTTTCCAGCAGCTTGACGAATAGTCTCCACCCTGTTTCCAAAGTCTTCCCACGATTTCTTCTTGGATGCTGCAATTATCTGTTTGGCTTTGTTTCTTTCTTCAACATAACTTTCTCTGTCTACCTGGGTTCTGGTATGTAGCCATTTTTGATACGCCTTCTTTTTCCTTTTACAGGCTGCCTTGACTGTATCATTCCACCAAGCTGTTTGCTTCATCCTACTTTTACACACTACTGTTCCAAGACATTATTTAGCCACTTCTAGTACTGTGTCCCTGTACCTTGTCCATTCCTTTTCCAATGACGGTAATTGACTACATTCAACTAACTGGTACCTTTCTGAGATCGCTGTTATGTACTTGTGCCTGATTTCCTTATCCTGAAGTTTCTCCACTCTTATCCTCCTATATGGACCTGACCTCCTGCACTTTCGGCCTCACAATCCCAATTTCACTGCAGATTAAATAATGATCAGTGTCATCAAAGAATCCCCTGAATACACGTGTGTCCCTCACAGCCTTCCTGAATTCCTGATCTGTTATTATATAGTCAATGACAGATCTGGTTCCCCTGCCTTCCCAAGTATACCGGTGAATGTTCTTATGTTTAAAAAAGGAGTTTGTGATTAATAAGCCCATACTGGCACAGAAATCCAAGAGTTGTTTCCCGTTCCTGTTGGCCTCCATATCCTCTCCAAATTTACCCATAACCTTTTCATACCCTTCTGTTCGATTTCCAATCCTGGCGTTAAAATCACCCATGAGCAGAAGACTGTCCTTGTCCTTTACTCTAACAACTACATCACTGAGTGCCTCATAAAAACTATCCATCTTATCTTGATCTGTCCCTTCACAATGCGAATATACTGACACAATCCTAATTTTCTTGCTAGACACTGACAAATCTATCCACATCAGTCGTTCGTTTACATACCTTATTGCAACTACGCTGGCTTCCATTTCTTTCCTGATGTAAAGCCCTACACCCCATTGTGCTATTCCTGCTTTGACTCCTGACAGCTAGACCTTGTATTCTCCCACTTCCTCTTCTTTCTCACCCCTTACCCGAATGTCACTAACAGCTCAAACGTCCAGCCCCATCTTACTTGCAGCCTCTGCCAGCTCTACCTTCTTCCCAGAGTAGCCCCCATTGATATTAATAGCTCCCCATCTCATTACCATTTGTTTGCCAAGTCGTATCTTAGGAGTCCCTGGTTTGTCAGTTAGAGGTGGGACTCCGTCACCTCCAAAGGTCCGAGGCATTTTGCTCTGATTGTTGCCAGCATCATATTTAAAGTACCAGGGAAGCAGGTTGCTAGCCTTATTTGCCCCGAGTCCCATTGGGTTTTACCCCTAACGGCTGAGGGACTAACCGTTGGATTTGGTAGTCTTTGCCGTATGAGCACAAAGGTGACCACGACTCAGAATATGTCCGAGATACCCAGCCTTATTCCAAAGTAACTGGTATCCCGACTGTCGGGACAACTTACTTGGCCACTTATACGTTGCTCGTGGTTCATGAACTAGGACAAGTGGACTCATAAGAAAGGTGAATGTGTTACAATTACGACGAATGTTTATGAACAAATTGAAATAAATTTTATTTGTTTAAAAGAATGAAATTCTGACGAGGTATAGGAAGAGGAAAGTGAGACTGAGTGTGTGCGGTGCATCAAAAGTACGGCAGTCATCTCTACAAGGCGAACTACTTCAGAGCGTATTACAAAAGTGTGGCGAACTTACCGAATTGAAGTCTTACTCACAAACACCATGTCTTGTGTCGTCTGTGGTCTTCACTGCACCATAAGTGAACCGTCGTAGCATCCTAGGAAAGCGACTTACAGCCACAAGGCAAGCAAGATACGGTGTTCGGTTTGACGTGATTGCTGTGCGCATTCACTCACGCTAGACTGGGAACCAACAACGCTGAGAACTCCAACGGCCGGGTCAAAGAACTAACGACAAGAAGACCGATTCTGAGAACAATTATTTGTCAAAATATCGTAACTGAAGTGTTTAAGTGACATGAACCGACGAAAATATAAATACGTCCAATTTGTCAAGTATGACAAGAACATCGAATAATAAAAGCATTGCTTGTCACAAGCCAAAACATATGTAAAGGCAATAATGAATATTTAGTATTACGAATTTTCTTTCACTGTAGGTAATTCTTTGTGCAATACTTTTTGTACAGAAAATAAGTTTCAGTTTCCAGTTGGGCAAAGATGTGGCTCTCATGAGAAGAACAACAGAATACATCCCTCTCACCCTTTCTTGTCCACTGTTCCCTTAATAAAAGGTACTTCCATGGACCATATATGTAGTTACAAACCTGTTAGTTTCAAAAACCATGTATTAATACCGCAAATTTTAATAATAGCGGTAACAACTACCACTGTCTGCTGTCATAAGCAAGATCTGAAGTATGCCCTTCGAAGGGGCAGATGTGATGGTTCTTAGTAGCTGATAAAAAAATTTTCATTCTAAAAATTTGAGATAGGAAGTATGTATTTATTGGAAAAAGTAACTGCTTTACATACCCCCCCCCCCACCACTTTTCGCTCCCCTTGGCTACAAAGTTCTTTATTGAAATTCTCTTCTTTCCTAACAGCCATCGTCACTTTCATTTCAATCTTCTCGTCTTTCATTCTCTCTTCCACTACTTCTAATACCAAACAAGTCTTCAAAAGTGTTGTACTAATAAATACATTCTTAATGTCCCATTATTTATTATTATTATTATTATTATTATTATTATTATTATTATTATTATTATTATTTATTTCTTGTTACCAACTATTCAGATTATTATTATTATTGAGTTTTTTATGTAATAATTAATCAATATCATTCTTAATTCCTACATTATCATTACGAACAGTATTATGATTATTATTATCACCAAATAGTATTTTTATTAATGAAGTACATATTATTGTGATTGTTATATAATATTTCTTATACATATTGACCCTCATCAAATTTAAGAGAGGGTCTTAAGGTCCAATACGGTCAGGCTAAATAGGTAGTAAAGAAATAGATAAAATAAATCAAATGACATTGAGGAAATTAGATTAGGAAATGAGACACTAAAACTGATAGGTGGCGTCTGTTGCTTGGGCCTCAAAGGAAGTGATGATCCGTGAAGCACAGAGGCTGTAAAATTTACAGTGACGACAGGAAGAAAATCCTTTCTGAAGAAGAGAAACTTGAAACACTGAACACACGTTTTAGTGTTAGAAATATATTTGGAACGTTGCCTTGTGCAGAAGTGAAACGTGGACGACAAAAATTCAGACAATAAAACGACAGAAAGTTTAGAAACGTGGTGCTGTAGGAGAATGCTGAAGATCAAATGATTAGATACAATATATAATGCTAAGGTACAGAATCGGATAGGAGAAAAATAAATTTATGTAACACTTTGTCTAAAAGAAGGATTTTGTTGATGGTATATAGTCTGAGACATCAAGAAATCGTGGGTCTGGTAACGAAGGAAAGTTTTAGGATAAAAATTGCAGGGAGAGACCAAGGCATGACTGCAGTAAGCAGGCTCATCAAGTTGTGACTAAAATAGGCAGGCTCAACCGGTCTTGAATACAGTAAACAGGCTCAACAAGGCGTTACTGCAGTACGAAAATGCAGTACCTTTGTTATGTCTGTTCCTTTTGACACTCAGGCATGACTAAAGCAGGGTTCGAAACCATCTTTTGTGTCGGCGGTCTGTCGGTCTGTGGCAGATATGACAACACGCTGGTGCAGGCAGAAGTGTTTCAGAAAAATGGTCCAAATGCCTCTGAGCACTATGGGACTTAACATCTGAGGTCATCAGTCCCCTAGAATTTAGAACTACTTAAACCTAACTAACCTAAGGACATCACACACATCCATGCCCGAGGCAGGATTCGAACCTGCGACCGTAGCGTTCGCGCGATTGCATACTGAAGCGCCTAGAACCACTCGGCCACAGCAGCCGGCAGTGTTTGAGAGCAAACCATTTAGCACACCTCGTTCAACATAAAACTCCACAGCAGACGACCTCTACGAGTTCACATGTTGACCAGACGACATCCTCCGTTAGGATTGCAATGGATATGAGAGATCAAGATTGGACTGTGGATCAATAGAAACGTCGCCTGGTCAGACAACTTACATTTCTTGTTACACCAGTTCGATGGTCATGTCCGTAAACGTCATCATCCAGGTGAACATCTGCTCGAAACGTGCATCTCACCACGAACGCAGGCCGGCGGAGATAGTATTATGCTGTGGATGACGATCCACCACGCCAGTCGCGTATTAGGCGAATATTACTTCATCTGTTCAGTCTTGTTGTCTTCCCCATTGGCGATAGCATCTTCCAGCAGGATAACTGTACATCACACAAGGCCAGATTCGTGCTATAGTAGTCCGTGTATCGTGATAGAACTCACGTTGTTGTCTTAGCCACCAAATACGCCAGATCTGAACTCGGAATGGCACGCTTTGGGCGCTGTCTCCATGCCCTCAAACCACCGGCCCGTAATTTATGGAAACTGCGTAGACATTTGGTGTCACGTATCTCCGGTAACCCAGCAAGGACTTGTCGACTCCATTCCGTGCAGAGTCGCTACTGCAGTGTATTTCAGAAGTGGACCAACATGCTGTTACAGAGGCTGCCATAATCAGTGCAATGGTCATGCAGATATGAAGGGATTTGAGGCTAGGACCGGGTGGACTAGCTTAGAGAGCTGTCTCAAATGAGCATTTGGACTAAAGGCCAAAACAGCTTATGTCGTGCAACTTTCAAGAACATTGCTGCACTGCTGCGTAACGCAAATCATCTCGTTGTGAAAATAACCACGGACTATGGAAAAAGCAACGAATTCTGGAGAAAACTATTACTTGGAGATCATAGTCCTATCATCAGCTAATGACTGAAGGGTTGCGCAGCTAGTAAATATCGTTCTCATATTTGGACGTTTCACATGTCCAAAGTATGCCCTTCCGGACAGTATTCAGTATGGCGTCCTATACTCGTGCTAAGCGTTTCCAGTGTGGTTTTCAAGCACCTACAGTGTTTGGTGTCTGTACGTAAAAAAAAACCCTTTTGTCTTGCAGGCCCGAACGTAACCTGTTCAAAACACACCGTTAATTGACTGAATGCACTAGCATAACTAACATCCTAGGACTAGAAAACAACAAAGAGCTGAGTTAGCATCTGTGAACGACACTGCCTGCACACGAACCAAGGACTAGCGACCAGTCCGGCAGTCGTTCTTCCCGCAAACCATACGCGACTGGAACAGGAAAGGGAGGTAATGACAGTGGCACGTAAAGTGCCCTCCGCCTCACACCGTTGTTGGTTTGCGAAGTATAAATGTAGATGTAGATGTAGATGTAGAAGCTTCCTCCAGCCGCTACGACGCCGACGTCTCTAGGCGACGCGTCTGTCACACCGACTTCGGTAATTACCTTCTCCTCGAAGCTATCACGTAATTACTTAAGCAAAAAGTTGGGGGCGAAGAAATTAGTGATGTAAGAAAGCAATTCCGATCGACACACCCCTGACAAAGTTGGTAATTGGTTTCTCTTAATAATTTGCTTCACGTTAACGTGGCTGTTTATATCGAACATCGCTTCCGCTAATTTTACTCCTAATTTGACAAGCCCAGCTGCGATCCTGTAAAATCGGTCTTCTTCTTTTATGCAACCTGTTCGAGAGAAGCCGTTCCCGGTCTTCTCCCTCTCTCTCTCACGGCGTTCAATAGCTGGATCTCTGGCGGAAGCAAGCTCGCAATAACGAGAATGTCGGAAATTTATTAAATTACGCCCGACCGATGCAAACGGCGAGTCATTACTGAACGTCTGAGAGCCAGATGTTTCTCTCGATCGATGTGGCTTCCTTTCTCAGGCACTGAAGTAAAGTGGGTGAAGCCAAGTTCCTCGTACGGCTGCCTCTGTTAATGTCGATGAACAAAGCACGCAGTTTTCCGAACTCATACCATTGTTCCATACAGCCCTTCACTTCATTATGAACCCGATAAATTTGCCTTTTCTGTTTATCATCTCATTCCATTTAGTTTATTCTTTGTTTAGTACTGTTGCGAACTGTTCATTGCTTTTCGGTGCGTTTCTTTCGTTGATTTTCATGCTATAAAAGAATATTAAATGTTCTCATTCATTTTTTATTTCTTTCCTTTCTGTATATCTTAATTTCGCTTCTATGAAATATCGAGTCACTCGTTTCCAAAAATAAGTATGTCGCTTCGTCGTTTCTACAAAAACAAGTTTGGAGCAGTAACCTTCTGTTTTATTGCCTTTCCATCACTTATTTTTCAATGTTTCAATTTCTTGTGTAACTATATTTTCAGTTTTTTTCATGTCTACGTTAATTTGCTACTTCTATCATTCCTTTTTTGTAGAGGGTGGGACAGAGCAAATTGCTTATTTGGAAATTCAGTTAAAAATAGTACAGATATATATATAAGGTGTTCGGAAATTCCCGATGCATACTTCTAGGACTTGTAGAGGGGAGTGAGTAGATAATATTTTGAATTGGAACCCACGTCCTGAAACGTACCGTTTCCGTTCGAGAATCATTTGGAAACGCTTTAGTAATGCACCCACTTTTACAAATAACTGGTTTTGCGTGACCCAGTAGATCACTTTTTTTATAATTCCACTCGTTAATAGCCAAAAAAAATTGCTAGCGTACGCGTTGACGGGTTTTCTTCAACGTGTTGCAGTACGGCCTGTTACAGTTCGGGTGTTCGTCGTCTCCTTGGAGCACCACTGTCACGCCTGCTAACGGTGAAGGTACCCTTTCTCGAATACGTTGCGTAATTGTTGCGGAAACGCTATGCGGTGGAGTCAGACATTGTGGAGAACGATCTTGACCTTCGCCATTCAAAAGGAACATGTTGATGCATTCTGCAATTATTCTCTACTATGTTTCTCTACCACCCACAGATACCTGAACGGGAAACGCTATGCGATGGAGTCAGACATTGTGGAGAACGATCTTGACCTTCGTCATTCAAAAGGAACATGTGGATGCATTCTGCAGTTATTCTCTACTATGTTGCTCTACCACCCACAGATACCCGAACGATGCTCGTATCAGGCCAGAGAGGTAGGCTAGGCGTCAAGTGAGATCTGCCGATTCGACTTAACCACTCCCCCCACGGCCCCCATGACTACCCTTTTGCATAGCTACCTAGCAAACGTGTTTCCAAAAAGTTGTAACACGGAAACGGTATGTTTCTGAACATGTGCTCCAATTCAAAACATTACGTCCTCACTCCCTTCTGCAAGTCCTATAAGTCTGTAACGGGAATTTCCGAACACACAACATTTAATTTTTTGAACAGCATGAAGTACAATATCTAAAATTTATGTTTCCATTTTTTTAAAGATGATATCAGGCAGACTGAGTCCATTATTCTCAATGCACTGCGTTACCGAACTCGGCTGTTTCGTTCAACTCTTTCGAGCATATCGACAGGTGAGTTGGTGACAGCCTGACGAATGTTGTTCTTCCCGTGAGCCAGGTCCTAGGACGATGTATGTAAGCAAGTGATTTTGAATAGCGCCATGAAAAATAGTCGCAGGGGGCTAAATCAGGCGACAATGCTGGCCAGTCCAGATTGCCCCTCAAGGAGATAAGATGTACTGGGAGGAGTTGGTGCGAAACGGTCATTGGCACAAGCGCTGTGTGTGTGTCGTGGCGCCGTCCTTCTGGAAGTATACAACGCCCACATCCATCTCATTGAGTGACAGTGCGAAGAACTCCTGAATCATGTGGACATAGCGGTCAGAAGTCACCAAAACTACCCCGTCGTTTCCTTCAAAATCCATGGATCAATTATTTCAACTCACGATAGCACACACCAAGCAGTTGCATGTTGTGAATATAGGGGACGTTGATGAAGTTGTCTGTTGGTATCAAGGCTCCAATAGTGGAGCGAGGTAGCGCAGTGGTTAGACACTGGACTCGCATTCGGGAGGACGACGGTTCAATCCCGCGTCCGGCCATCCTGATTTAGGTTTTCCGTGATTTCCCTAAATCGCTCCAGGCAAATGCCGGGATGGTTCCTTTCAAAGGGCACGGCCGACTTCCTTCCCTAATCTGATGAGACCGATGACCTCGCTGTCTGGTCTCCTTCCCCAAAACAACCCAACCAACCCCCATCCAATAGTGCATGTTCTGCTTATTTACAGATCCAGAAACATAGAAGTGAGCCTCAACTCTGAAGAAAACTAGTGTGTCGAGAGGAATGCCAATAAACGCCTCACATGCATTTTCTAGAGCAACAAAATCGCGTAGATTAAATTCCTCCACCACATTCAATTTGTAGTGATGAAGTTTTAGTTCTTTACCAAGGATTTTTCTCACAGAACGAGCAGATAACCCAAGAGTAGTAGCATATTTGCGGGCAAAGCGCTGAAGGTATCACAGAAGAGAAAGCCTTACTACGTTAATGTTTTGGGGTGACCTTATTGTTCGTGGATACACAGTTTTTCTCCTTCCAATTATCTGTTTCCCTAAAGTTATCGACCGCCGGCCAAGTACACGACCACAGGGCGCTGTAGTGAAATGTGTACGGAATGAACGGTGCGTTGCTACGATTGAGAGTGACCGTTAGGAATGGTTCAAATGGCTTTGAATGCTATGGGACTTAACATCTGAGGTCATCAGTCCCCTAAAACTTAGAACTACTTAAACCTAACTAACCTAAGGACACCACACACATCCACACCCGAGGCAGGATTCGAATCTGCGACCGTAGCGGTCGCGCGGTTCCAGACTGAAGCGTCTAGAACCGCTCGGCCACAGCGGCCGGCGACCGTTAGGAAAGATTGCCTCGGCAGCGAACGCGGCCTCCGCCTTTTTGCACTCCATGTTGCTAACTAAACCGAGAGGAGCTATAACTTTACACCCTGCCATCTCGAATGTGCTTACCTCCACCCACCTCAGAATAACCGCCGCTTCAGGGCGCCAAATTCAGGTAAGCAATTTGCTCTGCCTCACAGTGTAATTTTTGTGAAAACACTATTAGTTTCTCTTATATTCACTAGTCGAGTTCCTGAATATTTTAGGAAGCCCAAAGTGACAGTCGATCATTTCGAAATTCCCACTGTCTACCGCAATACACATTAGCAGTCGCTGGAGTAACAACTTCTGGACACACTTCGTTTCCACTGCATATGCTACAAAAGTGCAGTATTTTGATGACTTCAGGGTTGTCGAAACATATACATATTGAGGTGAACAGCTACACTGAATCACCTCGTATATCGCTAATCGTGAATGACGATATAATGGACTATGGGCAACAAATTACACCTGTAGAGCTAGAGGAAGGCCACAGAAACATTGACTGAAACGTCGGTTATATTCAGTGGCAGTTACCGTGCAGTATGTTACGCAGAAAACTTTTACGTTTGCAGAATGAGATTTTCACTCTGCAGCGGAGTGTGCACTGATATGAAACCTCCTGGCAGATTAAAACCGTGTGCCGGACCGAGACTCGAACTCGGGACATTTGCATTTCGCAGGCAAGTGCTCTATCGTCTGCGCCACCCAAGCACGACTCATGACCTGTCCTCACAGCTTCAATTCTGCCAGTACCTCGTCTTCCACCTTCCAAACTTCACAGAAGCTCTTCTGCGAACCTTTCAGAACTGCCCAACATATACTAAGTATTAGTTGACTATTGTGCCCTCTAGAAGACGGAAAAGTTAACTCAGATACATTCCTGCATTCCAACAGGCCTGGAAGAAAGATATTGCGGAGACATGGCTTAGCCACAGCCTGGGGGATGTTTCCAGAATGAGATAAATCTGCCAGGAAGTTTCATATTAATACACATTCCGCTGCTGAGTGAAAAATCTCATTCTGGAAACATACCCCAGGCTATGGCTAAACCAAGTCTCCGCAGTATCCTTTCTTCCAGGAGTGCTAGTTCTGCAAGGTCCGCAGAAGAGTTTCTGTGAAGTTTGGAAGGTGGGAGACGAGATACTGGCAGCATTGAAGCTGTGAGGAGGGGTCGTGTGTCGTGCTTCGGTGGCTCAGACGGTGCCCGCATCTCGTGGTCGTGCGGTAGCGTTCTCGCTTCCCACGCCCGGGTTCCCGGGTTCGATTCCCGGCGGGGTCAGGGATTTTCTCTGCCTCGTGATGGCTGGGTGTTGTGTGCTGTCCTTATATAAATGCCGGCACGGTAGCTCAGCGTGTTCGGTCACAGGGTTAGCTGCCCTATGTAATAAAAAAACTGAGTGAATGGATCAATAACGAACTTCAACGGGCGTCAGGTGACGTCCGCCACGAACAACTGAAACGAACAAAATGATATTTAAAAAAAAAAAAAAAAAAAAAAAAAAAGACTGTAGAGCACTTGTTCGCGAACGGCAAGCGTCCCGAGTTCGAGTCTCGGTCAGGCATGCAGTTTTAATCTGCCAGGAAGTTTCAACTTTTACGTTAACTGACTCTGATCACGGATGCGTACGAACATATATCACTATATTGTAATTGTTATTGATTTCCGTCAAATAAACTGCCGTAGTAAGAAATATTTTGAAAGAGCAGAATTAAATTAATTCAATAAATTCAGAATACATCGTTCCTAATAAAGCCAGGTGTATTCAAGTGTCAAAGTTATCTATACGTACAGATTGATGCATGTTCTGATGTTGGCGGTACAGAAAGATCACTTTCAAGCGTAGACGAAATCTCCTCTGCCACTACTAGTATGAAGAGCACATAGTGTGCAAGCAGTCCGTGCACTGATGGAAAAAATGACACAGACCTTGTCGTTATTTCAAAAGGAACTATACTGTTGTTTGGACCCAAAATTATAATTATCTGCAGAAAAAATTCAGTGATAAATCTCTTTCGTATTTATGATATCCAGTTACTATTTAACTTTGCAGTTAAATTGGGAATCTGTTTTTCTTGCTGCGGGCTGAAAGACACGGCACCTGAAAACTTATCTTTGTCTCAACTGAAATACATTACGATGTAGTAAGGAAGATTTGGTGAGCAGTGCACTATATTTCTGTGATTCTAGATTCAAGTGAGTGGTGACACTGACTCGTTTTAAGCGGCACGCCACGAATGAATTCCTCTCTTGTGCCAATCTCTTTATCTCACAATTCCACGTGCACCGTACGTCCTTAATTATTTGTTGGATGTAACCCAGGCTCCGTCTTCCCCAACGGTTTTTACCTTGTACTGCTTCCTTCTAGTACCGTGGAAATTATTCTCCGATGTCTTAACATACGTCGTATCATCTTATCAATATTTTTCCTCTCCGATTCTACCAAGTGACTCCTCATTTCTTGTTTTATCAGTTCCCTTACTTTTCAACAGCTCTCTGTAGCTCAACAAGAGCCAACAGCGCCAAAGAAACTGGAAAGGGCATGCGTAATGAAATACAGAAATATGTAAACAGACAGAAAATGGCGCTGCAGTCGGCAACGCCTATATAAGACAAGAAGTGTCTGGCACAGTTGTTAGATCGGTTACTGCTGCTGCAATGGCAGGTTATCAAGATTTAAATGACTTTCAGTGTGGTGCTATAGTCGGTACACGAGCGATGGGACACAGCATCTCCGAGGTAGCAATGAAGTGGTGATTTTCCCACAAGACCATTTCACGAGTGTACCGTGAATCTCAGAAATCCGGCGAAACATCAAATCTCCTTTATCGCTGCGGCCGGAAAGAGATCCTGCAAGGACAGGGCCAACAACGACTGAAAAGAATGGTTCAACGTGACAGAAGTGTAACCGTTCCGCAAATGACTACAGATTTCAGTGCTGGGCAATCAGCAAGTGTCAGCGTGCAAACCATTCAATGAAACATCATCGATATGGGCTTTCGGAGCTGAAGACCCTCTCGTGTACCCTTGATGACTCTGCCTCGCCTGGGCCCATCAACACCGCATTGGACTGATGGTGACTGGCAATATGCTGCCTGGTCGGATGAGTCTCGTTTCAAATTGAATCTAGAGGATGGACGAGTACGGGTATGGCGACAACCTCATAATCCATGGACCCTGCATGTCAGCAGGGGACTTTTAAAGCTGGCGGACGCTCTGTAACAGTGTAGGGCGTGTGCAGTTGGAGTGATATGGAACCCCTGACGCGTCTAGATACGATTCTGACTATTGAACCGTACGTAAGCATCCTGTCTGATCACCTGCACCTATTCGTATCCATTGTGCATTCCGACGGACTTTAGCACTTACAGCAGGACAACGCGACTCCCCACATGTTCAGGATTGCTACAGAGTGGCTCCATGAACACTCTTATGAGTTTAAACACTTCCGATAGCCACCAACCTCCACAGACATGAATATTATTGAACATATCTGGGATGCCTTGCAAAGTGCTGTTCAGAGAAGATCTCCAGACCCTCGTACTCTTACGGAATTATGGACAGCCCTACAAGACTCATTGTGTCAATTCCCTCCAGCACTATTTCAGATATTAGTCGAGTCCATGCCACATCGTGTTGCGCCACTTCGAGAATTTCAAACGCATCGCATCATTTCTCGGCACTTCACGATCCCCCTTCTTTATACATCGATTCTTCCTGGAGATTTTCTTAGCTTCCTGACTGCTCTGCATCATTACTACATTATGATCGAGTCTATATCTGCTGCTGCTACATCTCACAATCCAGTATCTGATTTAAGAATCTCTATCTAACCATGATGCAAACAAGGTGGAATCTTCTCGTGTATGAAGGCATTTTACAAGTATATGTTCGAATCGTTTGATATTTGAACTTTGAAATTGCTGTAAGCAGCTGGCCATATTCTAGAAAACAGTTAGGTTATTTTTCTCTCACTCCTACTACCGAACCCATATTCTCATGTAAATCTCTGTCTTCTATTCCTTCCCCTAATACTGCGTTCCAATCCACGATAATCATTAGATTATCATCGCTCTTTACATACTGAATTATCTGCTCAGTTTCCACCATATACTTTACTTCTTCGTGTCCTGCTTGTGACGTTGGAATATCTTCTCTGTTAACTAGTTTCTTTCATTCGCTCTTATAGATGACGCATCTGTATCTATCATTTTTCGTTATCTTAGCAGATACCACGAAACTCGCAGATGTAACCAAGTAGAACCGGACGGCAATTACATGACGCCATGTGCAGAAAGTATCGGTTGTGTTATTCTCTAAAGGACAACAAAGGACTCATATTACAACTCGCCGATACGTGTTTCCATTAGGAGTTTCCATTAAGAGTGCCACGAATTAATGAGTAGTAATAATTTAGTCACAAGAATAACAGAAAATTTCAATTTTAGGTTCATTTTTTACTTTATAATGTATTTTAAGACCTCCGAAATATTGCAATGGATTTGTGAGTGTGTGGGTTTTATTTTGTCAAGTTGTGCAAAGGATTGATCCAGCAAGTAGCCTTTGGCTCCTGCAAGAAACAATTTCCACCTCACACTACTACAGAAGTCAGACAGATGCTCCTAATGTACCAACAACATCTGCTTGAAAAACATTCAGCAACAAATATCTTCTGGAATCGTCCGCTGTAAGGAAAAGACACAAAAATATTCTATATTCTTTTGTAACTAGTGGAATACTTGGGTACTGGAGTATTGCTAGTTAGTGTAAGAAAAACATTAAACGAACGAAAAATATTATTTATTGCAAAAAAATTCTGAGAAATCAACTGAAACTTTTTCTTATAAATTAATAAATTTCCGGGTTCTTTTCAGAACAATAGATTGCCTCTTATGGATAGGAATGCTATTATTTTACAAAGTATGGAAAGGTTCTTTTTTCCCTTTTTTCAGAATGTTATTTACTCGGCAGAATGAGCTGTGCCTACACAACTTGAATAACTTTTCTAGGTACGGTCAAGGCTGTCACGTGAGAAATGTAATGGAGTGAACTGTTAGGGAGGAAAGATGGAGCTCGTATACGCTGTAGTGCACAATACCATCAGCTGCGACGACTGCTGCCTTCGTCGCTCGCTGCTGGCAAATAACACAACTATCTCTTTCTATCTGGATTGACCTTCGCCCATCAAACTCTCCCTAAGCCTTAATGAAGTCAAGGACTCCTATCCGCCCCTAGTCTAATTGTTGGTGTAGTACACCAGTCAGATAATCAGTCCACCACGATGCCACTCAATATTCGGTCACAGGTGTTTAACTAGTACTCTGTCCGTGTTCACACCACATAAGTGTGGCGACCAACACAGTGAACAACGCTTAATCGCGAGCGACTCAGAGAATATCACTCCGATTTGCTAACAACAGAGGTGCTCTCCCAGTGACGTACTGAGGAGAGATTTTGGTCCTCGCTCTTTGCGTACACGTACAAGCGCACTCGCTCTCGTTACGTGTTCCCGCTCCAAGAGCGACATCGGAACGGCCCCTTTTTCTGGAAGAATTGCAAGGGTATATCATTCCCTGTCTTCCCTCACTTGTCTGGATCTTTGCGTCAGAAATATTCTGCCAATCAGCGTTGCTCTTTTAAACGGGAGAGTGATGTTTCGTTTAAGTCGACAAATGCGGAAATATGTAGCATCTCTGTTAGGCATATACTGTCCTGTGAGAACTCCGTACCTACACAGTCGGTCCATCAAAAAATGCGTCTTCTGGGCGCTCCCACACAATGTATCGGAATTTGCTTTTAAGTCAAACACGGCGATTGTTATCCCTTCACTCTGGCAAAAGCTTTCCTCTCTCTGGGCGGTCACTCCAGCTGAAGTAGATGTGTGTTGGCTCACCCCTCTGAAGAGACGGGCTTCCCAGTGGGCTGGTTGCTTCTTGAGAACAAAAATTCCTGTGGCCATCATGTCGTGCAGCCCGCATCTCGTGGTCGTGCGGTAGCGTTCTCGCTTTCCACGCCCGGGTTCCCGGGTTCGATTCCCGGCGGGGTCAGGGATTTTCTCTGCCTCGTGATGGCTGGGTGTTGTGTGCTGTCCTTAGGTTAGTTAGGTTTAAGTAGTTCTAAGTTCTAGGGGACTTATGACCACAGCAGTTGAGTCCCATAGTGCTCAGAGCCATTTGAACCAAATGAATCATGTCGTGCATGCCAGCCTCGACTTTTTCAACCTCGGTGCGCACTTGCGATTTACTTATTAGATTTGCTATTGCTTACGTCAATTAATACAAAATGACTCTACCTTATCGAGTTTGGGTTCGAATGAAGCGTCTTGATGTGCAGAATACGGTTGCAAGGACGTAATATGTAAGAAATGAAGGTCAGGAGATCACGCCACCTTACATACACCCCCCCCCCCCCCCAATCCGTTGTTGACAAAATTTTTGTGTGGGTTTTGTAAATGCTGAGGAAAACGTTGACAAAATCAGGCAAAAATTGTTGTTTTAGATTTTCCAATAAACTTTCTCAGCCATTCTTAACAATTTTGTAATTATTTCTTTATAGCTATTGTTTCTAGCTTTTAATTATACAATTTGTGTTTTGTTGTTAGGCAAACATGGACTTTACAAAGGTTGATTTTCTTTGTCGTTGTCATTACGTGTCTCTGTTTATCTTTTTCATTTCCAAAACTTGCTTCTACAATATTATTTTTTCTGAGCTCGTTAGTGTAGACTGGATCATGTCTTAGTCTGGTTATTTCTTTTCTGCCTGATTGTTCGCAAAAGCTCTGTTGTGTCAATTTGTTTTGTTTATTTATTTCTTTTATGTGTCACTGTTTTCTTTTAAGTGTGAATAAGCTTTTCTCTTAATTCTATCCTCGGTACTAGTGTTATGATTGCAACAAAAATGTATTGATGAATGTTCTTTACTGAAGGAAAATACTACATAATTTTTTTTCGAATTCTGTATATAAAGGAAATAAGAGATTGTATGACTATCCTAATTTAGTTCCTTTCTCAAAAATTTTGAGGTATGTATAAATTAGGGACTTTTCATATTTAATAAAATAATTACTTTTACAAATAGACAGAAGGTAAGTATTATTCACATACATCTAATTTTTATGATATACACTGGTTGTATTTACTCTGTCTGTTTCTTTGTTCAATGATCCCCATGAAAGTGCTGGAAGGTGTCGACTCATTTATGTGGGTGTCACAAATCATGTGAGAAGCACTCTAGCATGCGATACCTGGTCTTATTTGTTGTTGTCATCATAAAGTGGTTTTTTTCTTTAACCAATGATGATGACTGTGGTTTATTGAGTATATGATGATGTCTTGCTACTCCTTTTCTGCCACACCTGGGCGATATGGCAGTTCGATGATTGTAGTAAGTCGGTGATTACCAACGATCATCACCTAATATATGTGCCGTGACGTTTTGGTACTCCACACCTGGTTCGGTATGGCAATTTGGTGATGTGGTAGGGAGAATGATGTTCATTTTGCTGAATCCATTTCTGGATAATGTTTGTTGGTGCCGCTTAATATTGTGTTTGATGTTCGTTTGTATTGTTTGACTATTCAAGTTTTTTTTTTTTTTTGAGTGGTGGTTGTAGTAGGAGAGTAGGAGAGATATAGGATTAGCCGGCCGATGTGGCCGTGCGGTTCTAGGCGCTTCAGTCTGGAACCGCGTGACCGCTACGGTCGCAGGTTCGAATCCTGCCTCGAGCATGGATGTGTGTGATGTCCTTAGGTTAGGTAGGTTTAATTAGTTCTAAGTTCTAGGCGACTAATGACCTCAGAAGTTAAGTCGCATAGTGCTCAGAGCCATTTGATATAAGATTTGTAGGATCTGACTGCCTTTCAAAATATAAGTTGATGAGTTCATTTCTTGTACCTTCTTTGTAGTCTCGTCGTATCATGATTCTCCCCACACTTGTCCATGAAGTAGCAGTATCGTGGCATATGACATGTCCATGCTGCGCGTTGTTCTTCTGAACTCCAACCTGACTGCAACCTGCATTTCCAGTGTGGCGTTGGTCTTCATGTTGTTCTTATTGCCCTAAGTGCTTTCTCAACATGTCTGTACCCTCTCCGTCACTATCCCGAAGCATCTGGTGTTGTGGGAGCTGGCGATTGATGTTGGTGACGATTTCCCTCTGACATGTAGAAATATTTACAATTTTCGTTTGTTGTTGTTATTTACAAAAAAACTCTGATTTTATATCATGCATAAATTTTCCGATAGTGGCAAAAATTATTAGATTGATTATTATATATTTAAGACCTCGTTGAATTCTTCGGTATTTTCATTTTTTCCTACTGTCGCCTGTTGATATTTTGCCGGTAACTTCATTGTACATAGACGTATCTGCTCTCCGTTACTGTATGATTTGTCTAGGCATTGATTCTTTTTGCCCATTGTGTCAAAGAATTTTACCACGCTTTTCTCCCCTGAGTTTTCAAATGGTGTCATCAGAAGTAACTCGTATTTCATTTTGTTTTGCGCCTCCTTAGATTAATATCTTTCGAGAAATGCTGTTCTGAACTGTAGGTAAGACGTACAGGTAGCAGCGATCTTTTGCATCACCTCCGCTACTGTTCCTGACATGTGTACACAAATGAAGTCAAGTTTGTGAGCCACTCTCCAATGGTTTGGCAAGCCTACTTGGAACTGATCGATGAATGTGCGTGCATGCAAGCTACCGCCTTCTTCCTTGAAATGCTGAAATTTTCTAACTGTTAGGAAGTGGTCTGTTTCATATCTACTCATAAATCCGGTTTGTGGCTGATTCATGGACTCAAATAATCTGCCACTGCTTGTGTCATCTTGCCTATTCTCTGGTAACCTATTGCCTGTCTGCATATGCTCAGTTTCCTGCCCCATAATTGCATCGTATCGTAACATTGGTGAACAAAAGTGTTATTCGTTTGTCTCTACTCTCGTCATTCGCAGTACTGTACCTTTGCTACTGTTATATTGTGTCATTGGATTTACTGGTTCAGTCGCCTATCTATTGGTATCGGCTGATTGTATGCGTCCTGTTTTTCTCGATCCTGTGCCTGGTTCTGTGGTATGTCATGTATTACTTTAATCGGGGTTTTCTGTTTCGATTTCTGCACGAGTGTTACGTCTGGCCTTGGTTCTACTTGAACTTACTTAGACGGCGCGTGTTCATGTACTGAATTTATGTTTGACGTATCAGTTGTTTCGCTACAGGTGTAATCGTCTCGATCTTTTCTTCGATAGTTTGTATCAACTCTGTTCGAAACTTTTCAAACTGATCTTTGTTTTTAAGTACTATCTTATTGATCCGTTGATCATATTTTTTCAGTGCAACTTTTGCGACCATGCTTGTTCTTCCGAAATTTGTATTGCTTTTGGGTGGCTTTTTTTGTAAAACGTTCCACCTTTTTGTCAACGTTTACGATGTCCAATTGGACCTTGTCCACGTCAGTGAGTAATTGCTGCTGACTTTGTGTTAGTACCTGAATTCTTTCTCTAGATTCTTTCGCGTCTTTGTTTATCTGTGTGATCTGACTATCAATTCCAGCGATCCTTTCTTCCATCTGGATTTTAACCTGTTGAATCTGTGTCGGTATCTTTTGTCTCAAGTTCTGATTATCCTGCTTCGAATCCTGATTCTGTTTCGTCATACTATCGTTCATTTTTTGTAACATCTCCGTGATCGCGACCTGTCCTGTAACACTGACTTCTGCTGAACTGTGTGTTCTCGTTCCATTGTTTTCTACTCGGTCAGTTACGTCGTTTACGGGGCTATGCTGTTGCGTTTCTAAGTTTGATAACTGCAACAATCCGTGCTGTCTTCCCTTCTCCCTGTGTTATTCTTTGTGTTGAGGACTAGTTGCGTGTTGCATTGAACCATTACGTGGCGCAAACAACTCCGCACACTGCCCTCTCTGTCCGCCCCAGTAGCTGAGTGGTCAGCGTGACGGATTGCCGTCCTCTGGGCCCGGGTTCGATTCCCGGCTGGGTCGGAGATTTTCTCCGCTCAGGGACTGGGTGTTGTGTTGTGTTCATCATCATTTCATCCCCATCCGGCGTGCAGGTCGCCCAATGTGGCGCCGAATGTAATAAGACCTGCGCCAAGGCGGCCGGACCTGCCCCGCGAGGGGCCTCCCGGCCAATGACGCCAAACGCTCATTTCCATTTCCACTGCCCTCTCTGTTGTGCTTGCAGGTACAGTTGCGTCTGTTACGGAACCTTTTCGTGGCGCTCGTAACTCCACAAGATTCTGTGCCTGTTGCTGTTTACTTCTCTTTGGACGTCAGCTAACTGCCGATTCATTGACTGTATTGACGCATATTCTGTCTCTGAGTATGTGACAAGCAAACGCGTTTCTTTAGCTCGTTTAGCTGCTAATCTTTGCCATTTCCTGCGTGGGCTGTCTATTTCTGGCTCAGAATGTGCCCTACATGGAATTTCGTATTCTGGAAATTCGACGTTCTCGTCCGTCTCAATTCTATCCCAATCTAACCGAGCCTGCTGATTTTGCAGCTCACCGACTGTAATATTCCTTGATTCACCGTCTGTCCTATTCTCAGGTTCATCATCTGTCCTATTCTCAGAAAGGTCGTTTATTTGCTGTTTATCTGATTGATTCTCCCCCATCTTGTCTACTCGCTGTCCATCTCGTATCCTTTTGGCTTGTGCTCTTGTTAACATGGACGTTCTTTCAACACACCACAACCCTATCTACAAAACTATACTACCACTTACCAGTTGGTTGAACCAACAACAACAACGTCGTGACTTCTCGGCTGTTCTGTCTGCTCTGTTACAGTCTCCAGTCTCCACCTGTGCGCTTGCAAGGGAGAAAAATTTTATTTCTTGTGTTGCTTGAGGCTTTCCCGACGGACATGTTGTATATATGGTTCTCGGGCGAGACGTCGGATGTCATAGTGAAAACTCCACAATATTTCATCAGCGCAACTGGCCGACATCTTCAGGTGCGACGAACACACTGCTAAGACAGGACCAGAGCCCTCTATTTATGCCAGTCTTAGGCAGGAAGTGAGCATGCGTGGAGGTGACGATATCAAATGACAGCTGGAAGGACAGCAACGCGACCTACAGGATGAAGAACCAAAGACTTCGGCGCACGCGCGGAGGCTGCCGCTGCTGCTCAGCGCTGCCATCGGCCGCCCCAGCGACCTCTGTCGGAAGCCGCAAGCAAAAATGCGCGTTCGCGTAGGCGCGTGACTATCCTCCCGTTGTCAACAGAATATTTATGTTGCTGACGAATCATCATCCGTCGTATGATCAATAGTAATCCTCTCTGCTCGATGCGACTTCAATATGGTCAATGCGGGATCCCAAGCTGTACTGAGCTGAAAGCCCGTGTCTCTGTTTACAAGATTCGTCGAGCTACGTATTTCCACTGTTTCCTTAATAACACTGTCCCAGTACGAACTCGTCGATGCTAGAATTTTGGTGTGTTGATAATTCATAGAATGGCCTGTACTGAGACAATGCTCTGCCACTGCAGACTTCTCTGGTTGCTCCAGACGAGTGTAGCGTCGGTGTTCAGTGCATCTCTCTTCTACAGTGCGACAGGTTTGTCCGATGTACGACATGCCGCAGCTACAAGGAATCTCGTAAACACCGGGTCTTCTTAGGCCAAGGCTGTCCTTAGATGAGTCCAAGAGAGTTTTGCCGGTGGACGAAAGACACATTTAACTTTATGGCTCTTCAATAATTTTCCTATTTTTGAAGAGACACCGCCAATGTATGGCAAGATGACCAATCCCCTTTGTTCTTCGCCATCTTCCAGTTCCTCACGTTGGGTACCCCGCTTCGGGTGTAAGGCACTGTGAATCTCCCGTTCGGAGTAGTAGTTCATTGGATAAGCTGTATGATATGGCTCGTGCTCTGTGAACCAACGTCCTAAGTACGCCACTTCGTTGCGGAGAATGGTGACAGCTGGTGGTCTGTAAATATAAGTCCGTGTGTGTTTGTTTACGGTACATTGCGTGACCTAATGTGCCATCTTCTTTTCTCCGTACCAACACGTCCAGGAACGGAAGTTCGCCGTTTTTCTCCATCTCCATAGTGAACTTGATGTTGGGATGAAGCGAGTTGAGATGCTCAAGAAAATATTCAGCGATTCAATGCCGTGAGGCCAGATAACAAAGGTGTCGGCCACATATCGCCAAAAACACGTAGCTTTCAAATCCGACGTCTGGAGTGCTCTCTCCTCGAAGTCTTCCATGAAAAGATTAGCCACAATGGGTGACAAGGGACTACCCATTGCGACGCCGTCAGTCTGTTCAAAGTATTGTCCATTAAATAAAAAGTACGTCGAGGTGAGCATATGTTGGAATAAGTCTGAAAGTTCCCCATCCAGCTTCTCGCTAATGAGCAACAACGATTCCTGCAATGGCACTCGAGTAAAAAGTGACACTACGTCAAAACTTACGAGTATATCTGATGGTGCAAGTCGTAAGTTCTTGAGCCGACGAATAAAGTCTTGTGAGTTACGGATATGATGCTCACACTTTCCTACTAAAGGGCTTAGGTGCGCTGCCAGATGTTTCGCGAGATTATACGCTGGTGCCCCAATATTACTCACAATAGGCCGCCGTGGCACATTATCTTTGTGAATTTTGGGCAATCCGTATAGCCTGGGAGGTACAGGCGCCTGTGTACGTAGCCTCTTAGCAATCACATCGGAGATCGTGTTGTTTTTGAGGAGATCCAAAGTTTTTCGCTGAATTTTGGCTGTGGGATCCTTATTTAGTATGCAATATGCAGAGTCGTCCAAAAGCTGGTGCATCTTGCTCAGATACATTGACGTGGAGAGGATAACAGTCGCATTTCCCTTATCCGCCCGTAAAATCACAATATCAGGATCTTCTCGTAGGGATCGAACCACTGACCTCTCTGCAGGTGTTATGTTGTTCTTAGGCACTTGAGTACTTAGTGTTCTATAAGCGGTCTCCTTTACAGATGAACCACATCTTCCCAAAATTCTACCAATGAACCGAAGACGACTATCCGCCTTCCCCACAACTGCCATTACATGCTTGTCCCACTTCATATCGCTCTGCAGTGTTACGGCCAAATATTTAATCGACGTGACTGTGTCAAGCGCTACACTACTAATGGGCTTCCGACAGAGGTCGCTGATGCGGCCGATGGCGGTGGTGAGCAGCAGCGGCAACCTCCGCGCCTGCGCCGAAGTCTTTGGTTCTTCATCCTGTAGGTCGCGTTGCTGTCCTTCCAGCTATCGTTTGATATCGTCGCTATTGGCCATCGAAATGGCACCTCCACTCATGCGCACTTCCTGCCTAAGACTGGCATAAATAGGGGGCTCTGGTCCTGCCTTAGCAGTGTGTTCGTCGCACCTAAAGATGTCGGCCTGTTGCGCTGATGAAATATTGTGGAGTTTTCACTATGACATGCGACGTCTCGTCTGAGAACCATATATACAACATGTTATTTCTTAATTCTAACTCATTTGATACAGCGTCACTCGGCGCTCCTGCTTCCCCTGCATCTGAGTCTATCACCTGAAACTCTTATGCACTAACAGCTACTCAAAAATCGTAAAAATCCAAAATTTTCCAACACTATAACACAATACCTTGTCCCTACAATTCTACTTTCCTCGCTACTGGTATCTGTTCTAACCCTAAATCTTTGCAAATATCTCTTTACGATATGAAAAAATTTTCAACAATGATAGCGACCTGCCGTACCTAACTCTGACACTATCCTTTCTTATTAATGTACCTGTTTTTACCTGGCAGTTTTACCTACCCTGGCGGTTTTACCTATCCTGGCAGGGTCGCCATTTTCTGTGAGTGTGTGGGTTTTATTTTGTCAAGTTGTGCAATGGATTAATCCAACAAGTGCCCTTTGGCTCCTGCAAGAAACAATTTCCGCCTCACACTACTACAGAAGTCGGACAGATGCACCTAATGTACCAACAAGAACTGCTCGAAAAACATTCAGCAACAAATATCTTCTGGAGTCTTCTGCTGTAAGGAAAAGACACAAAAATATTCTATATTCTTATGTAACTAGTGGAATACTTGCGTTCTGGAGTATTGCTAGTTAGTGTAACAAAAACATTGAACGAATGAAAAAATTATTTATTGCAAAAAAATTCTGAGAAATCAACTGAAACTTTTTCTTATACATTAATAAATTTCCGGGTTCTTTTCAGAACAGTAGATTGCCTCTTATGGATAGGAATGCTATAATTTTACAAAGTATGGATAGGTTCTTTTCTCCCTTTTCTTTCAGAATGTTATTTACTCAGCAGAATGAGCTGTGCCTACACAACTTGAATAACTTTTCTAGGTACGGTCAAGGCTGTCACGTGAGAAATGTAATGGAGTGAACTGTTAGGGAGGAAAGATGGAGCTCGTATACGCTGTAGTGCACAATACCATGAGCTGCGACGACTGCTGTCTTCGTCGCTCGCCGCTGGCAAATAACACAACTATCTCTTTCTATCCGGATTGGCCTTCGCCAGTCAAACTCTCCCTAAGCCTTAATGAAGTCAAGGACTCCTATCCGCCCCTAGTCTAATTATTGGTGCAGTACACCGGTCAGATAACAAGTCCACCACGATGCCACTCAATAT
This sequence comes from Schistocerca cancellata, assembly GCF_023864275.1. Taxonomy (NCBI): domain Eukaryota; kingdom Metazoa; phylum Arthropoda; class Insecta; order Orthoptera; family Acrididae; genus Schistocerca; species Schistocerca cancellata. Next base: position 305,781,272 of record NC_064630.1, read on the forward strand.
TCGGTCACAGGTGTTTAACTAGTACTCTGTCTGTGTTCACACCACACAATAAGTGTGGCAGCCAACACAGTGAATAACGCTTAATCGCGAGCGACTCAGTAGAGAATATCACTCTGATTTGCTAACAACAGAGGTGCTCTCCCAGTGAAGTACTGAGGAGAAACTTTCTTCCTCGCTCTTTGCGTGCACATATGAGAGTACTCGCTCTCGTTGTGTGTTCCCGCCCCAAGAGTGACAACGGAACGGCCCCTTTTTCTGGAAAAATTGCAAGGGTATATCATTCCCTGTCTTCCTTCACTCGTCTGGCTCATGCATCAGAAATATTCCGCCAGTCAGCGTTGATCTTTTAAATGGGAGATAACGTTTCGTTTAAGTCGACCAATGCGGAAAAATGTAGCAACTCCGTTAGGCATATACTGTCCTCCTGTGAGAACTCTGTATCTATGCAGTATGTCCATCAAAAAATGCGTCTTCTGGGTCTTCCACACAATGTAGCAGAATTTGCTTTTAAGTTGAACATGGGATCGTTATCCCTTCACTCTGGCAAAAGCTGTCCTCTCTCTGGGCGGTTACTCCAGCTGAAGTAGATGTGTGTTGGCTCACCCCTCTGAAGGGACGGGCCTCCCAGCTGGCTGGTTGCCTCTTTAGAACGAAAATTCCTGTGGCCGTCATGTTGTGTATGCCAGCCTCGACTTTTTCAATCTCAGTGCGCACTTGCGATTTACTTATTAGATTTGCATATCGCTTACGTGAATTCATACAAAACTGACTCTACCTTATCGAGTTTGGGTTCGAATGTAGCGTCTCGATGTGCAGAATACGAATGTGAGGACGTAATATGTAAGAACCGAAGGTCAGGAGACTACGTCACCTTACAGATTTTACACCATGCTGTTTTCGTGCCAAACAATTCTTTAGTTCAGTTTCAAACTATCATATCAAGACCAACCGAGCATTTACACACTACAACTATCATTGTGTTGTGTGCTCATTGGATTAACCACATTTGTCCAAAACATTTTAATCTGTAACTAAATGTAGTCCTACTCCACAGTGGTCAGATATTGTTTATCTCACCCTTAACGAAGCCACAGGACCATTTGAGATGGACTGCTCTGCGCTGCTGTTCAAGTTCTCTGCTCTTTGGTAGTTGACACTTTTTGGTACAGTACGTGCTTCCCACAGTTATTGTGATACTGTATAGCTTCAAGATGTATCGTTAAATACGTGGTTTTTCTGGATAAGAAGCTTTGTGTGGACTACTAGCTACAGCATATTTACAATACCAAGAGTGTGAATTCCTAAGGGACCAAACTGCATAGGTCATCGGTCTCTAGACTTACACACTACTTAAACTAAGTTAAACTAACTTATGCTAAGAACAACACACACACTCAAGCCTGAGGGAGGACTCGAACCTCGAGCGGTAGATTCCCTGTCTCTGAAATGTTTTAACTGTTGTGACCTTGGACATACGACTGAAACGTGCAGAAAGGCTGAAGTTACGTGAGCCAAGTGTTGCAACCAAGGACACAAGCACACTTAGTGCACATTCATCGAGGCTTGCGTCAGCAAATACAGAGGCTGTGTCTGCAACAAAACAAAAGGAGATGATTGTCAAACGTATAAACAAAGGCATGATAGGCTCCTGGACAGTACAGGCTATGGCAACTAAAATCAACACACACACAACAGACGTGAACATCCAAAGCCAATCATCCGAAACACGTAACACATAAATACACATCACTATGAACAACACAGGAAAGCTACCGAAAATCAATTTCCAGGATAAGACAAGTGAGTCTTCTGGCAGAGAATTACGACGAAAATGAACTCAACCCGCCCCTAAAACACTCAGCGACGTTACAGGATGTCTATATTAAAACGATAAAGTATATAGATGACAAGACAGTTGGTGGCTCCATCCACGAACCAAAAGATGTTGGAAGATGAGCTTACATATATTGTACACAAGAAAATGTACTAACAAAACCGGCACTCTCACACACACTTTTACTCAAACGAAGCACATCACAACACATATACAGAAGAAGCACATAAACCGGAATCGCCATCACATGGAAACTCTATGACACACATAATTGTTAACAGTATATCAAACCAGTCAAATTTGTCTCGGGGGTCACTTTCCACTCCAGACAAAAGAAACAAGGAATACACAGATACTGAGACCTGAATCAATAGACGCCGAAACAATCAGGCAACAAACCAATACAAGACCCTCAACTACCGAAACCAGACTTATGAAAGTATACAAATAAGAAAGATAGACCAACACACCAGCAAGAACGGGTATGAATGTGTGTGATGTCCTTAGGTTAGTTAGGTTTAAGTAGTTCTAAGTTCTAGAGGACTGATGACCTCAGATGTTAAGCCCCATAGTGCTCAGAGCCATTTGAACCATTTTGAGCCAGCAAGAACCACCATCAGTGAAACACGTGTGAAGACAAAAAGCATCGATAAAGCGTGTGACAAAATGAAGTGTAACCGTGTGACCCCCCAAAAAGATCTTAAAATGTATCTCAATCAATGACCAACACCAAGTCACAATTTGTCCGCTGAAACCGCAACAGAAACCAGCGCCAACAAGAATCCAGCTGCACCTACTTATGATAACTTAAAATCTAACTTAATTTTAAGTAGACTAGATAAAAAAGATACTGCAGACACTGGAGCGGATGCTACTTAGATTGTGCTATACAAAGACTGACTCTCTCTGTTTTCCAGTAACTGAGCAGACAGATGGAGTCATCCTAGGGAAAGAGCCGCTGCTCGACCTCATGCTCCAGGCCTGCCTTGCGCATGTCAGAATCATTCGACATGGACAAAATATACAGAGATCATGTTAGAGCGCACGGACGAACATATTTCGATTACTCAAAGACGGACATTGAAGGCTTCGTGCAAGTAAAACACCTAAAACACATAAACCGAAAATTAGTATCTTACAGTATAGTACAGAAAACAGTACTACAGTTAGAGCGGAAATCCCGAAAATAGCACAAGAGTTGCAGCATTTGTTTACAATAACCTTATAGTAGAAATGGACAACTAATATGTATCCCAAAACATGCTGCTACAAAAGCAGGCAGCAATGAATGTAAGGCTGCAATATTAATATAAACAGAACTTACAACATAATTAAGGTAACACAGGTTATGCAACCAACATTTAGTTAACTAGAGATAACCAGTACGCCCAATACAGTCATCAAATACATCTTGCGCTGACCACTTCAGAGATCTAGCAATGTATGGTAGAGAGAAAAAGTTAGTGATAAGTGCTCACATAGCTCAAGAACCACCCTCTGGAACTCAGACATAACATAGTCCTCACATGCTTGTTCCATTTCATTTAGCCTTGTAAAGTTACACCCTGATATTTAAATGACATGACTGTGTTAAGCAGGACACTACTAATGCTGTATCTGAACATAACAGATTCCTTTTTCTTACTCATCGCCGTTAACTTACATTTAGAGCTAGCTGCCATTCATCACACCAACTAGAATTTATATGAAGATGGTATCTTGTCCGAAAGAACAGATACCACTGGTGATCTTGCAGCTCTCTAAGGATGAAATTTCAATGAAATTCAGACCATTAGTTGTTTGCAGGCGTTGATAAATATCAACGGGGACAGTTGGAAATGTGTGCCCCGACCGGGACTCGAACGTAGGATCTCCTGCTTACATGGCAGACGCTCTATCCGACTGAGCCATCGAGGACAAAGTAGTTAGTGCGACTGCAGGGATTTATCCCTGGCACGGTCCCCGTGAGACCCACATTTCCAACTTCCTGTCCACACGCTACATTTGACTCGCAGCAGTCAGTCTACCAATTCCCGTAAGAGTTTGAGCAATGTGAGTGCATCTGCACTGAAGAAGATCATTGGTCAGTAAGCCTTATCTATATGAAGAGCGCATCTGTTCTTCCGGACATAGAAATATGGAATCTACATGCTGCCCTCGCAGCTCGCAGCATATCATGTGAGAAAAGGGCAAGCTAACTTTCACATAAGCTATGCTTTCTAAAACCACTCTGATTCGTGGACATAAGCTTCTCAGTTTCAAGAAAGTTTATTATATTCGAACTGAGAACATGTTCAAGCATTCTGCAGAAAACGGAAGTTAGGGATATTGATCTGTAATTTTTCGGGTCCCATATTTTACTCTTATTTTACTCTTATTTTACTCTTCTTATATAGTGGAGCCACTTGCGCTTAAACTTCGCGCATAATTTCTCTATATCCATTGTCCTGGAACCAAGGGATGTCAGTTCACTGTCGGAGTGAGACAATAACAACTTACCTGCTCTACCTAGCAGAAACACTCTCCTAGCCTTCTTGACTACTTTGTTAACTTTCGTAACCATAGTGGCTATAATGACATCATGGTCGCTAATCTCCGTTTCTATACTGACATTGTGGGTAATTTCCAGTCTATTTGTAGCTATAAGGTCTATGATATTTCCATCGCATGTGGGCTGCTGAGCTAGCTGCCCCCGACCCCATGCAATGAATCCATAGACATACCAGAGTACACGACCAGTGTACACGCGGTACATTGAAGTCGCCTCCAACTAGTATTGCATGAACTGGGTATTTCCGCCGTACTGACCATTTACTTCCTTTGAACGATTCTAGAACTGTCACAGAGGGGTCAGGTGGCCGACAAAACATCCAAAAATTAACTTGGTTTTTCCTACACCTGTTAAACTCGACCAGGAAACTTCACTGTCACACTCAACTTCGACCTCAATAAAGACAATATTTTTGTCAACTGCAATGAGCACTCCCTCTCCTGTGACACGCACAAGACTTACATAGTAAGACCCTACACGACACTCTTCAGCAACAATGGGAACGATTTATAACACTACAAACAGAGGAAAATATAACAGGGAAAACCATACAAAATAATGACAGAGAAGATAAAATTCCGACTAGTTCTGAGAACGCTAGGATGACAGAACGATGACGAAGGTATGGGGGAATACAGCGGAGATTGAGGTATATAAACTGCTCCTGGACAACGACGTCGATACAGACGCACAGTATTATACAACACTAAGAGAAGGCCTACACACACCATACAACACTGCAACTGTCACCTGTCCTTTTGAGCAAGAAGAGATTGCACGAGCAATCTCAGAGCTCAAAAACAAAAATGAACCTGGACCAGATGGTAACCAATCGCAACCACTGAAAAAACTAGAGCCGCAGATCACTCCCTTCCTAACAGCGTTACTGAACGATGGCTTACGGCTGGGGAAGTTACCTACAGTATGGAAAATTATTAAGAAATCAGCAGGCAGTGATACTTCAGATCCGAAAATTTACAGGCCAGTTTGCCTAATAAACACCCTAGCAAATATTCAGGAGAAGCTAAGGTGTAAGCTCTTGCAATCCCATAGAGCTCTGAGGTCCATGAGCCAACTACATTTCGGCTTCAGAGCCGGCAAATCAATAGATTATTCCATCAGCCATGCCCTACACATAGTTAATATAACAACACGGAAATACGTCATTGCAATAATAACTGGTGGCCCGCAATGTTTCAAAGGTTAAAAGATATGGTGGTACCGCAGTCACTGTACAAGAGAGCCGGAAAGTAATTCAGAGAATTATCAAAGGCTGTCCTCAAGGGTCTATCTGCAGCCCCATCTTCGGGGGCATAACAGTCGAAACCCTCCTACAACTTCTAAATGTGGATGACAGGTCAGACGGAATCGCAGAGATGACCTGTTAGTTGTAGTCACTGCAAGCAACAGGCCCAGCTAGAAGAGAAACCCAGTGGATTGTTGCAAACAATTACACAATGATATTATAACAACGAGCTAGGGATAGCTGAAAACAAAACAATATTCACATTACTGGACGTATCATTCCAAAGGAGCCCTTCAGTGAAAATAGAAAATAGGGGACACAAACATGAAAGTAACACATGTTACGCGCTATCTTAGGATACATATAGCTGAGAAATTGAATTTCTTGGAACACACAAGACTAAAAAAAGACAAATCAAATAGATACTAAGTTCAAAACAGTACAGACAACCAACCACGCCTGATAGAAAACTAGCCTTCTAGCTGGTCCCAAGCTCGGATAAAGTAAGAGGGTTAATCGTTGTGCTAGCCATCCAACACTGTAAAAAACTGACGGGTTCCTATACACTCACACCCAGCCTCGGATTGGAATGGATCTAACGAAAACGACCCAAGCTTATGAATACAGGACTACGAATAGGTACATGGAACGTAAAAGCACTGTACGCTGCAGGACAGGCAAAGATACTTGATGAAGAACTAACAGAGTGCAGAATGGAGATAAGATGGCTTGGACAAGGTATGCACAGAGAGAAAAACTACACTGTCATATACAGCGGATACAAGAATGATCACCATATATTTGGGAAAGGATTTGAGCTTCATAACAAAATAATGGCCAATGTGATTACACTAGAAAATGTCAATGAAAGAATATGCTATATCAGAATCAAAGGCAAATACAGAAATATCTCATTAATAAGTGTCCATGCCCCAACTGAGGACAAGGAGAAAGACATAAAAGACGAATTCTATGATATCTTAGACCAAATGTACTCCGGATTACCACAGTATGAAATCAGAATTATGCTGGGAGTTTTAAATGCCAAAATCGGACAAGAACAGCAATGGCAACCATGTATAAGCATTTTCAGCCTTCACACTGTATCAAATGAGAATGGTATAAGGCTTAACAACTTCGCCACAGCTAGAAACATGAAATTAGCAAGTACGTCAATCCCCCATAAAGGCATACATAAAGCAACATGAACAAAATATACCATGTTTTGACAGGGAAAAAACATAAAAAGGCAATAACAGATGTTGGGACAATGAGAGGGCCTGAGATAGGTTCAGAGCATTGTCTTGTGCTAATAAAGATGAAACAATCATTACCAAAACCACCAAGTAAGAACAACAGTGATAAAAGAACGCAAAGAGTGGATGTGAGAAGGCTAAAAGAGGAGAAGGTGAATAAACAGTTTAAGATTAAGCTTAAAAATAAATTCGCTGAATTAGAGAATGACAACAATAGAAAAGAAGATGATCAACACAAAATGGAAGAAGATGGCAACAGTTATGAGGGAGACAGCGTATGAACTACTGGAAGATAATAATAATAGCAATGTAAAGCGCAAATCATGATTCAATTAAACATGTAGAAAAGCAGTACAGGACAGAAAGAGAGCCGGACAGGTAATAATGAACAATAACAACCATGAAAACCAAACAACATACAGGAAAGCCACGAGAGAAAGGAAGAGTATAATAAGGCGACAGAAAAGAGTATTCATATATAAACAGATAGCGAGGGCTGAGGAGGACTAAAACCAGAACAATAGTAAACAGGTTTACAGGACAATGAATAGTTATAGAAAAGAGTACAGAGCTAAGTCTGTAATAATGAAGGACGAGAATGGAAAACTGATGACTACGAATGAAGGAAATTTATAGAACTGGAGGAAATACTTCAAAGAACTGCTGAGCAATCTGGTAGATACCTACAAGAATGAAAACAAAGCTGAAAACCATCAGAACGTACAACCATTAGTCGAAGAACCAACTCTTATGGAGGTGAAGGAGGCAATAAAAAGACTAAAAATGAGAAAGCCCCTGACATGATATCAGCAGAGCTCATCAAAGAAGGGGCAGAGAAAATACACGAATGGTTAGCCGAAATGATAAGAGAAGTATGGAGAAAAGAAGTAATGCCGGAGGAATGGAAAACTGCTCATGTATGTCTCATATACAAGAAAGGAACTACAGACGGATATCTGCCCTATGCACATGTTATAAAGTAATATCAAGAATTATACTGAACAGGTTCAACCCGTACATTGAGGAAATATTAGAAACAGCACAAACAGGGCTCAGAAAAGGTAAATCAACAAGCGACCAAATATTCACACTAAGACGAATATTAGATAACAACTGAGAGCACAATCATGATACCTTTTGCCAGTCTATAGATTTCAACAATGCTTATGACAGCATAGTAAGAGAGGAAACGTGGAGGATTATGGCAGAGTATGATCTGATAAAGCTAACTGAAATGTGTGTGATGGAATCAAAGTGTAGATTGAAAGTACAGGGGGAGTTCTCAGGAGCATTTTAAGTAAAAACAGGAGTGAGACAGGGAGATGTTATATAACTAACCCTGTTTAATTTGACCCTCAACAACACCCTGAGGAGAATAACATGTGAAAGTGAAGGCGTCACCATATGAGAAGAGATAAACCTCCTGGCTTTTGCAGATGATATTGTGCTGATAGGAAAAACATGGAAGACCTGGAGAAAATAGGGACTGTGCTAATGGAAGAAGCTAAGAAAGTAGGTTGGTTCAAATGGCTCTGAGCACTATGGGACTTAACATCTATGGTCATCAGTCCCCTAGAACTTAGAACTACTTAAACCTAACTAACCTAAGGACAGCACACAACACCCAGCCATCACGAGGCAGAGAAAATCCCTGACCCCGCCGGGAATCGAACCCGGGAACCCGGGCGTGGGAAGCGAGAACGCTGCCGCACGACCACGAGATGCGGGCAAGAAAGTAGGTCTAAGTATAAATGTAAGTAAAACAAAGTTCATGGTAGTAGAACTTACCAGTAGTAGGACCCAACCATATAAATAACGTCAATCTAACAATACAGAAGACAGACACGTTCACGTACCTCGGTGTCAACATCAACCAACAAAACCTTATAGAACAAGAGATAGTAACAAGAATTCAAGCTGGGGGAAGATGTCTAGAAGCTGTCACAAGATCTAAGTTACTATCTAGGCAGGCAAAAATAAGAATATATCAGACCATTACCAAGCCAATAGTGTGCTATGCAAGTGAGTCATCGATTCTGACAAAGAAACAGAGAAAAAAATCATCACTTTTGAAAATGAAGTACTGAGAAAAATACATGAACCAGTGAAGGAAAATGAACAGTGGAGAAAAAGGAAAAACAGAGAACTCAGACAATTACCTACTGACCTACCTGACGTTGTAGCGAATGTGCAAATTAGGAGACTAAGATGGTACGGACATGTGAGGAGGAGAAGGGAGAACACGGTAATAAAGGCTGTAATGGATGGAGAAGCTGGAGGAAAGAGACCACTGGGACGGCCAGGAATGAGATGGAAGGATAACACCATGGGAGGCATGCAGAGACTGGATCTGGGAGGTGAAAATACAGATGACAGAAAAGTGTGGAAGGCTGGACTGAGTGAAGCCAAAGACAGGCTGCGGTTTGGGTTGCCAGTATAAGTAAGTAAGTAAGTACAGACCACGTCTAACAGTCATATGGACATACCACAGAGTGCTCTTCAAATCAGTACTCAGCTACGCAGCTAGCACATGGACATACAGACTGAACCTGGTCACCAACAAAGTATCAGTCAGACGATGGCGGAGAAATGTCCTACTTAGGCTATTTCAGTGAATGAACAGTGTGTGGTGCTCGGAATATACCCCACAGATAAGGCGATCAAATACAGAGCTGCAAGGTACTGACTGAAGATGGGGGTGACTAGATATAGTACACAGAATACTGTTGTACCTATACAGAAGACATGTAGCCTAAAATGTTGGCGTTTGGATACGTGGCAAAGTTTGTGGCATGTACGTGAAAGGGAGGCAGACTGCACGACTTCCTAAATGACATAAAGGAGTTGAGAATAAATGATGATGATGATGATGATGATGATGTTTGGTTTGTGGGGCGCTCAACTGCGTGGTTATCAGCGCCCGTACAATTACCCAATCTTTGCTCAGTCCAATTTCGCCACTTTCCTGGATGATGATGAAATGATGAGGACAACACAAACACCCAGTCATCTCGAGGCAGGTGAAAATCCCTGACCCCGCCGGGAATCGAACCCGGGACCCCGTGCTCGGGAAGCGAGAACGCTACCGCGAGACCACGAGCGGCGGACGAGTTGAGAATAAAACATACCTATCCCACACGCGGTATAGTACATTTCTTAACTGCACACGGACCTTATCCCACGCGTGAGTCTGAGACAGACACCTATATCCACATGCGGGTAAGAAGGATCCCCAGAAAACACTGTCTTCTTCTGTGGGCAGTACGCGAACAATAGACATACACTACACTAGGCTACATAGACACAGACATACAGTTATACACAGCACTAGCAGACGAAGAACAATAGGCACAGATAAATGCATTGACAAGAAGTACTTCAAAAACAACATATGAAGAGCACCTGCGGACACAACATTATAGGCATGCCTATGTGCAACGTAATAACGATCTCCAGAGGATGGACAGCGACACCCACAGCGACAGCGAAAACAATGACACTGAAGAGGAACAGGGGGACGAACATGAGATGTAACAGTAAATAAGTGTAAGGTGCAGGCAACCTAGCCAACCAAATGTTGTACACGAAAGAGCACCTAATGTTAATGCAAGGGATTAGCGATACTATTTCTCTACTACTAACTAAACTTTTTGTTGTGTTGTAAGTAGGCTGTTTATGTTTTCTTTATGTAAGTAGGCTGTTAATATTTTCTTATTGGCAACGTTACGTAGCGCTCTGTATGAAAATCACTGGCTGTGCTGTGTGCAGCCTGTGGCTAGTTTGCATTGTTGTCTGCCATTGTAGTGTTGGGCAGCTGCAGCTGGATGTGAACAGCGCGTAGCGTTGCGCAGTTGGAGGTGAGCCGCCAGCAATGGTGGATGTGGAGAGAGAGATGGCGGAGTTTTGTAATTTGTCATGAATATATATTATGACTATTAAGGTAAATACATTGTTTGTTCTCTATTGATATCTTTCATTTGCTAACTATCCCTATCAGTAGTTAGTACCTTCCGTAGTTTGAATCTTTTATTTAGCTGGCAGTAGTGGCGCTCGCTGTATTGCAGTAGTTCGAGTAATGAAGATTTTTGTGAGGTAAGTGATTTGTGAAAGGTATAGTTTAATGTTAGTCAGGGCCATTCTTTTGTAGGGATTTTTGAAAGTCAGATTGCGTTTCGCTAAAATAATATTGTGTGTCAGGTTCAGCACAGTCGTGTATAAATTGTTCTAAGGGGACGTTTCATATGTCGCCCCTTAGCCTAGGATACCTCACTGGAATCTTCTGATTTTTTCTTGTAGTTTGTGTATTTAGTGTAGCTTTTGTTTATTGCTAGCGAGTAATTATAGAGAGAATTTCCTTGATAGTTGTGGTTTTTTATTGTTGCACAGTAAAACAGTTGTGGCATGCATGTAGATTTGCACCAAGTATTTCGCAGCTGCGCTTGCAATTAACTAGATATTATTTTCAGTTCTATGTTAATGTGTTCTCTTATTTTTTCTCTTCAAATTGTGCTTTTCTGTGTTATCGTGTGAAATATTGTCACAATAATGGCGTGTGAAAAACGTAACACTAGGCTCCAAAGTAAACTGCGAAATGACAGTGATGACGAAAGTAGTGTGTTAGCGCCACCATGTAATGAATTAACTAATGTTCAACATAGTAATTTGGTAATTGTGCATAGGGAAATGGAGCGGGCGGCAAACAATGGCGTAGGCAGTGAAACAATTAGTGAACAGGGAAGCATTATCGATCGATCGGTCGGCAACAGCTCGCCTCAGGTATCCGAAATGACAGGACACAATCTTGCAAATACTGTAGATTCAGGTTTTGCGTCCTCACCCTTTTCTCAAATAAGTCAAGACACATTTTCTGCTATTCAAACTGCGAATATTGCCGGTTCAAATGCGTTGCCGAATAGCACTGAGGAACATGTTTCAGACACCAGTGCACTGTTATTACAGTTAATGCAACAAATGGGACAAAGGCTACAAAAGTTAGACACAACGCTTGAACAAAATCAGAAACAAATGGAACAAAATCAGAGACAAACACAGCAAAAGCTTCAAAAGTTAGACACAATGGAACAAAAGCTTCAAAAGTTAGACACCACACTTGCACAAACACGTGAAGATTTAACCACTGAGTTACATAACATCGAATCGAAATGTCAAAAGGTCTGTAATGACGTAAAAACACAAATTTGTGAGCATTTCCAACCTATTTTTTCGCGTCATGAAAATGCATTACAGAATCACGAAGCAGCCATAAAAGAACTGCAAACTATTGTTCATGAAAATCATGAGACCTTGCAAGCTAAAATTGACTCAGTTGCATCTACCGATTCGGTTACGCAACTTGCAAAAACTCAGGAAAACTTAAAGGACACAGTAGATACCCTGAAAATTGGTTCAGAAAGACACATGGAGGAAATAAGTACACTATCGGAGAAAGTAGCCGAACTTTCGGATCAGGTCACTAACTTATCTACAAAGGTAGATGATGATCTGAATGACACAAGACCCGTAGCCTTCACTGACACAGAAGAGTATGAACAAATAAGAAAATTCAAACAAAATCAAAATCAAATCAATACACAGTACAAAAGAGAAATCCGGGAAGTACAAGATCAGTTGACGCAGGTGATACAAGAATTACATATTTCAGAGGACACTCGCGCTCCAACACGGGAAGAGGAACTTAGAAATACGGAAAAGCCACAAAATAATAACACAGGGCATTTCGGTAATTATGAAAGGAATTGGCAAGGTGGACCGAATTTGAGATGGAACCGCCGACACGTCGTAACAATGACCGATATGCTACTCGCCGACACGATGACTTTGACTATAAGCTGTTCATTACTACACGTAAATTGAAAACGTTTAAGAATTCTGCCAACGACATTCATCCACAAGCGTGGCTCCATCAATTCTCTCATTGTTTTCCTCCCAACTGGTCATTAGAACACAGATTAGAATTTATGTGTGGCTACTTGGAGAATGAACCAGCTGTAAGAATGCGATCGGTCATTCACGATTGTCACAGTGAAGGAGAATTTTACCATGCGTTCCTCTCAGCATATTGGTCACAAGCTACACAAGACCGAGTAAAACATAGCATCATGATGATGAAACACTTTGAACAATCTGAATTTTCCAGTCTTGTCAAATATTTTGAAGACATGTTGCACAAGAATCAGTACCTGTCAAACCCACACAGCCCCTCAGAACTCATACGCATTTGCTTAATCAAATTACCTGAACATTTACGACATATTATTTTGGCAGGACGTTGCAAAGACGACATTGAAGCTTTTCAGGGACTCTTACAAGAATTAGAAATTGACACAGACAGTCGCGGGATGCGAAAACAGGAAAACAATCACTACAGGTCACATCCGTCACAATTCCGTGACGACAGAAACAATAAATGGCCACGACAAACCTATTCTTACAACGTAAATCGTGACCAAAACAGACACCACCCATATGACAACCACTGGCAGAGTAATAGTTACAGGGAAAGATCACCTTTCCGCGGTAATGACTATCACAGAGACAATCAGAGAAACAGACAATATGGGAACCAAAACAATTATTATCAAGGGAGACAGAATAACTTTAGACGCAACGGTCCAGCATGCAGTTACGACTCAGGGAGAAATTCTCCACCACGTGACCAACAAGAAAGAAACTATGGAATCTACCAACATGACGACAGACGATATGATCGTAACGACAGACCTGAACTGCATCAGAACTGGCGGGATTCTCGGCAAGGCGAATTTGTAGAAGTTAGGTTTCCAAATCCCAATAACGACGCGCGCCAACAAAGAGACAATAGGCAATGACTCACACCGCTGGCAGTCACAAGTCGTACTTATGAAACTGGCGACACAGCTGCCGTAGCTAGTAATTACGTAAGAATGGAAGACATTAGAGACATCTTACTCCAGGAACACGACGTAACACGTAACAACATTGCATATCCTGTGATTCACATTACAGTAAATGACGTAAAATTTACGGCAGTACTTGACTCTGGCAGTCCCATTTCAGTAATTAGTGAAACAGCTTTTAGCAAATGCAACAAATCGAACGATTGCCCCACACTTCCGTCACGTAAGATTAAATTACAAGGTGCAATCTTTGGAAAAAGTGTAGATGTACGCCAACAAACCAATTTAGAATTCTTTTGACAAAGCCACAGCTTCTCTATGAACTTTCTTATTGTTCCATTATTGTCGACGGAAATTATACTGGGAGTAGACTTTTTGAATGAATACAAAGCAGTCTTAAGCTTTCACGATGCTGAAATAAGTTTAGAGAAAGAAGGTAAGTCAATAGCTTTGAAATTTGAAGACTGGCTCTCAAACCATGATGAGGAAATTAATCGGCTTTACGTTCTGTTAGACAACAGTTCGGAATTTTCTACGGAACTAGACACTAACAATCACTCTGCAAGTACTGACAGGGATGACATCGACAGCATATTTGAAATTAATGAGTTAATTCAGAATAAAATTCAAACAATTGAGAATTGTAATGACACTGATAGGTAGGACCTTTTTGAGATTTTACAAGCACATTCCACAGTTTTTACTCACAAAACTGGAACAATCAAGGGATTTCAATACCAATTTCGTGTTCGTGAGCATACTAAATTTTGTGTTAGACCATACGCAATTCCAGCACATTATAGGGACCGTGTTAGAACAGAAATACAATCTATGCTTAATGAGGGCATTATTGAGCCTGCAGTAAGCTCATACAACAACCCATTACATGTTGTTGAGAAGAAAAATGGATCGATCAGGCTTGTCTTAGACTCGAGACAAATCAATACTATCATTATTCCTGAAACAGACAGGCCGCAGACGATGGAAGAACTTCTTCAAAATTTTAATGGTGTAAAAGTGTTGTCTTCCATTGATCTCAGATCCAGCTTTTATCAGATCGAACTTCATCCAGAATGTAGAAAATACACAGCTTTCCTTTGCTTCGGCGTTTGTTATCAGTTTCGGAAACTTCCTTTTGGTTTGAACATTTCTTCGGCAGCATTCATTCGTGGGTTAAATTCCATATTACCTGAGTTCTTAAAACGTCACATCACCTTATATGTGGACGATATTCTATATTTCTGAATATGCAAATTCTTGTTACACCAAAACTTTGTTCTCTCACTGGAAAAAATACTATTTGGAACTGGGACGAACAAGCACAGTTGGAATTCAACTCTTTGAAAGAATCGCTACTTAACGCGCCAATACTAGCTCATCCAGATCTGTCACAAGATTTCTGCCTTAGCACGGATTCTTCTAAAGTCGGTCTTGGTGCTCATTTATTTCAAGAAGCCACAGAAAATGACACCACTGTTCAGAAAACCATTGCTTTTGCTAGCTGAGTGCTAACAAAATCTGAAAAAAATTATTCCGTTACTGAATTAGAAGCTTTAGCTATCGTTTGGGCATTTAACAAATTCCGTTTCTTTCTTTCTGGTAAGCACGTAAAAGTATACAGTGATCATCGTGCATTACAATTTCTTATGTCTTCAAAATTAAATCATGACAGGTTAAAACGTTGGGCATTGTTTCTGCAAGAATTCCGCTTCACAATAGTCTACATTCCCGGCAAGGAGAGCATTGTTGCGGACGCGCTGTCACGCGCACCGGCTGGGCTTGAGAAAAGTAACACAGAAGGCAACATTGAGAAAAATTTCAGTATTCTTTACATTCAGAAAGTCGCCTTTGAAAACTTCATCACGACATCTTTAAAGGACATTGCTCATGAACAAGATAAAGATCCGATTTGGAAAGACATCAAAAGTAAATGGCATGAAAAGACACACACTCAGATTCGGCATTATTACCTGGTTAGAAACAACATACTCTTCAAACGCTGTACTGTTGATGACAAGCTATGGGTACTTTGCATTCCAGACGATTTTGTTAATAAGCTCATTTGGTACATTCATTTCAGCTACGCACATTTTGGTCCACGAAAATGTTATCATATTCTTCGAACGACTTGTTATTTTAACAATATGGAAAAGAGAATTCGAAGAGTCTAGTCTATTTGTAAACTTTGTCAAAAGGCGAAACCATCTACTATCTCACATCGTGCTCCGTTGTTTCCTATTATTCCTTCTAAATTAAAAGAATTTGCTGCTGTTGATCTCTTGGGACCCCTTGTCAGAACATCGAATGGATTTTCGTACGTTCTAGTCGCTGTTGAACTTACTTCAAAATTTGTTTCTTTCACTCCGTTACGTAAAGCCACTGGACGGTCTGTATCCAACACCTTTGTTAAAAATTTCTTACGTGAAGTTGGACACCTTAGTAAAGTCATTTCAGATAACGGACCGCAACTCAGATCTGCTGTTTGGTCACGCATGCTTCGGAATCATAAAATCAAACCTGTTTTTATTTCATTGTATTCACCACATTGTAACCCGTCTGAACGGATTATGAAAGAAATCAATAAGCTTTGCAGACTTTATTGTCACAGAAAGCATCAGCATTGGGACAGATATTTACACTTATTTCAAAATGTGCTGAATGAAATTCCTCATGATTCCACTGCTTTACCACCTACTCTTGTACTGAAGAATGTAGAACCTCCGAACAGAATCAGAGAGCTTGTACCTTTCCCGAATACACATAAACTTCGACACAAAGACATAATTGATTTGGCTCTTAAAAATATAAAATCTGCAGCAGACAAAAGGAGAAAACTACACGGTAAAGCAAATGCAAAGGAATTATGTATTGGTCAGAAAAATTCTCATTAAAGCTCATTCATTGTCACATAAGAAGAAACACTTGAGTCACAAATTCTTTCTAGTTTACAATGGACCTTACAGAATCCGAAGTATACCACATGATAATTGCGTTGAAGTTGAAACTCTGCATACTAGGAAGAGTAAAGGTTTACACCACATTTCACATGTAAAACCATTTATTGACAGATAATCTGCTTTTTAACTTAGTCTTTGCAATTTTCACTTCACGCTACTTGTACAATTTGTCACACTGAGAAACTGTTACCATGCAACAATGTTTAAAGTTAAATATCCAGTCAAGAACCAAAAGAACTTATTCAAACAGAAATTACGAACGCATTGTTATTGCGAACAGACGACACAGTGTTATTGTGTGTGTACATTCTTGCTTGTTAGTTCCACGATTACATAACGACTATAAGGCTCACATACTTAGAACATTTACCAGTACTGCTAATGAGATTTTAATGCAACATTTTGGTTTACTTGAAAATACATTCTGAATTAAAGTACTTTCTGAGAGATATTAGATGACACAGTGGTTAGTTTATGTGACAGTTACACGATTATATCACGACGTTACTAATGAGTGACAATTTACAATGTTGCTTTTGCGGTGTATCTGTTTTATATCTGCACAGTTTTTCTGAATTCTTCTGGAAAGCAAAACATGTTTTAGTAGTAACTTTTCTGGTATAGCTACAAGAAGACAGCCTTTTCTGTAACACAACAATACGTTACAGCACAGTACTTTCTTCATCACAACAATAAGCGTAATAACTAAGAAATCTATACGCAAAGCATTTCACTTTCGTTTATCATGAGGTACGTACATTGGCTTCTGCTGAACTTAGCTTTCGGAAGACGATAACTATGACACTCCCACAGAGATTATCTTACAGCAAGATGCACATTTAGCGCAACAGGACATGTATTTGAGTGATTAATTTTGTACTTAAAACATTTAGTTTTAAAGATTTTTGAATTACAAAGGAAGTTTTCCGTGATACATTTCATTCCATTGCTGTAATCTGTAACACCTGAGGGTATAATTACATTAATCCTCAGGGGGGTACATGCTTACTTTGTGTACCATGTGTTTGGCAAGCACAAGGAACCCTAGCTAATATGGTATTTGCTTATACAACTTTACACATCGGTACCATATTCCTCTAACACATAAATTACACAGCTATCTGATCATTTAATAGAGAAACAAACTTTTTTTACTGCATCAGTGATATGTATGAAATTGTATTTTGTCTGTACTGTGTGAACTCTTCATATTTTTTTGGAACCATTGTGATACTATGAGAGCTTTGAATGATGTATTTGGTATGAGATCATGATTTTTAAAGTACGTTTGAGGCAGATGACACTATTGAAATGAGCAGAGAATATTTTTTATGGTTTGCAATTATTGCAGAAAGCTACGACTTTTTTGAGATTTGACTGAGGTGTTATGATGTTATTATTACGATGACTATGTGTATTATGCTGTTGCGGTATGTTTATGATCAATAAGCTGATGCTATATGAGTTATTTGATTAAGTTATGTATCTGTTACGATGAAATATTGAAGAAGTGTCGACGAATAAGGTAAGGAATAATGAGTAGTGTGTGTGGTTTATGAAAAAGGATGTTGGAAACCAAGAATCATACTTTAAGAGTTATGAAATGTGTGTAAATGCGTGAATGTATCACAATGCCGGCGAAAATTTTTTGGACACTGTTATATTCATAGGATTTTGTTTCTACACATTTGCAACGTAAATTCTCGACCTGTGAAATTTTTATATGAGACTGTCACTGTAGCAGAAACTGCTGTCGTAAATATTTCCGTAAGAAAGTTAAGTGACCACCTGCACGTGCGTCGTCAGCACACAGCTGTGTCAGACACCTGGAGAACAAGCCATTAGGGTGTGCCTTTCCGGAAGCACAGGTAGAAAAAAAAAAGGGAGGCCATTATCCTCGCTATTGACATTTCCTTGTTGAAAGCATACTGTGGAGCTCGTAATTTATGATATTTACTGAAATGTCTAATGAAATGACGAGAAATATTTTTACATCTGCACACCTGATTACGACAAGCGTCTTTCTACGAGAGTTGAGAGAATTTCTACTAACTTATGAAATGTCACACAACTACTGAAGGATATTTTTATGCTTTGGTTTGCGTAATTGCTTATTTCATTTAATATCTGGTTTCCAGCTGTGTTGCAGCATTAGTTTTATAAAATAAACTTAGATGCATTTGCTAATGTGAACACTTTCTGTCAACAGATCTATTAAATAATAATTTTGTAATCCACATCCTTTAAAAAAGGAGCACTTGGAAAGGAAAGAACAATAAGAAGGGACTAGTAACAGTAACTGGACACATAATTTTCTTTTCAAGTACATGGTAATATTTTTTTACAATAAGTTGTTGTGGTGCACCATTTTAATTACATTGACATTAAGATGTGAATATACATTTCCCTTGTCTGCATTATTGTCTTTAGTGTAATGTTTTTTTTCTGCTTGAGCTATGTCATGTTTAGATATAAGTTATTTCTGCTGCTGTTTGCCAGGCATAGTGCTACTAAATTTCACTTTGTATTACTCTGTTAAGCTAGTTCTACTATTGATTTATTTTTATTGTTGCTGCACATTGGCTCATATTATTTGTAATGTTGCATTGCTTGGTAATTTAGATTTACTGTAGCTTGCTTTACAATTTTCCATTTTTTTTTGTCATTGCTGTTTGTGTTAATTTGTTATGTGCTGCTGGATTGTCTCGTCCCTTAGTTCAGCATCTGAGCTCAGTAGATTTAAGTTATCTTAAGAGAGGTAGACTATATAAGAAACTAACTATGATGACTTGGAAGAAATGTATTGAGAAGCTATATGAAAATGGTTTGGGCAAAAAAAAAAAGGATACTGTACAGTGGAGAAAAACTATTTTTGACAGAGGATGTGAACAGAATACAGAAAGCAGGCTTAGATAGGACTTTTGGGAATAATGATGAATGAAGGGACATCTCCAAGAAGCAAAGAAAGTTTTGTTTGCAAAATACTGCAGTAAAACAAACCCTGTCCTTTCCTTGTGTTATCCCACTATGTGTTTGTGTACCCTTGTGTATTTGTTTTCTTCCTGTCTCTGTGTAGTTTCATAGAATTTTTTTTTCTTCTAATACTAAGCTATATTCACTATGATGAGGAATACTGTTATACTCAAATATAATTGGCATTCATAATATGTTATTTACCTTGTAAAGATGTTTAGACATTATTTATTCTGTTTTGTTTTAATGCTCATGTGTGAAGTTGATGTTTTGAAAGTGATTCTGATCTTTTATTTTTGTACTCATGTCATAATTCCTGTAACACTGATGTATATGTTTATTTCTATTCTGTTGTAAAGCCTGTACTACAAATGTTATCTGTATTGTTATGTTTTTAATGATGTATTTTGTACCTTTGTAATTGTATTCTCATGTTATAATATTGTAATTGACACCAGTTAATCAAATTAAGTAACTTGTAAGTTCCATTTCACTGCACACGTTTCTGTTGGTCATAGTATATGGACAATATGTGAGAAGTAGGGACTGTTAGTGTTTGCACGTGTGTTGATAATTCAGCAAGGGACTGGATAACAGCATTGCTCGTTCTAAGGACAATTACAAAAAACTTTGTGAGTGCACAAGTGGTAGTTATGGACTTGCTATATTAACTGCAAGACTCTTCACTGGTGATTGTGCACCCACACAGTCACAACAGATGGCTGCTGGTCATCTCTACCAGGACTACAGTGGGCCTGTCCACACTTTCTACAAGGACTGCAGTGGGTCTGCACATCTGATGGCCCACCAATACCACAATCTCTACCAGGACTACAGTGGGTCTACTCTGTGATGACCTACCTACCAATATTCATCAACTTCGACTGACTCTGCTGTGGGTTTGCTCTGTTGTGGCCCATTACCTGTCTGCATGTCAAGAGTCAGCACAGTCTTTCCGTTGGAAGGAAACCACTACTTCTTCAAGACTGCATGGAAATCCACTACATCTGTGTGCAATTTTTTTTACTAATGAGACTTTGTGAAAAAAACTGTAATTACTATTATGATGAATGATCAGGACTGTCTTTATGGACTGTGAGAAAATTTTAGCTTTTGACCAACATTGTATCAATAAGTGTGTGCATTTGATATCTTTGTTATTGTAATTATGAATAAATTTTTCAAATCATTATTGGCCACTGCCTAAAAATATTTTGTAAAATTTTTTGTGGGGAGCATGGGGGCTATGTAAGTAGGCTGTTTATGTTTTCTTTATGTAAGTAGGCTGTTTATATTTTCTTATTGGCAACGTTACGTAGCGCTCTGTATGAAAATCACTGGCTGTGCTGTGTACAGCCTGTGGCTAGTTTGCATTGTTGTCTGCCATTGTAGTGTTGGGCAGCTGCAGCTGGATGTGAACAGCGCGTAGCGTTGCGCAGTTGGATGTGAGCCGCCAGCAGTGGTGGATGTGGGGAGAGAGATGGCGGAGTTTTGTAATTTGTCATGAATATACACTCCTGGAAATTGAAATATGAACACCGTGAATTCATTGTCCCAGGAAGGGGAAACTTTATTGACACATTCCTGGGGTCAGATACATCACATGATCACACTGACAGAACCACAGGCACATAGACACAGGCAACAGAGCATGCACAATGTCGGCACTAGTACAGTGTATATCCACCTTTCGCAGCAATGCAGGCTGCTATTCTCCCATGGAGACGATCGTAGAGATGCTGGATGTAGTCCTGTGGAACGGCTTGCCATGCCATTTCCACCTGGCGCCTCAGTTGGACCAGCGTTCGTGCTGGACGTGCAGACCGCGTGAGACGACGCTTCATCCAGTCCCAAACATGCTCAATGTGGGACAGATCCGGAGATATTGCTGGCCAGGGTAGTTGACTTACACCTTCTAGAGCACGTTGGGTGGCACGGGATACATGCGGACGTGCATTGTCCTGTTGGAACAGCAAGTTCCCTTGCCGGTCTAGGAATGGTAGAACGATGGGTTCGATGACGGTTTGGATGTACCGTGCACTATTCAGTGTCCCCTCGACGATCACCAGTGGTGTACGGCCAGTGTAGGAGATCGCTCCCCACACCATGATGCCGGGTGTTGGCCCTGTGTGCCTCGGTCGTATGCAGTCCTGATTGTGGCGCTCACCTGCACGGCGCCAAACACGCATACGATCATCATTGGCACCAAGGCAGAAGCGACTCTCATCGCTGAAGACGACACGTCTCCATTCGTCCCTCCATTCACGAATGTCGCGACACCACTGGAGGCGGGCTGCACGATGTTGGGGCGTGAGCGGAAGACGGCCTAACGGTGTGCGGGACCGTAGCCCAGCTTCATGGACACGGTTGCGAATGGTCCTCGCCGATACCCCAGGAGCAACAGTGTCCCTAATTTGCTGGGAAGTGGCGGTGCGGTCCCCTACAGCACTGCGTAGGATCCTACGGTCTTGGCGTGCATCCGTGCGTCGCTGCGGTCCGGTCCCAGGTCGACGGGCACGTGCACCTTCCGCCGACCACTGGCGACAACATCGATGTACTGTGGAGACCTCACGCCCCACGTGTTGAGCAATTCGGCGGTACGTCCATCCGGCCTCCCGCATGCCCACTATACGCCCTCGCTCAAAGTCCGTCAACTGCACATACGGTTCACGTCCACGCTGTCGCGGCATGCTACCAGTGTTAAAGACTGCGATGGAGCTCCGTATGCCACGGCAAACTGGCTGACACTGACGGCGGCGGTGCACAAATGCTGCGCAGCTAGCGCCATTCGACGGCCAACACCGCGGTTCCTGGTGTGTCCGCTGTGCCGTGCGTGTGATCATTGCTTGTACAGCCCTCTCGCAGTGTCAGGAGCAAGTATGGTGGGTCTGACACACCGGTGTCAATGTGTTCTTTTTTCCATTTCCAGGAGTGTATATTATGACTATTAAGGTAAATACATTGTTTGTTCTCTATTAATATCTTTCATTTGCTAACTATCCCTATCAGTAGTTAGTACCTTCCGTAGTTTGAATCTTTTATTTAGCTGGCAGTAGTGGCGGTCGCTGTACTGCAGTAGTTCGAGTAATGAAGATTTTTGTGAGGTAAGTGATTTGTGAAAGGTATAGTTTAATGTTAGTCAGGGCCATTCTTTTGTAGGGATTTTTGAAAGTCAGATTGCGTTTCGCTAAAATCATATTGTGCGTCAGGTTAAGCACAGTCGTGTATAAATTGTTCTAAGGGGCCGTTTCAGTGTCTGGCGGTCAGCTGGTCAAAGAAATCATTCTGAAATATTCACCGACGGTGATGGCACTAACAAATCTCTCCTCTGTCATATCATCTTTCAACATTCTTCTCAAAACAACAAAATTGTATTTACATTTCAACCTTCAATTTTTGTTATTTTACTAAAGTAATACTCTTTGTCAAATATTGTAGATAAAAACAAAACAAAAAGAACTACAAAAAGATGAGAAACGAAAACAGTAAGATGTACGACCTCTTTCAAAACATCAGGTAACATGTCTTAATTTTGCAATAAATAAATAAATATCAGTCCCTGAAGACAACCGATTGTTGGTCGACCCCCGAGTAATCCACAGTCATTCATCGTTGAATGCTGTATGAAGGGGCATTGGGTCAGCACACCACACTACCGACTGTTTGAAGCCGCTCACTGCCAATCAGGTAGATTTTCACTTGGCATCACGTGAATGAACTGTCCTACTAGCAAGAAAACTTATTTGCAGTACCGGTAATCGAAGCCGAGGACCCGAGTCCCCCGGTTGTGGGTCTATCGCGTTGACCACTTTTTTTTCTTTTTAATACCACCGAGAATCGTCATCGCAAGGAGGAGGGAGAGGGAAGTTTCCAGATTAGATGAGACTATCAACGCATTGTTTTGAGCAGAACATTTCGGTGAACAGAGAATAACCGGTTCTAAGTGTGGAAAGGGAGTGGCTCAACTCCTTATTGCAGTGATACCCCAAATCTGCGATATGTTAAGAAACACACTACAAAGAAAACCGGAGAATAATTGTTTGTATTTGAGATTGCGGACGACTGCACAATGGCGTTCATTAAGGAAGCGCCAAAAAATCTGGGATATTTTTCTTGCCATCAGTAAACAAATAGTGAACTGCGTGTCTACAAATCCACTTCACGAAGTTCGTCTTCGCTTGCGGGAATCATCCCGCGTCCGGAAACAGGAGCAGGTGAGTAGGTATCTGATGAGTCGTACAGATAATTAGGGCTAGCACCTGTTGCACCAAGAAGCAAACACCTCTCGTCGATCCGCACACTAGGCGATAGTCTTCCGTGTCCAAAACATCACAAACGACACCCAACGGGGTGTCTGCGAGGTGCATCCTGTGAAGCCATAACTGACATACTTGCTTCCCATTGACAGTAAGGTGCCATGCAGACTGGACTTCAGAGACAAGATAAGGACCACATCCCGATCGTCAAACGTGGGGATGCTTCACGTCAACCAGATTCTGTGACCTGTGCTGCTGAAGAAAGCCATAGATCGCCTTCATGGATGTCAAGTGCATTCGCAGTATCGCAGTATGGACGTAGCACAGTTCGAGGAAAAATGGCGGAAGTAAAAAAAGGGCTGAGAGACAGTGTGGTGCAAGGGCCTCCAGCAACAGGCTGGTAAGGTATATAGGGAAATTTGTGGTAAGGACTATGCGACCAAATCGCTGTCCTCATCGGTCCCTAGGCTTACGCACTACTTAATCTAACTTATGCTAAGGACGACACACACACCCATGACCGAGGGAGGACTCGAACCTCCGACGGGGGGAGCCGCGCGAACCGTGACAGGACGCCTGAGACCGCACGGCTACCCCGCGCGGTGGCATACAGGACAACGGCGACACAGCGCCATGTGAAAGCTGACGAAAAGGGCTATCGCTCTGTCAGGCTCATGATACAGACCTAAACAGCCCTCGCACTGCGGGAGGGTGAGGGAGTCTTACCTTAAACAGCAAGCTTTGGCAGACAAATGAACACAATGTTGCTACCATGCCACAGGCTGTGGACGGCGAAATAGGAAGTGTCTGTGACACGTAAGGGATACGTGACGCTAAATATACGTTTACATATTGTGCCGCTGCAGAAGATCAGTGACTCGTAAATGATAATCTAGAAGCCCAGGTCCTAGTTGGGACAATAGGCGCCGGCAATTGAGGGCAATCATGCGCCGCAGATCACTTGCGAAATCGAGTCCTAAGCATCGGATTGTATCAGCTACGCGCAAACGAGCAGCGCTATCCGCAGCCATTGCCATGGCGCTCGATTTTCAGACGTTAAGGCAGCTACCAGAAGCTTCGCCGTAGGTGGTAACCCATACCAATGACTCTCTAACAAAAGTACCGCTACGAAGAAAGATGACGAGATCGTCTGCAGAGGAATAAATGGCCACAATACATGATCACCAAGAGACATCCCAAACAGGCGTTGATGGAGACCGCAGACCAACGGTTCCGTGGCAAACGTATACAACAGAGAGCGGACAGCCTTGATGCACCAAACTACGGATCAAGATGGGAGGAGTGATACGGTCTTTGTAGAGTACACGGGATGTAGCTCGACGAAGGAGACGCATTTGGACGTCGACGGTTGTGTCAGGGTATCCCATATTGTGGAGCACCACTCCCATGTAGTTGTGATCAACCCGATCGAACGCCTGGCTGAAGTCAATCGAGGATTACGACGAGCGCGATTACGTCCCGATGCCGACAGAGGGCAGTAGGGATGTAATTGGTACCTCCCAAAGAAGTTTTATGAAGGTAAAAAATGTACCAGATCCTCCGTTGGAGCTGTGCAGCCAACAACCGGTTAAAGATCTTTGTGCCGCTGTTGAGCAACGTCACGGCGCAGTAATCGCATATCCATGAGGTACTAAAGTCTTGTAGATTTGAATGAGGAGCGCATCGAGGAAACCGTCTGAGATCAGCACGAGATGTGACATAAGGTCCCGACAAATTTCAATCCACACCGGCGCTAATAGGGGACGAAACGTCCGCTAAGACTCCAGTGGGAGTCCATCAGGGCCAGGCGACGTGTCTGTTCAACCAGCCTGGAGAGCATCTTGGACTTCGCCATCTGTGACGTAAGCAAATAGATCCATTCTTGAGTCCCAGGAACCCAATCAAAGGAGAGTCTGGATACTGCTGTAATATTGTAGGATGGTTACATTTTTCAGAGCATAACATAATGTGCATGGAGGGCAGACCCTATATCGCGTTGGGTGTCTAAGCGCCGCCCACCATCACTCCTAAGAACATTAATCAAACTCCTTCGACGCTGGCACCGTTTCACTATCACACGATACATAGATGGGCGCCCCTGCACTAACCCATCGTGTATACGCGCCCTGACCAGAGCCCCTTCAAGGTGACGGTGAGAGAGGTATGTGAGCTGTGGCTTGGCACGATTCGCTATCGCCTGCGCTCTTGCGAATATGACATCATGATACATTCAAAGAGAATGGCGAAACATATATCCTGGGTTCGTCGTAGCCACGCTGCGACCTCCCTCCCTTCTGCAGCCAATCAAGACCCTGTGGAGGGCAGGCTTTGCACAGAGCACCCACCATGACAGGGCAGACTAATGTGCACCACAGCTTCAAAGATTAGCTCTCCACATGGTCTTGATGAGTTGCCGCAGTCGGCTGAAGTAAGGTGGATCTTGTCTATAGTCTAAGGTCGTGGAAGGGTGGAAGGGTATATCACTGCAGTGGGGAGGGAGCCAACCCTACCCCTGTGGGATCCATCGCTGCGCCACCTCCACAAAGTGCATCCTCAGCATCGATGTCGTCCGCCCAGGCGCACAGGAGACAGAGGTCTCATCAGGTCGGCTCAGAGAGACACTATTAGAGCTGCGCCTGCAGGTAGCTTCAGACACACAAAGGGAGGCACCCGCATCAGATGCAGGTGGGGGAAGGCAGATGTCCTTAGGAGGATGCTGACTAGAGATGGAGGCGGGGAAAGGCGTCGTATCGTCAGGCACGAGGGCATCAGAGGACAGCGCATCATCAGTAGGAGGACCGTCATTCTGTGCACACATCCGATGGAGGTAGTAATAAGAAGGTGTACGGCGTTGTCTCTTCCGTGCTTCCTAGCATGTTGTTCTGTGTCGGATGACGGGAGGCTATCGTCCAACATCTGGCCAGACGGCAGAAAATCGGCGGTCGGTATGGCTTCAAGTTCAACAACCGTAGAGTGGGTTCGACGGCTTGCGTCTACTGACGGCCATCGTCCGCTGGTACTGCCTCCGGCGGCGGCGTAGGTATGACAGGCAAAACTTCGATCGCCAGTGCTAACCGATTCAGACCAGGCATAGCAGGCAGCCCCACCGCATTCGCCTGGGCCAGAGAGTAACACAGCGGGCGCCTCAGGGAGAGCGACGTTTCCCATCGGCGTCTGAATCAGTCTACGTCAGAAACATTCCGAACAGACATGGCCTTCCTGGCCACAATCCGAACGAGTGCGCGGCTGGCCATCAGCTCTGAAGCTGGCAATTACCAAGAAGGAAGGCACGTGCTTTCTCAGTTCAATTTTTATCTGCCGGCCACTATTGAAGACACAGTATGTTTCTGACATCTTACATGTTTCATCAACATGACTGAAGACGTTGCCATAAGGTTTAAAAGGGGCCACGACAACTTCCGATGGAACCTCAAACGGGACTTCGAAAACCTGCACCCGTGGGACACCAAAACCGGAGTGATCAATCACGACAGAGTACTGGAGCGTTAGCATGGCACCGCACAACGTCGGCGTACAGTATTTCATTCGCCAGCTTTACACACCCTTACACACCCTTTACACACCCAGATACTTGACGGATGTTACCGCTTCCAAAGACTGGGCATTAATTTTGTACTCGTACATTAGTGGAGATTTTCTCTTTGTAAGCAAAATGTTCAAATGTTTGTGAAATCTTACGGGACTTAACTGCTAAGGTCATCAGTCCCTAAGTTACACACTACTTAACCTAAATTATCCTAAGGACAAACACATACATCCATGCCCGAGGGAGGACTCGAACCTCCGCCGGGACCAGCCCCACAGTCCACGACTGCAGCGCCTCAGAGCGCTCGGCTAATCCCGCGCGGCTCTCTTTGCTATGCGCAGTAGGTTACACTTACTAATATTGAGAGATAACCGCCAGTCATTACACCTCGCATTTATTTTCTGCAAATCCTCACTGATTTGTTCACAACTTTCGTGTGATACTACTTTCCTACAAACTACAGTATCATCCGAAAACAGTCTAATGCCGCTGTCAATACCATCAACCAGATCGTTTATGTAAACCGTAAAAAGCAGCGGAAATATTACGCTGCCCTGGGGCACACCTGAGGTTACGCTTGTTTCTGTTTAAGTCTCCGCATTCAGGACGACATATTGCTCTCTGTTAGAAAACTTTCTATCCAATCGCATATGTCATCGGATAGACCGTAAGCGCGCGCTTTTTGGAGCAAGTGACAGTGCGGAACCGAGTCGAACGCCTTTCGAAAGTCAAGAAATATGGCATCAACTTGGGAGCCGGTATCTAGAGCCTGTTGTATATCATGCACAAAGAGGGCCAGCTGTGTCTCGCATGACTGCTGTTTCCTAAAACCGTGCTGGTTTCTGCGTATGAACTTCTCAGAGTCTAGAAAGGTCATTATGTCTGAACACAAAACACGTTCCATGATTCTACAACAAATCGACGTCAGTGAAATTGGCCGGTAATTATGTGCATCCGATTTTCTATCCTTTTTATAGACTGCTATGAGCTGGGCCTTCTTCCAGTCCCGTGGAACTTTCCGCTGTTCCAGTATCCTCTGACAGATGATGGATAAGAATAGTGCTATATTTGTAGCAAAGTCAACATAAAATCTTACGGGGCTACCGTCTGGGCCAGATGCCTTCCTGGCGTCTAAGGATCTTAACTGGTTTGCAATCCCAGATACACTAAACACTATGTCAGTCATCTTTGTGTTTGTTCGATAATTGAAAGGGGGAATGGTGCTGCAGTCCTCTACCGTAAACGAGTTTTTGAAAGCTAGGTTTAGAATTTCGGCCTTCTGTTCATCATCACGCGTTACATTACCCGTACTATCAGCGAGAGAAGGTATTGAATTATTTGTAGCATTCATAGATTTTACGTACGACAAAAATTTTTTGAGGTTATTTTTAGAATCTGCAGATAAAATATTGCTTTCAAATTCGTTAAAAGAATCTCTCATTGACCTTTTGACAGTTGCTTTCATTTCGAATAATTTCTGTTTGTCAGCGGGGCAGAGACTACGTTTAAAACGACTGTGCAAAATTCTCTGCTTTCTCAGCAACTCCCTGATGTGTTTGTTGAACCAAGATGGATCCTTACCCTCCCCTATATTTCCTATATTTGTGCTAAGCACATATTTTCCTAGCACGTGGTGGACAATACCTTTAAATTCCGACCAGAGATGCTCAATATCTTTGTGTCCCGCGATGAATGCTTGGAGCTGACTATGAAGATATTCAGTAAAGACTTATTTGATTTCCCAAACAAGAAGACTCGACGCTGTTTCTTTGGTTGTTTTTTTGCAACTTCCACTGACAGAGAAGCCACAACGACATTATGGTCGCTAATACCTTCTTCTAGATTAACTTCCATAAAAAGATCAGGTCTCTTTGCCGCCAAGATATTTAATATGTTCCCATCTCGAGTTGGTTTTCTAACCAACTGCTCAAGGTTGTATGTTGAGAGCACTCCTAGAATAACGAGTCTTTGCTTCTGCCCCCTGTGATAAACGTGTAATTTTCCCAGTCAATGGATACCAGATTAAAGTCTCCACCTATAACTAATGGATAATTTGGATATTTATTTATTTCCTATGTACTCAAGACTTTCCCTGAAACGTTCTGTGACGATTCTTGCGGATGATGGTGGTGTATAAAAACATCCTAATACAGTGGTCACTCCTTGTCTGATTGACAGCTTTATCCAGACTATTTCACAGTCCGATTCAGTATCGATCCCAACTGCGTTTAAACAGCTTTTAACTGCAATGAACACACCACCTCCCATAGCATTAGTCCTATCCTTACTAAACATTGACCAATCGGAGTTCAAAATTTCACTGCTATTTATGTCTGTTTTCAACCAGCTTGCGGTATCTAATACAATATTGGCATTACTACGGTTTATTTCGGAGAGTAACTCGGGGATCTTGCTACAGACACTTCGACAATTTACTAACATGAGATTTGGCATCTTTAAATTCTTTGGAATGACCTGTTTAGACGAACTAACAATTTTTACAGTTGGAACACCCACTTCAGTGTCATGAACTGGTATTTTTTCAGGCTACCGGTTTGTTTTCCGTGGGGAGGAACCTAATCTAAAACAAACCCATGTGCTCGTCACAAGTACTGTGCTACCCATTTAGCTGCTTCCTGTGTGTAGTGCACCCCTGACCTATCGAGGGGCGTCCTACAACCTTCCACCCCATAGCGTAGGTCGAGGATTCTACAACCATTTTCGTCCCAGAGTTGACGTAGCCTCTGGTTTCGATTCTCCACTCGACAGACCAGAGGACCCCAGTCCACCCTGGGTACGATGCTGCAAATCGTCAGCTTGGCTTGCACTCCTCGAGAGATGGAGGCCGCCTTCGCCGATTTAGCCAGCCGTCGAAAGCCCCAAGGATTTTCTCGTAACCTCAACGACTGGCATCGTTAGTGCAGCATCAGATAGCAACAATCTGCAGCTGGCTGCACCCCGCACGCTCGATAGCTGCCGGAAGAGCCTCTTCCACATCCTGGACAAGGCCCCAGGCAAGCACACTGAGTGAACGTTGGACTTCTTCCCGGCCCTAGCCGTTGTGTTCCCGAGGGGCTCCATGACCCGCCTAACATTGGAGCTCCCAATAACTAACAAACCCCTATCCCCAAGTGTCTGTCTGACCTTGCTGAAGGAGCGGCCACTATCCTAGCAGAAGGGGTTTTCTGACCTGGCTCAGCCTCTTCCCCCCCCCCCCCCCCCAGCATCAGATAGCACACTGAATCTATTAGCAAAGAGCATGGCATTGGGCAGGTGCCTCAGTCCCCCATGCACCCTTCGCCTTGAGGCTCGAGATCTTGACACAGTCCGCCAACCACACTGAAATGAGGGTGGGCCGGCCGGATCAGTCGCACCTGAGATCAGCTCAATGACAGAGATCTATGACATCGCCCCCCCCCCCTGCACATCTAGTACAGCAGAGGCTGGCACCCATCCCCACCGCACCTCGAGGTGGCACTCTAGAGCCTGTTGACTGTGGTCAACAAAATTTTCAGCTGCGTTTGGACTGTGGCCAACTCCTCCTGCATCCGCACACAACAGACACAGTCCCTATCAATCTAGCTAATATGTGATTTACTGTATAAA
Organism: Schistocerca cancellata; assembly: GCF_023864275.1. Taxonomy (NCBI): domain Eukaryota; kingdom Metazoa; phylum Arthropoda; class Insecta; order Orthoptera; family Acrididae; genus Schistocerca; species Schistocerca cancellata. Next base: position 305,812,394 of record NC_064630.1, read on the forward strand.
TTCAAGGAAACCTACTGCCGCACAAGGTTAACAGCTACACTCTAGTTAGCAGAAAGGACATCAACAATGAAAACCAATAAAAATGTATGGTAGAAGCTAGATCTGGTGCTTATTTTCCTGCTAGGGGCTATCTAGTGAATATTAAAGAAAAAGATAATGACCTACAGTAAACTGCTAGGGGCATTCTAGTGAATATTATTAAAGAATTAAACAGTAACCTACGGTAAGCTACACCTACTGATTATCCCTCGTATTTATAATGTAAACAAACGTTTGCGTACACATGAAAATGACCTAATAAAACTATAAAAACTGTTGCCTTAATTGTACCAAGTCTAAGTAACACTAATAAACGTATATACTGAGTATTGTACACTGACAGATCCAGGTACAAAACAAAACCTCTAACTAACAATAAGAGTTCACAATGTAAAGCACAAATACGAACTCTACTTTATAGGAACCAATGGGCTTACAGTACACGATCACTAAAGCCCACAACAAGCTAAGGAATATAAGCAGACGGTGAGGTGAGTTTTAGCTTTCTGCTAACTAAACCGTGTGTAAGAAGGGCTGAGAAGTTGTATTTTAACACTGATTTACTCAGATATTGTAGTGTAACACTAATATACCACGTATTTTACGTTTGCTTAACTATTAACGCTCGCAGGTTGCTAGTGCAACGTATACAAGTGAGGCTATAATTCACTGTCAGTATGACTTTTCCTGATAAAACGTATAAAAACTGCTACCTCCAATGTATCGAGTCTAAATGACACTAATAAACGTAAATACTGAGTATTATACACTGACTTAATTGATAATCCCTCGTATTTAACGTCAGTTAAGAAGGTAAACAAACTTTTGCCTACACGCCAAACTGTCCTAAACAGAAACTTTGGTTTTCCTATTCAGACGCAAATAAAAACTGAAACCTTCAATTTATCAAGTTTATCTGACACCCGGTGCACGTAAATACTATATAATATACAGCAAAAACAATTAATTACTAGCTAAATTACTTATCTCGTAACACAGCAAGTGAAAAGCGCTCGTCGCCGGCGTCAGGGCTGCCAACAATTGATTATGTGGAACGAGTCATGATATGGAACGAGTCATTTTACACATTACATTTCACCCGTACACGTGCAACTACACTTACAAATCAGTTTTGCCTTAAAAATGCAGTAAACAGAAATTCGTCTATGGAATAGGAGAAGTCGTACAGCAGAAACTATTTTAGGTTAGATTTAAAAGTTGCTTTCTATCCAGTTGGATATTTTACATTACTGGGCAAAAGATTAAAAAATTTTGATGCTGCATGTTAAAGTTCTTTCTGAGCCACTAGCAACTTTAATAATGGGTTATATGACTGGTTTTTTACTGTGTGTACGGGTTGGCCCACAAAGGTATTTACAGTGTTTCAGTTTTAAAACCACAAAATCTATGAATTTTTAAGTCACGTAGAGGGTCACGACATTACTGATGATGTTTTGTTGCTGAAGATGTTCAAAATGCGCTCCATCGACAGCAATATAGCGTTTGCAACTCTGTGGAACAGATGTCACACGTGTTATGATTGCCACTGCAGTGGATTCACAGATAGTCACAGTTGCCTCTCTCATGTCACCCGAAGCACATGGCTTTGTGGCGTAGATGTTTTCACGTTCCCACTAAGGCTTTAAAATCCACTGTCTTTGCTCCAGGGACAAGTTTCCAGTGATTTTATTATTTCCATGTAGTTACTGACAACTGAAAATAAAGAAAAGGAAAGCAGATGAATGGCTACACGTACTAGAAATGAATCAGACTGTCATTAATAACTCCTCAGTTATTAAAGTTCAGACAGCGTAAATCCTTTTGTGTAACGGACCTTGTACATTATTTTTCAAAAAGCTCATGGCCCTGAACTGCATTAACTAGATTTTATTAGTACTACGGTTTAGATTGTAAGCCATCATCTGGTACCTAACAACATGACATTCCAATTTGTAGAACAACATTAAGACAACACAAATTGGCGCCTAGCAATCACATGATTTAGATGATGGCTTACGGCCGAAATCGGTAGTACTAATAAAATCCAGTTACTGCAGTTCAGGGTCATGAGTTTTTTTAAACATATATCGACTGCTGAAAATTGCCTGAAAGAAACCTTGTACTCGTATATTAATTACAGTACTTGCGCGGATGAACGTTTCTAAAAGTGTTCCACGCAATGAAGAGACTTTTGTGTAGATATTTGTGACGATGAGGGCATGCACCTTCGAAACGTGCTAAATTAGTGTTTTTGCATTGTATGTGGTTGAGCCTACTCTTTATTTTTCAAATGTCAACGAAGTAGAAAAGTTTTCCGGCGCGTAAACCTTTAGAAATGTTAGATTATTGTTTTTCGAATTATTGTTTTTCGAAGTTGCTTTACTCAAAATGCCAATATTAAGATCAACTGGTTTCAAAACTGTTATTAGAAAAATTACGTTGTTCATTACAGCACTGCAACTAGAGTTCTATCGTGGAGGAAGTAAACGAAGGGCTCTGTTTGAGCACGAAGTAGAGTAGACATCACGGCAGTCAAATTTTGCGAAGCCTGACAGAAGCATAGCTCCTCAGAGCACACTGTTGCCGGTTCACAGTTAAGACCTTCCGCTAGGAAACTTTAAAATTACATTCAGCCAGTGAACAGTGAAACTGTGTTAGCTTCGAATGCAGCGAACTTTTAATTACCAGACTCCTGAACAGTGGAGCCCTTCCCCCGTCAAAGTTAAATGGTGTCCATGGGCCCATTAAAATTTACAGGATGCGTCGTGTTAAACGTATCACCCATTTTATTTCGTGAACGGTTGAAGACATCGAAACTTGGTTTTCAACAAACGCTAGTACGTAGACAGGCACATAATTTTGCTACGTGATTTAATACCCTTAATCCTCGCATCGGCGGTGTTATTACAGCAACTTTAGCTTCTTTTAATTGAGCAATAAACTTTGAAATCTCTCGAAAAAACGAGTTCAATGATCTAACGCTTGCTAATATTAACTCTGAAACATTTCTCCAAAAATATCTGAGAAATGTGCTAAAAGTGAGTGGAAAGCCACCCAATTCGTCCGTCACGTCTGCTTCAGCTTTTCTTTGGCATAGACAAGTGTACGTATAAGTAGAAGCTTCACTTGCTATTTGTACTCGGTTACACAGCTTGAGGCTGCAGTGGATGGGCGCCACTGTTGTGGGCCGGCCGTGGGGATCCAACGGACGTCCAGTACGGCCGAGTCTTCCGATCGGTCCTCACCGGTGAACAGCCCAGTTACTGCTCACACTGATGTTGAACCGTCACCTGTGGTCGAGTGGGAGGTCGCCATGGGGCGTAGCAGGCACCGGTAGACTTCCCACGCGGCCGCACGTAAGGCCGCCCCGGTTTGTCTGACAAACAGGTTCCAGGCGCTGTCTGTGGCTGACGCTGTCGCTGAGCCAGATGTTGTCACCTGTACTGTTTCAGAGGAAATCTCTCAGTCTGCAAGATCCGGACAATCTCCGAGGGTGGGATTATTGGTAGTTGGGAGCGCCAACGTTAGGTGCGTTATGGGGCCCCTTAGGGACATGACTGCCAAGAAGGGAAAGAAAACCAATGTGCACTCCGTGTTCATACCGGGCGGAGTCATTCCAGATGTGGAACGGGTTCTCCCGGATGCCATGAAGAGCACAGGGTGCAGTCAACTGCAGGTGGTTGCTCACGTGGGTACCAATGATGTGTGTCACTTTGGATGAGAAGATATTCTGTCTGGTTTGGAGCGGCTAACAGATGTGGTAAAAGCTGCCAGTCTTGCTTGCAAAATGAAAGCAGAGCTGAACATTTGCAGCATAGTCGACAGTACCGATTACGAATCTCTGGTACAGAGCCGAGTGGATGGTCTGAATCATAGGCTCAGGAGGTTCTGCAACCGTGTAGGCTGCAGATTCCTCGACTTGCGCCAAAGAGAGGTCGGGTTTCGGGTTCCGCTGAATAGATCAGGTGTCCACTATACGCAGGAGGCGGCTACACGGGTAGCAGGGTCTGTGTGGCGTGGTCTGGGAGGTATTTTAGGTTAGAGGATATCAGGAAAACACAAGAAGGGCTTCAGCCACAAAGGGCGCAGGCCGAACACAGGAAGAACGTAGATACAGGAACCATCTGTATAACACTTGTAAATTATCGTAGCTGTGTTGGGAAAGTACCAGAGGTCCAAGCGCTAATAGAAAGCACTGATGCTCAAATCGTTATAGGCACTGAAAGCTGACTAAAGCCGGAGATAAGCTCAGCCGAAATTTTTGCGAAGAACCTAAGGGTGTTCCGAAAGGATAGGCTGAACACTGTTGCTGGCCGCAGTGACCGAGCGGTTCTAGGCGCTTCATTCCGGAGCCACGCTGCTGCTACGGTCGCAGGTTCGAATCCTGCCTCGGGCATGGATGTGTGTGATGTCCTTAGGATAGTTAGGTTTAAGTAGTTCTAAGTCTAGGGGACTGATGACCTAGATGTTAAGTCCCATAGTGCTTAGAGCCATTTGAGCCATTTGAGATAAACACTGTTGGCGGTGGCGTGTTTGTTGCTGTTAGAAGTAGTTTATCTTGTCGCGAAACTGAAGTAGATAATTCCTGTGCGTTAGTATGGGCAGAGGTCAATGTTGGCAACCGGAATAAAATACTAATTGGATTCTTTTACCGACCTCCCAAATCAGATGATACAGTTGCTGAAAGGTTTAATGAAAACTTGAGTTTGATTTCAAACACGTACCCGACTCATACGATCATAGTTGGCGGTGACTTTAATTTACGCTCGATACGTTGGCGAAAATACATGATTAATTCCGGAGGTAAGCATAAAACATCATCCGAAATGGTGCTAAACGCATTCTCTGATAATTATTTCGAGCAGTTAGTTCATGAGCCCACGCGAATAGTAAACGATTGTGAAAACACACGTAACCTCTTAGCAACAAATAATCTTGAATTAATTACGAGCATCAAAACGGATACAGGTATTAGTGAACACAGAGTTGTCATAGCGAGACTGGATATTGTAACCCCCAAATCCTCCAAAAATAAACGAAAAATATACCTATTCAAAAAAGCAGGTAAAAATTCACTTGACGCCTTCCTGAGAGACAAACTCCGCTCCTTCCAAATTAATGATGTAAGTGTAGACCAGATGTGGCTTGAATTCAGAGAAATAGTATCGGCAGCAATTGAGAGATTTATACCAAATAAATAAACAAATGACGGAGCTGATCCTCCTTGGTACACAAAACGGGTCAGAACACTGTTGCAGAAACAACGAAACAAACATGCCAATTTTAAACAGACGCAAAATCCCCAAGATTGGCCATCTTTTACAGAAGCTCGAAATTTAGCGCGGACTACAGTGCGAAATGCGTCTAAGAATTCCCACAACGAAACTTTGTCTCGAAACCCGGCAGAAAATCCAAAGAGATTCTGGTCGTATGTGAAGTATGTTAGCGGCAAGAAACAATCAATGCCTTCTCTGCGCGATAGCAATGGAGATACTATAGAAGACAGTGCTGACAAAGCAGTGTTACTAAACACAGCTTTCCGAAATGCCTTCACAAAAGAAGACGAAGTAAATATTCCAGAATTCGAATCAAGAACAGCTGCCAACATGAGTACGTTCCAACTACACCTGAAGATATGCGAGAGAGAATTGTCAGAGCAAGTGCTTCGATGAGTGAAGTGATAAGGAATACCACTCAATCCATGATAAGAAGATTGCAGCACTTCATTGATACCAATGGTCATCACTTCGAACACCTTCTGTAAACGGACGTTCATGCCACCTTTATGGTCCTTCGTTGGCCCTCAAAGACCTTACTGTTACACATCATTGGATTCGTCTCGATGGCTGCTATCAGGAAATAAGTACCAAACTATAGCATCCCATTTAAAAAAAGATAGTTTACTTTCATATCTCTGAAGCGGCTCCACCTAGCAACAAAAAACCAACGTCTGATTATGGTACCCGGTGTCCCATGCAACTTTTGTCCGACGAACTTTTCAGCTCCTATCATACTTTCGGAGTTATTCTTGGTGGCAATAGTTATTGACTCACTCTGTATAAAATCATACGCAAGTCAACACGTCAAAGGCATAGTGGAGAATTTTCCTACTTTATTTCATCAATGGCTGAAGAAACAGATATATGTGACGAATTTGCAGCTGTGCTAAATTTATGAAATTTATTCACGGTTGCAGAATCTCTTTCACATTAGCTGCACTAGGTATGAAGCTGTTATTTGCTGGTGACACATGAAAATTTGTGACTGCTAAAGACTCAAATCCAGATTTCCCGCATGTCGTGAGCGGTCACATAATCCACTCCGGCTATCAAAGCACACTTCCCGGACCGAAGCAAACCTCCATAAGTCATATTGTCTACGACACCATCACTTCCAGCGTTGCTGGGATTCTCACCACAAAGTTTCGAGGAGACAAAACTAATCAACGTTAATATTAATATCGCAGTTTCTCCCGTTGAGGGTTGTAATACTTAATTTTTAACAATATCTGAAGACGTTATACCTCTTGAACTACGTGTCGTACAGTGATATGCATATTTGTATAGCCACATTCAGCGGAATATGTGGATACTGTCTGCAAAATATGTTGCGAATAGAGTTAGTAGCAAATATGTAATAAATTTAAACATCACGTACTATGCGGCAGTTTCTTAGGCATCTCGTTGTTTATGAAGTTTTATATCTTGAACTATGATAGATACGTGGTTCTTACGCGGATAGCGATTGTTGCTTGAAATAGTCCAGTGGCTTAGGAGAAGATGTGAAACATAAAAACACACACACACACACACACACACACACACACACGCACGTGTATATATATATATATATATATATATATATATACTGCGGAATCTTTCTCATGTTAACTGCAGTAGGTATGAAGACAGTGCCCTTTGGTGACATGAAAATTTGTGTTGTAACGGGACTCGAACCCGGATTTCCCGCTTGGCGCAAGCGATTCTCTTAACACCGTCAGCTATCTGAGTACACTTCGAGGACTGACCCAAACTTCCATAAGTCGTACTAGCTGTTTGAATTCCCGCCAGAGGATTTCAGGGGATAAACGTTAAAATTACGATCATCATTTTGCCCGTCGACGCTTGTAACACTTATTTTTAACACTATCCAAAGAAACAGACATTGGTGACGATCTTGCAGGTCTTCAAACTTATTTGTAATTGCAGAATATGTCTCGCATTTGTGTCGAACTGGGGTCGTAGACTGTATGACATACGGAAGTTTGGGTCAGTCGGACAGCCGAAGTTGTGTAGGTGACTGCTCGCGACAAGCAGGAACTTCGATTTCGAGTCTCGGTCGGGCGCAAATTTTTATGTGTCACCAATGGGTAATACCTTCATACCTAAAGTAGTAATGTGATTCCAAATTGAGAACAAATTTGATTTCATGGAGGTATGTTCCATCTATGCAACTAAATGAGAGGCAGATTTGTTTATTGCCATGCGTGTTTCGCTTCTTTCATTTGTGGAGCGTCTCCGGTGACTTGCAACCATGCTCTATCTGGCTGATTTCCGGCGTTTTTTCCACCCACTTTTCTCGCAAAACATAACTTGCACTTTTCATTTTGTGATCAAAATGTGTGTGTTTATAGCATGTAGTGTTGCCAACATGCCACAGTGTATTTATCTTTCGTCTTTTGTTTGTGCTGTGTGTGAGGTTTGACATTTTTCGTTTGTTGTGTGTGTATATGTTTTTTGTTACGTATGTTGGTTCTTTGAGAGAGCGTTTGTTTTTAACGGATACGTGTGTGTGTGTGTGTGTGTGTGTGTGAGAGAGAGAGAGAGAGAGAGAGAGAAAGAGAGAAAGAGAGAGAGAGAGAGAGAGAGAATGGGGAGAGAGGATGATTCATTAATTACTTATTCTGGTTATGTTTCAGACTTCTGTTTGTTACTGTTTTAGTGGCTAACACGATCAGATACTTATTGCTTATACCGATGCTCATTAAGTACTTTCCTTTTATTGCAAGGGCTCACTGTAATTGAAAATGTAATTGTAAGTCAGAAGTTTTTTTTTTTTTTTTGTTGCGATTATTTAGTCTAATAACTTTCATTCCTCGTTCCATGTTGGATAGTTCATATCCAAGTTTTATTAGGTGTTCGGCAATGGTGTAATGGCTATTTTCGTACTTTCAGTTTGTTATATGTTCTTTATACAGTGGAACCTCACTTAAGGAGCACCTCTCGTAGGCCGTAATTTGCATAACGAGGCAAACGAATGATAAAAAAGATGACTTGCTTAACGAGCGATGACGATTTAGTGTGACATCAGCAGCCATTCGCGCGTGGAGGAGGAAACGTTCAACAATACGAACACCTTTCATTGTTAGCAGCGGCTTATGAAAAATGTCTTTAGTACGTACTGCAGTCTGGTTTTAGCGCTCTCTACGTTACCATCTTAGTGCAGCTTGTGATCATACACTTTTCTAAACTTATGTTCACACGCCGGCCGCTGTGACTGAGCGGTTTTAGGCGCTTCAGTCCAGCACCGCGCTGCTGCTACGGTCTGCTGCTACGGTGACAGGTTCGAATCCTGCCTCGGGCATGGAGGTGTGTGATGTCCTTAGGTTAGTTAGGTTTGAGTAGTTCTAAGTCTAGGGGACTGATGACCACAGATGTTAAGTCCCATAGTGCTTAGAGCCATTTTTGTGTTCACACAGTGTTTTTTGTGTGTGTAAATTTTAATAGCCTTCGTAGAAATGCCCCCGAAGATAAAACCGCAAAAAGATGACCAAAAGAGAAAAAAAATTGAGCTATAAATGAGACGTAAAATCACTGAAAAAAGCGAATTCGATGCGAGAGTTGCTGATTTAGTACGCACATACGATCGGTCTACATCAACTATTTCCATTATCCTCGTGAACCAGGACAAGATTAAGGGGATAGATGATTCAAAGTACCTAAACAATGGTTTCATATTCTGGACGACATTGAAAGGTTGCTTCTTATACGAAATGCAAAAGTAAGGAGACACACATCATTTGTAATTAGGCGAGAATGATTTTCGCTGACCTCTTTAAGAAAACGCCAGAATCATCAGCGATCGAAGAAGTGTTTAAAGGAATCTGTGGGTGGTTCAAGAAGTTTAAGAGAAGAACCGGCAACCATAGCGTAGTGAGACACGAAGAAGCAGCCAGATCCGACACAAAAGCAACAGAGAACTTCATCAACAACTTCAAGATGCTCGTAGATTCTGAGGATTATCTGCCCAACAGGTTTTTAATTGTGATGAAATGGACTTGTTCTGGGAACAGATGCCGAAGCGTACCTTTATAACAGAAAAGATGAATGCATTACCCGGTTACAAGCCCATAAAAGACCGTCTCACACTGCTGTTCTGTGCCAATGCAAGCGGTGATTTGAAAATTAAATGGCCGCTTGTATACCATTCATAAACTCCACGAGCCTTCAAGAAGTGTTAAGTCCAGACGAGTAGCTTAAATGTGATGTGGAGGTCCAACAACAAGGCTTGGGTGACACGTGATCTTTTTTGTGATTGGATCAATGAAGTGTTTAGTCCTTTGGCAAAAAAATATTTGCTTGAGACGAATCTGCCACTTCGTGTCTTTCTTGTTATGAACAACGCTCCTGCACATTTTCCAGGCCTACAAGACCACCACCTTGAAAATTTCAATTCATAAATATCCAATTTCTTCCTTCCAGCACCACCGCATTTCTCCAGCCTATGGATCAGCAGACTATTTCTAACTTTACAAAACTCTACACTAAAGCACTCGTCGAGCATTGCTTTGAGTTGGCTGAAGCTGCCAATACACTCTCACAAAGATTTGGAAATATCACTTCAAAATCCTTGCCTGCATCAAAATGATCGAAAAGGCATGGGAAGAGGTTCCGAATAGAACTCTCAGTTCTGCCTGGAAGAAGCTTTGGCCAGAGTGCGTTGTCGAATGTGACTCCGAGGCATTTGAGCCTGTAGTTAAAGGGATTGTGTGTTTGACCAAGAATATAGGAGTGCATAACAATAATATCGATGAGTTTGTGGAAGATCACAACCAAGAAATGACCGCCGAAGAGTTGCAGTGTGTTCCACAGCAGGAAGTTGTACAGAGGAGTTCTTCAGAGGAGGAGGTGGAGGCTGTAACAGCAAAGCAGCAGTCTTGTGGCGCAATAAGAGAAGTGCTGAAAGCATAGGAATCTGTTGCATCGTACGTTTAAAATCATGACCCCAAAAAAGCAGTGGCTATGCGCGCTAGTTGGCGATAATACTGTGTCACTTTTTCGCCAAGTATTGAAGTGTCGGCAGAAACAAGTGACTATAGACAGCTTTCTAGTAGAAAAACATTACTTATGTATCGTGAGTAATAAAGTACATATTACTGTATGTATAATATTCTTTAAATAAATAAGTGACAGGAATAAGACAAAAGTTTTAGTATTTTTTTCTGCATGGAACGCATTATTGTATTTTATATTAATTTATATGGGATAAATTGTCTCGCTTAACGACTGTTTCGCACTATGAGTAAGATTCTGGAACGAATTATGCTTGCTACGCGAGGTTCAACTGTATCTGCTTTGGATTTCCTACCTGTCATCCTCAGACATACTGATTCACGCTCTTGGCACTCTGTTACGTACCTGCTACTTGATATTTATCTGGTTGGTCTGTTGTTTGTAAATGTTACTGGAGTGGTTCAAATGGTTCAAATGGCTCTGAGCAATATGGGACTTTACTTCTGAGGTCATCAGTCCCATAGAGCTTAGAACTACTTAAACCTAACCAACTTAAGGACATCACATACATCCATGCCCGAGGCAGGATTCGAACCCGCGACCGTAGCGGTCGCGCGGTTCCAGACTGTAGCGCCTAGAACCGCTCGGCCACTCCGGCCGGCCTAACTAGAGTGTGTTTCTTGTTCTGTAAGCCTTGTTTCTTTAATATATTTGCGGTCCTGTGTGTTGCTTTTTGTCTGTATGTTAAAGTGTACCATTTTTTTCTACAAGCCACGACATGAGTGTCACTGTTGTGTTTCCATGTGTGCTGTAGTGTCTATGGGGTTCTTTGCCGTTTGTGTTCTCTGCTTGGTTTCACTTTTCTTTAATTGCGTTTTGATTTTTTGGTTGAGCTTTTTTACTATACGAGTGTTGTAACCATTGTTTGTGGCTATGAGACGTATTGTTTATAATTCTTTTTCATTGTTTTCTTTGCTGAGTGGGATATTATTTACTCTGTGTAACATGTGGCGTAGGGCCACTATGTTTTGATTTTGCAAGTGGTTGGATGGAAAATGTATACTTATATTTGTGGTTGTTGTTTTTCTGAAGACGTCAAATGTATGTTGATTGTTGTCTGTCTTTATTTTTTACCCAAGAAAAGTATTTGCTTTTTTTGTTTCTTTTTGCATGTTTCCAAGAAACACACTTCATCACATTTACAAGCAACAGACAAACCAGATAAATACCAAGTTAGAGCGAAAAGAATGTGGATTAGTATATGTGGGGATAACAGGCGGAAATTTCAGAACTAAGTTTAAAGAATATAAAGAAGCAGGAGGTATGAACATAGCCATTTCACCTTCGCCTAACTACTGATAAAACACGGACGTGAACCATCTAACACTGAAAAAGACATGAAAGCTATTATAGTGAATAATCATAACAAAAAAGCCTGATATTACAAAAAAACATTCAGATAGAAAGATCCCTTGCAGTGAAAAAAAAAGTACTTAATGACCAAACCGATACAAGCAAAAACTCTCTGATCATGTTAGCCACTAAAACAGTAACCAACAGAAATCTGAAACATAACCAGAATAAATAATTAATGAATCTTCCTCTCTCTCTCTCTCTCTCTCTCTCTCTCTCTCTCTCACACACACACACACACACACACACACACACACACACACACACACACAGAGAGAGAGAGAGAGAGAGAAATATCAATTAAAAAAACACAGTCTCACAAAGAACCACACACACATAACAAGAAACATAGGCTTATAGGCATGCACACACACACACACACACACACACACACACACACACACACAACACAAACAAAAGATGGAAGTTAAACACACAGCGAAAGTTGGCAACACTACACGCTGTAAACACACACATATTGATCACAAAATGAAAAGTGTAAGTGATGTGTTGTGACAAAAGTGAGTGAAAAAACGCCAGAAATCAGCCAGATAGAGCATGGCGACTAATGAACTCATCTCCAGAACCACACATACGGGCTAACAGCACTCTAAATCGTAACACCGAACGATAATTTCACTTCACGAAATTTGTGCTACAAAAGTTGATCCTAATCTGAAAAAACTAAAAAGAGAAAAAACATGAAAAAAGTAAGATAGTAACATATTGTAACTACTACATAACGCATTCATTATATGTCCAAAAAAACACGTATTACAAACCACTGAAGATGCTTTACAAATAAATGTAGCGAAACGCATATAGCAATAAACAAAACTGCCTTTCATTTAGTTACATACACGGAACATACTTCCATGAATTTTGAAGCAACTATGGAACGACGCAAAACAGAAGAAATGATTATGGATTTGATTTATTTCGCAATATTACGCCAATTACATAATGAAGACGCCGATTGACAGAGCAGCAAATTCACCAGCGCAACCACAGTTTTAATTCCAGAAAAGGCCAGAATGACTTCCTCTCCAAATACACTCCTGGAAATGGAAAAAAGAACACATTGACACCGGTGTGTCAGACCCACCATACTTGCTCCGGACACTGCGAGAGGGCTGTACAAGCAATGATCACACGCACGGCACAGCGGACACACCAGGAACCGCAGTGTTGGCCGTCGAATGGCGCTAGCTGCGCAGCATTTGTGCACCGCCGCCGTCAGTGTCAGCCAGTTTGCCGTGGCATACGGAGCTCCATCGCAGTCTTTAACACTGGTAGCATGCCGCGACAGCGTGGACGTGAACCGTATGTGCAGTTGACGGACTTTGAGCGAGGGCGTATGGTGGGCATGCGGGAGGCTGGGTGGACGTACCGCCGAATTGCTCAACACGTGGGGCGTGAGGTCTCCACAGTACATCGATGTTGTCGCCAGTGGTCGGCGGAAGGTGCACGTGCCCGTCGACCTGGGACCGGACCGCAGCGACGCACGGATGCACGCCAAGACCGTAGGATCCTACGCAGTGCCGTAGGGGACCGCACCGCCACTTCCCAGCAAATTAGGGACACTGTTGCTCCTGGGGTATCGGCGAGGACCATTCGCAACCGTCTCCATGAAGCTGGGCTACGGTCCCGCACACCGTTAGGCCGTCTTCCGCTCACGCCTCAACATTGTGCAGCCCGCCTCCAGTGGTGTCGCAACAGGCGTGAATGGAGGGACGAATGGAGACGTGTCGTCTTCAGCGATGAGAGTCGCTTCTGCCTTGGTGCCAATGATGGTCGTATGCGTGTTTGGCGCCGTGCAGGTGAGCGCCACAATCAGGACTGCATACGACCGAGGCACACAGGGCCAACACCCGGCATCATGGTGTGGGGAGCGATCTCCTACACTGGCCGTACACCACTGGTGATCGTCGAGGGGACACTGAATAGTGCACGGTACATCCAAACCGTCATCGAACCCATCGTTCTACCATTCCTAGACCGGCAAGGGAACTTGCTGTTCCAACAGGACAATGCACGTCCGCATGTATCCCGTGCCACCCAACGTGCTCTAGAAGGTGTAAGTCAACTACCCTGGCCAGCAAGATCTCCGGATCTGTCCCCCATTGAGCATGTTTGGGACTGGATGAAGCGTCGTCTCACGCGGTCTGCACGTCCAGCACGAACGCTGGTCCAACTGAGGCGCCAGGTGGAAATGGCATGGCAAGCCGTTCCACAGGACTACATCCAGCATCTCTACGATCGTCTCCATGGGAGAATAGCAGCCTGCATTGCTGCGAAAGGTGGATATACACTGTACTAGTGCCGACATTGTGCATGCTCTGTTGCCTGTGTCTATGTGCCTGTGGTTCTGTCAGTGTGATCATGTGATGTATCTGACCCCAGGATTGTGTCAATAAAGTTTCCCCTTCCTGGGACAATGAATTCACGGTGTTCTTATTTCAATTTCCAGGAGTGTATGAGGACGCTCATACAAACATGTATTGCACACACCACAACATTCAAAATTTCTTATTTCTACGTAGGCGGTGAAAACTTTTAAAGCTTTTTGAATTACACCAATGTTATTAACACTGTATATCTTTGTTCTTCACGTCTACATATTTTCAGCGCTCTGCCGCTAGAAGGCTCCGAATTGTAACGTGTAACATGGCGGTCCTTGAGAAACAGTGTGCTGCAATGGCGTTTCGAATTCGAAGATTTCGTCCACACATGGAGCACCATCTCCTTCAGCATGACGATACCACACCACACAAAGTAGCTGTGACATATGAAACAACCCGACACCTTGCGTTCACTGTCATCGACCATCCTCCATACATCCTAACACATCATGTCAGGGAAACCACTGGATTCGAGCTCTACGTTTATCAGGATTATTTGCATGTTACATTGCCATCTTCTTACCACTTTCGTTTGTACCTATAGTAGTCCAAACTCGTCTTTAGTGTTAGATATCATTTTGATGAGCGTTTGAGCGCAATTTACTATGAAACACCTTTTGTTAATGTTGGCCGATTGGTAAAAAAGTTTTATTCATCTGCACTGTTATATACATTAGTAGGACTGACTGGCACGGTAGGAAAGAGATGATAGCGACAGCCAATAGGAAGCAAGCTAAAAGAAGTATTGTGGGCACTGCTTATTAAGCTGTTTTGGATGTTGAGTCTGGAAGGGACCTTGTTTCCAAATTCGAAAGGTCGAGGAGCCCTGTCTCCACGATGCGAATTCGTAATGTTTGTGTGTTTTGATTTGTGGGCGGCAAGTGGCCGCATAGTCCAAGTGCTGGGACTCCGACGTTTTCGAGAGTCCGTTTCACATCACAACGACATATTTCCACTTCAAAGTTCTCACAGGGAAGCATGTTGATACGGATCGTGGAATTAACACTTTGATGAGCTATTTGTGAATTTCAAGAGCCATTTTTTTGGGAATTTGGCTGCTTAATAGTCTGGCTGAAATAACCAGAGCCACTATGGCAGAGTTACTCTTTAATGAACAAGCTATTGAATCTGATACGTACTCCTTCTCACTAGCTTATTTGAAATAATCAGCTCCAGGAACATTTATTTATTTATATTGTAATTAACAAGTCTGCAAAAATAAATAATAAAATACGAGCCGATTTTCAGTGAGTTGCAGTCAGTCTCTACACTAAAACTAATGGGCCAAAATCAATTCAGCTAAACACAATCGAACCTTTAGTGGTAGCTAGTAACACATCTGTGTTGGTTGTCGTATTAGACCTCCAAAAAACGTACGATAGGCTAGAATACTACTTTCTGATGTTATACAGAGCGAAGTGGCGCAGTGGTTATCACACTGCACCCGCTTTCGTGAGGATGATAGTTCAGTTCTGCGTCCGGCCTTCCAGATTTATATTTGTCGTGATCTTCTTAAATTTCTCCAAGCAAATTCAGGGATGATCCTTCCGAAAAGGCACGGCCGATTTCTTTCTCCTATCCTTGACACAAGCTGAACTTGTGCTCCGTCTCTAAAGGACACGATATCGACGCGACGTTAAGCTATGGTCTTCCTTCCTTCCTTCCTTCTTTCTCGTGTCGTGGATAAACTTGGATTTGACAAAGCATTTTTGGCCGCAATAATCAGATGTACACACAGTTCTAGAACAAAAATCTAATCAAAGTAAATGACACCATCACAGCACACATAAAGCTCTAACGGACTCTGAGACTGGGCCGTCCTTTGTCGGGCTCGCTACACGCTGCAGCTACAGAGGAACTGCTGAAGCGCCTGGAGGACGAACTCTCAGGAATTATTGAGTTTGGCGCAAAAACCGTCGTGCGCGCTTAATCTGACGATTTCATCACTATATAGAACAGCCAAAACGATTAAGCACTAACAGAGCAAATTATAGATGAGTATCAGCGGATTAGTGGCGGGCTACTAAACAAAAATAAATTAGCCATTCTCACAGTGAGTCCGACAGCCATACACCCTTTGTCTACTAGATGAATGCAGTAGACTCTTGAAGTCAGTTGGATATGATCGTTACAGCCAAACCACAAGACATGATGGAATAACATAGGAGAGGGCAAGTTCAACTATGTAAGCCTCCGTTAAGGGACAGAATCTGTGCAACTACAACATATTGCGAACGGCTTGTATCGTAAATACCTACAAACTTTGTATGAAAAGTTTTCGGACTTTTTTCAGCTTCAGTTCAGAATAAGAGCCCGAGCTTTCGACAATTACGACCGTCGCCTTCGTCTGGAACAACTGACGCCGTGGCTGCTGCTATGGTGGCCTTATACAACCCATGGACGGTTTCTGATTGGTCATCAATTACGTTATGTTGCCATAGATAGTGATAACGTTTGCGCCGCGGCGCCAACGCTGCCATAGGAGCGTAAGCAATGTGACGAATTTCTCTGCTGATTCTTAGCGTCGAGAGCTCGTTTCCACGCACTACTAAGATTCCATTCGCTGTTCCGGATGAAGTTGTTCTCACACAGTCCTTTTCCTACCACCTCTTTAATAACACATCCTTTGCACTTAGAAGCTCGGAACGAAGTTTTTCTCTCACCAGACAGTATTTTGTATTTGTGAGGCTGTGGCCAACAAATAGTGATATCTCAAGTTCCCGGTTTTTAATGTGCCGTTCATGTTTTGCGCAGCGGTCAGAGACGCTGCAGATGGAGTGACCAATGTAGTTGTTTCGGCACTCGCGGGAGATATTATAAATTCCACGGACCGTGTGACCGTAACTGTCCTCAAGCGGGCGCAGCATCGTTGTCTTTTTTGGTGGTCAGAAAATGGGTCCTATTCATCCTCTTCCCAGAGCTCTGCTTGTTGTGCTGGATGTAGTACCGTAGATAATGCAACCGGTGTCTCACCACGTCATTGTTCAATGTGTTCACGTTTCTGTTTCTTGGAGAGCGCCAAGTTTATATGACGTGAACCGTAGTTATACTTTCGAAAGAGGTAATTCACACAATTATGTTCGAAATATTAGTGGTCCTCATCAGAAACAGTTGTAGCTCTTAACATCATGTATTTAAAATGTCAATCTTCTGGACTGGATGGTGGAAACTGCGCGCTGTGATACAAATAATTGTGCGTCTACTTGCGGTATCTACATCAGCATCTACATGACTAATCTGCCGTTCACAATTAAATGCCTGGCAGAGGCTTCATCGAACCACCTTCAACCCATTCCTCATAGTTCCACTCTTGAACGAATCGCGGGAAAACAAACACCTAAATTTTCCCGTGTTCGCTCCAACTTCGTTATTTTTTAGAATGGTCATTTCTTCCTATGTAGACAGCCGCAAACAAAATATTTTCACATTCAGAGGAGAAAGTTGGTGACTGGTACTTCGTGTAAAAAAAAGATCCTGCCGTAACAAACCACCCCTTTGTTTTATTGTTTTAATGATAGCTGGCCCAACTCGCGTATCAGATCAATAGCACCCCCTCCCCAGTCTTGCGGTAATATAGAACGAGAGTAGTTACCAAGGGCCTGTTCTAGATTTAAAGAGACGCGATTTAAAGGTATGTGATTTAAAAGGACACACAGTGTGATTCAAAGGGCCAGTAGTAGGGCGAGTACGAGTGGAGATAACGATTTATATCAAAGTCACTTCCATTGTCGGAATAAACACTTGTGCTAGTTATATTCGAAGGTCACACCAACAATTGATCAAGGTCATCCATGGGAACCCCAGTCCTACCTACTCACCACAGGCAATTATTTCAGTTATATCTAAGGTCATGACATAACTCGATACCGGTCACGTGCGACATAAAATCGGCACGCAACCTCACCTATTCGCCTCCCCTCCTGCCCATGCTTGCCTTCCCCTCTCTGATGGACCAATAAGATTCAAGCACTCCCTTCCCCTTCCTGCTTTTATAACTAGAGCACTCCAGTGGGCGGTTTTATTCTTAATCTGTACACCATAGGCACAACACGACAAAATACGCGCTAGAGAGGTGAACAATATCTGCAGCCACCTCAAGCGAAAAGTAATTCTCATGCAAGTTAGAGCACACTGACATGTGAATTATGGCCGCAACTGTGGATACTACGTCTGCCCATCTCCCCAAAAATGTTAGAAAAATTTGCAAAATGTACATGTGTAATGAATACGACCGACCTGGATACCGGCAGAAAAATATTGATGATGAAAGCATTCAGGTAGGGGTCTGCCTCCAACGTCAACAACATCAAGTCTGTCTTAAAACGTCGACGCCTACACATTCGCGCACGGAAATTTGTGGCCAGCTTCGGAGTTAAGCACTCGCTTCCCCCTCCCGTATCTCTCTCGGAACCGAAAGAAACAAGCTCCACAAACATCCTCCTTTCAAAACCAGCGATTATGCGTGATCGGCACCAGCCTTGGTCAGCCAGAGCTCACAAGCAGAAAAAAAATCGTGTAACCTGCTACAACATGATATAAACTATAACTTTATTAGCGAGATTGCAAGATTACTAGAAGACTCGAAAAACTTGTAAGGTTACTCTGGAGTTTTCTTCGAACGTGGGCAGGAGTGGCAGATTAAAACGAAACTGCTATTTTCCAGCTACACGTTGACCCTACTGGGAATATCGAGAGAAATTTAACAAGAAATATAGTCCTCCAAGCGCACTAACAGTGCGAGAGGTCCGCTAGTGCTCCCAGGCAGAATAAAAGACACATGATACGAAATACACTCTTGTAACATTAGTTTGTGACGTCTCTATAAGACTCGTAAGTAGATACGAAAAAAAAGCAAGTAAATACACGCGTCGCTGCCATCCAAACGAGACTGAGCTGTAGCGGACCAAGCGGAGATACCTCTGCTAGAAGTCAGGATAACTGGTAGGAAACTGAAGCGCCAACGACGCTAGTAAAGCATTATTAAAGTTCAATCTTTTATTCTCAATATTTACAAGCTACACCAGCTACAGATGTTACTCATTAAAATACCAGTGACCTTGACGCCCCGGCAGACTGCCGGCGAGGAGGCTCCGCTGTTTCCGAACGCGAAGCGATTACAGACTAGGTGCTGGAGCGTACTCGGCCCAACTCCGACCTCTACAATGATCTTCGATGACCCACCCACGATGTACTTGGTGTCAGCTGATCTCCTCCCTACCCCTGGTAGGTTTCAGCGCCGGGAAGTGCCTGAGTGTCGAACGGGAACATGGAAACCAAGCGGCCCTGTTGAAGGGTTCCGTGTCGAACTTCAGTGCTGGCAGCACCCTGCGATGTGGTGTTGTCGGAAGACAGTCAGTTCCTCCATCAATACATGGCAGGTGGCAAGCAGTGTGAAGTTCGTGAAGTGAAGTCTGTCATTTCGAGTACAACTTCAGCCACTTCATAGCATGTACTAGAGCGTCTAGGACGTATATTCACTACAGTATCCTAATCATGGGATCGAGCACTACTACAGTGAACGCCACTGATCCCATTGATCAACTCAATATGAGAGCTGGAGATGTGAGGGCTCTAAAGGGGCTAGCATGAGGCTTGTTCATAATGACTGGCTGTGCGCTCTTTATTCTGCTATATTCGTTTAACTGCTGTGTCAGTTCATCACTATATGTTCTTGTGAAAGAGATAGAGTTTCTTGAATTATGTCTTACAAGCTAACGATTAAGCTTGTCTGAATTCCTTTGGTTTTCTGTTGCAGTCTGTAACCTCACTGTTAAATTTTTGGAAACTTAGTCAGTCGGTATCGTGATTTTGAAATGAGAATTGTTATGATGGTCGCGTAATAAATATTTCCCGTGAAGCGCCGTTGCGACACAGGCAAAGGTCAATTGTGGAAACTAAGCCACTGGATATTACAAGTAACGTTATTACAGAATACGCCCTACTGACTCCACAAAATAAGTGGGAACTTACATTCACGAGTGAGTGGTTCAAAATAAGAATTAATGCTGCAAAGGAAATGGGTCATAAATATAGTTCCGTCGGTACACATTCAGTTGTATGCGAAAGTACGATCGGGACAGAGGCACGTACGTGCTAAGTACTATCATTCCCCGTGGCCTAGATAAAAAGAATTGTGATTAAATTGCATTTATTCCTCGAAGAAGAAAAATTATCGGGCTTCCAAATTAAATGAAAAGAAAGACTGCAGGTTCTGAATGTCGTGGCAAATACATCGAAATTGACATTGGCGGCCACGAAGGGAAAGAGATGAACACATTCACGTACCTCTATCGCTGAACAGCGCCGTCGTGAATATCGTCACCTCCATCTAAAGTCTCCATATAAAATTTAAATAATAATAATCTCCCATAGTTACAAGAGCTGGCATCCGTGGTATCGTAAATCAGAAAATCATACTGACCATGAATTGCTTTCACTGTATAACACCATTTCACTTTAAAATTACACAACACGTCTTATCACTAGGGCAGGAGAACAACGAAAGGTAACCAATACTAAAACTAGAAAACGAAGAGCGTAAAATTGCTTTTGTCCATCAGTATTAAATACTTTTCACATTAATCTTTGGTATGAGAGCCGGCCGTGGTGGCCGAGCGGTTCTGGGGGCTCAGTCCGGAACCGCGCGCCTGCTACGGTCGCAGGTTCGAATCCTGCCTCGGGCATGGATGTGTGTGATGTCCTTAGGTTAGTTAGGTTTAAGTAGTTCTAAGTTCTAGGGGACTGATGACCACAGCTGTTAAGTCCCATAGTGCTCCGAGCCATTTTGGTATGAGAGTCGAATAACTATCTATCTATTTATCAATAAGAAAAGATTTTTAAGTTCCTTTACAAGTCTCCTTTCTGTTGAAATTGTATCCACACTCATCAATGTCATAATGTTGCTAACTTCACTCACTTGCGACATACTGTTTCATTTCCTGGTTCTGCTTGTGTCTCTGGCATGACTTGAGTTTGTCTGTGGCAATGTGGGTAGGTTTTAATAAACATTTTTTTTCCTAATTTCTGCCCTTACTATTCCGTGCCGTAACGGAGCAATGGCCAGAATGTAGCAAAAATGAACTATTTCTATGTATAAAGTCATTGATTCACAGAGATCATTGCACCTCTGTTGTTATTTGATAAAACGCGACCTAGGCTGCTTCAGACCCGTCAGTAAGTAACACGAGACGAATAACAGTTGTACCGATTCTCCAAATAGGTACCTCTAATTAACGAGCGACCAACGATATTCAACTCGCGAACAACTCAATCACAAAAGTTCTACAGATACCTGATAAATGTAAAATCTCCGCCATCTCTCATCGATTCCAGCGATCGTCTCTAGCGCACACCTCCGACGTCCTGCGGCCCCACGGTCGCAATGCCTCACTCTCTTTTTCTACAGGGACACGCTCTGACTATATGCACCTCTGTACTTCCATATAGGTTCTGAAATTCCTACAACTGCGAACAATACACGCAGTGGCTGCTGGAAAAAGCATCCCACACTGCCGGCCGGAGTGGCCGAGCGGTTCTAGGCGCTTCAGTCTGGAACCGCAAGACCGCCACGGTCGCAGGTTCGAATCCTGCCTCGGGCATGGATGTGTGTGATGTCCTTAGGTTAGTTAGATTCAAGTAGTTCTAAGTTCTAGGGGACTGCTGACCTCAGATGTTAAGTCCCATAGTCCTCACAGCCATTTAAACCATCCTACACTCCTGTGATAAATATATAATACTAGCCATAGTAGAAAAGAAAACATTACGTTCACTTCACACGTGTGCTCTTGTAACACCATAATCGATAGTGAGTAGTTTATACAGTGTAGCCGGCCGGGGTGGCCGAGCAGTTCTAGGCGCTACAGCGTGGAACCGCGCAACCCCTACGGTCGCAGGTTCGAATCCTGCCTCGGGCATGGATATGTGTGGTGTCCTTAAGTTAGTTAGGTTTAAGTAGTTCTAAGTTCTAGGGGACTGATGACCTCAGAAGTTAAGTCCCATAGTGCTCAGAGCCATTTTTATACACTGTAATTTATTAAGTGAAGTATAAAGTGTTTACTCTTTACTGCTTAATGTGTTTGCATTACTGTAAGGAAGTGGAGTTTAGCGAAATATGTTTGTAGAATTATAATAGTGGGCTTAAATAATGGAATTTTATTAACTATGTTTGTTTATGTATGAGAAAGTGCAATGTAAGAACTGGTTCATACTTAGGAATATAAAAGACATAGTGATTCTCCTCCGCTACAGAAGTTGTGTGGCGCAAGCTAAAAGGTGGAATTGGCGCTCAATCTGGGCGGTAAGCGAGAGAGCGAAGGAAAGAGTCAGTAGCCAGCGGCCGACCAGTCAACAGCGCAGCTTCCGAGCGAGGCATCCAGTATCTAATTTGAGATGGAATTGCCACGGGTGTAACTGTGGCTCTAAAATGGTGCTCCCGCATTGGAAATGTCTCTAAAAATGATATTCACGTCGCCAAGAAGAAATGAAATAGAGCTATAATCCGCCAGATGAGAGACCAGGTAACTGCCACGTGCTCGACACCGCTATTGCGCCACTGCTCCAACAACTTCAGGAGGCTCGAACTGTATATCAGTATGAACCAGTGTGTTTGTGTACATTCAATTTTGTAATAATAATCCAACTTTGCAAACACTGGTATTTGAACCATGAAATTTTCCTCTTTCAATTAACCAAGCAGGTTTCTTTCCTCAAAGTATTGAGTCCGACTATCCTCTCTGTGAAAGACTGGTATTAATCTATTTTATTTTACGTTGAATTTATGAAACTCTCCAACTTACTTTGAATAGTTTCTACTTTACAAGTGTCATTGTTTAATGTGTAGGAACGTTAAGATTGTTACGAAATAAGGGGCACATAATATTTATCACACGAAAAGTTTTTAATTTACTATGAATTGCTACAGTTGTAAAGTGCCAAAGTTATAGTATTGATGAACAAAAATGAGGTTAACTTAAAACCACTTGCTTCGCAAGTGATGTTATGAGACACTTAAATTTTTAATCCTATTTGAAGTTAACTTTTAAATAAAGTCTTTTCTGAAGTTTTTAGAGAGTATGGTGAGTGGGATAAAGTCCAATTTTTTTTTATGATTGCTTACGTAAGCTGTTTGTAACTACTGCTATTCAGTGTGTAGTTCGTCTGGTTATTGCAGGTGTTCATTGCACTTTAATGAGAAAGAATTAATGAAAGTTCCTTTTGCAAGAGCAAAGATAGATTCATTAAAAATAATGTTTCCACATTATTATGCCTAATTAGGCCGCCGACCGTTTTATATTTCATTTACAGGAACTCTGTTACTGTAATTTCTTACAAAATTTTAATCTTTCTGTTGCCTACCAGCTGCTACTACTACACTATTGGCCATTAAAATTGCTACACCAAGAAGAAATGCAGATGATAAACGGGTATTCATTGGACAAATATGTTATAGTAGAACTGGCATGTGATTACATTTTTAATCAATTTGGGTGCATAGATCATGAGAAATCAGTCCCCAGAACAACCACCTCTGGCAGTAATAACGGCCTTGATACGCCTGGGCATTGAGTCAAACAGAGCTTGGATGGCGTGTACAGGTACAGCTGCCCATCCAGCTTCAACACGATACCACAGTTCATCAAGAGCAGTGACTGGCGTATTGTGACGAGCCAGTTGCTCGGCCACCATTGACCAGACGTTTTCAATTGGTGGGAGATCTGGAGACTGTGCTGGCCAGGGCAGCAGTCGAATATTTTCTGTATCCAGAAAGGCCCGTACAGGACCTGCAACATGTATGGTAGTAAAACATGGACTGTGATAAAAACGGAACACAGGAGAGTCGTTGTATTTCATACGTGGTGCTACAGACGAATGCTGAAAGTCAGGTGAAATTATAAAAGAATGAGGAGTTTCTGCGCAGAATCGAAGAGGAAGGGAATATGTGGAAAACATTGAAAAGGAGAAGCGACAGGATGACAGGATGACATTCCAAGGAGGTACTAGCGAGAACTGAAGACGTTAAAAACTTTAGAGGATTGATACATCCAAGAAATAATTGAGGAAGAAGTTGGCCCAGGAGAGGAATTCGTGGCGGGCTGCAGCAAATCAGTCAAAAGACTTATGACTCAAAGAAAAAAAAAAGGAAAAGAGGAACTTAGCTCAAATTTACCTCCCACTCTTTACAACAACAAAAAATCTATGTATTACCAAAACCATGTACTCACAAGCTGTTATCCAACTTAAAGTCGTTTGACTAAACAGAACTTAATTTGAATTGAATTGTAACTGGCCTGAAAACAACTTGTCTCGATATTAAATGCGCAACTCAAGTAAAACAGTGATCTGAATGCAGCCAAAATTTCCACTTAAGTCGCGTCTTGACGACGTAGTTACCGATTTCTCGAAAGCACATTAGCAAGTAGAAAGCAGACAGTGGCTAAGCTAGGTTTCTATTTTCAAATAAAACTGCCCAACAATACTCATACTGTTGCATACCATATAATCCAATGTGGGAATGTGTAATGATTAACTTCCCTTAGACAATGGGAAAGTAATTATTCATATGAAATGAAATTCCAAAATAACGAGATACATATTCAAAAAGACAGAATAAAATTTCGCATCTTCATACATAACATCGGTCTGTACGATGCTTAACAAAGTGAACTATGATATGAAAATCGTCCAATGTTAACAGAGAATTTCTATAAAAGCCAAACAGCTTAATCAGTTGATATCTTAGTGCATGATGCAGGGGAGTGGGTTGCTCTTCTCTCAGCTCTGAGCAAGTTAACTAGCTGATATTAATCATTCCGGGAAACTAGCTGCGCGATGCTGCAGTCTTACCTCAAACTTCTTCTCTTCACCGCCTTCCAATATATATATGATTTTCATCCTTACTGTCCTTTACAATACATCTTTCTTCATACAACAGATACAATAACAAGTCAACACAGCACTACATAATACGTCCATCACCTACCACACTTCAGCTAAGAATGTATCAGGCTGCGCAGAGGCAAAGATTGTGCCCCAACAAGACGAAAGATTAACAGCAACATAACTTGTTCTCTCTCTGCTGTACACATCGATAACCTAAAAAAATCAAAATGACATGCCCACCTTACATATCCTCACCTTTCCTGAGTAGTATTTTGTATGTGTATCACTTGTGATAAGAATGTGATGGGGACCAAACTCTAAACAATAAGGAAAGAACCTACAAAACGTGTTATAAATACGAAGAGTTCCTTATAAAAGTCAGTTGCAGCTTGTATCGGTGAAGTTTGTCATCATGTGGCAGAGAATATTTCAGTATATCTCCTGTCCTGATAAGTCTCAACCATATGTGGCGAATGGTCAATCAGTTACAATTTATAACATACAATTATCTATATTAACTCAAGAGTAATAAGATTTTATGTAGTTGGACGTGTGGACCACATGTGTAGTGAAATGGTGACAACAGATTTCTATATCTATAAAAAAAAGTAAGAAAAAATGGCATAATGATTTTACAGAAATATCAGACAAGGAGAATTCTAAATCTAATCAAATAAATAGGTATGCCTAAAATCAGTAAAACACACAAAAGTATAGGGAGTAAGGCAGAAAGAGACATGTAAGGATAGTGATAACCGCGCGGTTCTGGCGCTGCAGTCTGGAACCGCGAGACCGCTACGGTCGCAGGTTCGAATCCTGCCTCGGGCATGGATGTGTGTGTTGTCCTTAGGTTAGTTAAGTTTAACTAGTTCTAAGTTCTAGGTGACTAATGACCTCAGCAGTTGAGTCCCATAGTGCTCAGAGCCATTTGAACCATTTTTTGATGGTGATAAGACACAAGAAATAAACATTTGATATTAGTTGTCACACACGCAGATAAGGTGAACACAAATACATAATTATGAGAAACATGCATTTGGGAGTATCCAAGATTCAAAACAAAGAATACTTTACACTGTCGGTGAAACATCAGTCTATTGTTATACCTAATATAGTCAGTAATTAGTATGCTATCTAGTTATATTTCATCCTTTAGTTTGTGCACCACTTAATCATAATATCCATAATTCCATCAAACTTCCAACAAATACAACTTTCACTCTACCTCATTCTTTTTTCTGTCATGTATTTCATACTTATACAGAACTGTTGCCCAATTTAACCATTTTTCATCTATGCCCTACCTAACCATATTTCGTCAAATATTTACCCAGCCTACTCATTTCATCTCAACTTTACCTTTGTAAACATTTCTTTGCTCATGTATATGTGTACAACTTCCTTTCTTACTTTTTCTCTTTGCTTCCTCCTTACACACCTTTCATGATTTCTTACACATCTTCTATGAGAGCTCACTACAGTACTACACTTAACACAATTATTATACTAACGGTGCCACATCCCATAGTAACAATTTATGTAGATAATATGCATTTTAAAGAAACTCAATAGAAAGGATAAATGTAGGAGGCAAGTTCAACCTAAAAATTCCTTAAGCTAAAGCAATGCATGTTATTATATTACATCATACGTAAATACAAAAAGACAGTCTGTAAAGCCACGCATGGTAATAGAAAAATATATAAAAAAGAATTTTATCCTATGCCATGACAGATAGAAGAAGCTGAAAAGTAAAAAAAAAAATCATCAATGGTGTCCAGCATATTGCCTGCATCTCATTTCTCTTTTTTCCCCTCTTTGTTATTCTAAGTATATTTTCTATCCATATCACACCTTGCGAGTCGTGAATTTCATCTTCACTTCGAAAATTTCCAAACACCTAGACTGATGGACAATGTTGTTATGACATCGTTTCATACATATGTGGAGTTTAGACAAAGAAAAGACAGATTAGTTCTACGAAATTCAGTAGAAGTTAAATTTTGTGTGTGTGTAGCTATACGCAAATAAGAGAAAAATGTCATTCATCAATGTACACAGGGAAATAAATACTACCACAAAGATAAGCCACAAAAAGTTGAATGAGGTACCACGTGCTAAAAGAATGTGTCACAATACAGAGTAGCAATCAATTCTGAGCCAGTTCTTTGCAAAACATTTTTCGTGTGCAAATGGAGACAAGAACGTACCCTTCTCGAGTTACTGTAGAATTTGCGTAACTGTTACATGTTATGTTGTTCCACGAAAAAATGACACTGTATGTTTAGTAAAAAGGCTAAATAATTTGCATCAGATAATCACAAAGTCCACATCACAGAAACAACTGTGTTGTCTACATTCACGTTCCCTTCATTCAATATTTCCAATTTTCAAAAACATACTTTTTACGTTTATAAATGCGAAATGCATCCACATGGCATAAAATTTGACTGTATCAAGAAAGAGGGTTCCTATGCCCTAACCATTACTCACTTGCTATTTCTCCGTATAGGGTATAGGATATATGATATGTAAATGGGAAAAGGTCAAAAAACCATGGGTCACACAAGAAATGATTTCCAGGATGGAGGAGAGAAGAAAATTGAAAAACAAGAACACTGAAGATGCAAGAAAGATATACCTAAGGTTAAATAATGAACTGCGAAGAGAAACAGAGCAGGCTAGGAAAAAATGGCTAAAAGAGGAATGTGATGAAATTGAAGAACTGGACAGGAAGGGAAGATACGACTTACTACACAACAGAGTAAAGATTATGACATAGGAACAAAACAGAGCAGGAAGTGCTACTACGGAAATTTTGAGTAAAGACGAAGAGGTAGTGTACAAAGATCGTGACGATGTCCTCAAGAGATGGGAAGAATATCTAAAAGAGCTATATGACACAAATAGCAAATCAGAAACTCTGGAACTTGAATCACACAACAGTATAAGTGATGACGAGAAAGGACCAACCATCATAATGGAAGGTAAAGTCTGCCATAGCAGCTATGAAAAATGGCAAAGCGGTAGGTACAGATAAAATACCGGGATAAATACTAAAATACTTGAACCAAGATAGAATAAGAGAAATATTTAGGTTATGTAATAAAATATATGACAGTGGTGAATGGCCTGAGGACTTTTTGACAACAGTAATGATTCCATTATCGAAAAAACAAGGAACCAAGAAATGCAGCGAGCACAGGACAATCAGCCTCATTTCACATGCAGCCAAAGTGATGTTAAGAATAATTAATAAAAGACTTGAAAAAGTAATAGAGGAGAATCTCGGCGAGGAGCAGTTTCGCTTTAGACGGAATACGGGCACCAGAGATGCAATAGGGCTCCTACGAATCTTGGGAGAAAGGTTTATTGAAAAAGGAAGAGACCTATATATGTGCTTCATCGATCTAGAAAAGGCATTTGACAATGTGGTTTGGGACAAGCTGGCGACTATAATGAGGGAAAAGAGAGTGGACGGGAAAACCAGAAGACTTATAAACTCATTATATCTTAATCAAAAAGTTTCAGTTAAAGTGAGAGGTGAAAATACAAACTGGATCAGACTAGGAAAAGGAGTAAGACAAAGATGCTGTCTATCACCTACTCTTTTCGACCTCTACTTGGAAAATATGATTGACCAATACTCATTAGATAACAAAGGAGTAGAAATTGGAGGAAGAAGAGTAGGGTGTTTGAGGTTTGCTGATGACATGGTCCTTCTAGTCACAGGGGAAAAAGAATTACAGGATTTTGTGGACACCATTGCATCTAACAGAAAAAAATATGAAATGAATATTAACACAAATAAAACAAAAGTATTATCATTAGGAGGAAATAAGGAAATAAAAATTATGCTGAATGGAGAAATACTAGAAGAGGTGCAAAATTTTAAGTATCTTGGAAGCAGGATAACCACCGACTGGAAGTGCACCACAGAAATTAAAACAAGGATAGGAATGGCGTTTTATAAGAAAAGGAGAATTTTCTGCAGCGGTCTGGACAGAGAACTCAGAAAGAGACTCATAAAATGTCTTGTATGGAGTGTTCTTCTATATGGCGCTGAATCATGGACTATGAGGAAAAAAGACAGAAAGGCTGGAGGCTTTTGAGATCTGGACGTGGCAGAGGATGGAAAGAATAATTTGGATAGACAAAGTAAAAAATGAAGAGGTACTGAGAAGAGTGGGAGAGAAAAGACAGTTACTAGATGTAATAAAGAGAACAAAAAGAAGTTGGATTGGGCATATATTAAGAAAGAATGACGGACTGATAAAAACAGTTTTAGAAGGTTATGTAGAAGGGAAAAGGAAGCTAGGAAAGAAGAGATTCCAGATACTGGATGACATGATGGAGGGTACAACATACAGCAGCCTTAAGAAGGAAGCAATGGATCGCAGAAAATGGAGAGGCAAAGGACCTGCTAATATAGCAGATAACTGATGATGATGATTTCTCTACATTAATCATCGTAATAATTGCCTCATTCTATTACAGTATGCTTCATAAATCTCATTATTATCATCTCCTGTACCTAACCAACATGAATCTCATTGTCCTATTACAACATCAATCACAGTCGCTCTCTTCGTTTCAATACCCTTAAAATAACAATTCGCTGCTCCGTTTTCATCCACTTAGTTCCACATAAACAACACCTCATAGCTATAACTGTAAATATTTCACTTCAGTAAACACAACTTCACTACCTCATTAGAGACCCCAAAACCTTATCAAAATACCTATTACTCTTCTTTCCACACAAAACAATTACCATCCTAAATATTAGAAAATGTTATGTGTCTCTGTAGTATCATCACTGCGTATAGTAAAAAATATTTCTCAAGTGGACAACAAATCACTGATAGCCTCTGTATCCTCTCAGAACTGGTTTTAAAAAAAATACTGTCAGCGTTCATTTTATTAGAAATTATTTGTTGTCATTTAGATTATAAGTGAAATTCCGAAGTTCGAAGCAGTTTGTTTAGCATACTCCTCGTAGCAGCAAATCGATCGATTTGTTGCACTATAAATGAAGTTTATTGGTTGACGAAAGTCGCCCGATTCTTGCCAAAAGTTGCCCGCCGCGCGACGGAAGTCGCTCTGGCATGTGGTGCAATAGCATTGTTTATCACTAACTGGTGCTGTGCACTGTAATACAAGAAATATTTTAGAAATAGCTGACATGCAGTTCTATCATCTGGGTACAGCTTAAGAAAGTAGAATTATTCTATATATGGTTTGATTTGCGAAATATGATGAAGTTCCTTGCTCTTGTGCGTCCGAATAGTTTCAATTTCCCCAACATCGTCCTGAAGAATTCTATGAATCCTATAAGGTACTTTACATACACTAAAAAATTTGTGATTAAGATGCTTGCTTTTACAAGATAAAGGATGAGATTTAGCCAGAATTTTGTGTTCAGCCATTAGCTTTCAGATGTTTACCTGTATTGCTTCCTCGTCGTTGAATATTTCGTTGATTTGGGGTTCTGACTTCAATTATTTCTATTTTTCGTGCTTGCCACGGATAATTATGATGTTGATTACTGTGACTTTGTTGTTTGCTATTAGCATAACTGTTGCTATAACATAAATTTTACGCATTTTATGTATCTGAATTGTGTCCATGATAATTGCGTGATTACCAGCTGAGTAAGACTATTGTCTGTGATTATTTTGTGTGGCGTGTGTCCGGTAGGCTGACAGAAATGCTCAGTGGGAATCATTTATGCTTAGGCTATCTCTTATTACTGAGTACATTCTTGCTGCTGGTTCATTTTCCAAATAACAGCAGAGAAATTCTAATTTGCGTTCAAATGGCCAGTTTTGCGGTAAAGAATATAGGAACTGATCAATCTAACGCTGAGAGTGAATTTCGTTACTGTAATTCCTGAAAACTTTGATTTTACGTACTGTCAAAATGTGTTTGTAATCGAAGTTATCATTTTTGTGTCAACCAGATTGTTCTCTATTGCACCACGTTGCGATTTACTGTCGTATTTGAATGGGTGGTACTGGTCTCGTGGAAAATCATCCAAACGTCATTAATTCGTGTGGTCACCGAAGTTTTCTGAATATGAATGCAAACGGTCAAATTCGTTCTTTTCGTCCTCGCAGTTATGCTTACTTTTCATTCATAATGTTCCCTATATCGCTTATTTTCCATATAAATTTTCTCCTGGTTTTCTTTAAAATTTTAATAATGGGTGGTATTCTATTGTTTCTGATAATTGTACTGGTAGCATGTCATTTGAATCTCTATCTTCACTGGTTGACAAATTTCCCATTTTCGTTGTCCGGCCATCAACTTTTTCTTTAACTGGGCTTAACTGTTCTTTTTGTTCTTCAGATTTTACTGCCAAAAGTTATTACTGTTTACTGTCAAAACTTTCCAGTTCTTCGCTAAGTTCTTTTTGCCGTTGTGTTAAGCTCTTCTATCAGTTCTTTTATCTGTGTAACAGTCGCACTCGGGACTTGTGTTGATTTTAGCCAAAATTAGTCCTGTTATTACGCCAGTTTGTTTTCATGTTTTCCTGTTCATTTATTTAGTTAAAAAAACTGATTATTATTGGTTTGAGGTAATTTTTAATTTCTTCTCTAATCTCAGTTGAAAATTTCTATTTTCAATATCATTTCTTCCTATGATTTCCTATTTTCATTTGGTGATTTTTTTAAATTTTTTCCCTAAGTCGTTTACTATTTTCATCGAGCTATGTTACTTGACACATCATGCGAAAGTTTCTTTCGTCCTTAAGCTTTGCACACCAGCATACTTGTCAAGAAACTAGAAACCGTACTACCATTGGCTTTTATCGATGAAATAAATTGAAGCTCATCAAAGTTAGTATGATATCCCATACGTAGAAATAACGGCTGGAGTATAGCACAGCACATTACAGTATAGTGCAGAAGATAACTGAGAGTCATACTCAGTGAGACGAGCATAAATGACATTTTTATTCAAAGACACGGCAGGCTAGTCCAGTCGCCGAATATCCTCTCCTTCAAAGAGGACGTCCACCAGCGCCGTTCGATGCACACTTCATCCATAAAACTGAAGATGAATGCCCCCCTGCAAAGACATTCATACGGAACGAGTACAGTCTCAAGATAACGTTGTCGGGGAGTGTACCGCGTTCAAAGATCTTGAGGTCAGCACGCAAAGAAACATTCATACCTCCCCACAACATAACACCTAGACCACCAAAACTGTCACGTTCGACAATTCCGTGCGTACCCTCACAATGTGAGACTTGGGAACACGTAATACACCCAACAACATTGCCGAACGTGATTGGGTTTTGTGGTCGAGGTGTCACGGTGTGGAGAGGTGTAATGTTGCGTGGGCGTACTGACCTCTAAATCTTGGAATGTGATACACTCACTGACAAACGTTATTGTGACACTGTGCTCCTTTACTTTTCATCGGTGTCCTGAGATTAATTCGAAATCTCTCTACAGCATCTCAGAAAGAACAGGCTTAACCCTGTTATATGAAGACGAAAGTCTACAAACCCCTTTTGAGGTCCATGCACTAGCGTACAGTTTTACCACATTCATTCTACTAGACTCACTAACGACAGAAGCGTGACATTGTGCTCTCGCCACCCTAATCTAATCTGTCAGTTACAAGTACGACGAAGAGAGCTCAAAGAGGAGACGATTGTAAGCATAAAAGACATCAGCCTTCCCAATTATTACACGAAATCTGTATTCACGGATTTCGCAGCCAACTATTCCGTATAACATTTTTTTTTCCAGTTCATGCTTCGACTCAACTTTATTTTGGATGTATTATATGTGAACTCTTTAATGTTAGTAGTCCTTTACATTCCATAGAAGCACGTAGCAATTTTCAAAACAAAAATAAACAAACGCTGAAGACCAGTTCTTTCACTTTAAATGAAATTATAAAGGTTATCCCTAATGAAAGGTGGGCTGCCAAATTCGATTAACACATTGTATCTTCCCAGGATCTCTTGAATTCTGTTATTTCAGTCATATCACGCTCCGTTTAGTACGGCATCTGCCGAATACCCTGCTTGGTTTCAAAAAGAGCTCCCAGAAAACCATTAACCCATCATTCTTCCATACAGCTATTTTCTTCGCATCTTCCACCGTGTTCCACAGTTTTATGGCCCCACATGCGAAGTTCTCGCATACACGTAGATCAAGCTTGATAAGACTTTCAGACTCCCTCCATAGCTGCTTATGCGCCCATTTATCACGCCCTTTACTTTGCTACACTTCTCGCTTCGTATTAACTTTTTTCGTAGTAATCGCCTGTAGAACATTTTGGTTTTTGCTTTGATGTCCGTATGCGCATGATGATAATACATTTTACTCTAACGTTATTCTCTGCGTCTTTTTATTAAACGCATGCTTGGATTTTCTTTTATTAAAATACTCATTGTATGCTTCACGATAATAATCAACATTGTATATTAATTTCCCTGTAAAACGATCTTTTAGTTAAACTGTGCCATAAATTTATTTCACCTCTATTCGATTCCGTACTTCCTCATTGGTTACACGATCTACGCCCCTAACCTTCAGCATTTTTCTGTAGCACCACATTTCAAAGGCTTTTATTCTCTTCCTGTCTGAACTGTTTATTGACCGCGTTTCACTTTCGTACGAGTCTACATTCCACAGAAACACCTTCAGAAAAGATATCAAAAGACTTAAATTTATATTCTATGTTAGTAAATTTCTCTTTATCGGAAATGCTTTTCATGCTATTACCAGTCTCCAGCGTATAATTTATTCGGCCATCGTTAGTTATTTTGCTGCCGAAACAGCAAAATTCATAGGCAGCTTGTGATGCCTCATTTCCTAATCTAATTCCCTCAGCTTCGCATGATTTAATTCGACTGCATTCCAATACCACTGTTTGACGTTTGTGGATGTTCATCAAGTAGCCTCCCTTCAAGACACTATCCATTCCGTTCAGCTGCTCTGACAAGTCAGTGGCCGTCTCTGACTGAATTAGAATATCGTTGGCAAACCACCAGTTTTTTATTCCGTCATCTTTCCGACGCGCATGTTGGATATTATTAATTCTTGTTCCGATATTTCTGCTGGTAACCTAACAGCTACTGGCAAGGTTAGTCGCCAACAAGATTTTTAAATCAGTTTACGCAGTAGTATGAAGTAAACGTTCATGCGTAAGAGATACCACCGTTGAAACAAGAATTTCAGTCATAGATGAAACTTTATGTGTCGAAGTGTGAAAAAAGAAAATAAAGAATCAGCAAACCCACGGTGCTTACGAAATATGTAGTTGATTGTTGTGGATGGCATATGTTGGAATGCCAGGCAGTGAAAGAACAATATCCCTTTACCAATCTCTGCAGTCAAATCTCATCTATACTTATTTATGCGAAGCTGGTAGGCTGTAATCAAAGTGTTGATGATCTGTAAGTACTTGCCGCATTTTTCGTAACAACATTATAACAACGTGACCTTTGCGTACACCACCGTATCTTCAATGGAAAACCTACAGAGGCTGCAGACAAGATTTACGTACAGTGAGTAGCAATCTTCGAGGGGCTGTAGCACCTACCTTATGGAACAAACTGAAGATATAGAACCATGCCCGGAAACGCAATCCAATAGTGTTACATCGTTTCAAAGTTGTACTCTGACGGTAAAAAAATCGGATTGCCAAGAAGGAGTTGTGTGACGCAATGAAAGTTGGTAGAAGTGTTTCTACATGTGAAAGATGATGCCCCAGTCGCATAAGAGTGGATCTAGCTTCGCTACTATGAGGATGCAAATCACGTTTACTTCGAATACACTCTGTAAAGGTCGTAAGCGTTAATTACTTTTGAGATTGGAGGTGGTACGTTGATGTTAATCATGCCTTCAAGGCAAAAAAGGCGCCATTATCAACAACTCACTGAGTTTGAAGGAGATCATGAGACAATGCTATGAGAAGTTGGATGTTTCTTCACCGGCCGGAGTGGCCGAGCGGTTCTAGGCGCTACAGTCTAAAACCGCGCTACCGCTACGGTCGCAGGTTCGAATCCTGCCTCGGGCATGGATGTGTGTGATGTCCTTAGGTTAGTTAGGTTTAAGTAGCTCTAAGTTCTAGGGGACTGATGACCTCAGAAGTTAAGTCCCATACTGCTCAGAGCCATTTGAGCCATTTGATGTTTCTTCTACGATACTGCAGAAAGACTTGGCAGGAATATAACCACTATGTATGATTTTTGGCAGCGGTGGTCGCGAGAATGTACAGTCGCAAGAAGACCGGACTCCGGATGGCCACGTGGCACTACCGAGAGGGGATACTATCTTGTTCGGCCTGTGGCTCTGGCCAATTGTACTGAATTTGTAGCATCCATATGAGTAGCATTTTTTCCACAGTGGCACAACGAACTGTTACGAATCGGTTACTACAAGGACAGCTCCGAGCCAGACGCCCTGTAGCATGCACTCCACTGAACCCAAACCACCACCATTTGCGATTTCAGCGATGTTAAGTGAGAACTCATTGGAGGACAGGGTGGAGGTCTGTTGTTTCTTCTGACAAAACGTGGTTCTTCCTTGGTGCCAGTGATGGCCGTGTGTTGGTTAGGAGGAGGCTAATTGAAGTCCTGGACACACTGGATCTGCATCTGGACTGTGGTCTGGAGTACGATTTTGTATTACAGCAGGAGAACTTAGGTGGTTATCTCACACACCCTGATTGCGAATTTGTACGCTAGTCTGGTGATTCGAACTGCTGTGCTGCCGTCCACGAACGCATTCGAGAGGGCGTTTTCCCACAACATAACGCTCGTCCAAATACCGCTGTTGTAACCCAACGTGCTCTATAGAGAAATTAGAATCATATTAATACCGTCAGCTGCTCATGGGCGTTGATATATATTAACGGGGACAGGTGAAAATGTGTGTCCCGACCGGGACTCGAACCCGGGATCCCCTGCTTACATGGCAGACGCTCTATCCATCTGAGCCACCGAGGGCACAGAGGATAGCGCAAGGACTATCTCGCGCACGCCTCCCGTGAGACTCACATTCTCACCTTGTTATGTCCACACACTACATTCGTAGCGTCCCACCCCAACACACTCATTACTCGTGGAAGACATTCTTACGAAGTCCCGTAAGAGTTCGGGGAATATGTGTGCACCCGTACAGAAGAAGAAGGTCATGGCCGGTATTGCTAGAGCTATATATTTATATGGATATGGTGACATGTCCGAAAGAACAGACACCATATCCATATTAGTATATTGCTCTATAGAGTGTCGACATGCTGCCTTGGCCTGCTGGATCACTAGATCTGTCCCCAATCGGGCACATATGGTACATTATCGGACGAGAGCTCCAGCGTCATCCACAAACAACATTAACCGTCCCTGTATTGACCAATAAAGTGCAACAGGCATTGATCCCCATCGAGCAAACTGATTTCTGGCACCTGTACAACATAATGCTTACACACTTGCAATCTTGCATTCATTCTGGTGGCTACACCAGTTAAAATGTACAAAGATTTCACATTTTCAATGGCTTATCTCGCTAACCTGTGATCTTGCAATTTTAATCGCTTAAATATATTACCTAGACAAGTATATTCCCGAAATTTCATTAATTATTTTTTGGTGTTGTGATTTTTTTCCCTTCGGTGTAGGTAGTCAACGGCTACTGGAAGGCTATCTATTCTGTACGTAATGCGAGTATGTACCAGAGCGCTGGATCAGCATATCGAAACCGCGTGAGCAGCGTTCAGTGTAACTCACTCGCTTCGCGCGCATTACTAAGCCAAGTAGCCAGCAGTTTCCGCAATCAGTACCACGCGGCGCGCTCTCATTGAGTGGTCCTGCCACACAGCTAAGGGGACTTGAACTCTATGCACCTTCATCATAACGAAGCGGTTCTAATAGGCCCAGCAAACGTTGGAACGCATTTAGGATGAGAATTTCTTTCTAGCTGTCGATTTTTAACGTTTTCTATGGAGAAGGTGGTGGCGTATACCTGATTTTCACAAAGTATTATAATGATTGAGTTTGATCATTAAGGTGATAATCACGTACTAGGTGTTATTAAAGAACTTTGACTCAGCTGCGGAATTGTAAATTTGTGTGAAAGAATAGCTGATGAAATAGTGGTAGCAATTAAGTCTACTCCTAAAATCTCACTTATATTGAGACATATATTGGATAGAACAAATGAAGAGATTTATATTTAGGTGCATGATAAAAGATTATAATGGTCGATTAATTTTTAAAAAACGAAGAATTACAATCCATCTGTGCAACTGTAGTTCCCACGCATTAATCGAACAAAATAACTACTAGGACTCGTTACAGCTGATCATATTAACTGCATTGAACAGAAAAAGGAAGAAAGCAAAAGCTGTAGTGATAAACATAGATGGTCATTATACGAATAAATGTCTGTCTAGATAATTACTCTGATAAGTAGATCACTCAACAATTTTTTCGTGAATAAATAGTTTATAACTTTGTGAACGAATATCATACAACGTCGCTGTATTTCCTGTCTTAGTCCTTGTTTCGAATTCTATGATTAGTGTTCGTTCCGTTGACTCAGCATAGTTTCTCTTTGATAAATACCTTAAAACTGGATTCTAAATAAATGTGATTCTATGGCTCAATGGATTAATTTCCAGACTACACAATTAAAAATTTGCGTTCGATCCCCCACTGACATTTTTTGTTATTTATCCAAGTCTAGTGTTATCCAAAACTGATTTAGGATTAACTCTGAGTAAGCTTTCCATAAGAATATGGAATATTTTTTCTATCTGACATGCTCTATGCAGTTACTTAGAGCTTTACAATTCAAAAATTTCCGAAGAGACTTTGGATCTGAATACGTAAAAGAGTTCATAATATTGCAGTACACTGGAAACGTTTTTGTCAAGAAACTGTCAAGAGATTATTGGAAGACTTTTCCGTCCTTATAAATCAACTGTACTTATTTGCAGCAATGTCTTGCCCAACATTTAAAAAGAAAAAATTCACCTGTACTGCCGTCCATCATCAAGAAAGGCTTACAGCAAACTACAGATATGTAATAGCCAAAGAAATGTCGAAAAATTCGGGTCGTGAGTGGTGATGTAATGAAAAAGGAAAATTTTATTTTGAATGTAATTTGGGAAGTGAAGCTAACGTGGAATCACAATGAATTATTTACCAAAAACTATAGCGGAAGATGATTTACCAGTTTTCTAAGAAGATTGTGAAATGAAAGTTACGTATCGTTATCACGAAAAAAGACGAATTCAGATGAAATAACGCACTGATGTCATCTCTGTATGTGTAGAACGTATTTTCTTTAGCGTCACAACAGCATATCTTCGAAAACACGAAACAAAAACTGATGAGTTATTTGACAATAAGAAATGTTCTGAAAACTAATTCGAAATCAACAAAACGTACATTCGTTTAACAAATGGCAAGGAATTGGAGCAATAAATGTCAGTGGATTTCAAATTCATCTATTATTAGCTACATGCCCATGATTCGCAGCAGAAGTTAAAAAGGTGCTTTGCATGCCGTCGCTTTTTAGGGATCTGTACCTCAATCGGTAAAAAGGGAACTCTTATAGGATCACTTTGTAATACATTCGTTTCTCCCCAGCCAAGAAATCATTTATAAATGAAACCTATCGAAAGAAGCAAAGCAGTTTCGTTAAGTTTTTTATACATAAAGCGAAATCAGTAAATCCGTACACCTTATCCAAGTAAATTCAATGTTCTTTCGTAAGCAAACGTAACAATGTGGTATTTAGTTCTGTCAATGACGTAAACTTCTGAAAAAAGGAAACTAACAGAGACGTCTGTTGGTTCTTTGTGTACTAAGCTGTCACTAAGATAAGCTGAGCAGAATCCTAAAACTTTAAATTACTATGTGTTTTCTCAGTGATCCGATTTTGATGAAATAAAGCCAATGTTGGCCCAAGCTATGCTCAAGTTACCCGTGGAGATTAGCGCATTCAGACAAATAGACAGACATGACAGTTTAAATTGCGATATCTTTCGTTTCTGTGATCCTATTTCTCAAGTTACCTGTGAAAACCTCATGAAAATTTGTTTAGTAGTTTTGTAAATAAGTACGTCCAAACAGCCGTTATTCACGAATAACGAATAATAATTTTTAACTGTATTCGTTATTCGTCAATCGGATAAATTTCGTCCAACTCCGGTATAAGCGAAACTTCATGCATACTCTCATTGCAAATTCGCAGCCTATGTGCAAGTGAATGCAAGCGCGTGACATCCGTGCGGCCTTGTACGAGTGCTCACTTGGCTGCTATTAGGCGAAACAACACCGGTAATCTTCGGCAACTTCCGCCAAATATGCGAAGTGTATTTGCGCTCTCTGTCCCACATCGTATGCGCGTGAACGCCACGCGCATCGCCCACGCGCTTGCATTGCTCTAGGTTGTACGGTGCCCACTATAAACTAAATTTCTCGCTGTGGTTCTGACATTACATGGCACCAAACCCGTCCACGCCTATCGCTGTAACACCGTGGAGCGTATAAACTGACGTTTACTGTCATAGGGGTGCCCTAACTGCGTGCATTAGTTCTCACATCACCTACACTTTGCAGACCACTCTGAAGTACGTTACAGATGTGCAGTGATTTCTTCCCATTCCATTCGCGTATAGACCGTGAGAAGAATAATTACGTAAATGCCTCTGAGCGCGCTGCAGTTAGTCTAATTTTGTTTTCGCAGTCCTGTGGGGTTGTAAGAGACTGCATGACAAAAAAGTGTAACTCCCAGAAGCAAAGAAGAAAACTAAATGAAACGTCACAGGTTGAGAGTATGTGATTTTCTTTCAGTGATCAGAAAATCAAATTTACAAAAAAAGCTTGGCAGTATGTGCCCGTTTATCAGTATGACGTTGCACCCTCTCTGGCTTGAACGTATGTAGTGATTATATTGGGAAGAGGGTCTTGTAGACTTTGTATCCTTTCCTGAGGCATGCTGACCCACAACTTGCGTAACTCGTTGCTGAAATCGTTGATTCTGACATTGGGGCGGAGTTGATGTTCGAGCTGGTCCCTCATATGTTCTACCAGGAACAGATCTGACATCTTGCTTACCATGGAAGTACCTCAACATCACAGAGGAAGTTCATAGAGACACGATCCAATTGTGGACGAGAATTATCCTATTCAAAAACGCCATCGACATACCGTCGCATGAGATCTGATACAGAAGGTCGCAGCATGCCGGCGGCATACCGTCTCACTATCAGAGTTCACTAAGTCACTACCAGCCGTGACCAGAAGCTATACCCGCTGGCTCCCCACATCATAACATCGGCTTTAGCAACACTGTGCTTCTCCAAAACAATGGAAGAATAGGACATCCCTCCAGGTCGCTGCCACACTCGCCAACGATAGTCAGTGCGGAACCACGATTTATCGCTGGACACAATGCGACTTCATTTATGAGCTGTCCATTGTCTCCACTAATGACACCAGTATACACACGGCGAGGACTGATAGTCCCCAGCCTGGCTGCTGCGGTACGGCACAGAATGTTGCAGGGACGCCGGCCGGTGTGGCCGTGCGGTTATAGGCGCTTCAGTCTGGAACCGCGTGACCACTACTGTCGCAGGTTCGAATCCTGCCTCGGGCATGGATGTTTGTGATGTCCTTAGGTTAGTTAGGTTTAAGTAGTTCTAAGTTCTAGGGGACTGATGACCACAGATGTTAAGTCCCATAGTGCTCAGAGCCATTTGAACCATTTTTTTTGTTGCAGGGAGTCGATTACTAATTTACGACATCCGACCATGTCTTCTGGGTGCTTCACTCTTTCTCGTCAGGCAGGGTATATCACTAGTTTTCTCAGTACTGGTTCTTGAATCTTTGTAAGTATTCTCTGGCTCAAGATCTGCCAATTTAGGTTAGCTAGTATGTGCGTGACGCTCTCCTGCGGATCAAACGAGCTTGTTGCTTCTTGTTCTGCCCTTCTTTGTAAACGTTCATTGTCTCTGTTGCTCCTGTTTGCTATTGGTCCTCCACACTTGAGCAATATTCTATTTATAGATTTGGCAGTAAGGTTATTCTGTAAGCAATCTCCTTTGAAAACCTATTGCATTTTCCGAATTCTGCCATCTGCCTTACTTACGACGAGGCCTACGCGATCTTTACGTTTCATAATCCTGTAGAAGACAGTCAATGAAAACGAGGCAGAGAGGAAAAAAGGTAAGTAAGCTCTTCATTATCTTGAAAGTAATCATCACAACTGTTACGTCACCCGTGAAACAAGGTGATCAATGCCTTCATAGGAAAATATTTGCGGTTCGCTATGGAACCAAACGGCCGTGGTGTAAGGATTCTGCTGACCACGTGGGCGCCTCGGACCAAGGACTTCTACCACTACTTTCAACGGGCACTGCCAGCTAATGCGATCCAGCGGCGACATCCAGCGATTTGCTGGAAGCGGGTGTGGAGTAACACGCACTCGCCTTTCCTTCCCACCGCGGAGAGGGCGCTGTGATATGCAATAACGACTGAAAAATTCCCCACCCGACAACGTTTATGCACTAAACATCTTGCCGCGAACCCTCTGTGCCCCATATGCGCCGCTGTCGACACCGACATGTACCTTTCATTTCTATGTCTGCCGACTGTCGGCTCCTCACACATCAACATTGGCACTGTTGGTGTGACGAACGCCTCAGTCCGTGGCGTCCACCGAACTGATTCATCCTGACATCATTTACTGCCCTGCTGCTCGTCATAACGCCTCGCTAAGGGTTAATCGTATGGCGTTGTCATACTTTCTGTAGCGAGGGCATTGCAGAGTTGTTAGATTTCTGGCGCTATTTGACGAGCAGCTACACGGTTTTACGGCGCAAGGTGTATGTTTCTCTCTTTGTGAATTACTTGGAGTCGTTGTTTACGCACCCTCCAGAACATTTGCGTGCACCGTATGTGAGAAGAAAGTGAAGATATAGCACAGGATGGACCAAGGAGCGACATCAACGGTAATTATAGGGTGATTATCCCTCGCTGAACGAGAAGACGACCTGGACACTCCTCCGCCCGCCTGCTGTGGGTGGCCTCGAAAGAAGATAAAGAAAAAGAAACAAATAAAATACAATCAAAGCATAGTACCCTTTTCTTTTTTTTTTTTTTTTTTTACAAAACGATCAGAGCCAATTTCATTTTTGTTCGTGGGCGGAGCCTGAATGGTGGCAAACATCCGTCCTAGATACCTTTTAGGGTGAAAGTGGCGGTGGCACTAGTTATCTTTTATTTTGAATAAAAATCAGCATTTGGGGCCGAAGACTTCTGGCATAAGAAGTCA
Organism: Schistocerca cancellata; assembly: GCF_023864275.1. Taxonomy (NCBI): domain Eukaryota; kingdom Metazoa; phylum Arthropoda; class Insecta; order Orthoptera; family Acrididae; genus Schistocerca; species Schistocerca cancellata. The sequence goes on from NC_064630.1 coordinate 305,854,670, forward strand.
CTCTCATTCTTTCAATGGTCTGGTCAAAGAGGGCGGCGGAACAGACAGAAGTTAAGGGTACTCTCTTGCCCACTGGTGGGAAACTGCCCCTAAATGAATCAGCATTGATCAACGGCATGAGGATGCAGAAGGCAATGGGAACCACTGCATTAAAGATATTATGTATATTAATTTTAAAAACCAACAGCCTCAGTTGAAAAGTTTACCTAGATTCATCTAGGTTTAAGTCGGGATAACCCAACCTTCTTCAGAATAAAAGTAACTACCGTTTGTCCATAGTGGACATCGTCACTGGAACTCGTACAGCACTGGTGGCTGCCGCATCGCGGTCGCGAAGTGGGGCAACGTACGTTTTTACAGTCTGTCGCTAATTTATGGATTTCTGGTTTTAGCTTGATGATGTCCACTATGGACAATCGGTAGTTACTTTTATTCTTAAGAAGGTTGGGTTACCCCGACTGAAACCTAGGTAAATCTAGGTAAAATTTGCAACTGAAGCTGTTGGTTATTAAAATTAAAATTAATATTTATACCGTTTCTGACAGGGCTGCGAAATCTTGAACATAATGTATACCCACAGGACATGTGCCCTGTAATTGAAAAGCGTCACGATGATCTTTCCATTGGCAAAATATTCTGGAATAGTCTCCCATTCCGATTTCCGGGAGGGGCTGCCAAGGGGGAGGTGACCATGAGAAAAAGATTCAATAACCAACGAAAGAATAAAGTACTGCGACTCGGGGCGTGGAACATCAGAAGCTTCAATGTGATGTAAATGGAAATGCCGTGTGGTTAGGACCTCCCGTCGGGTAGACCGTCCTCCAGGTGCAAGTCTTTCGAGTGGACGCCACTTCGGCGACTTGCGTGTCGATGGGAATGAAATGATGATGGTAAGGACAACACAACACCCAGTTCCTGAGCGGAGAAAATCTCCAACCCAGCCGGGAATCGAACCCGGGAATCGAACTCGTCAGTATCGACAAAGAACCAACATCGACAACGATTGCTAGGGTATACAAGCGGACGTCGCAGGCAGAAGGTCAAGAGACAGGGAAAGTATATGAGGATATTGAACGGGTAATTCAGTATTTAAAGGGAGATGGGAGATGAAAATCTGATAGTCATGGGGGACTGAGATGCGGTTGTACATCTACATCTACATTTATACTCCGCAAGCCACCCAACGGTGTGTGGCGGAGAGCACTTTACGTGCCGCTGTCGTTACCTCCCTTTTCTGTTCCAGTCGCGTATGGTTCGCGGGAAGAACGACTGTCTGAAAGCCTCCGTGCGCGCTCGAATCTCTCTATTTTACATTCGTGATCTCCTCTGGAGGTATAAGTAGGGGGAAGCAATATATTCTATACCTCATCCAGAAACGCACCCTCTCGAAACCTGGCGATCAAGCTACATCGCGATGCAGGCCGCCTCTCTTGCAGAGTCTGCCACTTCAGTTTGCTAAACATCTCCGTAACGCTATCACGGTTACCAAATAGCCCTGTGACGAAACGCGCCGCTCTTCTTTGGATCTTCTCTATTTCCTCCGTCAACCCGACCTGCTACGGATCCCACACTTATGAGCAATACTCAAGTATAGGTCGAACGAATGTTTTGTAAGCCACCTCCTTTGTTGATGGACTACATTTTCTAAGGACTCTCCCAATGAATCTCAACCTGGCACCCGCTTTACCAACAGTTAATTTTATATGATCATTCCACTTCAAATCGTTCCGCACACATACTCCCAGATATTTTACAGAAGTAACTGCTACCAGTGTTTTTTCCGCTATCATATAATCATACAATAAAGGATCCTTCTTTCTATGTATTCGCAATACATTACATTTGTCTATGTTAAGGGTCAGTTGCCACTCCCTGCACCAAGTGCCTATCCGCTGCAGATCTTCCTGCATTTCGCTATAATTTTCTAATGCTGCAACTTCTCTGTATACTACAGCATCATCCGCGAAAAGCCGCATGGAACTTCCGATACTATCTACTATGGGAGGGAATAGAAGAAAGGGTTACGGGAGGTATGGGCTCGGTACTGAAAGTGAGAGAGGAGAAAGACTAATTGAGTTCTATAATAAAATTCTAGCTAGTAACAGCGAATACTGTGGTTACATCACAGTGTACTAATAAAGAGTAAGCTGAAGTTTAAGAACTACTGAGGAAGAATAAATACGCAAAGAAGTGGGATACAGAAGTACTAAGGATTGAAGAGATGCGCTTGAAATTCTCTAAGGCTATAGATACTGCAATAAGGAATACATAAGTAGGCAGTTCAATTGGAGAGGAATAGACATCGCTAAAAACGGCAGTCACAAAAGTTGGAAAGAAAACTATAGGTACAAAGAAGGTAACTGCGAAGCAACCATTTGTAACAGAAGAAACACTTCAGTTGATCGATGAAAGAAGAACGTACAAAAATGTCCAAGGAAATTCAGGAGATTAGAAATACAAGTCGCTGAGGAATGAAATAAATAGGAAGTGCAGTGAAGCTAAAACGAAATGAATACCTGAAAATGTGACGAAATCTAAAAACAATTCATTATCGGAAGGACTAATTTGCACATAGAGAAGTCAAAACAGCCTTCCCTGACATTAAAAGCAAGGGTGGTTACATTAAGACGGCAACGGGAATTCCACTGTTAAATGCAGAGTAGAACGTACTTGTGTGGAAATAGTACATTGAAGGCTTCCATGAGGGGAAAAATTTGTCTGAGGTTATAGAAGAAGAGACAGGTACAGATGTAGAAGAGAAAGGGGATCCAGCACTAGAAACAGAGTTAAAAGAGGTTTAGAAGACGTATGCCTAATAAAGCAGAAGGGATAGATAACACTCCATCATAATTTCTGAAATCATTGGAGAAAGTGGCAACAAAGCGGTTATTCGCTTTTGTATAAAGCGTACGAGTCTGCCGACATACCATCTGACTTTCAGAAAAATATCATGCACACAACTCTGAAGAATGCAGGAGCTGATAATTGGGAGAATTATGGCACAATCAGCATAACAGCTCATGCATCTAAGTTGCCGACAAGAATAATATACAGAATAATGGGAAAGAAAATTGAGGGTGTGTTAGATGACGATCAGTTTGACTTTAGGGAATGTAGAAGCACCATAGGGGCATTTCTGACACTGTGGTTGATAATGGAAGCAAGACTAAAGAAAAACAGGATTTGTCGACCTGTAAAAAGCCTTCGACAACGTCAAATGATGCAAGATGTTCGAAATTCTGAGGAAAATAGGGAGTGAGGTATAGGGAGAGATGGATGTATACAACATGTACAGGAGCCAAATGGAAGTAACAAGAGTGGAGACCAAGAACGAAGTGCGCGGATTAAAAAGGGTGTAAGATAGGGACGTGACTTTCGCCCCTAATGTTCGATCTATACTTCGAAAAAACAATGATGGAAACAAAAGAAACAAAGAATTAAAATTCAAGGTGAAAGGACATCAATGATACGATTCTCTGATGACAGTTCCGTCCCAAGTGAAAGTGAAGAAGAATTACATGGTCTTCTATATAGAGTCAACAATCTACACAGTAAAGAATGTGGGCTGAGAGTAAATCGAAGAAATACGAAAGTAATGAGAAGCAGCAGAAATAAGAACAGCGAGAAACTTAGTGTCATAATTAGTGATAACTAAATACGTGAAGTCAAGTTAACTTGGGCAGCAAAACAACCCAGAACGGACGGAACAAGGAGAACGTCAAAAGCAGACTAGCAATTGAAAAAAGTGCATTCCTGGCCAAGAGAAGTTTCCTAGTATGAAACAAAGCCCTTCATTTGAGTAACAAGTTTCTGTGAATGTAGTTTTGGAGCACAGCATTGTAAGATAGTAAAACACGGACTGAGGGAAAACCGGAACAGAAGAGAATCGAAGCATTTCAGATGTGGTGCACAGATGAATGTTGAAAATTAGTTGGACTGATAGGGTAAGGGGTGAGGAGGTTTTGTGCAGAATCGGAGAGGAAGCTGTAGAGAGTGGAAACAGTAGAGGAAGTCAGAGACTGGAATACATCCAGTAAATAATTGAGGAAGTAGGTTTCAGGTGCTACCCTGAGATGGAGAGCTTGATACAGGACAGGAATTTGTGGCGGGCCGCATCAAACCAGCCAGGAGACTGACCAAGATTGTAACCAGAAGTGAACTGCTTTGTCCGAAGCAAATCGACGGCCACTTATGTGTTTGTTCAGGCCCCAAAAATATAGAAATAGCATGGGGTGGTCCTTATGGGGGATGTGTCAGAGCTTCCCAGGGGAATGCATGCAACGTAGCTTAAACTACCTCGACAGCATATGAGCGAGAGCTCTCCCGTAATAGAGTGATGCCATCGGTGAACATGCCCGCGAGTTAGGACTTCCCGCTTCAATTTTTGCAAATCGTGCACGTAGAGCTGTGCATCAATTGTAGTGCCGTGCTCCAGAAAGTCAATGAACAGCAGGTTGACGGACGGCATCATAATGCCCGCTCACATGTTGCCATGGTTGTTTCGCTGGGAAGGCCTTACACCACCTCCAGACAGTCCCAATTTCTCCCTACGCGATTTCTGCCGTGGCGCGAACAGCCACGCAAATACAACGGGCGGGTGCCGCTGCAGAATAAGTCGCACCTGGAACGTAGTTCTGGCGCGTTCCGCCAGCCGGCAGGCACTAAAGGTATTTCCCGCCAAACATGAAAGCAGCAGCGGAATACGCACGCGCGCGACCCCTTTTTCCGACGCGGATGGTAATACGATGACATAACCATCCGCCAATCCTCACGACAGAAACCGTGGAGGAAGACTAGAGCCGCCGGATTAAATAGCCGGCAGGAAAGGAAACAGGCGGCTTTCGAACCGCCGCGGCCCGCCGCCAGGAGGAAACATCGTCGCAGCCGGCTCGACCAGGTGCCCGTCTTCAAAACGCCAGTCTTCGACCCGGAAGCGGCGCCCGTCTAACTCCTCGGCATCGAGAGAGAACTACCAAGGAACGTAAAATCAGTTCAGTTATAAAAGTCAGTTTTATTAAGGTTGTATATTCGTATTTTGATACTAAATTTTTGAGCAGGAGAAAAGCCTTTTTTATTTTCCAAAGAAGGTTATCTGTTGTAAAATTAAGTGGTGTCCTGGTTACACCTAATAAAGCAAATTTTATTACCACGTGGGTGTTGATCAGTGTATATAACAATTTCCTTATTTTTGGAGCCCTGCAGGAAGGCCTCTGGGCCGTCGATTTGCTTCGGACGAAGAGATACATGCCGGGTGCAATCGTGGCTCCGTAGGCAACAGCAAATATTTTTCCTTCAAGGCATTGATCGTCTTGTCTCACAGTGGGATAAATGTATTGATAGTTGTGGGGTTTACTTTTGGATAATAAACAGCTGATTTACGGTTTTCCATCTGTCTCGTTTCCGTATGACTGAAACCGTTCTTAGAACCTAGGTCTTTACTTTTCGATGTTTGCGAATAGAATTTATATCTGAAGTGGTGACATATTTCGTATGTAAATGAGCATTTTTTATTGACTGCGACTAACATCATTGTCTTTTTCTTGGAACACAGAAATGACCTCAACTTCAGCTTTGTGAAATTACAAGGAAAGAAAACCCTTACCTGCTTACAGGCGTTGACATACGTCAACGGGGAAAGATGAAAATGTGTGCCCCGACCGGGACTCGAACCCGGGATCTCCTGCTTGCATGGCAGACGCTCTATCCATCTGAGCCACCGAGGACACAGAGGATAGCGCAACGTATGTCAACGCCTGTAAGCAGCTAAGGGTTTTCATTTCATTGTAATTTCATTCTAACGAGCTGCTTGGTCACCGATGGTATTTGTTCCGAAAGAACAGATACCATCTTAGTAAATATATAGTTAAGTCTGACTGGCCACTTGACCATCTTCTGTGCGAATGCACAAACAGTGCCCGAACTCTTACGGGAATCGGCAACGCGCAGCGAATAATGAGTATAATGGGCGGGCGCACTACGAACGCATTCGGGAGGACGACGGTTCAATCCCGTCTCCGGCCATCCTGATTTAGGTTTTCCGTGATTTCCCTAAATCGTTTCAGGCAAATGCCGGGATGGTTCCTTTGTAAGGGCACGGCCGATTTCCTTCCCAATCCTTCCCTAACCCGAGCTTGCGCTCCGTCTCTAATGACCTCGTTGTCGACGGGACGTTGAACACTAACCACCACCACCACCACACTACGAACGTGGCTTTCGTGAGAGGCGTGCCAGAGATATATCCCTGCAGTCGCGCTATCCTCTGTGTCCTCGGACATGTCCAAAAGAACAGATACCATCTTAGTAAATATTCTGCTTTGTGTTGGTAAAGTTCCAGAGTGTGAAATGTACGGACAGTCTTACCATGTGTTATTAAAATATTCATCAGTTTCCTAAAAATGTGACGTAAAGAATTTTTTCGCAAGAAATGCACAATTATTGGCAATTTCTACTTAGTATGTGTTCTGTTATTTTGCTCTTTCCTGTTCCGACTTTCCCAGAAGCAAACCGAAGAAACCAAGGATCCACGACTCACCTCCCCCTCACAAGCAAAGAATTACCAGCTCAGCTGTATATGTCCCATGGTGAACAAACTTCAGTGCTGCAGTTACAATTGTTTTTCCAAATACTTGCTGCTTAGACAATATTTCACTCATCTGTACCTCGTGAGACAATTAAAAATGCGTTGATAAAGGCAGCTAAATCGGTGACATCAGCTTTGCCAGCGCTTCAGACTGCTTATCCATTGACCCTGTCGTCGAGTGAAAAAGTGTCTGGCGAAATAGTGATCCATGATGGAGGGGACATCTCCGGTGAACCACTGGAAGCGCAACTACAAGTGGTTGTCCAGTGATTTACGTATTACGGCATCGATGACTGCATGCGAAATTTAAACAACATCCACCACACATTCCATTCACAAGGTGTCGCTTCCTCCGTAACGCATCAGGCACTAATATTTGCATTTGCAAATTTTCGGTAATTATTGCTTATTTATCTATTAAATATTATTATATTATGAAAGAGCAATAGCAGATATTTTAAAAAAGTGTTAAGATGGAATGAAACATGTTCAAAACGTTATGGTATTTACTCCTCAGAAAATTTCATTATACCCCTAAAGGGTTGGTAGCCACTGTCTCAATACTGTTTTGGAGCTGCAACTGAACATGTGCGCCTCGTGTTGACTAGTAGCTCCAATAATGTGTTTTTATGGTATTTGTTGGTTTCGTCCTTGTTTACATTACAATTTTAAACATCTGGTGTGTAATTAAAATTTTAATTTAAGCTACTACAAAGTCCTCGATTATTATGCGAATCTCGACACTCATCCATAGGTCATCCCAGTGATCTACATAAATTTCGAAGATTATTTTATATTTTTTATCTCTTTCTAACAGAACACGCGTTTACCAAAGCTTTTTAGTCTACATTTTTCGTACCATCATATCCATAGTTCCATCCGAAACCTCTGCGTAAAAATAGAAATGCTCAACCGCATATGACCGAGATCCAGCCATCGGTTTCAACTCTGCGCGCACTGCTAACTTATTTACTGACTGCTCTATTACAAATTGAAACTGTATTTCAGTTATATATATTGAAAAGTACTGCCAATTAAAGTCGTATTTTGTACAGGACGGATGATCTATAGCTTATCTTTTGTTTGAAAATTGCGTTAGCTTACACCACGCTTATTAAAATTTTTGAATGTGCAATTAAAACTGAAATAATTGATGTGCTTCTACTGTCGAGCTCACAGTATAATTCCGACCAAAAAATATCGCTGGAGCTTTCATAATACGAAAGTAAAACGTTTTTAAAAACAGCCGGAATGAAGTAGGGGCCGGAGTTATTAAAGCACTGGCAGCGGCCTGTTTGAGCTCCACGGTGTGCGCAAGAGCGCCCTCGATTAAATGGCGCGAACACGCCGGCAGGCGGCGCCGCGCTCTGCGTAATATGTATGAGGAAGTGCTGATCAAAGAGAAAACGGCACATATTTGAAATTATGGATGGGCGGTTAAGTACCAGCACTGGACGTGTCAAGCACGGCAAATACGCGTCGTAAATTTATAAAAGCACGCACACACCGTCATTGGGTCAAAAGCTGTAATAACACGGGTGGAAAAGACGTAAAAAGAGAAACAAAGCCGTTTACATCTGATGAAAAAGGTCGATATTTTACGCGTTCACCCTCACTAAGCCTTGGCCTTGTTTATGATATCAGCCATGTCCACTGAGAGCGGCTTTAAGCGGGCAACATGCAAGGTGATTCAGGAGGAAAGTCACATAATTTGTAAGGTGGTTCTACAATTGAAAACAAACAGAAAAAGTCCTATGAACATGTGTTCGATTTTCGATCTTTACAGAACTGGAAGGGGGTGAAGACTACACACGTCCATGAATGATTATGAAGACAAGTGTGAAAATTACACACAGAAATGCCGTGTTGGCGCTTTGGTGGACAGAATAATGGTTGGGCAGATGACTGATCCATCCTGCAAGAGGCGTTCGAAAAGTCCCCCACCCATCTCAACACATTTGTCAACAGGTTGGAGGGTACGCTGTGCTGCACATAGATCATCATCTCGGTGGGCATTAATTTGGGCAACAGAGTCGGTGATGAGAGCGACAAGTTCTTCACTTCTATCTTCTTCACTTCTATCTTCTTCACTTGTATCCTATTTCGTAGCATACACATCCCCGTTTCAAAAAAAATGTTCAAATTTGTGTGAAATCTTATGGGACTTAACTGCTAAGGTCATCAGTCCCTAAGCTTACACCTTACCTCACCTAAATTATCCTAAGGACAAACACACATACCCATGCCCGAGGGAGGACTCGAACCTCCGCCGGGACCAGCCGCGCAGTCCATGACTGCAGCGCCTAAGACCGCTTGGATAATCCCGCACGGCATCCCCATTTAACCAGCCCCATAAACAGAAGTCTAATGGGACTAGGTCAGCTGATCTTGCAGGCCAGTTAATGGGTCCGTCATGGCCAGTCCACAGTTTAGAAAATGTGTTATTCAGATATTGGGATACCTGTCTGGTACCATGAATCGGTAATCAATCATGTTGAAGGTACATTTGCCGTCGTTGCTCTAATGTCGCGTCTTCCACCAGGAAATATGTGTTTGTTGCGGGCTGCACATTGGATGGGTAAAAGGTCTCGCAATATAACGTACGCCACACTCATGTTTGTGGAACATCGAGCTGACAACTAATGCACAGTGCACTGGTGGTGGGACTCTGTTGTACCATTTCAAAAATGGCTCTGAGCACTATGGGACTTAACTTCTGAGGTCATCAGTCTCCTTGAACTTAGAACTACTTAAACCTAACTAACCTAAGGACAACACACACATCCATGCCCGAGGCAGGATTCGAACCTGCGACCGTAGCGTTGTACCAGTGCAATAATGTCTTCCTTTTTCTCAACTGACTGAAGAGACTCACGTTCTGATGTTACATCTACACTGGGTATTGTTCGTTTGAAAAATCTTGGGGTTGCGTCGATCAGGGAAACGTCTCTGATATTCTGTCACAGCTGCACCGGCAATGCCTGTACAGCAGCAATATACAAACAATATCTCTCCGTATTCTGCATGGGTGAACGTATACGCCATGTTACTATTCACGGACATAATGGATTTGGTCAGTTAAACAACACGTAAGCACGACGCGCAAGCAGCCTCACGACTGACCGCTGATGAAACCCACTATTACATATTGGGTACACTTACAGCTGTTGCCTCAGTGCGACGTCACGTTGCTGCCATCTATTGGAGAATCCACACATCTCTTACAGGATACACATTTGTGTTCATAGTTACTTCATGGATGGATGTAGTCTTCAACTTGCTGCAGTTCCGTAACAATTGAAAACCGGACACATATTCATAGGACTTTTTCGGTTTATTTTCACATGTAGTATCACAACACAAATTACGTGACATTCTCCCTGATTCACCGTGTATGTGACTACTTTATTGGAGTTCTCCGTTTAAATATAAGTTCTCCTGTTATAGCACATTTCCAATCTTACGGGCATCTTCAAATGGCTCTGAGCACTATGGGACTTAACTTCTGAGGTCATCAGTCCCCTAGAACTTAGAACTACTTAAACCTAACTAACCTAAGGACATCACACACATCCATGACCGAGGCAGGAGTCGAACCTGCGACCGCAGCGGTCGCGCGGTTCCAGACTGTAGCGCCTAGAACCGCTCGGCCACCCTGGCCGGCGGGCATCTTCCTCAATACTTCAATAACTAATGATTCAAATGTGTTAGTCTTTACTCCCTTGGAGCTTTTAGACCATAAGCCAAAGATTGAGGGAAATAAATGCCAATGCCTTAGTTCACAGCCAATGAGCGCCAGGCTGAGAGAGGCTAAAGAACTGTTCAGTGGAATGGATGGCATGTTTAGTACACAATATTGGTTAAATATATTCAACGGTAGACAAAAGTCTGGAAGAGCAGAAGAAAGAAGAATAGTGACTCGGTAAAATTGAAATGAAAAGCATTCGACAACTTAAAACTATGCAAGATGTTTAAAACCCTCAGAAAAGTCGGTATGCGGTATACAGAAGGGCGGGCAGTATAGAAAATTAACAAGAACAAAGCGCGAACAGTAAGATCGGAGGACGAAAAAGAAGTCTTCAAATCGAAAAGAGCATAAAGCAGGGACACACTACTTCCTCCTCTACTGCTTAACCTGTATCGCTATATCGAAGAAACAATGGAGGACATAAAAAGAGAAGTTCAAAAGCTGTATTAAGTCTTAGGGTGAATGGATATCAGTATAAAATTCCTTGATGACTTTGCTATTATCAGTGAAATTGAGGAACAATCCAAGGACCCTTTGAAAGTAATGAACAGTCTACTGAGCACAAGGTACGGGACGAGAGTAAATGAAAGAAAGAAATTTGTGAGAAATAGCTGAAGCGAGAGTAGCGACATACTCGACAAGGAAATTGCTGACCACGCAGCACAAAAAATAAGGAAGCCCTGCTTCGGTGGGAGCAACAAAATGCATGACTGACGAAGCACGGTCATAGACACAGACTAACACCGCAGAGAAGATACTCCTCGCAGAACTAAGTCTACTAGTATCAAAAATAGTCCTCAATTTCACAAATAAATTTTTGACAGTGGACTTCTGGAACACGTCAATGCATTCAAGTTCTCCTAAGACCCACTTAATACGACCCACATGAACCGTGAGCTTAATCATTGTTATTTGTCTCCACTATTCTTTCACATTTGGTCTGAAATTTCTAAGGTTGCAAGGATTAAGACAGTTGAATTGCAAACTTTTGAAGTATTGCGGAAAATGCCTGTAACAGTGCATGTATTCTTTATGGTAAAAAGAGTAGAAAAAAGAACAATGCGTTTGAGTTGTAGTGTCACAGGAGAATGCCGAAAAGTAAACGAGCTAATATTTATAATTTCTGGAAAATAATTACACTCACTGACGGCAAAAGTGGAGCAACCAGAAGGGAGGGAAGAAACGAAACGACACTTCCCAAATCTCGATGGTGTGCGACATTGTTTCAACGATTACAGTGAAACGTCCCCTTTGAACAATTTATACACGACTGTGCTTAAACTGACACACAATATTTTTAGCGCAACGCAATCTGACTTTCAAAGATCCCTGCAAAAGAATGGCCCTGAGTAACATTAAACTATACCTTTCAGAAATCACTTACCTCACAAAAATCTTCATTACTCGAACTACTGCAATACAGCGAGCGCCACTACTGCCAGCTAAATAAAAGATTCAAACTACGGAAGGCACTAACTACTGATAGGGATAGTTAGCAAATGAAAGATATTAATAGAGAACAAACAATGTATTTACCTTAATAGTCATAATATATATAAGCAGTTCATGACAAATTACAAAACTCCGCCATCTCTCTCCCCACATCCACCACTGCTGGCGGCTCACCTCCAACTGCGCAACGCTATGCGCTGTTAACAGCCAGCTGCCGCTGCCCAACACTACAACGGCAGACAACAATGCAAACTAGCCACAGACTGCACACAGCACAGCCAGTGATTTTCATACAGAGCGCTACGTAACGTTGCCAGTAAGAAAACATAAACAGCCTACTTAAAATGGTTCAAATGGCTCTGAGCACTATGGGACTCAACTGCTGTGGTCATAAGTCCTCTAGAACTTAGAACTACTTAAACCTAACTAACCTAAGAACATCACACACATCCATGCCCGAGGCAGGATTCGAACCTGCGACCGTAGCGGTCGTGCGGTTCCAGACTGTAGCGCCTTTAACCGCTCGGCCACTCTGGCCGGCCAGCCTACTTACATAAAGAAAACATAAACAGCCTACTTACAACAGTATCGAGTTAGATTTACAAAGAACATGGCAATATAAGCCCACTTTGACGCTACAGCCCCTCGAAGGTGGTTGCATGCACTGATTCTGTTTGGAAGTGCGTCGTAGTCCTCTCCTGACTCAAAATATTGAAATGCGTGTGAATTCCTAAGGGACCAAACTGCTGAGGTCATCGGTCCCTAGACTTACACACTACTTAAACTAACTTATGCTAAGAACAACACACACACCCATGCCCGAGGGAGGATTCGAACCTCCGACGGGAGGGGCCGCACTCTCCTGACTCAAGCTGGACCATAGTTTGTAACTGTCCTTGATACCAATGAAACTGGCAATGGAACAGCGTTGACGATCGAGCTGATCACACACATGTCCTGTCGGGAAGAGATCTAGCATCAGGCTAGCCACGAGAATGCATCAATATCACAGAGACTCTTCAAGAGACACGTTCCAACTGTGGATGAGAACTGTCCTAATCAAAAAGCCTAGGCATTGTCTCATGTGGACGCATGTTGTCGGTGACGTGCTGTTGCGCAGTCAAAGCTCCCCCAGTCGCAGCAGCCGTCACCTGAAGCTACGTCCGATGGCTCTCCAGGCCATGATACGAGGAGTAACACAGTCGTGCCTCTCTCAAATACTAGAAAAATGGGATATCTCTCCAAGTCGCCGCCACACTAGCTGACGGTGGTCATCTGGGGTAGCGTGGAGCCAGGATTCCTCGCTGGACACAATGCGACACCGTTCATCAGTAGTGTGCGCCTCCCGGTGGCGACACCAGTGCAAACAGAGCTGTCTGTGTTATGGTGCTAATGGCAGCGTACGCATGGAGTGATAATTTCCTAGTGTGGCTGCTGCCCGTTCTCCAGTCAATGGTGCGAGAAGAGACAGGGTGTTTTGTATGTGTTGACGTTACAGTTGGTACCTCAAATGTTCTATCGGGGACTGATCTGCGGATCATGCAGCCAGTGGGAGTACCTCATCATCACGCACACAGTTCATAGAGACACGTGCCAGTTGTGGACGAGCATTTTGCTCCTGAAAAACGGCACCTCAATATTGTCTCATGAGAAATAGCATATGTGGAACAAGATATCTGTGACGTATCGTTGAGTCGCCGAAGTTCCCTCAATCACTGTCAGCTGTGATCAGAAGTCATATTCGATGGCTCCCCGGGAGTAATTTGTCATTTGTCTTGCGATATTAACGGATGCCTACACATGGGACGATAATCCCCATCTCCGACTGCTGCTAGCCTCTGGTCGGTAGTACAGCATGACACAGGACGTTGTAGGGCGTCCATTACTTGTTCTCGGACTGTAGGCGCAGATGTATGTACTTGCTGCACAGTTTGGTGATCCTGACCTTTGGTGGTCAGGCGTGGTCAACTGGAAAGCTGACACCGAGTATGGCATAATCACATTGTCATGGCGTCCTACATCAGGCCACTGTAACATCCGAATACCCCACAAATCTGTATATCGCACGATTCGAACAGCAGCCGAAATGGAGACCCACAAAGAGGCCCTTTCAAACTCTGGCAGTTGCTGATAACGCTATCTCAGACGATTACGTAGCATCTCTGTGTCCTTCCGAGTGTCCACTCAACTTTTGACGCTGTTCTCATCCCATTATAAGTATCTGTCACATATAATTTGCAGCTCTAATTATTTAAATAACCCCCGATGGTGCGTACGCTTTTGAAGTTACACTGACAGTTGATCGTGGATTCTGAGTTGTTCATTTTTCTTGTCAGGCAATATATACGGAAAACTTAAGAAGGGACAGTAATATAAGACATCTATTAATATATTAGGGAATAGTCATTCATCAGCTTCACAAAGGCTGCAGGACACCATTAATACAAAACATTATTTTGGTCGCCTTCTGTTTTGCTTTTGGTGTCTTTATGATTGTGATAATCATTTATTTGTTTGCAGGTGTTACTGTGTGTGGTCGTAGATGAGCGGAAAGAATTGCTTTTGTTTCTTTTTTCTTTATTTTTGTTTGTGAGTTTTATTGACACTTTCAAAAAATAATCGGTTCCCTCCACTTACGCACAGGTAGCGCTCACATAAGAAGCCGTGCCTCCACAAAAGACACCTGACATGCTGATAAAATTATAGTAAAATAACATAACAGTAACAATAACTTAACTAAACTTATACATTTACATGCTGGCTTGTCCGTTTTTTCCTGTTATTTGTCTGTCTGTGTATATGACGCACGTAGCCTTAAATTTTACATTGACCATTTTTACTGTTGACTAAGCCTTATGCTTCGTTTCTCTTTTCACACACTATGTAACACGTGAGTTTATATTTACACTGTACGTAATTTTTCATGTTTCTTTCGCTGAACACATGACTACTTTGCAATGACTGTAATACATCCTATCTTTAGTTGTTATTACTTCTTTTGAGGAAGACGGACTCATATCCCTCGAAACATAGGTAACGATGTAAATAAACTTTTGATGTGTAACTGGTTAGCTGAATGATTCCCATTGCATCCAGTGCAGTTGATGACTGCTGCCACATTCAAGATTTTGAACTACGTGTCGCATAATGATATATTTTTGAAGGTACATTCAGTGGTATGTGTGGATGCTGTTTGCAAAATATGTGGCGAGTATAGTTAGTAGCAAAAAAGGAATAAAGTAAAAGGTCATGTATGATGCGGCAGTTTTTGTTTTCACGTCTCGGTTTGTAAGGTCATATCTCCTGAACCATGTGACGCAGAATGATATGTTTTTGTATATACATTCAGCGGCAGATGTATTGACGTCTTCGAATGGGCCGCAAGTACAGTTAGTGTCAACGAAGTAATAAGTTTAAACACGTTGGGTGATGCAGTACTTTTACACGCGTTTCAATGTCCATGACGCCATATATCCTGAACTATGTATGTAATTTTTATGGTATACTGAGTGGTATATGTGAATATTGCCCACAAACAGTATCACGAATACAGTTAGCAATGAAGAAATAATAGATTAAAACTTCATGCCTCATGTGGCAGTTTTACTGCATGAACGGCGAAAATGTAGTGAAGATAAACTTTTTTTCTTTCATCATTTTTTGGGGTCGTCGGTGAGAAGAAGTTTCGTAAAGGTTTGAAATTATGTGTTAAGTTTGCTGCAAGTCTTTAAGTACTCTCATTCTCAAATACTGGTTGACTGAAATATGGGTAGTCTCGCGTCGTGGGCTACACTTCTTTTTCAGCCCCCCCCCCCCCCCCATCGCTCTTTTGATAGTTGGTTGATTCCTACCCCAAGTGATTCATTGCAGACAGTAAATGAAATGTGTGCCAAGTTTCGTTTGAAGCGGTCCAGTGGTTTAGGAGGAATGTGGAACATACATACATTTTTATAATCTGTATGGATTATTACTAGGCGCTACAGTTTGGAACCGCCCGACCGCTACTGTCGCAGGTTCGAATCCTGTCTCGGGCATGGATGTGTGTGATGTCCTTAGGTTAGTTAGGTTTAAGTAGTTCTAAGTTCTAGGGGACTGATGACCACACCAGTTAAGTCCCATAGTGCTCAGAGCCATTTGAACCATTTGATTTGGATTTTTACTAAATGGTGAGCACAACCGTTATACAATCTTTTAATAAAACTTACTATAAGCTATTGTCTGCAAGAGAAGAAAAGCTCATACTTCCTCTGGAGTGAAACAAAGGCGTAACTGTTCAGAGAACTTACTTTTAACATGTGGAATATCGTCGTATTGCAGGGAAACAAATTCCTGGAAGGTAATTTTATGAAGTAACTTATTATTGTGCTACATGTTCTGATTCCTGAAACTGATCGGTAAATGATTGCCAATTGTGGATTCAAGTAAATTCAGAAGAGATGGCAGGTCGTTTTCAAATAAATTTTAAATAAAACACCGTACACTTTTTTGTAGTATCTGTTGATTCCAGAACTCAGTTTAGCAAATACGTTCCTTTCAGTCAGTTTCACCTCTACAGTAATCATTAAAGCTGTTATCTCAGATGATATCGCATGCCTAACAGCAGACACACTGTTAGCTAACTGAATAAATTATTGTACAAATTTTTCATTAAAATCCAGCCAATTTCTCACAAATTGTTGCTCTAGACTTTTTCTGAATTAGTTTCTGAACCAAATTTCTCATCGTCCAAATGCATACACGTAGTAAAGACTAAATATTATTTACTGTAGTTATTTTCACTGTCCATTAGAGAGAAACGTTTTCCATGATGAATTCTGGAATTGTCTCTAGAGCAATTACATGCAATTTATTGGATATACAACCAATGAAAACGTTGCAGAAATGATGTGATCGTAATGAATAAGAAGTTTGTTACTCTTCTCATACCAAAGCAAAATGGAGATGATACATTTACGGATTGCAACCAAAGCGGTTACAGATACTCACTGTATTTATAAAAAATGTTTGTGAAACACGCGTATAAACATACACTTGCAGGGTTCCGTACCTCGATCTATAAAAACGGGATCCTTATAGGGTAGCTTAGCCGTCCATCTATCTGTCCAATTGTTAAAAATCCTTTGTCTGAGAAACGGGTGGACATATCAGTCTGAAATTTAAGTCACATAGTGTGGTCTACGGTCACTCGGCCGTGTAAAAAATAGAAGTTAATGCAATGAAAAGATTCACCCATTTATGTTACGTATCAGATACTCGAAAAGTCATTCATCAAAACCTATAGGCTACTGATCTAGAATCATGAAATTTGGAAGGGAACAAGATTTCACCGTGCAAGCAAAGATAAAAATTCGAAAGGTGTGAATTCGTTTCACATCACACGAAAAAAAATATTTCTTTGCCATGTATTGTCAGACTGTCTGTCAGTTCGTTAAAACCGCTTCTTCTCAGGAATGGGCTGACGTATCAACTTGAAATTTGTGTGACATTCTAGGGTCTATGGTCCCTTGGAAATCTTCTTCTTCTTCTTCTTCTTCTTTTAGTATTCAACCCTGAAGTTGGTTTGCAGCAGAGTGCCATTCCTCTCTTCTGTCTGCCTTCCTCTTCATTTCCACATATGTGTTACATCCAACGTCACTCATGATCTGTTGCATGTATGATATCCTTGGTCGCCCCCGCCGGTTCCTTCCCTCAATAACTCCTTCTGCTATTGCTCCAATGATGCTGTTGTGTCGTAGGATGTGCCCGACAAGTTTGTCTCTTCTAGTTTGGATGTGCCTCCACAGAGATCTGGTTTCCTGTACTCTTCTAAGCACCTCTTCGTTTGTTACTTTGTCTCTCCAGCTGATCTTCATCATCCTTCTATAGCACCACATCTCCAGGACCTCTAGCCGTCTTCTCTCTTCTCTTCCAAATCATGAAATTTGGCAAGAAGCAAGGTTTCGTAGTGCAAGGAAAGCAAAGACCCCGAGAATTGTTAATTTTTAATTAAGTCACAGAAAAAGGTGGTTTTTTTTGTCATTTGTTATCCGACTTCAAAGTTAAAACATTCTCGAAAGTCTTTGAATTTTCGGTATCGTTATCTTGCCAGTATCAGTGTCGATAAAAAAACAAAAACCGTCGGGATTCTCGACTCTCAGATTGCGTGAACTGCCTACATACACAATTAAGTTGGTACGGAACCTTTAAAGCGCGAGTCCTACTTGCACCAGGCTAATTTGTATAATGGGTATGGATGCAACAGACATGTATTAAAGACCACTCGGGATGCTTCACGCATAAAAGGTGCTGAAGCGCGTATGACACGCAGCAAACAGCCTTGTAAATACAGGAGCAATTTGAACCAAACTTGGTAACTGTGGGGGTAAGGACCATTACCTATCAAAGGGGTGTGCGTGCGGGTGAAATAGTAGAGTAGATCACGAAATGTAAATAGCCAGATTACATTCATCCAGCGCCTAAGAGTGAGAGCTCTTAGCGACTTGCTTTACACATAATTTCAAACCTTTAAGATACTTTTTCTCGCTCAAAACTCCTACAAAATGATGGAAGTAAAAAGGTTTATTGCTGACATGCAGTAAAACAGCAGCATCAGGCATACCGTTTTAATTTATTGCTTCGTTACTACTAAATGTAGTCAGTAGCCGGCGGCCACGCAAAAAACTTGTACAATGGGCGAAGGTGCTTTAGGATTTATACGAAATCTGGTGAAGAATTATGCCCATTCCTAATTATTTTACGCGATCTTAAGATTTCTTCCAAACAAGCCTCAGCGGTTAGCTGGCTCTCAGACGTACAAACGCAGTGAGCCTTACGGCACTGTATGAAACGGAACTTGTCCCGTTCCATATTTTTCCAATAAATTCCGGTACAGGAGAGCTATAGCCAGAGTGTTTTGACTCGGCAGAAGTGAATTCCGTGTATAACAAACAGAAAAGAATGGACCAAGTGGTGTTTATTTATTTATTCATTTTATTTCATGTGTGCCACTTTTCCTTGTATCTTTTCGCGTATGCGACCTTGGACTGTATGAATGAGATAGTATATGATGTAGCAGAAAGCTCTGGTAAGAGGTCGTAGCATTGCATGTGTAGAGTGGTTCTGTGGTAGGCTAATATCAACCCCTAAACGTGAACAAGTTTGGCAGAGGTGGTGGGCGAATCAGGTCAGAGAGGTCGCGAAGCACAAGTATTGGCTCTGTTATGTTGGCGAACCATCCCCTCCACCACCTTTTGAACGAAGAACGGTTAGGCGAGGTGTCCAGAGGTCCACTTGTTCCTGGGTCGCGGCGCTGGACAGACGTGGAGACGCAGCTCTCGATTTGGTAATGTTAACAAAGGTGTTTGACTGTCTGAAATCTGCTCGGTAATGAAGTCCAGTTGTTGAAATCAGGTGTAAGATTGAAAATAAACTCCCTTCTGGGGTTTTAGTGGCATAGTTTATTCAAATTTCAGTAGAACTTTGCGTTTGTCCCTTGGTCAGGACATGCACCATGGGCCTTAGCTCACGGTCATATTATAGCTCTGTGCTTAACGGAAATTCACTCATTCAATGTGCTCATTCATTTACAGTAATATTTTGGGGGATTTTTATTTATTTTCCGTATGTTTCCTTTGTGAACGTGCTTTCGCGCCACTTGGTCGGCTGGAGCAACCGCCACATTGATCTTAAAATGTATTGTACGCGATGAATAAACATACTATAGTGGGCTAGTGTAAAATAGGGAAGGAATAATCTCGTGTGCCCGTATTTTTCTGGATTTCTGTTGTCTACCGAAACTTGGTCATGAGTGTTGAATAGCACTGAAGTGATATTGTTTCTTGTGCTCCCCCATAACTATTTGATTTATTGGAAATGTTGTGCATTAAGTAAACTCGTACCACTAGGAAAAGTATCAGACTTTAATGCCCACTGATTTGATAAAGACTTGCGAAACACTCATCCGCCCTGACCTAGTTTGCTTGTACTGTCTTTGCTGAACTTGTTCTGAGTCACCTATAGCAATTGGATGCAATAAGCATGGGTTTAGGTATAATTGTGTGTTTGTATAAAATTACTCTGAAGCAGGTCTGCGCTCCCCACTCCCATTCCATAATTACGTGGCGAAACTGAACCATGTTAACTAGAGAGACCAGTTGTGATGATGTATATTGAAATGCCATCGGTACTGAATAAATACCAATTAATCTCTACCCTCAACAGATTATTTTCTCCCTCCATCATAAAAAATAAGTGAGAGTCCGTATCACAGTCGAATCCTGGGTCATGAAAGCAAATAAAAGCTGTATACTGCCTATTAAGCACTATATAGGCGCCTTCTGTAGTGGTTCAAAAAAATATTGCTTTACCCGTTGCGTTCAAATGTTTACTGGTTGGTTAAAACCTTCCGCTATAAATTATTAATACCCGGCAATAGCTCGCAGGGACCAGTAATTTCGTGGGCCTCACGAATTTAAGAAACCATTTACTACATACGGTAGCTTGCAGGAGTTGAAGGACATGACAAAGCGACGGTAATCTTCCTACTTCCTAGAGTTTTACCACCACCAGTACTGGAAGGTTACGTTGCAAGTAGCCAATCAAAAGACCAGTCACAAGGCGTGAAGTTCCTGAAACCTTCACAGCAAATTGCCTGGAACATCTGGAACTAAATTATTCTAAAAGCCACCTTAAACGCTGCTCCTTAGATTTTCTTAAGGGGGATTTAGAAGGAATGAGCCGTAGTATATCATAACGGAAACTAAATATAGTAATAAAGAGCCCCTGGCTAAAACTATAAACAGTTAAACACAGAACTTCAAGGTAACGTCAGGGAGTTACAGGCAACCAAACAACGGCAGTGGCCTATCAGATTTACAGAAAGAATCAGCTAGACGTGGCGGGCAGAAACGGCAAACAAGAAAATCACAATACAATTATTACACGGGTAGCTAGTTCGGCAAACAGCGAGTAACAAGTAATGCGGATCTACTAGAATCAGCTGGCCAGCTGTCTTACAAAATAGATACCTTTTCCACAAATGTACGAGGAATATACATTACCGAAAATGATTTGATGATCCGCAAAACCAACTAATGCATATACTGGGGCCCCGTTCTATGTTCCCTCTCGAATTCAATAAACAGGGTATTAAATAATGGCTAATCTGCCGTATAAGATACACACATAAACAGAGTTAAACACTACTCTCATAAAATACAAAACACCAATAAAATAAAACAATGCTGTCATACTGAATATGTGGTGTGCCAGATAAGTAACTTACAGAAGAACTTTTTCAAAAAAAGCGTGCACCATCAACTGTCACGGTGTCCAGTAATTGGTAAGTAGGAATCAAAATCCAATTTATACCCCACGTTTGCCACAAATCGCGAATATATGTCCAGAAAATCGGCTAAATGCAGAATCGTAGAAAAATACAAACGAACACCTTGACTCACAACGGAATATCGAAGGAACAACCACAGATACCTCCTATGTCCGAAGGGAACCAGGATTCATTCGGTCACACGTCAGTTGAGAAAACGGTTCCCCGGGCAGGCCCGCTTCGTCCGATAGTCGAGTAGCTGACAGTTTAGCTCCTAATGGCATGATGGCACTAATAACAACCCACAGTCTACGCCACCACCTTCCAGCAATGTTCGGCGCAGCGGAGCACTCACACGTCCAAGACCTCCAACTCTCCACACTGCTGCTACAAGTACCTTCACTTCTGCCCGTCAAGCACACCGCTGCATCCCCACCCGCCGCTAGTCACGTGCCCTCTAGCCGGCCACGGTGGCCGAGCGGTTCTAGGCGCTTCAGTCCGGAACCGCGTGACTGCTACGGTCGCAGGTTCGAATCCTGCCTAGGACATGGATGTGTGTGATGTCCTTAGGTTGGTTAGGTTTAAGTAGTTCTAAGTTCTAGGGGTCTGATGACCTCCGATGTCAAGTCCCATAGTGCTCAGAGCCATTTGAACAATATTTCACATGCCGTCTTGCAGGCCGGTATTCTCCAGTTTTCCTACAACGAAGCAGACACATCTACACGTCAAATACTACCTACAACTAAGCGCCAAGGATGTTATGTGCACAAGGCACATTAGCCTCTGATGTCGTCTGCAGCATTAGTACACGAAACATTGGGACACAGACAAGACGTAGACCACGATCTGATGGTCATATAAAAAAAAATCCCAAGGATATAAACACCGGTCGCTAAAGCCTGCTTTATGAGATAAACATTTATGTTTTGTAAGTACAATGGATATCTGTAAGTACTGTGGTTGCAGTCCACAAAATATAATCATCTCCGTTTTGCCTTGCTGTGTGAAGAATGACAGACCAGTCACAAGGCGTCAAGTTCCTGAAACTTGCTGATGTCGTGTGCAGCATTAGTACACGAAACATTGGGACACAGACAAGATGTAGACCACGATCTGATGGCCGTATAACAAAAAATCCCAAGGATATAAACACCGGTCGCTAAGGCCTGCTTTATGAGATAAACATTTATGTTTTGTAAGTACAATGGATATCTGTAACTACTGTGGTTGCAGTCCACAAAATATAATCATCTCCGTTTTGCCTTGCTGTATGAAGAATGACAGACAGCTTATACGTTACGATCGCATCACTCCTACAGCGTTTTTATTAGTTATAGGTACAGTAAATTAGATTAATTCTGGAGTTCTTTATGAAAATCATTTCTTAACAGTTATAGCATTTCTCGAATATACATTGATAATAATCGTAGCGAATTTGGTCTTTATGATACACATCTCGACGTCAAGGAACTTGGTTTAGAAAGTAATTCAAAAATGTCCAGAGCAACAGTTTTTGAGAAACTAGTAATATACTAGTCAAAAATTTGTATAAAAATTTATTCACAATAACAGTATGTGTGCTGTTAGGTATAGGATATCAATTGAGATTACAGCTTTAATGATTGCTGTACAAAGTCAAACTGACACTGAAAGAAACATATTTTCTGAACAAACTATTGGCATCGACAGTTACTGCTAAAGAGTGTACGGTGTTTTATTTAAAATTTATATGAAAATGATTTGCCATCTTTTCTGAATTTGCTTGAATCTGTATTTGACTGTCATTTCCTTATCAGTTTCCAGAATTCCTAGCGCAATAACTAGTTTCTTTCAGCAGTCTGTGTTGCCACAATAGGATGATATTTCACGTATTAAAAGGATGCTTTCTGCACTATTACACCTTCCTTGTTACGCTAGAGAAAATATAAGCTTTCCTTCTGTGTCAGACAATAGCTCATTATAAGTTTTCTTAAATAGTCGTATAATGGCTGTACTCTCAGTTTAGTAATAATCGATACTAATGTTATAAGTGCGAAACTAACTCTGTCTTTTACATTATCATGAGTAACCTATTTAAGAGATTTCGATGAAATTTGGTATGGAGATAGACTGAACACTGATAAAGAACAAATGTGTAGTACAAGTTGTTTACTGATCTGAAGAATATTACCCGATTTAGGGAAAATATGTCTTCTTCGGAAAAGTTATTAACACTTTGACTTTTGATCTTTATCATATATTTGGAAATTCTTTTATTAATTGAGATGAGCTATGCGATACAATTCAAAGTAAAGAATGCAATGATTACACAATCGCAAGAGTCTTTAATCCATACTTCCACACTATTTGTTGTGCAATGTACACGTTGTATAATGTACACAGTAGCAACTTCTGTAGCCCGATGCTTGTATGCACTGCTTGGCAGCGACGCTGCCCATGCGGCCACATTGGGACATCTTGAGATGGCGGAAAGCGGGTCACACGTCACGAGCTATGGTTACGCGAACCGGCAGACATGTGACAGCAGCTGATGTTACTGCACATGCAGCAGCTTGTCTACTCACCATCACTTATCAAAACGAACTGATACGCGAAGGCAGTCACGGGTGAGACCTAGTATTACAGTGTAAGCAGCAATAAATAACATTACATTAAAAGTAGAAATATAAATTTTCAATAAATAAATGAATGACTCGTATACAGCAATAAACTAAATTCTGAAGAAATCACCATTTATTATGACATCAAGTATGCAAGCTCGTACTATTTCTGAGCCGACGAAAATTCCGTATCTGTTGCTCTTATATCACCTAGAGGAAGGAATGCAAATGCTCATAGCTGTTCTCAGCTAGCGGATTTGCAGCGAGAACAAACCGATACCATTTCTATCCTTAGGTCAACGGTTCGTTGACAGCTAGTCAAAGGCTTTAGCTGTAGAAAGTGTTACTTCTTTACCGTGCTAGAATCACTACTCATTTCACGGCATCTTGCAGTAATGGACAGTGTTCTAAATAAGCTTTACTCTGTGCACATCCTGTTTCTGAGTACAGGGCTATCCGCAAAGAAGGAACAGATTTCAAACATTTACTGCTTCTAGACTACAGAAGACAGAAACACAATTCCAACGTTCCTGGAGAGAGAAAAGTTCAAATTTTTGTGCATGATCACCATATGTTACACGACAAATATCAAAACGGTGGCTCATTTTCTGCCACACACGAAGCGGCTGCTCTTTAGTCATCGAATTCACAGCTTCAACTATGCGAGGTCGCAGAATTTCAAGGCTGTCAGGCACAGTGGTGATAAAAATGCAGTCTTTTCCGAAACCCCACAGATGAAAGTCACAAGGTGTGAGGGCTTGAGACCTGAGAAGCCATTGGCGATGAAGTTCATTTTCTGCTCCTCCTCTTCCAAACGAGCGTCCTGGAGTGGTGTCAGTCGGGTAACGTCGGGCGTGCTTCGAGAATTTATTGAAGTAGCTGCTGTATACATTATACAACGTGTACATCATGCAACAAATAGTGTCATTCTGGTAACGCGGCGTGTTGCCATCTCAGTTTCTACCATACACCTACGCTGCACTTGAAATGTATCTATGTGAGCTTGAAAGCTCCTACAGAAGCTTTTTTCAGAACTCACTATATCACAAAACATCTATTTTGCACACCTGTTAAGTCTTTTTACACCTGTCACTAATATTATTATTATCACTATTTTAATTATTATTACACTGAACAGCCATAACATTATGATCTCTGCCCACACCGAGGTAGTGTTGCGGTCGCACGGCGCACCAACAAAAGTATGTAAGCGGAGACGACATGGGCGACGGATCATCCTAGGGAAGACATGGGCTGCAAAATTGAAAATCCATTGAGATAAGCGACAAAGGACGGATTATTATTACGCAGAGTCTGTGAACGAGTATCTCGAAAACGGCGAAACTGGTCGAATGTTAACGTGCTATTGTCGTGAGCATCTACGGAGAGGACAGTGAAACGATCACTAGGAGCTAAACGGTTGGATGTCCGCGATTCTACATAGAACGATGAGTTGTGCAGCTCTTCTTTGAATCTTCTTCTTCTTCTGATATCTCTCTCTCCTACTCACTAAGGATCTAGATCAGCGAACAGTTCTCATGACCCTGTCAAAGGGGAATTTTATCAGCAACTCCACTGTGGGTTTAGATCCTTCTGATTTCTCAACCAGTTTTCAAACTATCATAAAGAAGGAAACCGTATGCAAATGTCGTTCGAAGGGGAATACTTCACAAATGGTCATTAGTGACTGCTGGACGTAAAGTTGCACCTCTTCAGTGAGCCAAACAGCAGAGAAACTGGACAGTTGCACGCTGGAGGGATTTAGTGCGGTTCAAAGGGTCACAATTTTGCCTCTTTTCAAATGAATCAAGGCGTCGAGGGCACCAACGGTCCAATGAGACACTTAAGCCGCAGTGTGTTCAGGGAGTACTTTATGATGCTTTTGGTGTTTTTTTGTCATGTCTTCTGCCTACTGATTCGGTTACCGTGAACATGAACCAGGATGCCTATTTCAAAGATCTTGGTGTCGAGGTGTTGCCCTTTCTTCGACATGACGAGAATACTGTGGCACTCCCGACTTCAAAAATAACAACAGCTGTTCAGGACTGCACCCACTCAAGCGCCTCATCGCACCTCGACTAGCCCGCTGTATCGCCCGATCGCAATCGCGCAGAAATTGTTTTGCGCTGTTTGGAACACAGGTGAAACGTAGCAGTCAAATGGTTCAAGTGGCTCTGAGCACTATGGGACTTCATATCTGAGGTCATCAGTCCCCTAGAACTTACAACTACTCAAATCTAACTAACCTAAGGACATCACACACGTCCATGTCCGAGGCAGGATTCGAACCTGCGACCGTAGCGGGCCCGCGGTTCCAAACTGAAGCGCCTAGAACCGCACGGCCACTCCGGCCTGCTGAAACGTAGCAATCAACATCTTCACAATATTGTAGCGGTATAAGACCTAAACATCAATAAGAGGCAGTATAGGTTCCACACCAGTTTGGCACTCTGGTGCAGCAACCGGTTATGAATATTTTGATTGAAAACAGTTTCTGATGCAAAACTGTTTTATTGACAAAAACTTACGCACTTCGCTCTTGTAAGCCTTCATCAGATTACATAAAAATGTAGTGGGATAAGTCTCATCTGTCAGTTTCCCCTGAAGGATATTAAATAAGAGTAACAAGCGTCTGGATATAACATTGAATTGTCAACTGTCTTGCTGGACACGTAAAGGACGTTGCGTGTACTGAAGCAGGCTCGGCATGGTGAACACACCACAGAGCCATGCATGCAACACGTTCAGCTATGTAAGTCCCCGCATCACAAGAAAGTAACTCACTATGCTTTAAGTATCTGATAAAACACTTGACGACCGGATGTTAAATTCACACGTTTTCTACTGTTATTTAGTGCCCTTCAGTGGCAACTGACATATGAAGCATATCCTACTACAATTTACATAATCTGATGATGCCTTACAAGACAGAAACACGTAATTAATTAAAAAAATTGCAATCGAGATTGCTTTCATTCAAAATCAATAAGTGGCGTCAACTGGATACGGCGTATCTGAAGTAACTTGTGGACTCCCTTCGTCGCCAATTTTAGGCAATTAACAAGGCGACAACCAGGTGTGACTATTTCCTTGATGGGCGTTTTTGTATGGCACAACTGGAATCCCATCTACAATACTCTTTATAGTGGTTTGGAGGGTATGGATGTATACTGTCTTACAAAAAGTATCCGGACACACTTTGTACTGAAAAGTATCCGGACACACTTTGTACCGCTGAATTGAGAGCTAGAGGCTGGCCGGTGTGGCCGAGCGATTCTAGGCGCTTCAGTCTGGAACCGCGCGACCGCTACGGTCGCAGGTTCGAATCCTGCCCAAGGCATGGATATGTGTGATGTCCTTAGAGTAGTTAGGTTTAAGTAGTTCTAGGTTCTAGGGGACTGATGACCTCAGATGTTAAGTCCCATAGTGCTCAGAGCCGTTTGAACCATTTTTTGAGGACTAGATGTCACGGAAGGAAGGCCCGCCAGCGTACAGATCTGAGTACTAGATGTCACGCGAGTGTCAATACAAAATGACGCGGGTAGCGAACCAGCAAACACTTCACTCACAAACGCCTCTACTTGTGGGACAGGCTTACTCTTCACCATGGATTAATGTAGTAAAATACTAGGGGGTCACCCTGGACAGCAAACACCTTTTCAAACGTCATATCTATAACAAGAGGATTCCACTATTATACCTCCTCCAACAATTGTACCCACTGTTGTGCAGTTGCCAGATAAATGTTCGAACGAAGCTTCGGCTGTATCGAGTGACAGTTTTACCTACACTTCTTTATGGCTCTCCACTTGGGTAACCACCAGCCCATCCAATCTGCGGCCATATTCAAAACAGATGCCTCCGCCTCATCTTAGGAACTCAAAGATGGGCCTGGACTGCCGACCTTCACGCCTAACTGAACATCCCAAGCATCTCTGACCACATCAGATATGCAATGCAGAAACTCCTTCATAGGATCGATGAACTCAGGCCCACTACCCGACACGTGGAATATACTGGCTCTATCACTCGACAACAGTGGCACCGAGTGAGCGTCCCTCGTGCAATCACACACACACACACACACACACATACACACACACACACACACACACACACACACACATCACACACACACACACACACACACACACACACAGACCAAAAAAGCTGCAACAACAGAATGGATAGGTCAGGATAAGCTTCCAACTTGGCCTAGTCGTCGGATATCGCCCGAGTAGAAAATCCACCAGAGAAATGTCAACCACTCTAAAGCCGCCCAAGTCGACTGCAGATAATGTGATCGTGAAGTGGAAGCAACCACAGCTAAAGCACAAAAGGCACAAATCATATACTGGCGGTAAGGGAGCGTCGAGCATTGCTGAGGGTGTTTGTAAAAAACTGGCCAGGTGCAAGTCGGACTCGCGAGTTGAGGTTTCTGTACAAACTAAACTACGTATTAACAGAATCTTCCGCCGGTTCTTGGTAGAACAACGTTATAATAAATGAAAAGCACCATTTTGCTTTTGTTCTACAATATTACTTTTATTGTTAACCGGGTGGATCTGAGCACTATGGGACTTAAATTCTAAGGTCATCAGTCCCCTATAACTTAGAACTACTTAAATCTAACTAACCTAAGGACATCACACACATCCATGCCCGAGGCAGGATTCGAACCTGCGACCGTAGCGGCCGAGCGGTTCCAGACTGTAGCGCCTTTAACCGCTTGGCCACCGAAGCCGTCCTATTATTAACCGGTTTTCGGCTTACAAATAAATGTTTGAAGATGGCCTTGGAAGCCGAAAACCGGTTAACAATAAAAGTAATATTGTAGAACAAAAGCAAACGGGTGCTTTCATTTATTAAATTACCTACACAGCCAGTTTACCCGTTCCGAGAATCGAGGATATTGACGATTTTTGCCTATTATCGGCATTGATATTGACAATATATCTGTTCCAGGGAATCCAAGACTTACGAGGATGTTTTAATTTCCAGTTTTAAGCCGAATAACAAATGACAAAATAATATTTTTTTTCTTGTGATATAATTACAAATTAATAATTTCTAACATTTACCCTTTGATTGTACTGTGACACAAATATGAACTTGATACGTCAGACAGAAAGACAGAAAACAACAAATCGCTCTTACAAGAGCTCTGTTTTTACAGACTGAGGTACGCAACTCAAACAACCGCAAGAAATCAGCGGGAGAAATCGCTCATAAGTACCAAAGTGCTACCAGCACTGTGGACTACAACAATTACTGTGAGTAGGGAGTTAAAAATAATAAGATAACACGCTCGAGCAGCTCATCAGAAGCGAAACCCATCTGTGCTCAGTGCTATGCAAGGCTTCGGTTTGAGTAAAGAGCGCAGCCAGTGGCCAGTACACTCATGAAAAAGAGCGTTTTGGAGTCATGAATCGCGGAGTACCCTGTGGTAAGCCTACAGAATGGATCGGTTTTGGCGAATACCTGGTGAACGTTACCTTTCATCACTGACGACTTATGGAGGAGTTAGTGTATGAAGCAGACTTCAAGAAGAATATAATAATTCAAATCCCAAAGAAAGCAGGAGTTGACAGATGTGAAAATTACCGAACTATCAGTTTAGTAAGTCACAGCTGCAAAATTATAACACGAATTCTTTACAGACGAATGGAAAAACTGGTAGAAGCCGACCTCGGGGACGGTTAGTTTGGATTCCGTAGAAATGTTGGAACACGTGAGGCAATACTGACCCTACAACTTATTTTAGAAGACTGATTAAGGAAAGGCAAAGCTACGTCTCTGGCACTTGTAGACTTTGAGAAATCTTTTGACAATGTTGATTGGAATATTCTCTTTCAAATTCTGAAGGGGGCAGGGGTCAAATACAGGGAGCGAAAGGCTATTTACAATTTGTACAGAAACCAGATGGCAGTTATAAGAGTAGAGGGGCATGAGAGGGAAGCAGTGGTTGGGGAGGGAGTGAGACAGGGTTGTAATTTCTCCCCGATGTTATGCAATCTGTATATTGAGCAAACAGTAAAGGAAACAAAAGAAAAATTCGGAGTAGGTATTAAAATCCATGGAGAAGAAATAAAAACTTTGAGGTTCGTCGATGACATTGTAATTCTGTCAGAGACAGCAAAGGACTTGGAAGAGCAGTTGAATGGAATGGACAGTGTCTTGAAAGGAGGTTATAAGACGAACATCAACAAAAGCAAAACGAGGATAATGGAATGTAGTAGAATTAAGTCGGGTGATGCTGAAGAAATTAGATTAGGAAATGAGACACTTAAAGTAGTAAAGGAGTTTTGCTATTTGGGGAGCAAAATAACTGATGATGGTCGAAGTAGAGAGGATATAAAATGTAGACTGGCAATGGCAAGGAAAGCGTTTCTGAAGAAGAGAAATTTGTTAACATCGAGTATAGATTTAAGTGTCAGGAAGTCTTTTCTGAAAGTATTTGTATGGAGTGTAGCCATGTATGGAAGTGAAACATGGACGAAATATAGTTTGGACAAGAAGAGAATAGAATCTTTCGAAATGTGGTGCTACAGAAGAATGCTGAAGATGAGATGGGTAGATCACATAACTAATGAGGAGGTATTGAATAGAATTGGGGAGAAGAGGAGCTTGTGGCACTACTTGACTATAAGAAGGGATCGGTTGGTAGGACGTGTTCAGAGGCATCAAGGGATCACAAATTTAGCATTGGAGGGCAGCGTGGAGGGTAAAAGTCGTAGAGGGAGACCAAGGGATGAATACACTAAGCAGAATCAGAAGGATGTAGGTTGCAGTAAGTACTGTGAGATGAAGAAGCTTGCACAGGATAGAGTAGCATGCAGAGCTGCATCAAACTAGTCTCAGGACTGAAGACCACAACAACAACAACAACAACAGTGTATGAAGGTGTTTTTTGTATTTAGGTTGTGGTTCCCTTATTGCTCTTAAGAAAACACCAAATATGGAAGGATCGGAGCAAATTTTACGGGAATGTTTACTTCACTAGAAGAACAGTTAAGCGACAATGATTGTATCAGCGTGGTTGTGCAACCCACCATACAGCAGCTTCTGCGTGCCAACTGTTTGTGGACAATAACATTCCTGAAATGGACTAGCCTGCTCAGAAATCCGATCTGAACCCGATGGAACAGCTTTGGAATGAGTTAGAACGTCGACTACTCTTCAGACCACAGCGTCTATGATCACGCCGTTCTCTAGTCTAAGATGTTGAGGAAGAATGGGCTGCCATACCCCCACAGAGATTGAGAGACGTCATTGAAAATGTCCCCAGCACTGTTCACCCCGTCATAAACGCGAAGGATGGTTCAAATGGCTCCGAGCACTATGTGACTTAACATCTGAGGTCATCAGTCCCCTATAACTTAGAACTACTTAAACCTAACTAACCTAAGGACATCACACACATCCATGCCCTAGGCAGGATTCGAACCTGCGACCGTAGCGGTCGCGCGGTTTCAGACTGAAGCGCCTAGAGCCGCTCGGCCACTCCGGCCGGCGGCGAAGGATGGACACTACCCATATTAATATCCTCTAACAGGTGTCCGGATACTTTGGATCAGGTAGTAGGCCACATGGTCGTATTTTACGGAACCAGCTTCCATAAGTGGAACGTCGTGATAGAGGCATCGTGTCTGCAACAGTGGAAGGTTGCGGCGTCGTGCCGTGAATCTCCGTTATCGCGGGCGGCAGGCGCAGGGAGACCGCCTCGAGGCGCCGCGCCGACCGCCTCGGCCGCCACTAATTGCGGCGTCCCAGGCCAGCACGGCACGGCGGCGCCAGACATCTGCATCGCCATTGCCGTACATCAGGCAGCGCCGTCTCGCGCCGGGGGAGCCGGCGACTGCACCCGACACGAGTCGCGCGCTCTTATTTGCTGCCGCCACCCTCGGAAAACTTCCCCGGCACGTTTCATTAAGCACGCTTGTATACCGACAGCAAGACAGTGCACGGGGAAAAACGAAGTTTTGCCCCCTGCAACGTGTCGGAGACTGACGTCTTTCTCCTCTAATTGCATTTCTTCCTGTTCTCCTGCACTTACCTCTCGCAAATCTGCAAGATTCGTGGGTGTGGAAATGAAATTCGCCGTCGATTTTCTTTCTCATCCAGCCCTAGATGATAACCTCTTCCACGAATCGACACGGTAAATATTAAAATACTAGCTGAGAAACCTGGCGTTGTCCAGGTCTTTATTTATTTCATTCTTCTTTAAGTCCATCTCCTCCTCCCTCATCTATCTCCGTCACTCTGTCCATCCACTCCTGCCCTCTCCCTCTGTCCATCTCTTCCTTGTCCCTCTTTCTTTCCACTAGGGCTAATGATATTTTTAAAAATATCGGGAGTCCGATACGTCGATATATCTAAAAGCTATCACTGTCGGCCATCGTAGATCTAAGAATGTTGTCGATGTATGGACAGAGGAAATATCAATATAAAAAATGGTTCAAATGGCTCTGAGCACTATGCGACTTAACTTCTGAGGTCATCAGTCGCCTATAACTTAGAACTACTTAAACCTAACTAACCTAAGGACATCACACACATCCATGCCCGAGGCAGGATTCGAACCTGCGACCGTAGCGGTCGCTCGGTTCCAGACTGTAGCGCCTAGATCCGCACGGCCACTCTTGCCGGCAAATATCAATCCACAAGACAAAAATAAAATATCGGCTACACATTGTAAGCATACTGCCAGGTTTAGAGCTATACATTTAAGTATTGATTTATTCTCAGATATTTTGTACATCAACAAGCTAGCAGCCTGCTTATCCCCCTTAGAGCAAGAATTGAAAGGAAAACGCTGCACGTTCACGCTTGACGATAATCACTTTGTTAACAATGGTAACTGCAGGTGGCAAAATAAGAGGTGTCAGATGGGTCCGTCGTTCGGTTTCGTCACATATCGAATTTGTCTGGCACAGACCGCCTCTCTTGCAGAGTCTGCCACTTGAGTTTGCTAAACATCTCCGTAACGCTATCACGCTTACCAAATAACCCTGTGACGAAATGCGCCGCTCTTCTTTGGATCTTCTCTATCTCCTCCGTCAACCCGACCTGCTACGGATCCCACACTGATAAGCAATACTCAAGTATAGGTCGAACGAGTGTTTTGTAAGCCACCTCCTTTGTTGATGGACTACATTTTCTAAGGACTCTCCCAATGAATCTCAACCTGGCACCTGCTTTACCAACAGTTAATTTTATATGATCATTCCACTTCAAATCGTTCCGCACACATACTCCCAGATATTTTACAGAAGTAACTGCTACCAGTGTTTTTTCTGCTATCATATAATCATACAATAAAGGATCCTTCTTTCTATGTATTCGCAATACATTACATTTGTCTATGTTAAGGGTCAGTTGCCACTCCCTGCACCAAGTGCCTATCCGCTGCAGATCTTCCTGCATTTCGCTGCAATTTTCTAATGCTGCAACTTCTCTATATACTACAGCATCATCCGTGAAAAGCTGCATGGAACTACCAACACTATCTATTAGGTTGACTTCCCTGTTTTCTCATTTCTGAAAATGCCAGCCACCTAGCACTTTAGTGTCAAATAGCGTAATGAAGTTAAACGTTGCAATTTCTGTTAGGAGCACAGGGCGCCGATTACGTCAGCATTTCCCCTCATGTGTCTCCGCCCACCGAATTTAGATTTTTGCCGATGTGGAGAAATGGAGAAATGCCGATGTGGAGAAATAGCATACTAGTTGCACTAAAAATTGTTTTTTAACCTAACTAGTGCTATTTCTTCACGTCGAACAACTTGTTATTCCATTCACACCTCAGCCTCCCCACCCCCCCCCCCTCCCCACCACGCAGTGCAATCGGACTTCTTCTTTGTGCCATCTGTGCTTGTTTCACACAATCAAAGAGAAAGGCTGGACTTGATGAAAGCTCAAAAAATTGTATGACTCCTTCATACAGTGAAAATAAAATTACGTTCTACTACAATTTCGAAACAACAGTTTCAAATATTTATCGAAAATTGCGAAAAAATTGTAATATAAAATAAAAAAATCGGCATTCGCTATTGCAATTTCGATATCGATATATCTGTCTATTGGGGAAGAGATATCGTCGTTACATATCGGTATGTTCAGAAACAATATCAATATACCGACGTAATATCAATAGCCCCACTTTCCACCTTCTTCTCCCGCCCTTCTCCCCTGCCCATCCCCTTATCTACCTCTCCTCCCTCCTCTCTCTATTCATCTCCGCTATCATTACACATCCCCACTACAACTGTCCATCACCTCTGCCCCTCCCTCTATCTGTCCATCTCAGCACCCCCTCTCTCTGTTCACCTCTCCATCCTGCACTATCCGTTCATCTCCTCTTTGTCCATCTCATTTTCCTGCTCTCTCTGTCGATCTTTTCCTCTTCCCTTTACCCATACCCTCTTCTCCTTCTATCTCCTCCTGCCCTCTCTACACCCATCTCCTGCTCTCCCCTCTCTCTGTTCATCTCCTCCTCCTCTTTCTCTGTCCATCTCTGCCTATCACCTCCTTACTCCTCGTTGTCTATTCATCTCCTCGTCTTTCTATCCACGTTATCTTACTTGGAGTTTGATTGAAATCTTCCCAGTGGTTTCAGATGAGCTTTTTACCCGTGGTTTTGCTTGCAAACGCACACGTCAAATATATTTCACACATGGTAAACATATTTCACGTGGATTTGTAGTCTACGCATATTTCACCTGTATGCCTAGCGGATTTCAAGCTCAGTTTCACTTTCACTCAGCGTAATGTTTATGACGCCGTACCTCCCGAAGTCTGTCCTGTACAATTATATAATATTGTAGACACATCCTGTTGTATATGTGCCTATTGTCTGCATTATGTGTTGTGAAATAGTAGTAAAGAAGTAATAATTTAAAACATCATTTTTAATGCCGCAGTTTCTCACACGTCTCAGTGCTTATGAGGTCATGTCTCCTAAAGTATACTCGTACGTCTTACAATGATGTATTTTTCTACGTACATTCGTAAATACCGCCTGTGAAAAGTGTTGCAAATAGAATTAGTACTGAAGAAGTAATAAATTAAAAGGCTATGAATGATGCGGCAGTTTTTCATGCATCTCAGTATTTGACATAATATCTCCTGGAGTATGAGTAGTACAATAACATATTTCTGTAGGTACATTCAGCGGCAAATGTGAATACTGTCGGCAAAAGTGTCGCGAATACAGTCAGTAACAACAAAGTAATAAATTTATAAGTCTTACATGATACGATAGTTTTTCAGATATTCAGTCTTTATGAGGTCGTTTCTCAGGAACTAAGAGTCATATAATGATGAAGTTTTTCTGATATATTCAGCGTAAATTAAAACGACGTGCCTCGTGAGGCAGTCGTATGGCATGAACAGCGAAAAGGTAAGTGACGAACTTTTTTTCCTTTCATCATTTTGTAGGGGTCGTCTGGAAGAAAAAGTTTCGTAAAGCTTTCAAATTATGTGTAAAGTCTTTTGCAAGTTTCTAAGTGCAGTCATCCCCAAATACTGGATAGCTGAAGTGTGGATATTTACGCGTCGTGAGCTATACTGCTTTCTTCACCCCATCCCCAGCCTTCCACACATACAGACATACATACATACATAACCGTACATACGTTGAGAACATTTCGAGCATTTTGGGGAGAGCCCTCCAACCATCCCGGGATTTTGAGGATCCAACGCGCCAGTTGGACAGTATGGTACGTTATCCCTCAGGTGGACAACTCTGTCAATCTGTGCCAAGCCGAATAACTAGTAAGTTAGTAGCAAGTAGGAAAACCTCTCGCCGTGTGCGGGCGGGCATCATCTTGCTGAAATGTAAGCCCAGGATGGCTTTCCATGAAGGGCAACAAAACGGGGCGTAGAATATCGACGAGGTACCGCTGAGCAGCAAGAGTGTCGCGAATGAGAACCAAAGGAGTCCTACTATGGACTGAAATAAATCGAAGAAAGACGAAAGTAATCAGAAGTAGTAGAAATGAGAACAGCGAGAAACCCAACAGCAGGACTGATGGTTACGGAGTAGATGAAGATAAGGAATTTTACTACCTAGGCAGCAAAATAGCCAATGACGGAAGGAGCAACGACATCAAAAGCAGATTAGCACCAGCAAAAAGGGCATTCCTGCCCAAGAGAACTCTACTACTATCAAACATAGGCCTCAATTTGAGGAAGAAATTTCTGAGAATGTATGATTGGAGCATTAATGAGGAGGTTCTGCGTATTATCGGAGAGGATAGGAATATGTGGGATACACTGACAAGAAAACGGACAGGAGGATAGGACATCTGTTAAGACAGGAGGTAATGACTTCAGTGGTACTAGAGGGAGCTATAGAGGGCAAAAACTGTAGAGGAAGTCAGAGATTGGAATACATCCAGCAAATAATTGAAAACGTAGGTTGCAAGAGCTACTCTGAGAAGAAGAGGTTGGAACAGGAGAGGAATTCATGGCGGGTCGCATCAAACCAGTCAGACTGATGACTCAAAAAACAAAAAGTGACACTGGTTCTCTGACACTATAGATACTGCGGTAGTGAATAGCTCAGTAGGCAGTTCCGTTGAATAGTAATGGACATCCCTAGAAAGGGCAATCATAGAAGTTGGGGAGAAAAACAAAGGTACAATAAAGGCAACTACGAAGAAACGATGGGTAACAGAAGAAATGCTTTAGTTGATCGATGAAAGAAGAAAGTACAAAAATGTTGAGGGAAATTCAGGAATACAGAAAGACAACTCATTCACAAAGAAGTAAGGAGGAAGGGCAGAGAAGCTAAAGCAAAATGGTTGCATGGAAAACGTGAAAAAATTGGAAAACAAATTTTGTAGAAAAGACGAACTCAGCACATAGAAATGTCAATACAGCCTTCGGTGAAATTAACAGCAACGACTGTAATATAAAGAGTGCAATCCGAATTCCACGGTTAAATGCAGAGGAGAACATTGAATGCCCCTACCACGGGGAGTATCTTTTGATGACGCTATGGACGAAGAAACAGGAGTCGACAGGGAAGAGAGTATTAGAATCAGAATTTAAAAGAGCTTTGGATAACATCAAACAAGACTGAAGGGGTAAATACCATTCCATTGGAATTTCTAAAACCTTTGGGGGAAGTAGGAACAAAGCGATTATTCCCGTTGACTTGCTAGAAAACATCATCTACTGATTTCCAAAGACAGTAACAGGTGACTAGCGCGAGAAGTATCGCACGATCAACTTAACAACTCATGCACCGAAGTTCCTGACAAGTATTATATATACAAGTGTGAAAAAAACATTGAGGATCTGCTAGATGACTTTCAGTTTGGCAGTGAGGCAGTTCTGATGTTGCGGTTGATAATGAAAGCAGGACTGAAGAAAAATCAAGTAACGTTTATAAGGTTTGTCGACTTGGATAAAGCGTTCGACAGTGTCAAATGATGCAAAATGTTCGGAATTTAGACAACAATAAGGTTAGCCTACACTACTGGCCATTAAAACTGCTACACCACGAAGATGACGTGCTACAGACGCGAAATTTAACCGACAGGAATAAGATGCTGTGATATGCAAATGATTAGCTTTTCAGAGTATTCACACAAGGTTGGCGCCGGTGGCGACACCTCCAACGTGCTGACAGGAGGAAAGTTTCCAACCGATTTCTCATACACCAACAGCAGTTGACCGGCGTTGCCTGGTGAAACGTTATTGTGATGCCTCGTGTAAGAAGGAGAAATGCGTACCATCACGTTTCCGACTTTGATAAAGGTCGGATTGTAGCCTATCGCAATGGCGGTTTATCGTATCGCGACATTGCTGCTCGAGTTGGTCGATATCCAATGACTGTTAGCAGAATATGGAATCGGTGGGTTCAGGAGGGTAATACGGAACGCCGTACTGGATACCAACGGCCTCGTATCACTAGCAGTCGAGATGACAGGCATCTTATCCGCATGGCTGTAACGGATCGTGCAGCCACGTCTAGATCCCTGAGTCAACAGATGGGGACGTTTACAAGACAACAACCATCTACACGAACAGTTCGACGACGTTTGCAGCAGCATGGACTATCAGCTCGGAGACCATGGCTGCGGTTACCCTTGACGCTGCATCACAGACAGGAGCGCCTGCGATGGTGTACTCAACGACGAACCCGTGTGCACGAATGGCAAAACTTCATTTTTTCGGACGAATCCAGGTTCTGTTTACAGCGTCGTGATGGTCGCATCCGTGTTTGGCGACATCGCGGTGAACGCACATTGGAAGATGTATTCGTCATCGCTATTCTATCGTATCACCCGGCATGATGGTATGGGGTGCCATTGGTTACACGTCTCGGTCACTTCTTGTTCGCATTGACGGCACTTTGAACAGTGGACGTTACATTTCAGATGTTTTACGACCCGTGGCTCTACCCTTCATTCGATCCCTGCGAAACGCTACGTTTCAGCAGGATAATGCACGACCGCATGTTGCAGGTCCTTTACGGGCCTTTCTGGATACAGAAAGTGTTCGACTGCTGCCCTATCCAGCACATTCTCTAGATCTCTCACCAGCTGAAAACGTCTGGTTAATGGTGGCCGAGCAACTGGCTCGTCATAATACGCCAGTCACTACTCTTGATTAACTGTGGTATCGTGTTGAAGCTGCATGGGCAGCTCTACCTGTACGCGCCATCTAAGCTCTGTTTGACTCAATGCCCAGACGTATCAAGGCCGTTATTACGGCCAGAGGTGGTTGTTCTGTGTACTGATTTCTCAGGATCTATGCACCCAAATCGCTTGAAAATGTAATCACATGTCAGTTCTAGTGTAATATATTTGTCCAATGAATACCCGTTTATCATCTGCATTTCTTCATGGTGTTTACAATTTTAATGGCCAGTAGTGTATATTACAGGACGTGTAATATAGAATATGTACAAGAAACGAGACAGAACAATAAAACTGGAAGACCAAGAACGAAGTGCTCGGATTAAGAAGGGTGTAACAAGAAGATGTAGTATTTCTCCCTTTCTGTTCAATGTATACATCGAAGAAACAATGATGGAAGTAAAAGAAAGGTTCAAGAGTGGGTTTAAAATATAAGGTCAGAAGATATCAATGACCGAGTATGACATTGCTGTCCTCAATGGAAATGATGAAAATTAATGGAATGAACAGTCTAATCAGTATCGAATATTGACTAAGTATAAACCGAAGAAAGAAGAAGGTAATGAAAAGTAGAAATACGGACAGCGTGAAGGTTATCAGAATTTGTGATCACGAAGTAGATGAAATTAACGAAGTCTGCTGCGTAGGCAGCAAATTAATTCATGATGGACGGAGCAAGAAGGACGTGAAAAGCAGTGTAGCACTAGCAGAAGGGGCATTCTTGGCCAAAGAAGTCTACTACAAACGTAGGTCTTAATTTGAGGAAAAAATTTCTGGGAATCTACGTTTGGAGTACAACATTGTATGGTAGTGAGACATGAACTATGGGACAACTGGAGCGGAAGAGAATCGAACTAGTTGAGATGTGGTGCTACAAAAGAATGTTCAAAATTAGGTGGGCTGATTAGAAAAGTGAGGAGATACTGCGCAGAATCGGCGAGGAAGAAACATATGAAACACATTCTGAGAAAAATAGAGCTAAGCTATAGGAAGAGACGGGTCATATACAATATGTACAACAGCCAAGAGGGAATAATAAGAGTGGACGACCAAGAACGAAGTGCTCATATAAAAAAGGGTGTAAGACAAGAATACAGCCTTTCGCCCCTACTTTTCAATCTGTACATCGAGGAAGCAATGATGAAAATGAAAGCAAAGTTCAGGAGTGGAATTAAAATTCCAGGTGAAAGGATATCAATGATACGATTGTGATGTTGATATTTCTATCCTGAGTGAAAGTGTAGAAGAATTACATGATTTGCTGAACGGAATGAACAGTCAGATCCGTACACAATATGGATTGAGAGTAAATCGAAGAAAGACGAAGGTAATGAGGAGTAGTAGAAATGAGAACAGCGAGAAACTTAACATCAGGATTGGTAGTCACGAAGTAGATTAAGTTAAGGAATTCTGCTACCTAGGCAATAAAATGACCAATGACTGACGGAGCAAGGAGGACGTCAAAAGCAGACTAGCTATGGAAAAAAGGCATTTCTGGCCATGAGAAGTCTACTAATATCAAATATCGGCCTTAATTTGAGGAAGAAATTTCTGAGAATGCACGTCTGGAGTACAGCATGGTATGCTAGTGAAACATGGACTGTGGAAAAACCAGTTGAGACTCGAAGCATTTGAGATGTTCTGCTACAGAGTAACGTTGAAAATTAGATGTACTGATAAGGTAAGGAATGAGGAGGTTCTACACAGAATCGGAGAGGAAAGGAATATATGGAAAACACTGACAAGGAGAAGGGTCAAGATGGTAGGACATCTGTTAAGACATCAGACAATAACTTCCATGGTACCAGAGGCGGCTGCAGAGCGTAAAAACTGCAGAGGAAGACAGAGGTTGGAATTTATCCAGCAAATAATAG
Organism: Schistocerca cancellata; assembly: GCF_023864275.1. Taxonomy (NCBI): domain Eukaryota; kingdom Metazoa; phylum Arthropoda; class Insecta; order Orthoptera; family Acrididae; genus Schistocerca; species Schistocerca cancellata. Next base: position 305,894,879 of record NC_064630.1, read on the forward strand.
AGGATGGAGGTTGCAACTGCTACTCTGAGATGAAAGAGTTTGGCGCAGGAGAGGAATATCAAAATAGAGGATCATTATCATCATTATTATCATCATAGCTGCTGTCATTGATTTCTTCACAAAACGTAACAGTGTGCACTGAAGAACTATCAGCATTACAAAAGGGCTGGCGATATCCAGTACCAGAGCGCCAGAGGGGTCAACACCAAAGTTGGAGGAGCGATGCTTTTTTCATCTGAAAGACTAAGATTTTTGAGCGTGCTGCACACGACTTTCTCAACAGTGGTAGCGTGTGCATGATACGCCACAGAAAAATGAAGAACATGGACACATTTCATTTCGAAAATATTGTTACACAATTTATTGAGCCTATTAGAAAAACTTTGAACATAAAATTGTCAGATCCTACTCACAAAGAATCATGCAGTGGATCGACAAGTGGTATTAATATTAGATCTCTAAATGAATATTGTTGTGACTCCTTGTTTTGGTTGTGATATAGATAGATACTTGTTGAGAAGTATACCTTCATAAAAAGGAATGCTCTACAGGTTCTAACCACGTTGTTATTATTAAAGTGCACGATAGGCACATATGTATTCATTACACTGAACTGTTACTATTCCAGTATAGCAAATTTACTTATTGTTACATTAACGATATGTTATTCACAGCGTATACAGTTTTCCCACATAATGCAGTTCAGTAATATTTATATTTTATTAAGACAGTTAAAGCAGTGAAAAATTGATCATGTAATGGAGATGTCCCAATTATTTATTCAAATAGTAAGAAATTACTTCTTGCAGTACATGATATTTGACACGTCTCAATTATTTACTCAAATAATGAAAAATTACTTTTTGTAGTAGATGATATTCTACAAAAGATTCACAACGAAGTAGAGGGTGTATTATGTTTCCACTGCTGTGACAGCATAAAATATCAACGTTGACTGTGAAATTTGTTTATTTTTTTTGTTTCGACTTCCATTCCCACTATAATTTATGACAATAATGAGACATAAGTAGAAATAATTTATGCCTCGTATGTTTGGATAGATACCAACCTGCTACAAAATGATCGGACTGTGAATTTGTGGAACACATGTAGCAAAGGAAACATCGTGTTATGAATCATACATGGTGTCACTGTTGCATAAATAGTGTTCATTTTATCTGAAGGTATCGAAAAGTCTCGAAAACTACACATCGGATCAAAAAAAGTTATAGTTCCAATTTGTTTGTCTCGGAAGGGGACATCCAATGATACCACACTCGACCCCCCTCCCCTTCTCATCCGTGTGTGGGTGGCGGGGGAGGGGAAATTTCGAAATCTACAATGGGAACCCCCGTTTTTTTATTGCAGATTGCGACTCTATGGCAAAATCTACATACGTTTTTTCTGAAGCATTTTCTTCGTTTTACAAACGAATGCTGTTGTAATCGGAGGAATAGAAATGACTTCCTTTTTTTTGCGTCACCAGTCTTCTGACTGGTTTGATGTGGCCTGGCACGAATTCCTTTCCTGTGCGAACCTCTTCATCTCAGAATAGCAGATGCAACCTACGTCTGCAGTTATTGCTGGATGTATTCCAATCCCAATCTCTGTCTTCCTCTATAATTTTGAGCTGTCAAACTGAAGCGCCAAAGAAACTGATGCAGGCATGCGTATTCAAATACAGGCATGTAAACAGGCAGAATACGGCGCTGCGGTCGGCAACACCTGTACAAGACAACAAGTGTCTGGCGCAGTTGTCAGATCGGTTACTGCTGCTACAATGGTAGTTTACCAAGATTTAAGTGAGTTTGAACGTGGTGTTGGTGCACGAGCGATGGGACACAGCACCTCCGAGGTAGCGATGAAGTGGGGATGCTCCAGTACGACCGTTTCACGAGTGTACCGTGAATATCAGGAATCCGGTAAATATCAAATCTCCGACATCGCTGCGGCGGGAAAAAGATTCTGCAAGAACGGGACCAACGACGTCTGAAGAGAAACTTTCAATGTGACAGAAATGCTAATCTTCCGCAAATTACTATAGATTTCAGCGCTGGGCCATCAGCAAGTGTCAGCGTGCGAACCATTCAACGAACCATCATCGATATGGGCTTTCGGAGCCGAAGACCCACTCATGTACCACTGATGACACAAAGCTCCACGTCTCGCCCGAGCCCGTCGACACCGACACTGGACTGTTGATGACTGGAAACATGTTGCCTGGTCGGACAAGTCTCGTTTCAAATTCTATCGAGCGGATAGACGTGTGCGAGTATGGAGACAACATCATGAATCCATGGACCCTGCATGTGAGCAGGGGACTGTTCAAGCTGGTGGAGGCTCTGTAATGGTGCAGGGCGTATGCAGTTGGAGTGATATGGGACCTTGGTACGTCCAGATACGACTCTGACAAGTGACAAGTGGCCTAAGCATCGTGCAGGTTCACCTACATCCACTCATATCCGTCGTGCATTTCGACGGACGTGGGAAATTCCAGCAGGACACTGCGACACCACTCACGTCCATAACTGCTACAAAGTGGCTCTTCTTAGTTTAAACACTTCTGCTGGCCACTAAGCTCCCCAGACATGAACATTATTGAGCATATGTGGGATGCATGCAACGTGCTTTTCAGAAGAGATCTCCACCCTCTCATGCTCTCGCGGATTTATGGATAGCCCAGCACGTTTCATGGTGTCAGTTCGCTCCAGCACTATTAGTCGCTCGAGTCCATGCCACGTCATGGTGCAGCACTTCTGCGCGCTCAAGGGGACCCTACGCGATATTAGGCAGGTGCAGTTTCTTTCGCTCTTCATTGTAGGTACAGAGCGGCATTTCATTTAGAAATGCGGTACGACATTTTTCGTTCGGCATAGTTCTCTTCATTTCACATGAATCGTTGTGTCAGTCCTATTTACCCTTCGCTATTTGTACCTGATATAGAGGACGATCACAGGTTCATTGGCAGTTTCCACAAAAAGAGGCAGTGTATTGATCTTTCGTCACAAGTCTTTAAAAATGAATTGGAATGGCAGAATACAAAGACAAAAATTCTCAGCATATATTATGTAGTCGTATAAACGATGGATACCGAAAATTTGCAATGAATACCATACAGAAAGAATTTAGGGATTTAATTGACAATGAAATCAGACGGGATTCATTGCTCTGTACATCAAGAAGCACTTGGTGTTAAATTTGCAGGCATACAGCATGTGAAGAAACTGGTCGTTTGAATGGTAAAATTTCTGAAGTAGCATTCTGTATGTGAAGAAACTGGTCGTATGAATAGTAAAAGGGACCGATGAGCAAACGGTTTGGTCCCTTTCCCCCCTTTTAAACCACCCAATAGTAAAATTTCTGAAGTCGGGCGTATTATTCCGCTGTCAGTTGCAACAGCATTCGATGGAATCGAATGAAGAGTATGGAGACTACGTAGTACTTTGCAGTATAATGCTGCAAAGTATTACATAGTCTCACAGGGACGTCGGTTAAGTCAACAGAATGCATGGAACGGTTTTTCGATCAGAATTGGCTAGTTTTGAATTCATGAAGGAAACATTAATGCAAGAACGAAAATTAGAGCATCCAGAATGAATTGCAGACATCGCATCTTAAGTGACCTTGACCACATACTGCCCGCGGTAAAACACCACAAGGTGAGAAACAACTTCTTTCTGATTTGATGGGAAAACATTTAAAAAGAAAATTATTATGTTACAGCAAGGACACATTCTATCAAACATAGTCCAGTTCCCTAAGCTCACTGCCGCCAAAGAAAACATGAGGTTTGAAGAATTAATTGTGACCTTGAAAGAATTACAAGGATCATTTCCCGAATGTTTTGAAGACACTGCCAATCATGCCACTGTTTTCGAGCTACTTTCGAGCCTTTTTGCCGTTTCAGTTGAAAGCACCACTAGGCATGCACAAATGAAACTGACTGACATGAAAAGTAATACCCGTTTTGGTGACAAACCGTTTTACGATAAACCGTCCAGGACGTATACTTAGCTTTCCTCAGTAGAGTTTCCGCGTCTTGATAATGAAGCTCCAGAAGCGCTACAATATTTCGATAAACATATTTATGTGAAAGGCCGTTTTTTTTTCGATTATGAAACTAAGTAAGTCACGATTACATGGCAACCTGAGTGTAGCTGTCTACATCTATCCATATGCCGACATTTGTATCGCATAAAAATTATATTACGTCTTGGCGCACCAATTTATATGAGATTGGTGTTGTTGAGAAATATGAAATATAAAACCGAGTAATATACCGTGCCACTGCACTGCCATTTAAATACGGCTCGTTCGCAGTTTCCCCCTCTACCCCCTCTTCAGGCTCAGACAGGGTGTCGTGGCAGAGGGGCAAATGTGCAATGAGGCTGAGTGCTATGGCACAGCTCACGAGCCGCTTTCTGGCTGCCGCTGCTATAAGATATTTTGTCTCTCTTGTGAGAGAATACTACTAGGAAAAAATGACAGGCCCTGGTGCAAACTCTGCAATGTGTCACGAAAACAATGTAAAACCAAAGTAAAGCTTAAGAAGGCACAAAAGTACAAAATCCATTACTATTAACAGGAGAGAGCTCAGCGAGAATTGAGTAAACTTCCGATGTTATCAGACGATGCCACAGACCCCTGTTCATGCTCATTCGAGTCTGCAGCTTACTCATAATTTAAGACATAATTTAAGTCATTGGTCATTGACGTCACTGACCCTCTCAGGCCGCGGTTGCCTGCTGATTTAGAAGCAAATGCATGATGTACACCCACAACGAGTAGTCGATTTTGGCCAGAAAGTCAGTCGTGTAAAACAGTCTACACTGGGAGGGAACATCTAATTATACTGCTTTTTTCATAAGATCAGACCTGCTGTAAACATTACTCTGGGTATTCTTATTGGATTGCTTTTCACTTGGAGAGGAAGCCAAGCAGTCTGGGGTGCAGGCAAATTCGATAATTAAGACTCTGCAATAATACGTATCAACAGCTTTATCAGCGTATTTACCTGGACGGCACTGGCCAGCCACATGCTTCAACTAACATGCAGTATTGTGAAACGTAAAACGAGACACGTGGAGGAGCAATATAGCTTCGAATGTGATTTAATTTTTTAACAGAATGAAATAATATACGGCCAAATTCCGGCAGTACGCTTCGTAGGGATCTAGGTGGAAAACATTATATGTTCTCGTTTTTAGCCACCACAGTACTGTAATTCAAAATAAGAGTGATGAAAATTCCTATCTTCAACATAGTGTAATTTTCCTGCCTGAGTTACGAGTGGCGTAAAGCGAATTGCAGGGTTTCACCATTTAATTAAATATGGAAGCTACTGAAGGCGTTGCTCGCACTCAGTCGTCTGGTAATCTGAACTCTTTCCATATCCAAATATGAGGAATACAATTCAGTACTAGAACTGTCAGCTGCTACGTTGGTAATGAGGAGTTCAGGACTAGAACCCAAGAATCCTTCCAAACATCACATTTATCCTCTTTTTTATGGCATGCTGTTTGTTCGACATCCCACCAGCTTTCGGTTGTGACGGGTGACAAAGCTTCGTGCATTAGTTCCAGTACATCTGGCAGCTTAAATGTCTTGTTATTTCTCGCGACAAATCCCTAAAGCTGGTTCCAGATCGACTGTATTCGGTTCAGATCGCAGGTGTATGGTAGCAACAGTGCAAATGCAGCATTTGTGCAGTGTGCTCGATGCAGTGAAAATTGTCATTTTCCACTTTCCTACGACGCTCGCGTGAAACGTGTGTGGTATAAAACAACTGGCACACTGCATATAAAGGGTATCAGAGCTTTCATTTTTGTCCCAAAAATTTAATTTTTAATGTTTTCTTAATTTAAACACTTTTTATTAGCAATCTATGTATTGTACATACCAAGGGTGTCCTTTGTTTGTTTGTTGCTAACTAAAACAAATCTACTATGTTATTCCAATCTTGATGAAATTTTGCACAGTTTACCTTCAAGACAAGATGAAGATTACTGTTTGCATAATATTCCGGTTTCGTAATGTAACTTGAACCATATATGTGCCTACTATGTAAAGTGGAAAGGTTGTTACCAAAATGTCCTTGGCTGATTTACATCAGATTCCTACACGGTTCCCTAACGAATATTTCAGAGGACATGAACTATATATTTCTTAATATATTCAGTATATAATTGTTTCCTTTATTGAGTTTCGATTCCCCCCAAAGGGGGCGGGCTGGCAGCAGCTTAGTACACCGCCTACAGAATTTTTAAAACATAAGAAACAATAAAAGCAGGCGATAAAAACGATGGCTTAAATAGTAAAATGGCAGAAAATTGTGGAAGTTAAAACATAAAACAAAGGGTTGGCGATGCAAATAAAGTACACAGGAAGCAGGCAGGTAAAATGGTAGACAGACAATTAAAAATGCATGGTGACAGTCTGGTTTCTGTTCGCAAGAGGTAAAATCACACCCAGCGACAGTATGATTTCCGTTTGCAACACTTCAGAAAAGAAGCACAACACTTAACACTCACTTCAAACAATGCACCAAAAAACTGGCACGAAAATGACACACCACAGCCAAGGGCGGATGGGGGAGGGGGGGGACCTGGAGAGATGAGGGGAAGAAAAGGGGGGAGGAGAGGAAAAACGAGGTGGGGGGGGAACCGATGGAGGGAGAGGACCCACTAGGGGGGGCAGATGTGAGAGGGAGTGGAGGAAGGAAGAGGAGGGGAATGCAAAAGGACTTGGGGGAGAGAAGGGAGGCAGAGAGAGGGTAGGCAGGGAAAAAAGAGGATGGAAGGAGGGGAGAGGGAGCCCAGGAAAACAAACAGAGAATGGGAGGTGGAGGTGAGGATCAGAGTTGATAGGGAGGATAATTGGAGGGAGAGAGGGCATCATCCGGGTGGGGGAGTTGACGGAAGCCACCTTGGGAAAGGAGATGGAGGGGGTAGAGGTGGAGGGTAGGGGGGACACAATGGTGAAGGCGCAGCAGAGGGCGGGGGCTAGAGAGGAGAGGAGCAACCAGGGGATGAAGGGGATCAAGGTGGCGGGAGGTGTAGAGGAAGTGGATATGTTCGAAAAATAGGCTGGAGGGTCTTATAGAATTTGGGGGAGGGGCAGATATCCAGGCAGGAGTGGCATAACAGAGGATGGGATGGATTAAGGATTTGTAGGTGTGGAGGATGGTAGGGGGGTTCAACCCCCACGTCTGGCCAGAGAGGAGTTTGAGGAGTTGGAGGCAGTTGTGGGCTTTGGATTGGATACAGCGAAGATGAGGGATCCAGGTGAGGAGACGGTCATCAGTATATAAATGTATATATAAAATATATAAAGTAGAAACGTTGTTATGAAACATTTTGAAAAAGTACTTCACCGATTTACTTCAAAGTTCTTGACCGATTTTCTTCAAATTTCTACATTCAGATGAAATAATGAAGAAGATTAGTGAAAAATTAAATGCCTAACAAACGAAATATGTCATGGTAAACTGACTGCAATTCCTATTGTGAAAATAAATTACAGTGGCAATACCCATCTTGAGGATAGTACGATCAGACGCCACTAGATTGCAGGACGAGCGAAAGCTTGAGAATTTGACAGAAACATGATTACAAACTATTATTTATTGTTTAGTTGCCATTGTTACATACGACGTATACCGTAGAAGATACTTTACAGTTTTTTTAAATATTAAAATCCACAGTGCCATAGAAACGCTAAGGCAAATCGCGGGTATGGTACCAACAAAAGTCACTAGAACGTATGCCGATCAAAAGATAGAGCAGAACCCGAGCTTTCCCGAGCAGGGCTGTTTGAAACAGTAAAAACTGAACTGACACAATAGATGACAAATTCTCCAAAACCACAACGAAATACTTATCGCAAAATGTAACAACAGAAGGTGCAACTAATCACCTTCTCATACAAGGTAAACGTACAGTCAGTGAAAATTTTCTTGAAGAACAGAATTAAAAACGATAATAAAATATCATTTAGTTCCTGTCGAAGTTTAACAGAAATAAGAAGTTCTGTTTATCTAATATTGATAACAAATCACAACCAACTTTCTCTGGAAGTGAAAGTTTTAAAGTCGTTGACGCCGCCATTTCTTATTTGACTGTTGCTTAGTGTAGTCGTTAGTAAACGTGCCCGGTAGCTTGGATTACCATCTATCTGCTAAGTCATATTTCTTTATGCCAATTTTTAGTATTTTTAAGTGCTCATTTATTTATATAAGCTAAGAAGTTTAGATATCATTTCATACCCGTTGAAAGGCCCCCTAAGAGAAGAAAGATCATGGGACAGAAAAATCCTCCAGCTAAAAGACAAAGCTGCTACGTCTAGGGTCAACGGAAACTTCGGTTGTGAGGGACCTTCGGATGGAGGTCATACATTGTCTGGCAAAGAAATATAAATGGGAACCACCAATGGAAAATGGAGGCTGTTACCACTTCATGAGTCTCCAGAGCCACTGTTGTCTTACTTATGTGGCAGCACAACAGATTTCCAGTATTTTCTATACGATATCAGTGCATACAACTCAAGTTTTCAAATGACGTCTTTTGGAGCATCATGTGTAATGCAAGTAAGAGGTTTTATGCCTACTTTAAAATTACAGGGCCAAATTTACTACAAAACCGGATCATTTCTTCCCCTTCCAGATGAAAGTCCAGAATTTCTACAAGTTTATTTTAAGGGCAATGAAAAATTAGAGGTTGATCAACGAATTGCTAATATATCTGTTGTACGACAAGACATCGTTATCAGTCAGCAGAGATTACTTTATTCGCACAATCACTTGGTACGAATGTTTGTAAAAACATTAGACATAATACATAAAGACGAATATAAAGTAATCAAACTGGCAGACAGGAGGCCATCTGGTGAGCATGAAACGCGTTTTAACGGCGCAAACATTAACAACGTAGCCACAGTCGTTGTTGGTGTGAAACAATGCGATCACCGTGAATTGATTATCCAGAAACTAAGCGAGAATTTGCTGAGGATTTGCGGAGACGCACCTTTATATGACGCTCTGCAGTGTCCTCCAATCTTCTGGGGTGTTGCACAGAAACAGTATGCAAAAGAAAGTTTCTTCTATGAATTTTTATGCGCACTGCATCATGGTGAGAGAGGGATCGTCAAACCACATCTCACGATTTCGCCAACAGTCTCATCAATACGTCGTGGTTAGGTACTTGAAGGTCGAAAGTGAGCGGCATCTTTACATAAAACTAAACCAGCAAAAATTGCGCGTTGCTGATTACTTCACTTATGAGATGTTGTGGCCAATGAGCGGAATTTCGCCTATATAGGTAGGATGATTATACTACCAGCCACCCTCACTTGCACTCCGAGGCACGTGTACGAATATACTCAAGACCCAATTTTCTATGTTCGCAACCATGGCCCTCCGGATCTTTTTGTAACCCATACGTGTAAATCTAAATGGCCAGAGATTATAGCTGAGCTAATGGAAGGCCAGGCACAGACTGATCACCACGATTTAACAACAAGATTGTTTAAGCAAAAACTTATCAAATTTATTGACATTATTTCGAAAAGTCATATATTTGGAGAGACCGTTGTTGAATGTATTCAGCTGAACCGCAAAAGCGAGGTCCTCCACATACACACATACTGGTACGGCTAAACGTCAGTTCATTTATGATACCCAATTAGGTAACAATGGTTCTCCGTTATACAGAAGACGAAAAGATGAAAAAGGGACGACACTTGCAGTTAAAAACCGAAACAAAGATAATGAAATTGATAACAGACGGGTTGTGCCTGATCGCCCTCTTTTTTCAAAAATGTGTATCAACAAGGCACAGGGTCAGTCATTTTGTGTGGCAGATACTAAACATTCCGGGCACTGTAGTTAGTCTTCTGCAAAATATCAATAGTTAAGAATTTATATTTGCAATGGAAACTGGAATTTTGACTGCGGTATGTAACTGGAAGCGATAAGCTGCGCTTTCTTCATAAAACAATGGTGTTTATATATCTCTTAATTATCATATGTTTGTGGAGTTGCATATTTAAAGTACGTAGATAATCGAACTTGACGAAAACAAAATTTAAAAAGAAACAGACACACAGCGAGATTCGAAACAGCGATCGACAGCCGAGCTGAATAAAGTTAACCAACGTTACCGATAAAGCCACATGTATCAATTTACATAAACGTCTTAAAATTTGTAGCCGATTTTATCTGTAATATAGTGAAAAACGTGAAGAACAATCTGTTTCTCGCTATTTTAACGGTCTTTAACGAGCGTGTTTCACTACGGATCAGTAAGCAGCGCCAGCCATTTTCACAGTACATACTGACAGAGCTACAATAAAGCTCATCTAGTGTTCATAGGGACTGCGACTTTCTATAGCTGTAATATGATTAAGAAAAGCGTTGATGGCTTTTAATATAAATGGAAATGCCGTGTGGTTAGGGTCTCCCGTCGGGTAGTCCGTTCGCCTGGTGCAAGTCTTTCGAGGTGACGCCACTTCGGCGACTTGCGTGTCGATGGGGATGAAACGATGATGATAAGGACAACACAGCACCTAGTCCCTGAGGGGAGAAAATCTCCGACCCTACACGGGAGTTGAACCCGAACCGTCGCGCTGACCACTTTTTTCTTTTTTTTTTAATTATTACCGACCCAGCCGGGAATCGAACCCGGGCCCTTAGGATTGACATTCTGTCGCGCTGACCACTCTTTTTTTTGTTATCGGACCGAGACTCGAACTCGGGACCTTTGCCTTTCGTGGGCAAGTGCTCTACCAACCTTTTTTTTTTAAGACGATGACCTTTATAAAATAAAATATTTCTGGGAAACGTAAATAAGTGGACTTTTTTCACATAATGGTGTAACAATAACAAACAAACTGCTTCTAGCATTTTTTTAACATATAAGACGATGACCTTTATAAAATAAAATATTTCTCGGGAACGTAAATAAGTGGACTTTTTTACATATTAGAGAAAAAATATTCTGCTTCTGTCAGTACAAAACAATAACGGACCACGTTCCCCTTTTGGGCGCGTACCCCGCTAATCCCGTTATACCTGGCGTTGGTGTCGGGTACGTCTTCACGTGTGGTTGTGGGTCCTCTCCACTGTCCTGGTCCTTTCTTGTTCTGATAATTATAGGCAATAATTACATTCTCCTACCCGGGACACCCCAACTGGGCGGGGGATCAAGCAAGGCACTCCCTAAAAAATTTGCGTAATATGTTCGATATCTCAGATGTCTCATAAGCTGTGAGTGATGTTCTTGTAGTAAGGCCGAAAAGTCGAGCACATTCTTACTGCCGTCTCGGAAAAGATAACACACAGTCAAACCTCGAATCCAAGTCACTGCGTTTGTCTTTGTTCGGGGATAATATGCCATATCTGGGAGAAGTAGTATCCGTGGTTCTATTGCTTGCGGCCCCACCCGAAGGAGGAAGGCGATCATTTTTTTGACCAAACACCAAACGTCCGCCGAAGGCTCGCGTATCAGGCGATGCTCCTCTGTGTCTATAACATTGCGCTGCGGACACAGTGGCTCATCCGCCATATGAATTGTATGCAACGTGGAACGAGTCACTTATTTTCCCATTTACCACCTGATACCACAGTGCGCGTGTTCCCGTATCAAGGTGTGGGTGGTGCACTGCACGCCATACCACTGACCACGTAACTGTTGGTTTCCACTCAGCTACCAGCGGCGGACAGGGCTCTTAATGAATTACAATATGTTAAAAGTTCATTTACAGCAACAGAGTAACAATACATACATACGTAGTATCTACTTCCGAGAGCGTAACAATACCAAAGTATGTGTGCTACAGTTGGTCACCAATCACTGCGTTTGTGTAATTTTACATCACTTTTATTCTTATAATGAACAATGTCAAATGTGACATTCATCAAGTAACTGATAGTGTTATGTGAAACAGACATCGAGTCAAATTCGTTGAAAACGTGCAATATGTGCAAGTCTCAATACATTCCTTGTGTCTCGAGGATTCTATGTCGAGTCTGTCCCACTAGTCGCGCTCTCACACCGTTCAAAGTCTATGTATTTCGTGGCCCTCACCAAAGAGACGAAGCAAACGGCGGCTGCTAGACGGGCAACGGCCATTGTGCCTCCCAGAAAGGTCTGAGCAGTGGAGCGTTTGCCAACAGCCAATAAGGCCGGCGCTGCTGCCTTGCTAGAGTGGAGTAGAGAGTAGAGCAGAGCAGGGTAGGGTGTAGCGGCGCCTGGAAGTGGGGCATGCAGCCGCCTAGCCCGGCCCAGAGGCAGTCGGCTTAATTAAGCGGCGGCGACGCGGCTTGTCCCTAATTGCGACAGTGGGCTCCCCTCCCGCCAGTCGACATGTTTATCGTTATGGCTGGCGCGGCTCATCGCACTGCTGCTCCCGCGCTAATCCCGCAGCTAACATGGCGCAGCGACTGTGGCGCCGCCGAGTCCTGCGGCTACCCGCCAAACTGTCGCCCGTTTCCCTTGCCGCCGTCTCCCAACCCAACCACTACGTTTCTCGACTCCTTACCGAGTTTTATGGAATCACCGTACCCTTTTTTCGTCTGCTGTGTAGCATACATCTCGGTAGGATTTCATAATAAGCAGCTTACAACTCATTGCAATACTTTTTTGCCTACTCGATGCGTTTCGAAGGCTTCATTTTCGTAAGTAATAGTCGAGTAATGTTCGCGTTTCCATCTATCCCAAACGCTGAGATCTGCCCCAATATTTATCCTTTCTACCAACTTCGATTGTTCCCCTCCTATCATACTCCATATCAGTGCTCCTCCCTCCCTCTTGTCACCACTACCCCACCCACAAACCAAACTCCTCTGCACCCTCTATCTTTCCCAACTTCCGTCTTCCCACTATCCACCTCACCATCTACCCTGACCTCTATGACTTTCCCTAACCCTCAGCCCTATGGAACATATTCTCTCCTCCAAAATGCTTTTCTCCCAGAACAAATCTTTCAGATTTTAGGCAAAAGTGCGGTGTCGTTGTGGATTTTCTTTCCCCTAGAAGAATTTCACTCTTCTTTAATGAGTTTTTGAAATGTACATATTTTCGCTTTTTAGACTTCCATCTTTGATTTTTCAATTAAAAACAGTAAATTAGTCCTCATGGTCTTCATCTCACCCCTGTTAAATTTTTAAAAACGCTCTTCTCTGAAGTGCGGAATATTGGACTGTTGACATCCTAACCGCCGCCCAATGGGTTGAGGCGAACGAAATAAACAATAAAGGAAAACAAAGTCCGCATTGCCTTCTACATCTATCATCTCCCATTAAGATCCTGTACGAACTTTTTAATCTCTCCTTATTCTTCTCTCACACTGAACAGTTTCAGATTTCCTCCATTTTCCTCGAGCTTGACACCAACCACCCTATATTTTCATTTCTTATTACTAACGGTTGTACTCTGTCTGTTTGTGCCAACACACTCTCTCAAAACTTACTACACACTCTTTACATCCCTAAGCCAAAGAACTTCAACCGCCTCCCCTTATACAATCATCTATCTGCCAAAGTCCTACCAATCCTTCCAGCTTCAACAGAATCCTCCTCTTCCTATACATGTGACTGTTCCTCTTCGACCATTTCTTCACTCCGTTTCCAAAAGCTTGATGTAGCATCCTCTTACATTTTTTCCGTCCCACACCCTTTCCAAACTACTCTCCTTCCAACTATTCTCCCGAGTTACTGCTCATTTCCTGTATCCCTGTAAAGTGAAGTCCACTGTTTTCTTAATGACTATCAACTGAGAGTTTTTGAAAAAAAGACAATATTTAACATAAAATCTCCAATATACAATCGCCAGTTTTAATAATTCTAAAAAGGTACATATTTCATGTTTTTAACATTTTAGAAATAGTGTGTTTATTTTATTAAAGGCCCCAGGTAAAGTGCAGAAATCTACTGTTGCCAGTTCACCCTCGACGTGACGGTTGATGGAATGAAGTAACAAGAAAGGAAAATGGATCTGGTGAGATACAACAGCTACAGCATAAGTTTCCTTCTTTATTTAGCAAATGCAACCAAATTCAAATATTTGGTTTCTTGGTCAGGAAAATGCATGGAAATTTTATGATTTGCCGTCTACTCGCGAAAATAAGTCTATGAAAAGACACAAACACTATTTCCTCACTTGTTCCATCACTGTGAACATCTTCACATTGCTGCGGAATGCAAGTGGCATCCTCATAGCTTGTTGTTAAGACACGGATTTGTTGAGCGAGGCAAGTGTACTCAGCGCCCAGTGCCTCTGTCGGTTCGTCGACCGCTGACCTTCCTCATTTACGTCCGCACATTGTGCTCGCGAGCCGCTCATGCCTAGGGCCTTCGCGATAACTTGAATACGGTCAGCAGTACTGACACTGTGACTCTGCCTATTGCCGCACATCCACATTAGCTTTAGCGCACATTTGAATCGTTTAGCAAAGAGCTAGAACATCTACATGGCTTCTCCTAACACTTGAGAATTATACAACGGTAGAAACTGAGGGCTGCAAGCGTAAAATCGCCGAATGAGCCACGGGCATTGCTGTGATGGAGCGGCTTGCTTAATTAACGATACACAAAGACATACTATAGGTGCAGGCGCATGGGATGGGTATCTGTGGAGACGTCAGGGTACTTACGGTTCCCGAAGAGCGGTAGCAGCTTCTTCAGTAGTTGCAAGGCCAATAGTCTGGGTCACTGACTGATCTAGCCTTTTAACATTACTGACAGCATTCTAAAGCCAAGATCGTGTAAATGTTTATTTTTTTAACAGCAGGTTTTGAGACTTTGCTGTCATCTTCAGGTCTCAAAAAATCTTTCTGTTATGAAACGTGTTTATTTTAAGTTGGACCTCACGCCAAGTTGTCAGGTGGCTGAAAATATTACCCAGACTGACTGTGCTACGTTGGTACTGTAAATGGCTGCAGACAAGGAGAAAGTATACCTGTTACGCAATTTTTCAGGCTTTTCCGGCGGTCTGTTGACATCTTGAGGTGTCGGTTATTCACCTGGATAATGTTGTTGACGCACAGTATTTCGACAGCACGATTCGCTATCTTCATCAGATGCTACCTGAGCCTTGAGCAGGTAGAGTATTTATACCTAGGCTTTCCCCCTCCAAGGTCGGTTTCAAGCGTTCCGTCTGGTCTGCTACTGCTAGAGGCGTCCTTAGACGTTCTCTCTTCGGCCCGTTGTGCCAGGACGAGCACTGGCGTTCCGTCTTTGATCCATCCTCTGTGGTGTGTAGATGATGATTCAGGGTCATCTTTATCTGCTCTTGAGGAGGGTCTTGGGCTCTGGGATCCTTAGATCTTACTAAGTTATTACTTTCTCTTTGTTTTATTGTCGTTATTAATTGCCCTCCATGATAGCACGTTGTGGGTAGGACCGTTGCAGAGTGCAGTCTTTGCTTGGTTCTGGTGTGTAGTTGTGGTGCTGGCGAGCAGTGGACGGAGTTGGTGCAAGAGTTGTAGCAGTTTCACCTGCTCCTTCCTGACTGGTGGTTTGAAGGCAAACTTGCTGTCTAGAACGAATCTGAGATATTCAACACGATCCGTCGATTTTAAGGGCCGGTTGTGGAGGAGCAATCTGTCTCGGCAATCTGGGCGCCGGCAGGTGAACATTACAGCTTTCGTCTTTTAGGAGTTAAGTTTAATGCAGTTTTGTGCTGCTCATTGCTCCTGTAACGTCAGGTGGCGTTGGAGACGTTGTATGACGGCGAGAATACATCTGTTGCTTGTCAACAGCGTCGTATCGTCGGCAAATTGGGCTAGAAGAAATTGTGGTAGGACAGGGAACTCATTATATGTGTGACAAATAACAATGGTGGCAGAACCGACCCCGGTGGAATGCCTTCATTGAAGTGTTTCAGGCTTGAGCGCTGGCCGTCGATCTTGACCATCATCTTTCTGTCGTGGAGAAGCTGAGTTTCATCTTGGTACAACAGTCTGGGAGGTTAATGAGGTCTTGAAGTTTGGTAATTAAGTTGTATCGCTAAACGCTGTTGCACGCCTTCTCCATGTCCGGAAACGTGGTGACGGTGTACTTGGAAACAACTATGTTATACCCTAAATATCGAGATATTCGCAGTAGTTGGAGTTCCGATGAAAGTCTCAGCTTGAAGGCGAATTGGCCCGGCCTTATGATGTCCTTGTCGAAGATGAGTGGTCGAATCCTGTAGAGGAGATGTCACTTAAGAATTTTTAACGTTACAAATAAAAGACTAACTGGCCCATATATGGTTGGCTCATGTCTTTTCCTGGTTTTGGTATGAGTACCACTAAAGTGATCTTCCAAGCACTCGAGAAATAGTCCAATAACACGCAGTTGTTAAATATACATGTAAGTAAGGCCAAAAAGTTTCGTGGTATATGCTTGAAGTGTTCAGTGACGACTCATTTCTGTTCCATGACAGACTGTAGGTACAGGTTGCGAATAATTTGCCCAACTTCAGCAGGTGTCGTAAATTTCGGTGCAGACTGTTGAGCAGCTTCACGGACCTCCCTTGCTCGATGTCTAATGCCGTCACCTCTTCAACCCCCTCTAAGGCGTCCACCTAATTTTTTTGCTTCATAGGTTGAAGCAAAAGAGTTGAGTCTTAGTGAGTCAGTGGTCCTTTGGGTCCTTGGAATGCATGTTTATGACACCTTACGTTCCGCAGAGTATAGACAAGGCTCCATTCGTTGCGAGATTGAAGCAAGAATGAAGCTATTTTGCCCTCCAAAACAGTTCTAATTGGTGTTCCAAGACTCGATGGTGGAGTTCGCGTGACAGTCGGTTCACCTCCCTTCTGTCGTCTGGATTTCGACAGTGTTGCCATCAGCGTCTGGCACTGTTCTTGAGGGTTTTTGGGTCTTGTATGACTGGAGAAAATTCTTCGTGGTACGATGCAAAGTGGGCAGTGGTGGCTGATGGCTGCTTGTGGGCCCTCTTGATTTCCCCCATGAGCTTGGCAATCACATAATCAGTGAGCTCCGTAATAGAGACGTCTTCGGTGGGATGACCGTTGTTTTGTAACCAACTCTCGAATCCTTTTTGGACGGCTGTCGTATGTGGGTCATTGTCTCTAGGACTGCTCCCTGAACTGGGTGGTGGTCGGAGGTCAAATCATTAAGGGTATGTTGGTGTAGGACCAGCCTTAGATTTTCAAGACTGCAAAATCCCGTACATGTAGCTTGTTGTTTTATGTTTGAGGGGCCATGCATTGGGTCTTCAGGTCAAAAAGTTATAGCTTCAAGCCGTTCTTCCAGTTCATGAATACTCTCATCCAGTGGATTGTTTGGTCAGGAGCACCAAGCCTGGTGTTTCGCATTAAGATCACCACACAAAATATTCTCTCAAACTAATCAACAGTGCGAGAAGGTCATCTTCTACGAATTTTATGGACTGATGTATGCTGGAAGAAGTGAAATGTTGCCGTATGGCTTGGAGATAGTAAGGGCCGTAGCTTCGTGTGTTTCCATTGCTGGGGGGAGCTGTTGGAGAATGTACAATTGAGTTGTTTATACACAGAATGTTTCAGAAATCTTGTTACACACTTATAGAGGTTGTAGAGGGGACTCAGTAGATCACGTTTTTCACAGGAACCTATGTCCGGAAACATCATCCAACGTTGCTACAAAGCGTCAAAGTTACAGGCACCGGCGCCTGTAAATGCATGTATATACAGGGTGACTTCTTGACGATGTTAAAAACTTTCTAGGGTGATGAAGAAGGATAAATGTGTCAATCTGAGGTAAGGGTCGCTGTACCGGAAACGAACGAGTCTAAAGTTATAAGCGAAAAATCTTGTGATACCTGAAACAGTGGAATATATGCACTGGTACTGTTGTTGCTAAGACTGAAGGGCAGGCAACTTTTAGATGGTGGTAGCATCTACTCAAACATGGAAAAAATGTCTAACATGGGCTCCAAAATGCATACCTTAAGAGCAAAGAACACTCGTTCAATAGAGGAGATGTATATCACAGTAGTGAAGATTGTTACTGACTGATGGCCTCTTACTCTGGGGTTCGAGTGTTTCATCATTTTAGAGGAGGTGCCTTGGTCTCTTTAGACACATTCCTCAGTAAAACGCTTATATATAATGAGATTCTTTTCCGCTTTTAGGATATAATTCGTGAAGTGACTCATCATCCAACCATAGTTATTCGGTTTTCTCTTCAGGAACAAGATCCACACATGACCTTCAACGTTGCAGTCTGTGAGTATAGCTGTGAAGAAGGCTAAGAAGTAGTTTTGTCTCCCAAAATACCAATATAATGTCTCTAATATACATCTTGCGAACTCTGTAGAGATACACTCCTGGAAATTGAAATAAGAACACCGTGAATTCATTGTCCCAGGAAGGGGAAACTTTATTGACACATTCCTGGGGTCAGATACATCACATGATCACACTGACAGAACCACAGGCACATAGACACAGGCAACAGAGCATGCACAATGTCGGCACTAGTACAGTGTATATCCACCTTTCGCAGCAATGCAGGCTGCTATTCTCCCATGGAGACGATCGTAGAGATGCTGGATGCAGTCCTATGGAACGGCTTGCCATGCCATTTCCACCTGGCGCCTCAGTTGGACCAGCGTTCGTGCTGGACGTGCAGACCGCGTGAGACGACGCTTCATCCAGTCCCAAACATGCTCAATGGGGGACAGATCCGGAGATCTTGCTGGCCAGGGTAGTTGACTTACACCTTCTAGAGCACGTTGGGTGGCACGGGATACATACGGACGTGCATTGTCCTGTTGGAACAGCAAGTTCCCTTGCCGGTCTAGGAATGGTAGAACGATGGGTTCGATGACGGTTTGGATGTACCGTGCACTATTCAGTGTCCCCTCGACGATCACCAGTGGTGTACGGCCAGTGTAGGAGATCGCTCCCCACACCATGATGCCGCGTGTTGGCCCTGTGTGCCTCGATCGTATGCAGTCCTGATTGTGGCGCTCACCTGCACGGCGCCAAACACGCATACGACCATCATTGGCACCAAGGCAGAAGCGACTCTCATCGCTGAAGACGACACGTCTCCATTCGTCCCTCCATTCACGCCTGTCGTGACACCACTGGAGGCGGGCTGCACGATGTTGGGGCGTGAGCGGAAGACGGCCTAACGGTGTGCGGGACCGTAGTCCAGCTTCATGGAGACGGTTGCGAATGGTCCTCGCCGATACCCCAGGAGCAACAGTGTCCCTAATTTGGTGGGAAGTGGCGGTGCGGTCCCCTACGGCACTGCGTAGGATCCTACGGTCTTGGCGTGCATCCGTGCGTCGCTGCGGTCCGGTCCCAGGTCTACGGGCACGTGCACCTTCCGCCGACCACTGGCGACAACATCGATGTACTGTGGAGACCTCACGCCCCACGTGTTGAGCAATTCGGCGGTACGTCCAGCCGGCCTCCTGCATGCCCACTATACGCCCTCGCTCAAAGTCCGTCAACTGCACATACGGTTCACGTCCACGCTGTCGCGGCATGCTACCAGTGTTAAAGACTGCAATGGAGCTCCGTATGCCACGGCAAACTGGCTGACACTGACGGCGGCGGTGCACAAATGCTGCGCAGCTAGCGCCATTCGACGGCCAACACCGCGGTTCCTGGTGTGTCCGCTGTGCCGTGCGTGTGATCATTGCTTGTACAGCCCTCTCGCAGTGTCCGGAGCAAGTATGGTGGGTCTGACACACCGGTGTCAATGTGTTCTTTTTTCCATTTCCAGGAGTGTAGTAATCACGGCTGAAACGTGGAGTAACTCCGAGAAGACGAAACCGTTGATGAACAATACTTTCTGCTGGCGAGTCTGGTCCCTCACGTTCTGTTTTCTAAAAGTCACTCGAATGTGTTGTAATATTGGTTCTCAGTTGTTTCTACACCTCCTGCACACTTTGTTAATTTTTAACTTAGTAATCCAAAAGTGCTTTATAAATTGAGTATCTGAACCTAAAAGAAGTAGTACTGTTTAGTGTAAATGAAGTTCCTATGGGTTTTGTATGTCCGCTTATAAATACTTCAGTATCTTTATTATTTCTTAATATTAATCTGACATCATCGCCATAGGTCTGACACGCCATATTTTTAACAAATACTTGAATGTTCTGTGTAGCCTTTATAAGCAGTGATTCTCAGACCTAGCATACAGAACTGTGACAAACGGGACACCCACCGAATGGCTGACTTAATAGGTCCTGTCTGTCGGCGTTGAACCTGGAATGTCTTCTCGAAATACGATTTAGAGTGCATGCCAGAAACCTTCTATTTATTACCTCAAACGCCAACTGATGACCGATTTTACTGGACAGGTTTTTTATAGTGTTGGACAATGTAAATCCGAACGGAGAGTTGGTCTGTATACAACCCTCTTTCTCCATCTTGAATGGTAGCTATTAGTTGTATTTGACCCGTCCGTATTTCACTTCAGGATATTATGCAGTGATGTGGTCTACTGTGGAGAGTTCACTGAAACTCGTACGTGAAACTGATACCCTAAGAATATCCGACGCATTACGGCTATGATTTTCGCTTTTGTAAGCTGTGTACTTAGTGCGTTTCGGTTATAATACACTCCTGGAAATTGAAATAAGAACACCGTGAATTCATTGTCCCAGGAAGGGGAAACTTTATTGACACATTCCTGGGGTCAGATACATCACATGATCACACTGACAGAACCACAGGCACATAGACACAGGCAACAGAGCATGCACAATGTCGGCACTAGTACAGTGTATATCCACCTTTCGCAGCAATGCAGGCTGCTATTCTCCCATGGAGACGATCGTAGAGATGCTGGATGTAGTCCTGTGGAACGGCTTGCCATGCCATTTCCACCTGGCGCCTCAGTTGGACCAGCGTTCATGCTGGACGTGCAGACCGCGTGAGACGACGCTTCATCCAGTCCCAAACATGCTCAATGGGGGACAGATCCGGAGATCTTGCTGGCCAGGGTAGTTGACTTACACCTTCTAGAGCACGTTGGGTGGCACGGGATACATACGGACGTGCATTGTCCTGTTGGAACAGCAAGTTCCCTTGCCGGTCTAGGAATGGTAGAACGATGGGTTCGATGACGGTTTGGATGTACCGTGCACTATTCAGTGTCCCCTCGACGATCACCAGTGGTGTACGGCCAGTGTAGGAGATCGCTCCCCACACCATGATGCCGGGTGTTGGCCCTGTGTGCCTCGGTCGTATGCAGTCTTGATTGTGGCGCTCACGTGCACGGCGCCAAACACGCATACGACCATCATTGGCACTAAGGCAGAAGCGACTCTCATCGCTGAAGACGACACGTCTCCATTCGTCCCTCCATTCACGCCTGTCGCGAAACCACTGGAGGCGGGCTGCACGATGTTGGGGCGTGAGCGGAAGACGGCCTAACGGTGTGCGGGACCGTAGCCCAGCTTCATGGAGACGGTTGCGAATGGTCCTCGCCGATACCCCAGGAGCAACAGTGTCCCTAATTTGCTGGGAAGTGGCGGTGCGGTCCCCTACGGCACTGCGTAGGATCCTACGGTCTTGGCGTGCATCCGTGCGTCGCTGCGGTCCGGTCCCAGGTCGACGGGCACGTGCACCTTCCGCCGACCACTGGCGACAACATCGATGTACTGTGGAGACCTCACGCCCTACGTGTTGAGCAATTCGGCGGTACGTCCACCCGGCCTCCCGCATGCACACTATACGCCCTCGCTCAAAGTCCGTCAACTGCACATACGGTTCACGTCCACGCTGTCGCGGCATGCTACCAGTGTTAAAGACTGCAATGGAGCTCCGTATGCCACGGCAAACTGGCTGACACTGACGGCGGCGGTGCACAAATGCTGCGCAGCTAGCGCCATTCGACGGCCAACACCGCGGTTCCTGGTGTGTCCGCTGTGCCGTGCGTGTGATCATTGCTTGTACAGCCCTCTCGCAGTGTCCGGAGCAAGTATGGTGGGTCTGACTCACCGGTGTCAATGTGTTCTTTTTTCCATTTCCAGGAGTGTATAAGGAACGATAAAAAGTTTCCGTTCGAAGCCGTACAGTGCAGAAGCGGTATGTCAATCAGACATAACCACGGTGAGCATTGAGACAATCATCCCACCGAGGCACCAGGTTGAAGATACCCGTTTGGTAAACCACCGTGTCCTTCTGCATGAGGAAGTCTGTAACTTCCCGCTGCACATCCTCGTCCGATAACCACCGTCGACGTTTCACGGACTTTTTTAAGGGACTGAAGGCATGATAATCGCAGGTTGGGTGCTCGAGTGTCTCCCATTCGAGTTGGGGTAACTTCTCCTCCCAGGCCAACCGGCGTCTTGTATCGAACAGCTACCAGCACGTAACTCGTCGTACCATTCCACAATGGTGGTTTTTGAGAGACATGCTGCCCCATACGCACTCTCCCCTAGTGGTGTTTGTCCTTCGGCAGCCAAGAATAGAATAATAGTTCCTTGTCCCTGTTTGGACGCATTTTGTAGTAACATCACCATACTTCACGTTCCTGCATTCACAACACGCAGGTCGGAAAGACATGAATTCCACACTGATCCCTCGTGTACAAGTTGGTGCTTTTACACCTGCACGGGAGTCTCGCTACGTTGCATATACGCTGCAGCAACGCCCTCAAACGGAAATTTTTTGATCGCCCCTTATGATTCTCTCAATGCAGTGAAATAAAATTCTGAAGTTTCTTTCGCTCACAATGCTGTGTTGTTATCCATGAATGCGACATCATGTAAAGTTAGGCTTCGCAAATGAGTCCTCCAAGTCACTCCATTGGGCTAGCTTGGCTAACATGAGAGTGCATACCTTCAGCGTTCGATCGTGTGTCGTTTAAGATTGTATTCCTCTTGAAAGCTTGACTGAATCACCAGATACCGTGCTCGCAGTTAACTGGTCAGGGTTCATGGTTTATTAAGATGTGGTCTGCGGCTCTGAGCTACACTCTCAAATGTTTTGCACTAAAAATTCGCAGATGACGTCTCTATATACGTAATACGTAATAGGTCCTCACCTGGAAGCATTATAAAGTTTCGCCTACCACGGGAGTAGTGAAACCTGTGCTTTGTTTCCGAGTGCCAGTATTCAGTACGACAGTGACATTCGTCTTATCTGGCGGCTATTGGCACTGTAAAAGATTCTAAGTATTATAGGCTTTTTAATATTCGACACGTGTAGTAGGTTCCTACATCATAAAAATAAAATATGGTCAGAACAGCAACTATGAAATGCTACCTTCCAGATAAGGTCACGAAACTGCACATGGAATTTACATTTATTTAACTTTTTTCAGACTAACCCTTCCCAGTCTTAAATATTTCAGTGACGAGTATACGTAAATAATTCACACGAATATTTAATAATAATAATAATAATAATAATCTATGCTTTTATTCACGGTGAAACTTAGATCAGCTTAGAATGGGTGGCGCACAGCTACATCGCTAAGATCTATTAAGCATTTCGCTTGAAATAATTCTAAAGCTGCGTATTATCTAATCAGTTCAATCAGCTCTAATTCTAAGGCCTAGGCAAAATCTATCGCATAAGTGGAGTTCATAAAATAGGACTATGTCTCATATTTTCTAATAGTCAGCGAGTAGAACGAAAATTACTACACCAATGTCTGAATTGCGCGCTGAAACGTCTGTGGAATCTAGTTCGACCAATAGTCAAAAATATGGAAGACCTTTAAAATGACATGAAATAAAATATATCTATTGGAAACGTTTCTACCAAAATCCCGACCAAGCTAATTACTGTTGTCGTGGAGATGTAAGTGTAGGTGATCATCTTGTGACGCAGGGTGTCAATTTTCTCTTAAGAACAATTTTGTGTTAACATGTTTATCTCTCATCTGAAATTTGGGTTTTTATCCTCGTTGCACAGTTTGCATGTAAAATCTCCTGAGAAAGAGTGGAAATGGAAATCGTTCTAAGTGTCACTTTTTTCACAAAGCGTGTTTTCAGTGCTAGTGTGTACTCGGTGCTGTGCTGCATGTCCCTCTAGTGCATGATCCATGACCCACTTGCCAAACATAGGAAAAAGTGCTTCAAACGTGCGTCAGTAGATGGCGCACGGTCATTGTGTCAAGGAGAGGTTCCCTCTGGAGTTCCAAAATTTAAAAGACTGAGAATTGGTTTTTACAGTTCACAGTTCACAGTTCTACTAGTTAAGAACTTACTTCTGTGTTTCTGTACTTGTGTTATCACATGCAAAACGTAGTATCAGTACTGGTGGCACTAGGAACAAAAACTTTCCTATTGGCGTAATGTAGAACGGTGCGATTTATCTGACGTTCAGAAGGGCTTCATCATTGGTTTTCTGGCCAAGGGTGGAAGCATTTTCTGTCAGACAGAGCAAAGGACCTGGAAGAGCAGCTGAACGGCATGGACAGTGACTTGAAAGGAGGATATAAGATGAACGTCAAAAAAGCAAAACGAGGATAATGGAATGTAGTCGAATTAAATCAGGTGATGCTGAGAGAATTAGATAATGCAATAAGACAAAGTAGTAAATGAGTTTTGCTATTTGGGAATCAATATAACTGATGATGGTCGAAGTAGAGAGGATATAAAATATAGACTAGCAACGGCAAAGAAAGCATTTCTGAAGAAGAGAAATTTGTTAACACCGAGTATAGATTTAAGTGTCAGGAAGTCTTTTCTGAAAGTGTTCGTATGGAGTGTAGCCATGTACGGAAGAGAAACATGGACGGTAAATTGTTTAGAGATGAAGAGAATAGAAGTTTTCTAAATGTGGTGCTACAGTAGAATGCTGAAGATTAGATGGGTAGATCACATAACTAATGATGAGGTATTGAATAAAATTGGGGAGAAGACAAATTTGTGGCACAACTTGACTAGAAGGAAGGATCGCTGGGTAGGACATGTTCTGAGGCATCAAGGAATCACCTATTTAGTATGGGAGGGCAGCGTGGAGGGTACAAATCGTAGAGGGAGACCAAGAGATGAAAACACTAAGGAGATTCAGAAGGATGTAGGTTGCAGTAGGTACTTGGGGATGAAGAAGCTTGCATAGGATAGAGTATCATGGAGAGCTGCATCAAACCAGTCTCTGGACTGAAGACCACAACAATAAGAGAATTTTACATTGTCGTACTATTTTTCTAGGTTGACAAATCGTACAATGCGTTATTTTTCTTTAGTTTCGCTTCCATTATCGTGCTCAACGTCAGCACTTCCCCCTCTCCCCCCCCCCCCCCAGATGCCTTTACCTTTTCGACTTAATAAGGAGTATTTTGTGTAGAATACAGTATAATATGTGATTGTAGTACCGCTCTACCAAAACTATGGTTCGGTAGCTATGGTACACTACATAAATGACGTTGTAAATGGTAGGATTACCGGTGGCATTGGTATAAATGGTATGGAAAAGAACATGAATAAACGTTTAAGAGAGAAAATGGGAGCCGAATACCCCTTTTTGTTTGTTTTTGTTTGGTTGTTTGTTTTGCACATAATTCTAACTGCACATTATTCAGCGTTGATTCGCTATGTATTTTATATCCTTACAGAATACATATTGCATTTTGTAAGAACAGTAATAAATATTAATCATATTACTTCTACGCTCTTATGTAACCAAAGAAATTACTTTTGATGCAAGTAGTTAGTGCTCAATAGAATGTTATTCATCATGATCAAAGGGAATAGCTTATTGTTATTATTGATAAATGCGAAAGTTATTCATGAGTAACAGAACTTTTTTATATAAGTTCGACGAAGTATTTTGGCGATGTTTGATATATTTTCCTTGTGCAGTTTTTTTTTCATTTTACCTTCTTGTTGAGTAAATTGCGTTTTTTAGCGCTGTATGATAAATCTGTGTTATTTTATTTATTTATACGATAACGTACTGCTGTTTCACTTTACCAATCAACGATTTTCGACAAAAACTGAATTAAACATTGACAGTTTCTGTTTTGCTTTAAATAAGTTTATTCTTAAGTAACAGAAAGGAGGAAAAGTATGCAGAACAAAAATGTTCCATAGGTTACTCAGCCTTTTATGTAGCCTCACTCAGTTTCTAGATATTTCACCACTGCCAGTTGCTAGGGAACCTAGTAAGACACTGGTCGCTATGAGCTAACGCCTGGTAGGTATGCAATACACCAACGTACAGGTAATGCAGGTACTGCCTTAACTGATCAAAGCTACGAGGAAAACTACCGCAGTCTACGCTTACTTACGGCAGTCTACAGTAGCCTACACTAGTTCTACAACTCTACATGTGACTCATGTTTTGCCGGCTGATGTGGCCGTGCGGTTCTAGGCGCTTCAGTCTGGAACCGCGTGACCGCTACAGTCGCAGGTTCGAATCCTACCTCAGGCATGGATGTGTGTGATGTCCTTAGGTTAGGTAGGTTTAAGTAGTTCTAAGTTCTAGGGGACTGATGACCTCAGATGTTAAGTCCCATAGTGCTCAGAGCCATTTGAACCATTTTTTACTCATGTCTTACCGCCAAAAGACGAAGTGGGCACCAGTCGCACCGTCGCATCCCTGAAATATTACTCCGTTGTTTCCCATTTCATCTTCAGACAAGTAATACCATCTACCACCATCGTAATATGCCAGCGGCCTATTTCCTGTCTGTATGTTTGTCTAAGTCTTCCCTAGAAGCTAAAGACAGATAACTTCCAACTTACTTCATATCTGTAGTAAAAGAAATTGATTTAAGTTTCCTCCAAGGATTTTTGCTTCATAATTCTTCTTCTGTACCGAAACTAAATGAAACCATACTTTTAACTATCCCCGGTGGGAGTGTACTGTTCATCATACTTTTCCAGCATCCGGAAGTTTCAGTAGTACTGTTGCCTTAAAAATGGAGCATTGACAATGTTAAATTGCTAACTGCTGCTGAAGTTCCGGACGGTGTACATGTTTGTAAATGTTTTACTTGTAGAGTACCGGTAGACAGCAGTTTCCAGGAATAACTTGTGTATTTTGCATTCGTGTTTTTCGCTTAGCTATACAGACGCCGACCCGTATTTACACGGATAATCGGGCCCGTATTTAACCGATTTAACAAAGTGGCAGCACTCGTCAACGAGGTACACGAGCAACGTATTACAAAGGAAAGAGGAATAAGGCACAAACCGTGTCTTATCAGTAGAGCCCAGATTTTCATGCGTCATCAAATAGTAAAACATGCATGAATTCATGCAGTATCATATCACTAAACATGCACAGTGAGGCAATAAAAGACTAATAAATACGAAGTTTCAAAATTCAGTCGTGTATTTCGAGTTTCTCTTAAAACAGTACACAATAAACAGTTTATCCAATTTTTTTTCGCTTAAGCTCACACACTTCTGTCATAGAATATTTTTGTACATGTAAAATGACTTTTCTATATAACCGTAAGTGACACGTGAATACTTAAGTGAAGAAATCTTGGACGATATCAGAAAACATTACTAAACTTTATACTTTGCCACAAACATGTGAAGCATCTGTGCTCATTAGATCCCGGAAGTACATCATCTCCTTTGTTAGCGATAGTAGAAAGTGCTGCATTGTCGACCGAGTTCGTAATACAAACGCGGGAAGGAAATGGTTTAGTGACGTGTTATTGCCATATTTTACACAGAGTTCTACGAAGCAACGTCCTGCTCTCAATCGCTTAAATTTTTCATGTCGTGAATAATTAGTGGTATACAGTCCGTAAATTTCACATTGAGTTCACTACAGAGGCGACTGCGTTCCGTGGCTACTGAGCGGAAAATAGCAGCGGTGTGAAGGGAAATATCTCCTGCAGTGCTGGCGACACACTTTTCGTTGCACATACCTGACGTTCAGTACTTCCATAGATCACGTACAATAATTCGTACCATTCACTGTGGATAACAAGGAC
The DNA here is from genome assembly GCF_023864275.1 of Schistocerca cancellata. NCBI lineage: Eukaryota > Metazoa > Arthropoda > Insecta > Orthoptera > Acrididae > Schistocerca > Schistocerca cancellata. The sequence goes on from NC_064630.1 coordinate 305,922,737, forward strand.
TGACAGCAGTTAGAGAAGGCACGAAGCATACTGACTTCTACTGGCGTCTACCGAGCCGAATTAGGACGCTTAAACCCATTCACAAAATTAACTAAATTACTGATATTCTGCACTTTTGCATAACTCAAATGAAACAAAAAAACAGTCAGATGAGGTATCACGCGTCATTCTGATATATATAATGAAGCAGAAAAATAATATAATATGCATTATTAATGTCTGAATTGAGGCTATTAGAGCTAAAAATTTTCGAAATATCCATTTCCTGCCCCAAATGGCGAAAACATGCAAACTTACACATTACATGCATTCCATGGAAATCCAGGCTCTACTTATCAATATCTATGGTTACGTTTTGGTTGATAACTTAAACTGTAGCACTCTCACTGATGCCCTTATTTCCAGGTTTCCTTCTTCGGATAGCAGCAGATCTGGCAGTTATTTAAAAATTTATTTCCGTCAGTCAGATTATTATTTCTTTGAATCATTTGTGTGCTTGCGGAAGACTGTTCCAATCTATCTTAGATCATTATCTCACTGTGCAATCAGACATTAGCTAGTACCACTTTCCTCCCTCCCCCCCCCCCTTTCCGTCTGTTGCTGCCCCTCACCCACATTATCACCAACTTTAGCATTTAACAAAACTGTAGAATGAAAGACTTTTATTTTTAAAATGATGAAAGATGAATGATATTTAGTTTGTGTGTGTGGAGGAGAGAAGGGTGTTTAGAATGAATGACGAAGGAATTCATGGAGCACTGCGAGTGCTGCCCGCAACTCCTTCTCAGATAAGAAACCTAACTGTCCACAGTGAGGGTAGACACTTGTTACAAGACATGCTTATCCTGAATTACTCCTTCCGACTTACTTAACCTGTGCACTGCAACCCCATTTAAAATCAACCAGGTTAAAATGTGTGCACTACACTCGCTGTTTGTAAAGCATCTGATTGCTGCTCCTTACTTTTGAACTGGCAAAAATTGGAAAACTTGAGACTGCTAACGCTCTGTGTCTGATCACAGCCACTGATAGTAACAGTAATAATAATAAAACTGCGTACAGTACTATAGTAGCCCTTATGTAGTTACTACTGAGTCGTACTGTCAATTAATTCATTTATCTGTTTCGAAGAGAGTAATGAAGCAATTTCTGCAAGTACTATCTACAACTTGGAGAAGTTTTCTTGAAATATTTAGTATTTGTTACGTATATGTCTCACTTTCATCATCATCGATGTGCGAAACAAAGCACAGAATGTGTGTAGTGGGTAGACCGTGTCAGGAACCTGCACCTCCACTACATTAATGGTACTAACTGAGAAAAAGTAATTATTGATAACATATATAATCAACTTTGTCTTACAAAGTTGTTATACTAGTCATAATCTTTTGAAAATTATTTAGCTTCATGACTGAAACACAATCGAATCGTTTAGTTTTTACTCCTCAGAAAATTTCATTTTACCTCTCAGGGCTAGATGTATTGGTTTTAGTAAGAACGTCAATAAATTTGCTCAGTACATGTTTAAAATCTCTTTTCTCTAAAATTATATCAATCGGTACTTGACTTTCCATAAAATTAACTGTAACCTCTGTCCAGTTGGGTGGCACGTAAATGTTTTAAAAGGTTCTTATGGCCTGATTGCGATCATAGAATATACGATCATCTTGCACATGTTTTTGAACGTGCTTCACACCGCCAGTTAACATAACTATTCAAACAGTATTACTAACTTTCTAGCAATTGGTAACATTATCCTGTAAGGGAATATAATGAGCACTCACTTTTTACTTATCTAATCTTACATAAAGTAGCTGCTCACTTTCCAGCTCAGCGCAAATACTCATGAAGTATTTTTGGAACCGATGGCGAAATGGTTAAATGTGATTTGACGATTCCTCTCTGGCCCTAACACTATGCGCACAAATGATAATCTCTCGCGTATTGCTTGCTGTGTAAGTATCGTTTCCTGTAGCAAGGCAGAGATACTAACAAATCAGCCTTTCCTTGCGCTACACACGACACGTCAAAAAATGTCATTTGAAAATTTGAACTGCTTACTCTTGTATGGTGTATTGTGTGCTGTGCTTTTGCTGTTCTATCAGGTACGAAGCATAGCGGCGCCTCTGTAAGGTTCATTAAGTGACGGCAATTTCACATTTTCATTAATCTTTCTTGTCTAACAATGGCTACACACGTCATCTATCCGTCTTAATTTAGGGTAGTTGCAGTAATTGTAATACGATTTGTAGTTACATACACTAAGTCTCTGAAGTGAATACCTAGTCACCATATTCATTCTTTCTTTCTACATCGATCTTGTTGAACATACAATGCTCTTTCGTCCTTATATTTCCTCGGCCTAGACATAGTAGCTCTTAGATTCTGCTGCAGACGAAGCTCCACTTTTCCGGGTTTTTTTCTATCTCCCAGGTTTATGTAAAGCTATGACAAATTCAAAATTTTCAATGTGAAACTCCCACGGCATGATGCTGTTCTCTTACTGATCCACCACGGTTCTTTTTTTTTTTATCTGTTATTGTTGGAAAATTCGCCTTACCGAGATGAGTCTGCACCCCTGGCAGTAATGCCAAACCTACGCCCCTTCCTTTCACCCGTCTCCCCCCCTCCCTCCCGCCCCCTGTCACCGACTGGTAAACCTACCTCTCCGTATTTTTTCTTCAGTGATTTAACATTTTTTATATTTATGTAAGTAGGTTTAATAAAAGTGAGATTTTATTGAAAAATATTATGTAAATGAACCATGTCGATAAAAACACTGAGCACAAAAATTTAAATCTATCATTGTAGTACATAAATTACAAACCGTATAAAATTCCTTTAAAAAATCTAAGTAAAACGAAACCTATACATTATTGTTTTCAACAGCTCCTATACATTGGTTTTTGTGTGATATTTTATTTTTAGTATATTTTATTTTTACTTCCTACGAGTACAGTCCACCGTTGTAATAGCTTTGAGCATATGGATGAAGCGACGTACAACTTTCTACAGAGAAAGTTGTACGTCGCTTCATCCATATGCTCAAAGATACTACAAAGAGAAACGAATTTCGGCTCCAGCTCATCAATCGCTTTGGAATTCTGCAGGAAGAGAATTCAGAAGGAAACCAAGGAGAAGTACTGAAATAATTCAGGGATGCTATAAATGCGGTGGAATGAGCAGCTATCAAGAACCAGATCAAAGGCTTGAAGGTTTGGTTTGGTAACAAATGCGTTAAGGGACTTCATATGGTTCAAATGGCACTAAACACTATGGGACTTAACATTTGAGGTCATCAATCCCCTAGACGTAGAACTACTTAAACCTAAATAACCTAAGGACATCCCAATATCCATTCCCGAGGCAAGATTCGAACCTGCGACCATAGCAGCAGCGCGGTTCCGGACTGAAGATCCTAGAACCGCTCGGCCACAGCGGCCGGCTCGTTAAGACACTGATCATGATAAGAGAAACCAAGGAGAACTGGCTACGAAGCACATATCTGCACAAGGTAAAGTACAATTCAAATAAGTACGGAGAAATACCCAACCAGCCCTGAGCAGAGAAAAGAATGTGTATTTCAAAACAATGATAGAGGATGCTAAGCAAGATATCTTGGAAAAAGAGGCACATAAGATGTACTGTAAAGTTAAGTAATCCACACTTGGTTTAACATTACTGAGAGATGGGAAGAACTAATGCGTATGAGTGACAGCGTGGAAGCGGCAGCGCTGAATGAAATGATGGCCGAGTGCCTAGTGACGACCACGACTTATACCTATTCAAGAGACCCACTCCAGACTCCGGTAATCGGAACCCGTTCATCAGCGTTCACGATTTTAAAAATCTGGTGGTATCTTTATACATGAGACAACATGTGACACAGAAATCAAAGCTAGGATCGTGCTTCAGTTTGGGTCACTGACGGCTGCACAAAACACTGACCCAAACCGTTGGACTGTAAGGTTGCGAAACTTAGACCTAAATAACTTTCTTCTTTTCAAGCGTTAAGACTTAAGATCACTTGAGAATGAAGGATACGGCATAATTGAGAGCTGAATGAGATCTACAACAGACCAAACGTTGTAGGCATTGTACGATCCCTATGTCTTGTATGGGCAGGGAATGTCGCTCAGATGGCTGCATAGCGACAGCCTCACAGATCTAAAAATTTTACTCCCCGCGGAAGAAGAGCATTATAGTCTGATACAAGAATAATGGCGGTTCGCACAAAAAGATGTCGTGGGGCTACTAGGAATGTTACGGGTTCCAAGTAACAGCCGCGATGCGTGCATACATGTGCTTTGCGATTCAAAAAAGCATATAGCCTGCAAATTACGTCTATCGCTTACTTATGTAGAATTTGTCGCTTACCGCAACCTTCAGCGACGAGAACTTGCAACATATGGAGCAAAGATTCATTAAGCAAATCGCTACGATTACGTTTCATGCTGGCTCTGGATACGACGTTCACTATAGAGGGCTCAGAACACTGCTGAGTGCTCATTAACTGCCGGAAAATGCGTGACGTAGGTGCGCAGAACCAATCTAAACCGACTGCTATTGTTCGTGACGCAGACCTACATTACTAGACTGGAAATACCGTATACGGCACCATTGGTGTCACTAAAGCCAGTATATAGCGCTCGATGCCCTACTACGATACTAAAGGACGTATAAACAACTGTGTGTGTACTGATGAAACAGTAGAAAGAAATAGGGATAAACTATATGTTACCTTTAGAGTATTGACATAATGTGCAATACCTGCGTCGGGTGTTGCTGCAAATTTTAGTTTAGCAGACGGAAGGTACAAGGAAAGGAACACGACTCAGTGCGTGCGTAAGTAGAAGCATCTTACTTCTGCACTAAGATGAAAAATGTCATAGGAAACCTGATACTGTGTTGGACTTCTTTTTTCACGGCGTAGTGCAGCAACTCATCCCATATCTGTTCGATAGGATTGTCCAGATCGTTCTTAAAGCCATTAGCGAATAATTGTGGCGAAGTGGCGCATTTTCATCCATAAAAATTCCAGCGTTGTTTGGGAACATTAAGTTCCTTGAATGGCTGCAAGTGGTTTCCAGGTAGCCAAACATAAACATTCCGAGTCAATGGTAGGTTCAGTTGCACGAGAGGACCCAGTCCATTCCCTATAAACGCAGCCCACAATATTATGGAGCCACCACCAGTTTGCACAGTGCCTTGTTCACAACTTCGGTCCATGACTTGGTGGGGTCTACGCCACACTCTAACCCTACCATTAGCTCTTGCGCACGTGGTGTCACCGCCATCTGTACGTGTGCATATCGCTGTCCCATGACTTTTGTCACCTCAACAAAATTGGTTCAAATGGCTCTGATCACTATGGGACTTAACATCTGAGGTCATCAGTCCCCTAGAACTTAGAACTACTTAAACCTAACTAACCTAAGGACATCACACACATCCATGCCCGAGGCAGGATTCGAATCTGCGACCGTAGCGGTCGCGCGGTTCCGGACTGAAGCGCCTAGAACCGCTCGGCCACACGTGGCCTGCTTTGTCACCTTAGTGTATTTGCTTTTGCACTGTACGTAAACTCTAATAATTAGGTTTCAGTTCGTCTTAGTGGAGTGGCACCAGTTTTTATGTGAATGAAAGTACTAAAAAACTGTTTTCCTCTTTTTTTCCATAGTAGTGGTGGAGTGATTATTCAGATGCGTTAATATACAGTAATGACGGACCATGCCTATACGACTTCATTTATTAATCTCTTACTATTTTTGAGGAGCTTTGCATTCTTTTTCAGAATTTGTGGAAGTTGGACGTAACATAATAATTTTATTTATATGGACGTTTTTACGATTTTACGAAACTGCTATAAATGTTAGCTGGTGTTCTCATAATATAATTTTACGTGTGTGTTAAATGCAATTTTAACCGAACTGTAAGAAGTCGTCATATCTTCTGGTATAGCTTACAAGGCCAACAATGAACGAATTTTGGATCGGTAAGTGATAGTGGTCAGTCTTCATTTGTATATTAGTGGCTAGGAAAGTTGAAAAAAATGTCGATACAAAACTCTTGTGTTATTCTTTATTGTTCATTATGACACAGTAATGAGTCGCGTTGGTTTCGAGGTGTTACTGCATTTCTATAAACTTTGGATTTTCTTTGGATAGTATGCTCGTTACGACAGTGCCTAAAGTGAATTTTGTCGTTGGTAACAACTGTCTTTATTTATTTGAGTGTTTTTACGAAAATTGCAGTCCATTTTAAACGTGTGTCAATGTAACTTGATGTTCTTTTCATAACACGATTCTCCCTGTATGCTTTAAACTCAATTAGTACGCAAATATTAGCCCAACCGCAGAATTTGTTAAGACCACTTTTTGAAGCTTTTAATGTTCATTTCGTTTCAGAAAATCGCAGTAACACGACATGCAAACCATGGCGTTTGGCGAAGGGAGACGGCGGCGTAAGGCTTCAGTAACAGATGTGCTTTTGTCTGTGTACTAATGTATGTCTGTTGTTCATGACTCCGAATGTAGGTAGACCAGAAAAAAGATGGAGTGATTTAATCCCTGAGGACTTGCTGCAAATTGGCATAGAGAGTGATTGGCGACCGGAAGCAAGAAACGGAATCCAGTGGAAGAGGAGGCGTAACTGGATGCAATCCTCTGGGCCTGTAGACGTAAAGTATGAGTGTGCAATTATTTTATTTTTCCCACATACATTATTAACAGTGCAAAATTATTGACTATAAATAGAAGAACTATAAGTAGGAGTTGACAAAATATACCTTGACGGAAATTTTGTTTCATCATAATTTTGCTTTGCATTCCCTTGCGTTGAGCGAAGAAATTTCTTTGATCATTGAAGTCAAGTTTAGAAGTTGTGTGGTATTCTAAGCTAAATCTGACAGGCTATTTTCAGGCATACTCGCCTTTAATTTGCTGAAACTACGTTCAAGCTATTTCGATGATGGATAAACTTATCTTAATCAACAACCTTCAAAACAGCCAAACGGAAAGCCATTTCAAGCCTCTTCATAAACTATTTGCTTTAAATTGAAAGTAGCTGCTTCGTTAACTATCTTTGCTGTGTAAATACCGCTGCTGCATCTGGCTCCAAAATCAGCTACACATTTTCAAAAATAAAATACAGAGTTCTCATTTAAGGTGTTCCGTGAAAGAAATAGACGAAATGGTGTGATATGTGTGAGATCTGGGTTCCATATCGTTATTATTCCATCAAATCCTTTCGATTGTTCTAGCTCAAGTAGTTCCGTTCCAGTCGTTGGTCGATATAGATCGGCAAAAAATCGTAAGCCTTCGGTTGAACAGCACGTTTGCTTCAGCTCCCAGTCACCAGTAGGATGATACTACCATTTCCAGAATATTTTATCCAATTTACGATCTTGACCCCTGATCCCAACTTAATTGGTCTATAGTTGATCACTTACGTAATTGTACTCTGACTCTATCCGGATCCTCTGCCCCCCCCCCCCCTCCGCCGTGGCCTAATGTTTTGAGGGGATCCAATTGCGTTTGCGCATCGAAGCCTTTGGGCCAATGGGCTCCTGAGCCCGGGGACTTCGCCTGGAGTAGCATTTCATGCTATCAAATGCCTCATCAGCACCAGCACGATTTTCATCCAGTACTTTGAGTAGTAATCACGATGAAGCACATTCAGCGGCAGCGAGCAGCCAGGAAATACAATAAAAAGACTTTATTTGAAAGGAAGTACTTGCTCATTATTGAATATATATTTCCATTAGTGTTTTATTATTGTTGCAGAACTACATTACTACAGAGAGCCACTAGCTGCAGCCGATCTCCCTGACCTGTTGGCGTCTGACCAGCCGCGATCACAGCAGCAACAGCAGCAGCCTGCATTTGAGTTTTATCTGCTGGCATTCGATCGATCCTAGCCGGCAGCAGCAGCATCGAAACTGCAGTCAAGTCTACTACTATCAGAAGGCTGCAACTGCTGTTCACTGGCATGTACAATTTAACAGCAAGTGGCTCAAAGAGAGAGAATTTGTGGTTAGCGCCAGACGTGGACTTCGAAGTTGTTATCGACAGAGGGAATGTACAGCAAAGTGCTACTAAAGTGCTCTATACGTAACCGGAATAACACTACTTGTGAGGCATAATTGAGTACACTTAGTTCTCTGCTTACGCCAGTTAATGTTCGATTGTTAAAAGGTAGAATAGCAGTAGTGAATAGGCAATGGAGAGACAATACTAGAATTAAGAACTGATGGTTCAGCCACGCCACGTACGTGAAGTGTACAAGTGTAGTGCGTTTACATGGCCTACACTGTGTGTTATTGATCGTATCAGACAAAATTTGTCGCTGGCAGCAGTATGTTAGAGTAACGTTCCATGACGTCGTTACGTATTGGCATGCCAACAAAGTGAAGTAGGACCAGCTAGATCAGTATATACAGTGTTTGTGTATGCGTGTGTGTGAGTGTGTGTGTGTGTGTGTGTGTGTGTGTGTGTGTGTGGTGTGAAACACATTATGCTCAAAAAGACACTTTTTTTAATTTTTCTGGCTCCTCCTATCATCAACATATGTAAAAACCTTATAGGTATAGATACAGGGTATTTCGTAAATGAAGAAGAATAAGTTTTAATATATATATATATATATATATATATATATATATATATATATATATATATATGAGATAAACACTTATTACCAGCAAAGAGAAAGAAGCAGAGATTGAGAGAGAGAAACAGAAAGAGAGGAAGAGAGCACTGAAATATTTTATTTACAATAGCAGTAGCACACACACACACGCACACACACACACACGCACACGCACACACACACACACACACACACACACACGAAGATTTATATACAACTACACAGCGTATGCAGATAAGTCCGTGGCGCCCTCCTTCGGTAATGCTGGAATTCAATTTGGTGTTGGTCCCCCCTTAGCCTTGATGACAGCTTCCACTCTCGAAGCCTTACTTTCAATCAGGTGCTGGAATGTTTCTTGGGGAACGGCAGCCCATTCTTCACGGAGTGCTGCACTGAGGAGACGTATCAATGTCGGATCAATGTCGGTCGGTGAGGGCTGGCACGAATTCGGTGTTCCAATACATCCAAAAGGTGTTCTATAGGATTCAGGTTAGGACTCTATGCACGGCAGTCCATTACAGGCCGTGCATTATGAACAGGTGCTCGATCGTGTTGAAAGATGCAGTAGCCATCCCTGAATTGCTCTTCAACAGTGAAGGTACTTAAAACATCAATGTAGACCTGTGCTGTGATAGTGCCACGGAAAACAGCAAGGGGTGGAACCCCCCCCCCCCCCCCCCCACTCCAAGAAAAACACGACCACACCACAACACCACCGCCTCCGAATTTTACTCTCGGCACTACACACGCTGCCAGATGACGTTCACCGGGCATTCGCCATACCCACACACTGCCGTCGGATCCCCATATTGCGTACCGTGATTCGTCACTCCACACAAATTTTTTTCACTGTTCAATCGTGCAATGTTTACGCTGCTTACACCGAGCGAGGCGTCGTTTGGCATTTAGCGGCGTTATGAGTGGCTTACGAGCAGCCGCTCGACCACGAAATCCAAGTTTTGTCACCTCCCTCCTAACACAAACATAATTCTTGCTGTAGATCCTGATGCAGTTTGGAATTCCTGTGTGATGGTCTGGATAGATGTCTGCCTATTACAAATTATGACCCTCTTCAACTGTCGGTGGTCTTTGTCAGTCAACAAAGGAGGTCGGCCTGTTCGCTTTTGTGATGTACACGTCCCTTCACGTTTCCACTTCACTACCACATCGGAAACAGTAGACCTAGGGATGTTTGTGAGTGTGGAAATCTCGCGTACAGACGTGTGACACAAGTGACACCCAATCACCTGACCTCGGTCGAAGTCCGTGAGTTTCGCGGAGCGCCCCATTCTGCTCTCTCAAGATGACACACACACACGCACACAGGCAGACAGCCGGCCGCGGTGGTCTAGCGGTTCTAGGCGCGCAGTCCGGAACCGCGCGACTGCTACGGTCGCAGGTTCGAATCTTGCCTCGGGCATGGATGTGCGTGATGTCCTTAGGTTAGTTAGGTTTAAGTAGTACTAAGTTCTAGGGCACTGAAGACCTCAGATGTTAAGTCCCATAGTGCTCAGAGCCATTTGAACCATTTTTGAACAGGCAGACACACACACATACACACAGCACTCATTCACATTCAAGTGGACTGTCTGAGAGTGGTAGGCATCCAGTTCACCTGTTTGTGACGCCAGTATCTATATGGTACACGTACAGCTTAGATCGGGGCCCTGCGAACTCCACTGTCTGTGAGCCATTCGCCTCTGCTTTCATCAGATAACATAATATACTTTAAGTTAGAAAAATAATAAGCGGTAATGGGGAAAATTCACAAACTTACTAACCGTCATCACCATCAACTTTACTCTTACTATCCATCGTGATGAAGGTTAGAATAAAATAGATAATGATATCATGTAAAATAGAGAATAGGTGAGGACGTAAGAAGAGTAAAATACACAAAGCAGCGAGAAACATTGTATTAGATATGAAGTCAGCAGACAAGGTGCACCATCATTGCGACCAGATCGACAGCAGGACTGAGGAGAGTGGTTAGGCGTGAGAGAAAGGGACATTGAGCGCGAGTGCCTGGTACGTCACCTTACGAGATGACGAAAGAAGCCGCCTTGGTAAAAGTAACGGTCCAAGAGGATAACACCTCTGGGTGAAAAGTTTGGAGAGCTACAACGGATCCTGGATACAATCAACATGTACCATGAAGTGAGCTTTACTCATACTTAAGCCACACACATGCGTTATAACAATGGTTTTGCGAAAGTGTTAGATACTTGACACTTCTATCGCGAACTGTTCAAAGCAGCATATGGAGAGATGAGGGATGTCCACCGAACCGGAACGGAGGCTGATATGGTACAGCGAGGTAGAGTGGGCGTTTAAATTTACCACAGGAAGAACAAGAGACGCGTTTCTGTAGCGCAACTTGCAGAATCGCTGAAATGGTTATCAGACAATACGGGATGCAACAACTGCGAAACAATCCCTGAAAACGCCATTTGAACGGATTAAACGTTAACGAGGTTCAGCAGGTCTTCAATCCCAATTCCCGATCCAGAGAAGAACAAAGACACAAGTGAGAAGACAGAAAGATGCACCAAGAACAGAAGATGCAACGCAGAAGATGTGGAAGAAAGACGAGCCTGGACCAGAAGAGATCAAGAAACCTTTTCAAATCCCTTCCCATACAAGACCATTATTGCATTTAACTGTTCTAGCCGTACAAAAATCCGATTTTCCTTATGGTAAGTTGCAACACCTTCAAAAATCATACCGAGAGATGGGAGATGACTTCTGATATGAAAACCTGGAGACGAATAGACCATTGATGAACCGACATAAAGATTCATCAAATGAAGAAGAAAAGTTTATGCTGCCAAGAATAGATCCCCAATACAACGTCGCCCTAGGCACATGCGAAATGGAACAAAAGCAACCACGCATTCACGACACGCTCAGACCTTCAGTAACCTTTCTCTCTGCCGACCGTCATTCCATGCTCATCAGGGACGCGGCGAGGCCCAAGGCCGATTGTTATCCCATGTCCGACGGAGGTCCGTCGAAACATACGAGAAACAAAGAGACGATTTCAATGAACTGTGTTAAAGAGGTAAGAGAAAGAACTGTCTGTGACCAACTAGTATCCGAATAAAGGGAAATAAGAAAAATTTTTGCGATTGTGTTTAAAAATATTTGCATTTGAAGACTTTCATGTATTAGCAACAGGTCCTTATTGACGATGCGTTTAATAATTCTTATCTTGACACAACGATAATATTTCCTAGTATTTCATATTTTTCAACATGTTTTAATTAAGAAAGCCTAAAGTTAACACTTTGGGAAAGGTCAAGAATCTAGTGTGTGAGAGGTTTTTCAAAAAGGAGAGGATAGATAAATATAAATAGGTTTAGGTATTCCGTGATGTCTCTTTAAGTTTTGTTAAGTAATTAATGGGATTAGAAATTTAATATGTTTGGAACTGTCAAATTTGAAAATTTTTGTAAGGTTATAATGCATAGGCTTAAGATTTTGTGGGAATATAAACATGTTCATGAATAGGATTATGCCTATAAAGTCATAGGATTCATCTGGTTGAGTTTAAAATAAATTATAAAACTTTATTATAAGAAATGAAACTTCCTTAGATTATGATTGATATGAAATCTGGAGATATTGAAAAAGGGGAGGATAATGTTAAATGAGGATTTCCTCAAATTCAGTACATATCCATCATCATTTAACATAAATTAGGTAATCAAAAAACAGATCAGTCTCAAAACTAAAATTTTTAAAGATCATACAAATTTAAAGATAAGCTCCAATTGTTTGTATTTAAATTGAAAAAAATGTAGACAAATATACTGAAAAAAAGGAGTTTGGACGAGTTAAATAGAATTGTATAAAAATCAGAAAATTAGAAAAAAATGTTAAATCTTGAAAGAGAAAATAACATAACTTAAGAGCTCAAATCTGTAGATATGAAATCAAGTACAATGTGAAATAGAACGATAAGGAGACTAGATCAAACTACTGTGTAAGGTACACAAAATAATAAAATAGGAAGTTGGTCAGTAAATAGGTCAATTGCTACAGTCTAAAGCTGCAAACAATTTTGCACTGACTTCAATCAGTTTCTCAACCATTGATTGACCCAGCGCAAAATTGAACACAGAAGGAGGAGGATATGTAAGGTGGCAGAATAAATGAAGGTCAATATCGCACCTTACATAAGGGTTTTATACATCGTAACGGGAAGGTGAATATGACACCTAACTTACTTCGGCCTGTAATGAGCAGATTTGCCTATAAGTATGTAAAGCAAAATGGATGACACTCAATCGACGGTATTACCACACCACTCCTATACAGTATTTAAACCGACATACTCTGGGAGGTTGTAGGGGGCATCAAAACAAATATTTTTCCCTAATGTCATTTTTTCCTATGAGGATTATTTAAACCGGTGAAGGCCATATTACGCTCTTCAGTTGTTAGAGGCCGTATTATGATCTTCAGTTGTTAGAGGCTGTATTACGAGCTTCAGTTTTACGTGGAGTGAGTACACTGATGTGGTTCGTGCGTACTACTTAGCGCACCACAACGGACGAGCTGCACAGCGGGTTTATCAACAACAATATCCTAATCGCCGTATCCCGCATCACTCGACCTTTGCTGCAGTGTACCAACGTCTGCGTGAGACCGGGTCATTTAGCAGATTACCTGGACAGGGACGCCGTCGCACGGTAAGAACGCTGCAATTTGAGGAAGCTGTCTTGCAGCATGTGGAGCGGGATCCTTCAATCAGCACTCGTGCAATTGCATGTAACGTGGGGACGAATCAAACGAATGTAAGAACAGTCCTTCGAGAGCAATTATTATGTCCATTTCATTTACAGCGTGTCCACAACCTGGAACCAGTTGATTATCCACCCAGAGCACAATTTCGCAGTGGTACCTGGAAGAGTGTGAAATGCATCCTACATTTCCATCCTCTGTGTTGTTTACCGATGAAGCAACGTTCAGGCGTGATGGAGTATTCAACAGGCACAATTCGCATGTTTTGAGCAAGGATAACCCACATGCCACAGTTACTAGCGCTCATCAAGTGCGGTTCTTCGTTAATGTGTGGGTCAGTGTTGTTGGAGACTGTTTAATTGGACCGTATCTGCTACCTAGGCCATTACATGGCAGGCACTATTACAAATGTCTCGCCAGAGCATTGCCAGAATTGCTGGATGACGTCCCACTCTCTACAAGACAACGCTTGTGGTTCCAACGTGACGGGACTCCGGCACATTTCAGTCATCGTGTGCGTCGATTCCTGGGCCGACGGTTCCCAGAAACATGGATTGGCAGACGTGATCCTGTACCATGGTCTTCTCGATCCACAGATATGACCCCTCTGGACTTTTTTGTGTGGGGAGAGATGTGCAACCTTGTTTTCGCAACTCCTGTTGCATCAGAAGAGGATCTGGTTGCCCGGATAGTAGCAGCAGCAGGAACAAGTCAGGATACTCCAGGGATTTTTGCCCGTGTCGGACAGAACATGATCTGAGGGTGTAACCTTTGTTTACGTGCCAATGGAGGCATTTTTTTAAATCTACTGTAATTGGAACTGGATTGTGTTAATGTGTTGTCTCTTGGTCATAAAAAAATTGAAAAGTGTTTTTTTGTTTAATTAGTTTGCCGCCAGAGAAATCTTCCTCTACCGGTTTAAATACTCCTCACAGGAAAAAATGACACTGGGGAAAAATATTTGTTTTGATGTCCCCTACAACCTCCCAGAGTTTGTCGGTTTAAATACTTTTCACCCTGTATAATGCATGTCAATGAGCAGAAGATGAAACAAGCAGTGAGAGAAGACATTTTGTGTGGAAGTCTTCACGGGCAGACGCAGAGGACGCACCTCAGGAGGCACCACAGAAAGTCTTTAAGGGGCTGCGTCCTGCAGCGAGGGTCAGCGACCAGACAGGTGACGCATACTGCAGGCCGAGTAACGGGGTCACTAGAAGCAGGACAGAAAGAAGCTTTAGAAAACCGCGTTTCGGAATTCCAAAGGCATATGAACAAAACCAGTGGTTCATTCAATCACGTGAACTCCAAGTGGTACACACACGATAGACACATGTAACTTTCTAGGTGTCTCGAACAGGCACAAAACGTCCGATTGGCGGAAACACACCTTGCGATTGGTAGAGAGAGTTTCCTGAAAATAGGATGAATGCTCCTATTGGTCTAATAAAGCCGTGATGTGGAGAATGAAAGAACCCAGGTGGGGAGAGAGTTCGGCTACAAGAAAGACGAGAGTGAAATTTTCGAGGAGACTTCTCTGAACTGATGTCAAGTACAGAACGGAGCACGTAATGCTCTGTACGACACAGAGGAGAAATTTTTATGAACACTGCGTTCACAGCGGCTAACCTCCAGCTAGAAATTAGCTGCAGTATCGTTGAGCTCCAACTGTGGAGAAATGAACCACCCAAGTAGTTGCCCCCCTTCTAACAGCCGTGTACCGCAAGTCTCTAGAGGAACAGAAGGTTCCAAATGATTGGAAAAGAGCACAGGTAGTCCCAGTCTTCAAGAAGGGTCGTCGAGCAGATGCGCAAAACTATAGACCTATATCTCTGACGTCGATCTGTTGTAGAATTTTAGAACATGTCTTTTGATCGAGTATCATGTCGTTTTTGGAAACTCAGAATCTACTATGTAGGAATCAACATGGATTCCGGAAACACCGATCGTGTGAAACCCAACTCGCTTTATTTGTTCATGAGACCCAGAAAATATTAGATACAGGCTCCCAGGTAGATGCTATTTTTCTTGACTTCCGGAAGGCGTTCGATACAGTTCCGCACTGTCGCCTGATAAACAAAGTAAGAGCCTACGGAATATCAGACCAGCTGTGTGGCTGGATTGAAGAGTTTTTAGCAAACAGAACACAGCATGTTGTTATCAACGGAGAGACGTCTACAGACATTAAAGTAACCTCTGGCGTGCCACAGGGGAGTGTTATGGGACCATTGTTTTTCACAATATATATAAATGACCTAGTAGATAGTGTCGGAAGTTCCATGCGGCTTTTCGCGGATGATGCTGTAGTATACAGAGAAGTTGCAGCATTAGAAAATTGTAGCGAAATGCAGGAAGATCTGCAGCGGATAGGCACTTGGTGCAGGGAGTGGCAACTGACCCTTAATATAGACAAATGTAATGTATTGCGAATACATAGAAAGAAGGATCCTTTATTGTATGATTATATGATAGCGGAACAAACACTGGTAGCAGTTACTTCTGTAAAATATCTGGGAGTATGCGTGCGGAACGATTTGAAGTGGAATGATCATATAAAATTAATTGTTGGTAAGGCGGGTACCAGGTTGAGATTCATTGGGAGAGTCCTTAGAAAATGTAGTCCATCAACAAAGGAGGTGGCTTACAAAACACTCGTTCGACCTATACTTGAGTATTGCTCATCAGTGTGGGATCCGTACCAGATCGGGTTGACGGAGGAGATAGAGAATATCCAAAGAAGAGCGGCGCGTTTCGTCACAGGGTTATTTGGTAACCGTGATAGCGTTACGGAGATGTTTAACAAACTCAAGTGGCAGACTCTGCAAGAGAGGCGCTCTGCATCGCGGTGTAGCTTGCTCGCCAGGTTTCGAGAGGGTGCGTTTCTGGATGAGGTATCGAATATATTGCTTCCCCCTACTTATACCTCCCGAGGAGATCACGAATGTAAAATTAGGGAGATTAGAGCGCGCACAGAGGCTTTCAGACAGTCGTTCTTCCTGCGAACCATACGCGACTGGAACAGGAAAGGGAGATAATGACAGTGGCACGTAAAGTGCCCTCCGCCACACACCGTTGGGTGGCTTGCGGAGTATGAATGTAGATGTAGATGTAGATGTAATTGTTCTTGCGAGAACTGAGAGGGCATAATAATATGCACGCTGCTCCAGCCGTGCACGTGTATATCGCCATAGTCTGAGACTAGGGATGAATTCATGTTTTCTCGCATATTAAGAAACATAGGGAGAATTTCTGCTGCAAATTTCAGCAAAGGCTTAATTAGATTTTATAGGAATTTCAGTGAGTGAGAGCAGCCATGCAGAGGACAACTCATCGCAGCTAAATGGTTCAAATGGCTCTGAGCACTATGAGACTTAACTTCTGAGGTCATCAGTCCCCTAGAACTTAGAACTACTTAAACCTAACTAACCCAAGGACATCACACACACCCATGCCCGAGGCAGGATTCGAACCTGCGACCGTAGCGGTCGCGCGGTTCCAGACCGTAGCGCCTAGAACCGTTCGGCCACCTCGGCTGGCCATCGCAGCTAAGGTAAATACCATGTGCAGAAGCGTCCACTGTAAACTCGAGCCACCTTGGATAATCTTTCGCTCGACTTGTCACAAAACAAATCATCCTCCGTAGACTTGACTGTCATGCTAAAAACAGTCCTGAATTTTGAACCAGAATCGGATGATGTATCGTAGTACTCGCCAGCTTCATAATCTAATCATAAGAATAATTTTGTGAAGAAAGTTCTAGTTAAAATTTAATATCGTTATGTTTAGGTTTATTCAGCTTTCTTAGAGTTACAATTTAATACTGTTGTGCTTAGGATTAGTTCACCTTCGGAGGCTTAGATGCGTCGTTTCGACAATTGTCTTAACATTGTCACATTGTAAACTGTGTAAAACTGTGTCTTTCCGTGACAAAATTGCAATATTAAACAATGTCATTACAGCTTATGCAGTTGTGTGCAGTCATAGAATAAGAACCCACCTAACCAAAACCTTACACAACTTTTAACCCATTATTTCTAAAGCTATTGAAGATATCACCATCAAATTTTACCTGTTGATTATCAAATTATTGAGTTTCATAATTTTTGTTTGTTTCCCACTCCTGAATTTTCTGCGTCCCATTCTCTCGACTGCTACTGCACAGTCACCTCTCTTTCTGTCAACAACCGCAGAAAATAATCTTATCAAGGTGCGCTGTGGGAAAAATAAATAAAAAATACATTGAATGCCAACTATGACTGTCGTCTTCCGTTGCCGTCATTGTCAAACCGCAAATCCTGTGACAGAAAGCTATGCTCAGATATTTACAAAAAAATGTATTATTATATTGTTGTTGTGGTCTTCAGTCCAGAGACTGGAGAGACTGGTTTGATGCAGCTCTCCATGCTACTCTATCCTGTGCAAGCTTCTTCGAGTGACTACTGTAACTTACATCCTTCTCAATCTTCTTAGTGCATTAATCTCTTGATCTCCCTCTATGATTTTTACCCTCCACGATTCCCTGGTGATCCCTTGGTGCCTCAGAACATGTCTTACCAACCTGTTCACTCTTTTAGTCAGACTGAGCCATAATTTCCTCTCCTCCCAAATTCCATTCAGTACCTCCTCATTAGTTACGTGATCTGACCATCTAATCTTCAGCATTCTTCTGTAGCACCACATTTCGAAAGCTTCTATTCTCATCTTGTCTAAACTACTTATCGTCCATGTTTCACTTCCATACATGGCTGCACTCCATACAAATACTTTCAGTAAAGACTGCCTGACGCTTAAATCTATACTCTATGTTGACAAATTTCTCTTCTTTAGAAACGCATTCCTTGCCATAGTCAGTCTACATTTTATCTTCTCTACTTCGACCAACATAAGTTATTTTGCTCCCCAAAAAGGAAAACTCATCTACTACATTAAGTGGCTCACTTCCTAATCCAATTCCCTCAGCATCACCTGACTTCATTCGACCACATTACATTATCCTCTTTTTGCTTTTGTTGATGTTCATCTTATATCCTCCTTTCAAGACACTGTCCATTCCGTTCAACTGCTCTTCCAGGTTCTTTGCTGTCTCTGACAGAATTACAATGTCATCGGCAAACCTCAACGATTTTATTTCTTCCCCATGGATTTTGATTCCTACTCCACACTTTTCTTTTGTTTCCTCTACTGCTTGTCAATACATAGATTGAATAACATTGGGAATCGACTACAACCCTGTCTCACTCCCTTCTCAACCACTGCTTCCCTTTCATGCCCCTCTACTCTTATAACTGCCATCTAGTCTCTGTACAAATTGTAAATAGCCTTTCGCTCCCTGTATTTGACCCCTGCCATCTTCAGCATTTGAAAGAGAGTATTCCAGTCAGCATTTTAAAAGCTTTCTCTAAGTCTAAAAATGCAGGAAACTGCGGTCTTTTGAATAAGGGAATAAAATGAAATGATGTGGTGGCCCTCAACTACGCACCCTCTGACTCAGAGCTAAAATATTAAGAGTTTTGACTGGTTTCGTTGTCTAGGGGCTGGGATATATAGTTGCCGCATTACGAGCCAAATACTGCTGTGTCTACAGTATACAATATGAAAAGACATACGAATCGTATGGTCGAAGGTTCCTATCACTCAGCAATTGCGAATGTAACGTACAAATTTATGGATGAAAGATTGCAATTAAATAAAATCTGCAGGTACTATCTTAACAACTTTAAATGACAACAACGACAGTAGAAGTACTTCTGAGAATGTGGTACATTACTGCAAAAAACTTATTGGTTTCGATGGTCTAACAATTAAATATAATATATGTTGAATAACAGGGAAACAATAGATTGCTACTGCTTGTAATTAGTTATGAACGACAACATAAATCGCGAAATATTCAGTTCTAAACGCATACTACGTCTCACTGTAGAAACCTCGGGAATGTCACAAGTTAACAAGTCCTCACTCCGAAGCATTTCTATCTCTCGCGGCCACGTGCAAACCACTGCACACTCCAAGTGTGATCACCGAGCGAGGTGGCGCAGTGGTTAGCACACTGGACTCGCATTCGGGAGGACGACGGTTCAATCCCGTCTCCGGCCATCCTGATTTAGGTTTTCCGTGATTTCCCTAAATCGCTTCAGGCAAATTCCGGGATGGTTCCTTTGAAAGGGCACGGCCGATTTCCTTCCCCATCCTTCCCTTACCCGTGCTTGCGCTCCGTCTCTAATGACCTCGTTGTCGACGGGACGTTAAACACTAATCTCCTCCCCACACTCCAAGTGTCTCTCGCGACCGTGCGTCCTTCGCGCCGTACTCCACGTCGCCGAGTCCCGTGCCGTACTCTCCCTCGCGCTGCACCTGTTCAGGACTACCTCGTGTCCTCTCCGGAAAACGATGCTCGTCCCCAGCCTCTATACGTCTCTCTTACAAGGAAACCTCCCCATCGCACCCCCCTCAGATTTAGTTATAAGTTGGTACAGTGGATAGGCCTTGAAAAACTGAACACAGATCAATCGAGAAAACAGGAAGAAGTTGTGTGGAGCTATGAAAAAATAAGGAAAATATACAAACTGTGTAGTCCATGCGCAAGATTGGTAACATCAAGGAGAGTGTAACCTCAATATCGCTGTGGTCCCGTGGTTAGCGTGAGCAGCTGCGGAACGAAAGGTCCTTAGTTCAAGTCTTTCATCGTGTGAAAATTTTACTTTCTTTATTTTCGCAAAGTTGTGGTCTGTCCGTTCGTTCATTGACGTCTCTGTTCACTGTAACAAGTTTAGTGTCTGTATTTTGCGACCGCATCGCAAATCCGTGCGATTAGTAGACGAAAGGACGTGCCTTTCCGATGGGAACCGAAAACATTTGATCGCAAGGTCATAGGTCAACCGATTCCTCCACAGGAAAACACGTCTGATATATTCCATACGACACTGGTGACGGCATATGCGTCACATGATAGAAAATATGTTGTCGACTCACCTAACATGTGTCCGCAGCTCGTGGGCGTGCGGTAGCGTTCTCGCTTCCCACGCCCGGGTTCTCGGGTTCGATTCCCGGCGGGGTTAGGGATTTTCTCTGCCTCGTGATGACTGGGTGTTGTGTGATATCCTTAGGTTAGTTAGGTTTAAGTAGTTTTAAGTTCTAGGGGACTGATGACCATAGATAAGTCCCATAGTGCTCAGAGCCAGAGCCACCTAACACGTACATTTGGCGAATTGGTAAAAAGATTCTTCTACTTTGCCCGATTTAGGTTTTCTTGTGGATGTGATAATCACTCCCAAAAAAGTGATGAAAACATAAGAGTTTGTCACATAAGCTGCAACAAATGAATGCAACAGTTTCATAGTCGCACAGTTTTCCCTGTGCTCTGTCAAAACATATGCATCGGACGGACCGACGGAGAGATGATAATTGTCTGAAAATAAAAAATTAAACTTTGCACTCGAGGGAAGGTTTGAACTAAGGACCTCTCGTTCCGCAGCTGTTCACGCTAACCACGGGACCACGGCGCTCCTATGCTCACACTATCCTTCTATTTTGCACATTGAGTACTCAGTTTGTATATTTTTCCTTATTTTTTCGTAGTTCCATACAACTTCTTCCTGTTTTCCCGATTGATTTGTGTTCAGTTTTTCAAGGCCTATCCACTGTGCCAACTTATAACTAAATCTGAGGGGGGTGCGATGGGGAGGTTCCCTTGTTAGTAACGAGCGCTGTGATTGGCTAGAGCGCTCCCTCCATGTCTCGAAGCCAACGTACACTCACAAACATATTGAAACATATACAAAATACTGGATTTACATTTAAATAACTTGAAATTAAATAAATATTCCTACGGCTGGACCATAAACACGCTCTAAGATACATTATTAAATACATAAACAAATTAAATAAACGTATATCAAAAGAATAGCAAGCAAAAGTAGGCCAGTAGCCTAATGTCTCTGTGCTTTCTAAAACACTGTAAATATTTGACCAATTTCTTCATTAATAGTATACATCGGATATCAACAAAGACATAAGAGAATAAATATATTTATGAGCATGCTGCTATCGTTGTTTTTTTTTTCGTGTAACTGTGGAGTACTTATGACCTGACGCGATCGATAGTAATCGGCCACTTTGACCTCCAATAACTCACGCACTACTTAGTTAAATGCCTGAAATTTATACCAATTCAGTTTCACATTAATAAGTTTCTAAAGACACGTCGATCGAGAAATTCAGATAAAGCGTTTAGATTTTGGAAATTCGTTGCTGGGTGTTACTTGTATAATTTACAGTCAGATACTAAACTTTAAACTAATAAAGATATCGAAAATCTGATTACACCATCAGAATCGTCGTGCAAATAATGGTAATGTACATGTTTTTTTAGGTATCATCATTCATCTGGCTACTATTAATTTCTATACTAACTGTGCAATGTCTGCTATTATGGTTTCACAAGGTTCGACATCTTTGGCACTCCCAGCATAGACATCTCCTTCATCAACACAAAGCACTGTCCTCGTCACAGAGACAACACGGAATTCCCAGCCACGTGATCGGCCTGGACCCCTCTTGCTTCGGCCAACGACCAGCACCACATGGTCGGCTTGCTGAGTGGTCCCAAGTTCGGCTTCTATCAGTTTTTCTATTCGTCTGTAAAAAAATCGTATTAGTATTTTGCAGCCGTAATTTATTAAACTGATAGTTTGGTAATTTTCACATCTGTCAGCATCTGCTTTCTTTTGAATTGGAATTATTATATTCTGCTTGAAGTTCGAGGGTATTTCGCCTGTCTCATACATCTTGCTCAGCAGATGGTAGAGTTTTGTCATGGCTGGCCCTCCAAAGGCTATCAGTAGCGCTAATCGAATGTTGTCTATTCCTGGCCGCTTTTTTTGACTTAAGTCTTTGAGTGCTCTGTTAAATTCTTCACGAAGTATCTCCATCTCATCCGCATCTACGTCCCCTTCCATCTCCATAATATTGCCCTCAAGTATATCGCCCTTGTATAGACCCTCCTTCCATCTTTCTTCTTTCCCATCTTTGCTTAGGACTGGTTTTCCATCTGAGGTTTCGATATTCATACAAGTGGTGTCTTTTCTCTAAAAGTCTCTTTAATTTTCCTGTAGGCAGTATCTATCTCACCCCTAGTGATATATGCCTCTACCTCCGTACATTTGTCCTCTAGCCATCCTTACTGTGCCATTTTACACTTACCTGTGAAGCTCATTTTTGAGATGTTTGTATTCCTTTTGCCTACTTCATTTACTGTATATTTATATTTTCTCCTTTCATCAATTAAATCCAATATTTCTTCTGTTACCCAAGGATTTCTACTAGCCCTCGTCTTTTTATCTACTTGATCTTATGCTGCCTTCACTATTTCGTCTCCCAAAGCTGCCCATGATTCTTCTAAAGTATTTCTTTCCTCTGTATTCGTCAATCGTTCCCTAATGCTCTCTCTGAAACTCTCTACAACCTCTCGTTCTTTCAGTTTATCCAGGTCCCATCTCCTTACATTCCTACCTTTTTGCAGTTGCTTCATTTTTAATCTACAGTTCCTAACTAATAAATTGTGGTCAGAAACCACACCTGCCCCTGGAAATGCCTTACAACTTAAAACCTGGTTCCTACATCTCTGTCTTACCATTATACACTCAATCTGAAATCTTCCAGCGTCTCCAGGCCTCTTCCAAGTATATAACCTTCTTTCACGATTCTTAAACCAAGTGTTCGCTGTGATTAAGTTATGCTCTGCGCAAAATTCTACCAGACGGCTTCCTCTTTCATTCCTTACCCCCAGTCCATATTGACCTACTACTTTTTCTTCTCTTCCTTTCTCTGCTATCGAATTCCAGTCCCCCAGGACTATTAAATTTTCGTCTCCCTTAACTACCTGAATAATTTCTTGTATCACATCAAATATTTCTTCAATCTCTTCATCACCTGCAGAGCTAGTTGGCATATAAACTTCTACTACTGTGGTAGTCTTGAGCTTCGTGTCTATCTTGGCTACAACAATGCGTTCACTATGCTGTTCATAGTAGCTTATCTGGGCTCCAATTTTTTTATTCATTATTAAACCTACTCCTGCAGTACCACTATTTGATTCTGTATTTATAACCCTGTATTCACCTGACAAGTAGTCTTGTTCCTCCTGCCACCAAACGTCACTAATTCCCACTATATCTAACTTTCATCTATCCATTTCCCTTTTTAAATTTTCAAACCTACCTGCCCGATTAAGGGATCTCACAGTCCACGCTCCGATCCGCAGAACGCTTGTTTCCTCTCTCCTGATAACGATGTCCTGCTGAGTAGTCCCCGCCTAGGGATCCGAATGGGGGACTATTTTACCTCTGGAATATTTTACCCAAGGTAGATTAAGACCTACTACAATAATGTTGGACGCTTCTTGCGTGGTGGAAGACTGTATAACCCTTTTACGAAAGTTCTGCAACTCCAGCCATGTGCAGCACGATGTGTAGGTTATGCAATACAGCTTCTTGGCATTCTGCTGTATTCTATTATTTGCAGAACAGTATTCTATCTGCCTGCGGTCTTACGCTGCGTCACTATCATGGCCTTCCACTTCCCATGTAGACAGCTGAGATCACATTTCTCTGTTAGATGTTTACAACAAATAGCCCCGTCGAATCACTCCTTGATCAACATAGTCATCTCCTCAACTGAACACATGACGTGTAGTACTGAAATAAGCCATTATAATAGCAAAAATTATTTTTACAATACGAATACTCGGTAAATACTAACATCTTTTTTGCAAATGCTCATCGGCTGCTTGCTGCTGCTGAATGCAGTTCATCATGATTACTGATAGAAGTACCAGGCGCAAGTGGCGCTGGTGCTGCTCAGGCATTTGATAGTATGGAATGCTGTTCCAAGTGGAGCCCATGGTTCAGAATACCATTGGCCGAAAGGCATCGAAACTCAATTGTTATTGGATTCCCAAAAATACTAGGGCAGGAGGGAGTGTAGGAGGGGGGGGGGGGGAGGAGAGGGCTGGCTCTGAGCGCTATGGGACTTAACATCTGAGGTCATCAGTCCCCTAGAACTGAGAACTACTTAAACCTAACTAACCTAAGGACATCATACACATCCACGCCCCAGGCAGGATTCGAACCTGCGACCATAGCGGTCGCGCGGTTCCAGACTGAAGCGCCTAGCACCGCTCGGCCACACCGGCCGGCGAAGGAGAGGGAGCAACAGAGAGAGAGAGAGCACGATTACGTAAGAGAAAACCCAAATGCCAATCGGTTTCAGTCACAGACCATCTTCAAGGATTCTATCCAAAGATACAAAAAATACATCTATTATACAGGAAATGTTACAGAACATTTTCCAAAGATGTGTAAAATATATGTGAATACTTACAGGGGCAAAACAGTTTAGGCCACAACATCACGTCTGTCATTACTTACATAAAGGCAACGTCTCATATGTAGAGCATGCCTTGACTTCCAGAATAACACACAAGACTTTTAAAGGCAAGCACACTTATAACATGCGTAAACAGAACAGTACTGAAAAGAAGACCAGAGACATAAGAGCCACAATTGTACAAAATATTGAGAAGCTTAAAAATCTTTACAAAGTATTTTCATCGTGTGGTACTAAAATATCTCGATGATAAGTTTCTTGCTGAATGCAGAGGACTAGACCGTCTTCGGCGAACATCTTTGATATAGCTTCACATCCAAACAGGAAAACGAAATTGTTATCCCCCAACATAGAATAACATCAGTCTTGTAATGTAAGGTAGAATTGTTATAACACCCTAATGTTAAACAGCAGCATAATCATTGCATATACTCTATGAAATGTATATAAATAAACGTCAACTGTATCATAAACGTGATGAAAATAGTATCAATAACATAAAAACAAGTAAAACACACTATTCAGAAACAACAAACAACAGAAAGACGGGCTGGCAATGGGGAACAGTTTAGCTGGGACGCTGGCTGACATTTTTGTAAATCACTTAGAAAACAAATTCTTTGATGAAAATCCTAATATCGCTGAGAAAATTGTATATTATAGGAGATATGTTGACGACTCCATTTTATTATACAAAGGAGATAAAAATGATATCGAAAACTTAGCACAAAAAATGAGCTCTCAACACCCGAAAATTATATTCACCATGGAATTTGAAGAAAACAACCGTATAGATTACTTAGATTTAACACTAATAAAGAAAGATGGGAAGCATGAATTTAGCATATTCAGAAAACCTACGTGTACAGATCTAGTTATCAATGAGCGCTCCTGTCACCCACCGCGATACAAATGGGCATATTTTACTTCGCTGGTATACAGGCTACTAAGATTGCCACTAAGCCAACAGGAAGTAGAAAAGGAGTTAAGTATTTTAAAACAAGTGGCCGTAGCGAACGGATATACGTGTAAGCAGGTGATGAATATTTATAGGAAGATAAAGAAGAGGCAAATGGAACAAACAGAAGGAAGTCAAGTAGCAGTTAAGAGGAACAACAAGAAAAAATATGTAGCTCTCACTTACAATAGAAGAATTGCAGACAAAATTGAAAGATGCTTTCGTAAATCCGACGTTAAAATAGGGTTCCGAACAAATAACACGTTAAAATTGAAGCTCCGGCATAGAATATGTAATAGTAGGAATAAATTTCAGGATTCAGGTGTATATAAGATCAAATGTAATGACTGCTGTAAACAATATATAGGACAGACTGGTAGGAACTTAGAAACCAGATTCAGGGAGCACACCTACTCTCAAAACAAAACAGCTTTTGGGGCGCATATGGCTGCGACAAAGCACTCAGTCACGAATATTGAAAACAATTTAGAAATCCTGCATAGAGCTCATAAGGGGCGGTTTCTTAACATTTTGGAAGAGATCGAAATATACACCCACAAAAATAAAGATCCGGATTTAATCCTCAACGAACAAAACGAATTCAATCATAACGCCTATTTTAGCATTGATGACGACCTACTAAGATGACAACTGTTGCGTGTGGAGATCCAGGCCGAGGGATGAGAGATGGTGCGCGGTGGAGAAGCCGGAAGACGAGTGCAGCGCCTGGCGTCGTTGACGGGGCCCTCCAGTGCGGCCCTCTTGCCCGCGGCGATGGACATTAGACGACTGAGCGCACCGCGGCACAACACCAAAATGGCGGGAACCACGGAAGCAGACCGTAGAGGAAAACAAGTTCACACCAGCACCATAGATATATAAATCGCCCTATGCTTTTAGATCGTATAGAAATGATAATTTTACTGTTTTTTAATCCTGACAAGTACAGATTTTAACTTTGACATCTACATATTTTAACCAAATATTTTTAATATAAAAAAAAGATCTACTGACTACAATATGTACAAATGGAATGTAACAAATGTACCAGACGCCACCTGTCGGTAATAGTGTTATAATTAATATAAATGACATGCACTCTGCCAACCAATTTTATGTGACGTAGCATGTGAAAGTTGCTGGATTTGGACGGGTTACTCCTGTAACTGAAATATCAGGTAAGTTCTGGTACATTTGATGTTGATTAGATAGGATGAAAAACATTTGCTTCCGTAAAATAGTAAATTACTATAATTATTTTTACAGATCTGAAGATGGTTCTGAATGAACCGAAACCGGTCATATGAATAATAAAAAAAAAATTTTTTGCAATCAAGACGGATTTTAAGTAACATTATAAAATCACTGATTGCTGTTATCCCATAAGACATTATGTCTGTTTTTGCAAAATATTCAGAAACAGTTTGAAATGTCGCCCAGTATTCATATCCACCGAACTTACAGTAATGAACCATTAGTGTAAAATATCGACTACATTTAGGGTAAAACATCAAAGATTAATAAAGTTTAATCAAAGTACTTAATTAGAAGCCTAGTATATCGATAATACTAATACCATAAAGAGGCTCAGCCACTAAAGAGGCTCAGCCACTAAAGATATATTTTGAGAGCCAAATAGAAAAAAGTTATCTAATCCAGGCAAGTGATTGCTGAACAAAATGTATACTTGCTTATGTAACGGCTTAAAAAAACATTAAGCAGAATGTAGGTCTCGGGCTACAGCTGCCTTATCTAACACATCACATGAGATGTAGACTTCGGGCTAACAGATGACATATCTAACATATATTATGTAATGTCAATGTTAAGGGTTTGTTATAAAATGACGAACAGCATAATGAAGAATTTGTAAGTGCAAAATTTACACATTGTCTAGAATGAACGTGGATTTGTTGATCCCTGTCTGACAAGAATGATGAATGATATGGCTCGACACCTGTCTTAGTATCACTTTCATTTGTTAACCACGTGTTGTCATCACTGTACTCTTCATGGACATTGCCCACACAGTCGGCGTATACACCACACATTCCACTGACTCATCTTGCAGAAACGCTATCGCATCTTCCACTTCTTTCTCACTCTGCGAAGTTCCTTGGCTTCCTTTTCAAGAACTTTGGCAACTCTTGTTGTAGACATAATGCACTGTTTGCTTTGTTTGTCGTTGCCATTGCTCTGCTTTTTTATCAGCACCGCTAGCACTGTAGCACTGCTATGAATTTCTCATCGATTTTGCACTTCAGCTACGCTGCGTAGCCTCATAGAGGACGAGGAGCAGGAGGATTTTAGTGCTTAACGTCCCATGAACAAGGAGATGATTAGAGTCGGAGCACAAGCTCGGGTTAGGGAAGGATGGGGAAGGAAATCGGCCGTGCCCTTTCAAAGGAACCATCCCGGCATTTTCCTGAAGCGATTTTGGGAAATCATGGAAAACGTAAATTAAGATGGTTGGTCGTGGATTTAAAATGACGTCCCACGAATGCTAGTCCAGTGTGCTAACCACTGCGCCATCTCGCTTGGTCAGTGGCCTTATGCTGTGCTGCTCCCCAATGGATACCTCCAGTCCCATCGCCATTACCAGTCAATATTGCAGGTTGCATGGTAGACTCATATGTGAGACATCGAATGCCGTAAACTTTACTGGCCTTTTGCGATCTCACACTCAAGGTTCAAAAATGGCTCTGAGAACTATGGGACTTAACTTCTAAGGTCATCAGTCCCCTAGAACTTAGAACTACTTAAACCTAACTAACCTAAGGATATCACACACATCCATGCCCGAGGCAGGATTCGAACATGCTACTGTAGCGGTCGCGCCGTTCCAGACTGTAGCGCCTAGAACCGCTCGGCCACTCTGGCCGGCCACACTCAAGGGTTTCCTTGTCAGACAACAGTGTGCGTGTACAGTTGTGAGCTGATGGAAAGAGTTCTTCTCGTTGGCGGAAGGTAGGAACACTAGAAGTTGGAACTCTCACACGCCTCTACTGCTAAATCCTTAAACAGTTTTTTTTTTCCTTGTTTTCTTCAGTCAGTTTTTGCACACTCTCTTTGCCTGCGCCCATTGTGAAGGCGTAACTCACCACCACCTCAGTATATCACTGCAACATTTAATTAACAGGAAACATTAGGAGCGTTCAGAAAATCATCACAAACTTCGGCCAAAGTTCCTTTCTGTTTCTGTTTTCGAAATTTTCGCAAAAAAAATTATAAGAACCGCACCATGTACAGTGGCAGCTTGAATGAATGCTAATTTCGCACTATACATGAGATTTTACTCGTCGTAACAAGTGGATGAATATGTCACCTGACATACTTCAGTTGTAGTGAGCAGGTTTGCCTATCAAAACATACAATAATGCAAAGGGATGACACTTGATTCGACGATATTTACACATCAAACACAAATCCTGCATGTCAACGTGCAAAAGGTGAAGAAAGCTGCTGGAAGAAACTTTTTAGTCTGAAGCCAGACGCGAGTTGCGCCATCACAGCCCGCATGCAACGGAAGGATTCTAATAGGGGTTGGTGATCCGCAGCCAGAGAGACAACGAACGCGCCGGCCGATACAGTGAGTGGAGCAGGTAGTGGCGGAGCGCTGCTTTCGACGGAGAAATTCTTCAGAAAACTGTGTTGGGGAGTTTCCAGATGAATTCAAACAGACCAGCGATGCAATTCATCGCGTGAAAGGCCCTCGGTACGCTCGTGATGTACGCATTTAAGCGTCAGGAGCGGACACAAAATGTCCGATCGGCTAAAATCAACACAGGAGGAGAAAAAGGGGCGATGTTGAAACTCAGTTTAAAGGTAGCCCCTTGGCGATTGGCAGGGGAAGTTCACACAAGATAAAAGGAACGCTCCCATTGGTCAGAAAAAGCCGTGACGTGAAGCAGGAAAACACACAAGTGGGGGACAGTTTCCTACGAAAGACACAATACCGAAAACTTCAGAGACTCTCCTCTGAACCAGTGTCAAGTGTAGAAGAGGGTGCATCACGCTCTGTGCAATGCCAAAAGAGGAATTTTTGTGTGAACATTGCATTCACTTTGGCTGACATTCAGCTAGAAATAAGCTGAACAGTCGTTGACCTCTGATAGCGGAGAAACGAAACAGCCACATAGTTAACTGTTCTTGCGAGAATAGAGAGGCACTGAAGCATACACGCTGCTCCATCTACGCACGTGTATAGCGCCATATTTTCCGGACTAGGGATGAGTGTATGTTTTCTCGCCTAACAAGCAACATAGGACAGTTTCAGCTGATAAATTTAGTAAAGATTTTTATAAGTTTTTATAGGATTTTCAGAGGACGAGAGCAGTCACACAGCTGACAGCACGTCACAGCTAAAGGTAAATGCGCTCACAGAGGTGTAAAATTGTTGGATCACCAGCTTGCGACCACGGTGAACTAGAGCAACCTTGAGTAATCTTTTGCTCAAAAACAACCATCCTCCATCAGACTTGATTGTCATCCTAAATAGTACCGAACTAAGAACCGGAATCGCATGATTTGTCGTAATATTGGCCAACTTCACTGTCTAGAAGTAAGAAAAATCTTGTAGAGAATCTTCTATTAAAATTGGATATGGTGTTCAGTGTTATTTCTGCAAAACAGGACATAATGCGTTATCTCGACAACTGTCCTGAAATTGTCATGTCACAATCTATGTAAACCTATGTGCCTCTTTAACAATAAAATAGAAATAAAACAAATTCAGTACAGCTAAACACCATTGTGCTCTGCCATAGAATAAGAGTCCACTCCTAAACCCAAATAGTAATTCTAGTGATGCTAATGCGCTCACAGGGTGTTTTTGCTGATGTCTAACAAACATGAAAAGGAGTGGAGTGTCAGATAATGGCGACCCTGCCAGGATGGCAGTTAGTCTGCCAGGATGGCAGTTAGTCAAATTAGAAAGAGAAATTAAAATTTCGATTAAGAATTTTTTTTCCTTTTTGTAAACCAGAAAGTGACAAGGTTACTCTGTGTGGTCAGATTACCATAAATGTGTGATCCACAGAGTAGAAAAGATTGTGTTAATGAGTAAAGAAGAATTTTTGTTTTTTGTTGTGTTGCTTTGAGTACCCAAAAACTGTGGACGGAGATTATAATTATGTGTTAATCGAATAAGAAACTTTCCATGATATTTTAGCAGCGTGTCAGTTCATATAACTTCATTTCAACTAGAGCTCAGGCTCGCGCGAATCGTGAAAGACAGAGGTCAGTTAGACGGTCTGAGTTGGCGGACGGACGTAGATCACCACATATAGGGTAAACTGAAGACCTAGATAGGATAGAAAAAGACGTACAACAAAATGTATCTAATGCGAGTCACGAAACCGAACGAAGTGACAATTCAGAGGGAATGGTGGCAGTTTCGCGATCGTTATCTCAGTTTCAGAACGCACAAAGCCGAACAGATGATGGATCTAATGGTTCAGAAGCAGAATAAGAGGACGTGCAACTTCAGTATGTTGAACCGAACATTGTAATTCTGAATCAAATGGGACAGTTTGCTAAGGAAGGAATGTGTGTTGGTGCATTTGCACTATGCATAGAAGTCAGTGAGACATCAGAAGAAAGATGCAAACGGCAAAATCTACACCAAATGGTGACAGATGACGATGCCGAAGAGTCTGATAGTGTTGTGTACATAGTTCCGCGTAGTCAGCGCATACACAATTTCCCCACTAGAGCGCGCCCCGCTAAGCACAACAGCGCAGGCACAGTGCTCGTCCGTCTCCGCACTACGAGATGGCGCTGCCATAGAGACGGACCAAATTCTGCTTCCGCCGATCCGCGTATTAATATGCAATGCAGCCAATGAGATTGCTGCTAACGTAGAACCTTTTCTTCTCGTGGATCACACTCGCGCAGTGATACATGAACATGCGAGGTATTATAACGAGTGTACAGACCTCTGATTAGTAAGTCTGCATCAGTCTGTACCAGTGAGCATTAATCTGTACCAGTCTGTACGAGTTCTACATTTGTCTGTACCAGTCTATAGTCAAGTTTCAGTCTGCGCCTAATAATATTACCATATTCCTGTACATAGCCATGAAGATAAATGTATAGACACTTTTGTCAAGTATCAGAGATATATGTGAGAATAAGAGTAACGTACCAATACCAAAGGAACTTCAGATTGTCAATTGTAAATAGCATCCAGAACCAAGTTAAGTAATTTTTATGCTTGTTATTATTTTAATATATGTGTGTGAAAATTAATCAAGTTATGTTTAAAGTTGGTCACCGTCAATCTGCTACTCTAAGCATGCAAGTGGCACTTCTATCGTCTGACCTAACGGCAGAAGATAAACACGCCACGATAATACCACAAGACATATTGCTGACACTCGCCTACTTCGTTAGAGCGACAAGTCAAATAATCTGATGGTGTGTGTACTGAAGGTCTTACAGTACGCGCATCACAGATAGTGTGTTTGCAATGTTGAAGCAACCCACTAGTGTTGTCAAGCAAACAAGTGAAACGATGAGAGCAGAGTTAGCAGATTTAAAAACAGCGAATTTAAAAACCGAAACTGCAAATTTAAAAGCCGAAATGGCGAATTTAAAAACGGTAACAAATGCTGCTTTGAATGGTCTCAAATTTGAAACCCACGCTAGATTCGAAGAAGTCCGCAAAGATCAACAAAAGATGTGAACGGAAGTTAATGATCAGTTTACTGTAATCCAGAAAGAGGCGAGAGATGCGCGCGAACTTATTCCATCGCTCAGAGTCGGTCAAAAAAAGATGCGTACTGACATTGACCAGGTGCTAGAAGCAGTGTCTAATATCAACCAAAGAGTTTATAATTTAGCACGTAAGGCGTATGGTAAGGCGCAACAAATCGTGGAAGATCTCAATGTCACAAAACGTGTTACGCGAGCCGCGTTAAAAACATTCGATACACGCATTGTAAACATCGTCTCGAAAAATAAGCAGAGGTATGAACAGATTCGTACAGATCTGAAGCAGTGTATTGAAAACCGTACGGAAAGCAGTAGAGAGGCAACGGAATCGGTAGTATCACCTAACATAGTGGTGGAAAAATATTTTAAAAAATGGTTCAAATGTCTCCTAACCCCAAAGTTATTCTAGTGACGCTAACGCACTCACACGGTGTTTTTGCTGATGTAGGACGAACGTGAAGAGGAGTGTGAGAGCCATTATACAGTTGTTCTGACACATTATTTTTGCATTTTATCTGCAGGAAGATGAACACTGTCACAGAGTCTAAACAAGAAACGAGCACGGCACAGCTGCATTCTCCTTTAATTATTGGGAAAGGGGACTGGAACACCTTCTTTTACCATCGTATTTTGAGCGTCGTGTATGCAGAACTTCACCAAGTAGTAAAAACACGCTAATTTAAAGGAAAGGAATGTGGAATAGCTGTGTTTTCTCGAAATCTCATATAGACGGTGACTGGTCTCTTTTTCTGAAGCTCTAGTGTTGACGTGTTCATGATGCTCGGCTTGGTGTGGATAAACACTTGTTTCATATTTTACTGTTCAAAAAACGAGAGGATGAACAGTACTCCGATTGCTTTGTCTAGAATGTGCTGTAGAGAGGATATACTCTTGTAGTAACTAATCCGACGCTCCATGTTGTGAAGGTCCGCCGGAATACAGAACAAGATTGATTACATATCGGCTTTGATTAAACAGTCTCCTACTGTAGCAGAGAGCTAATGGGGCTGTCACTGAACACGACGCAAATCAACTGTGATCGCCCTATGCTTTATTGAAGTGGCTACACAGAACACGACTTCTGCGGCATTTACCACTACATGACATCTATCGAGATAAAATTAACGTACATCATTCAGAGCCAGAAGAAACGAACTGTTTTTTCGGTGATGTAACTGCCAGTGAGAAATACTGTTAGCTCCCACAAGTAAAAAAAAAAAAAAAGAAAAATAAGTCAGTGCTGTGTGTACTTCGGACTCGAAACCCAAAGAAACGAGTACTGAAAACTCTCGTATAGGCAGAAAATGCGGAGGATATGAAAGTGAGCTAACACGTTTTGATAAGCTAAAGTTAATAACATAATAACCTTCCTGTCACACTAAACAACAGCACCAATATGGAAAGGTTCGAAATTCTTGAGTCTCTACCAGCTTCTCTAGACATTATAACAAAATGTACACTACATATTTGTTTATTTACTTACTTTTTATCCACTTGTACGCCTAATGGCATTCGCTCGAACTTTCCAGAATGTTCTTCAGGCCAATTGTGAAGAATCGTGGCCCAGTGACATGGTCATCGTTGTTTGGGAACATGAAGTCAGTTAATGGCCGCAAATTATCTTAAAGTAGCCGAACATAACCATTTCGAGTCAATGGCCAGTCCACCTGGACCAGAGGACCCTGTCCATTCCATGTAGACACAGCCCACACCATTATAACATATCCAGAACTAATTAAATAAAAAAGATTCGACATGGAACTAACCCGTAAAGTAGGTTAGGTGCAGATAAACCACCGCGTGGGATAAAAACCCGCATCGATTTTTTGAATTGGCTGCCATCGGTTAAGGAGTTGGCCAGCAGGTGACAGGTTTGTCTCACTGATTATTCCATCAAAGTTCATCCCACCAGTTCGCTCCAGTGGTGAGAAAATAAGGTAAGCCAATTTTTCTAGAAAATGTAGAAATTTGTGGTAAGGACTATGGACCAAACTACAGAGGTCATCGGTCCCTAAGGTTACTCACTACTTATATTAACTCAAACTAACTTACGCTAAGGACAACACACACACCCATGCCCGAGGGAGGACTCGAACCTCCGA
Organism: Schistocerca cancellata; assembly: GCF_023864275.1. NCBI lineage: Eukaryota > Metazoa > Arthropoda > Insecta > Orthoptera > Acrididae > Schistocerca > Schistocerca cancellata. Next base: position 305,957,288 of record NC_064630.1, read on the forward strand.
CGGGAGGAGCCTCGCAAACCGTGACAGGACGCCACAGACCGCACGGCTACCCCGCGCCAATTTTTCTACTTACATGTAACTTTTCTGATATTTTACTTGAATAATGTACAATATAGGGTCTAAAGAGAAGAACCATGGAATGACTCGTTGACGCTATTGCATTTAAGCTTCACTTTCTCGTGATATAATTGTTCCGGCTAGTCCCCAAAATCAATAACGGCACATTTGCCAGAACATGAGGAAATGGGTTAAATCCCCGCATGTTTTAAAGACAAATTTCCCGGAACTCCAACAAAGTGACAACAATTCTTCAACCATATCCCCAGATGACATTCAATACAGCCTGCGTGAGATTATATCACCTGAAGATATTATTTATATGAATGCATGGTGTCCGTTCTTTCGGACATCCACAGCTGTGATAACATACTATGTAAACTGAAATTTAAGGGGGGAGGGGGGGGGCGATAGGAAAGGGAAGGAATTCATCACTTTACGTGGATCCAGCGGTGACTAGTGAAAATGTGTATGGCACCTAGATTCTAGCGCGGGATCTTCTGCTTACTAAACAGTTGCTTTAACCACTGTGCCAGGCGGACACAACATTTTAATAGCAGTTGCGCGAACTATCTCGGTACGCAACGCCGCCGACCCACATTCCCACCCAGCGTCATCTGTCCGTAGATGCCGTTCATGTACCTCTTGCTCGCTACTTTGAAATTCCTGCAGGAGGTCGAAATTGATTGTACATTCTTACTGAAGGTGGTGAATTCAGAGCCCATCGACGTGCACCAGTTATATGAATGTGTGGTGTCTGCTCTTCCAGACATGCCCGAAAGCACAGACACCGTGCCTCGGCATGTCCAAAAGAACAGACACCATGCATTCATATAAATGATTCCCTTCGACAGACTCTGAATCCCACCCCTTCATTGAGAATGCATCATCACGTTCAACCTCCTGCACGAATCTCAAAGTAGCGGACAAGAGCGACATGAATGTTGACTGTGCGACTGTGGATAGATGGCGCTGGGAGAGACTGTATGGGGCGGGGGGGGGGGGGGGGGGGGAATATCATAGAGGGCGTACCGCAATGGTTCAAGCAGTTGCGATCAGTACTGTGTCCAGGTAGCACAGTGGTTAACGCAGCTACTTAGTTTGGCGAGCGTGGTTGCTCAGCATGTTCGGTAAGATAGCTGGCTGCCTTCTGTAGTAAAAAAAACTGAGTGAGATATTCAATGATAAACTTGAAAAGGGTGTCTTGTGAATTCCGCTCAAACCAATTTATGAGAACAATATGTAATAACGATGAAAAAGAAAAGTAAGGAGGGTTCGAATCCCGGTCCGGCACATGTTTTCACTCGTCTCTGCTGACTTCGTATACAGTCCCAATGCAGCTGACGTCATGAATTACTTCCCTTTCCTTTCCTTTTTCCCTCCTCCTTCCATCTTCAATTTACATAGTATGAAGATATTATTCCGCTGTCTAAGATATACAGATAGAAACCTTCAGGCATAGAATTGAAATCTGCTCTTCTAACATCGACTCCCAAAAATAATTTAAAAAAAACGAGTGGACGAACAATGTAAGGGCAAAGGAAAGCTTGACACAGAAAAGAAAAAACGTGCCAAAGAAAGAGAACAGCGTGCTTTGTAAACAAAAAGAAGTAAGCTCGATTGCATTACATCAATTTAAAACAGGAGGAAAAACATATCAAACAGCCAGCTGATTATCCATCAGAGTTAGATTCCGATTCACGTCACGGCAGTATCTCAGATACAGATATGGACTTAGAATTTGGCGAAGAAATATTCGAAGAACATAAAGAACAAGAACAAGAAGAACAAGAACAAGAGCCTTGGACTCTAGAGAGAATCAGATTTCCCTATCAATCAATGATTTGGCTATAGTAAAAGTGCAGGGAAACCTAGAATCTCATTCCGGCCCTTTCTAGTCAATGTAATTTCACTATACCAAGAAGAAGACTATGAAGACGTGTTTTACAAAAAACTTCCAGGAATCTACAAATTTAGTGAGATATAGGAAGAGTCATTCATTGGCACTGACGAGGTGGTACTGAAACTGACGAAATCCACTAGCATAACACAGCACAGCTATAACGCAATGACTTTTTCAGACGACGTAACTAAGTATTATTTTTGTACAACTATTTTAAAGGGTTATGTTCAGATTTACGAGAAATTGCCGTCCAATATTCTGCCGGATAATTTGCCTACACTACAACAAAGTTAGTTATTTCAGGTTTTTTTTTATTATACAGTCATCCATTTTTCTCTGCGGGGCTTTGTTCCATTTTGTGGGGAAAAACCGCTCCTTTTTTAGATAAATTGTAATTTTTTTATAAATTTCTGTGGAACTCGAATGGGTTATAGGTAACGACCCGATCTACGACAGAAATTTGAAATTGGGGGAAAGTCTACGTACACTAACCGGAATCGGGCAGGAACAGAACATGAGATCGACCGGCTGAGGTCGTCGACTTTGAGTCGCCGAAATCCACGAAAGGTAACAAGAGTGGTGGACGAACAAGAAGACGGCATGGCAGAATAATATGTCCGGAGTGTAAACCAAAGTCAAGAGCCCAGATGCAGCAATATCTGGAACCAAGCAACACTGCTTACAAAGAACGCTACCGAGTGCAGATGGATCACAACCGTGGCCTGGGCCCTTCATTTTTCCTTTATTGTTTTCATTGCTCTCCCCCCATATGGGCGGAGGTGGGCTGTCAGCTGAAAAATTTTCCTCGTTTCAGCCGAGAGAATTAATAAAAAAGCATAATGAGAATTCGAACAGAAGTTGGCACTTTTTTCCTGTTTTACATTACAAATCTGAGACGGAAAGTTAAATAAGGAAAATATATAATTTTAAAAACACATCGCAGGAAGGGGATATTCTTCTGATAAAAACACTGAAGCACTGCTCTTTCACTTAAAATCTGAAGGACTTGCACTGGGTGAGAAATATTGTCGGAGGAGACAGTATTTTCCGCAGGGCTGAACCGTGTGTGTAAAATGATACTGGTCTGTTAGGCAGGAAAACTACGGAGATGATACGTAGGACTTGCGGTGGATAGCGGGGAAATACAGTTGATGGAAAATATGGAGGACGAGGAATAGTGTGTTGTGTGGGTAGGACAGTGATTACAAGAGGGAAAGCGGATGAATGTATGAACGAATTGTACTTTCTCAAATTAACTATCTCTCAGTGAATTAGAAAACTACGAAAATTTTTATTGATCTGCTCACTTGCTGAACACTTTTACCTCATTCAGCACTTAATGTCTTTAATTTTATTACCTGCTTGAATGACAGCATTTTGAAGACTATTTTTATATTTAGAAGCCTATTTCGTCGTTCTCGCTTGTATCCTAGCCTTAAACGAATGTTTTCGCTCTTCTTTTTATACTGTACATTGTCATAAAATATTCCTTATTTTGTTATTTTCGTGAGCCATCTTCTGCTGTTATCTGCATATAACGTCTGTTCCGTTTTAATTACAACTATGCACATGTTCAGACAGGAAAACGATGGCGAGGGTAATAGTCCCTGGAATTGTTTAAGAAATCATCCGAGAATTCACCTAACGCCTAATGCTTCAATTCTCTCGACGGATTGATTTAGACTTTACTTTGGATGCTTACAGTGAAAATATGAAGTAAACAAGTCTACTGACGACAAATCAAATGTTGAATGTTGTAGTGCAAAATGAAGAGTTGTCTCGAAAAAATTTCCATTTTCTTTATTTATTTCACACAAAATTCCCTGCTCATATGTATTCTTTAAAGATAATTTATGGAAGTGTTTCACCGCAATTTTTGTTAGCAGTGGAAATACAGACTTCTGCCTGATGGCAGTGATGCGTTGTGGCGAGGACTCCAGAAGGCACTGAAGCGTTGAGCAGTTGGTCGGAGTTGAGTTCAAGGCACACTCGTATCGATTAGTACCATCTCAGTCGTGCTCAATGGAACCCATGACAGGTGAACTGACGTGTTACTCAAGCATCCTCATGTCCGAGGTGTGTTTATCAAACTGTATGAACACAGTTGGAGACAGACAGTTTGGTGCACTGTTTTGCTGAAGATACTGGTTGTCTGCAAATCGGTCAAGGTGGACAAATGATGTACATGAGTGGAAAAATATCAGGGTATACAACGAAAGAATTTCTGATTTTAGAATTAAATGTCTCGAAAAAAAAAAGATAAATAGATTGCAACAAACGGTAAGAATTTTATACATAAGTTATACAGTGGTTCGAAAAGCTACAGGCGGCGTTGTAGCCGCAGTACGTAGCGCGTGTAAACAGTATGCCGCAGCTCAGAGCGATCAGTTCCACCGATGAAACACGAAAGGAGGTTAGCGTGCCAAAGGAAGAGGTTGAAATCATGTACTCCATTGAACAATGTGTTTTTCCGGTGGTAGTATACCACAGGTTAGAACACAGTCCTCAACAAGGTGCAGTTTTAATACACGGCTTAATGTTCCAAAAGGACCCGATGCGACAACAATTCTCAAGCTCAACAGACGGGAACTGTGACTGATGGCCTAGCTGTGAATTTTGGTCCAAGGAAAACTGAAGTTACTCCAGAAAAAGTCGCCACAGTTTCTGGAATTATTCAAAAAAAATCGAAGACAATCTGTCCAAAGAATCGCAGAAGAGACTGGTTTGAAGCGTCCCAACGCGTAGAAAATACTGAAAGAGTGCCTACACATTCAAAATCCAAAGCCATCAGGCCATATCCGTACGAGCTGCGAGACAGAGAGCTGACTTTGTGAAACAGATTCTCGCAATGATTGATAATGCAGGATTTAATGTTGGCTGCATCTGCTTCACAGATGGGCATACTTCCACTTAAGTGGAGCCGTGAGTGAACAAAACTGGCAGTTTTGGGAGTGTGCAAATTCACGTTTGTTTGAAGCGAAACCACTGTATTCTCCCAAAGTTACTGTTTGGGCTGCGGTGTACACCAGATGCATTATGGGTCCTTCTTTCATGCGAGAAACGATCAGTAATGAAAGTCAGGTTGCAATATTGGAACAATGTATCGCCACACAGCTAGCGCTGGAGGACCGACCAGGCACCGAGCGGTTCATGCAAGATGGGGCCAGACGTCATCGCACAGAACATGTGTTTCGCTTTCTTGATGAATACTTCGGGAGCAGAGTCATTGCGTTGGATTGTTGCGAATCTACTGGCGCAAGAATAGAGCGGCCTTCGTATTCGCCCAGTCTAATTCTTTGTACCTATTTTCAGCGGAATACATTGAAAGAGACTGTTTACCGGAACCATCACCCCATGCTGGACAGAAATTGGAACTCTGTGTGGCATCCGAATGCAATTCCTTTGAGACACTACAAGATGTGAGGGCAAATTTCATTGTTCGTTTGCGCTACCTCCGAACTGCAAGTGGTGGACATTTCCGATAGCTTGTGATGTGATGTGAAAGACTGATTGCAAAGAACGAGTTTAATAATTCACGCTGATACTATACGAGCTTCACAATGTACAGCGCCACCTGTTAGCAGTTTTTCGAAATATTTCGAAACTAACGTACATAATTCTTAGAGCTTTCACAATAAGCATCACGTTTGTAGCACTCGTCTATCGATCTTAGCTTTCGAGTTGCTTAATTTTGAAATTAGGTACTCCTTCGTTTGACATCCTGTACCTGTGTTGTTCATGTAAACTTATAATGAGCAGTCAAATGAAAACGGGACAGAGGGAAAAAATAAATAAACTGTTTATTATTGCAAAAGTAACCGCCGTAGCTGTTAACACATTTATTCCACTGACAGACAGGACGGTAAATGCCTTCATGAAAAAAGGTTTGAGGTTGCCTACGAAACGATGACCGTACCCAGATGTGCAACTCTTCATCCAAAGCATCTCGACGGTCATGAATGTCCTTCATGGCTTCAAAAATATGGAAATCGCTTGAGAAGAGACCAATTCTACATGGATGATATGCAAGGGCTTCCCAGCAAAACTTCGGCAGCGCAGCTGAAACAGCCTGCGTAGACTAGCGATCGGGCCCGTATGATGCCAAGGTTGTTTCTAGACGGCACGAAAGTTTCGCTAGGAAGTCCTTGCATATCTCCATACCGTCCTGGTCTCTCCCCACGCAATTTCTGTATTTTTGGAGTCCTGAATAAAGACATTTGTGGCCGTCGATTTGCTTCGGATGAAAAGGTACAATCACAAACGTTTATGCGTGAAGGCACTCACCGTCTTGTCTCATGTTGGGGTAAATGCATTAATAGCTATGGCGACTACTTTTGTAATAATAAACAGTTTACTTACATTTTTTCCATCCGTCTCATTCTCATTTGACTGCCCCTTATAAGAATACTGTCTTAGGATCTGCTGCTACCGGCCGCTGGCCGAGTGGTTCTAGCCCCTTCATTCCGGAACAAAGCGGCTGCTACGGTCGCAGGTTCGAATCCGTCCTCGGGCATGGATGTGTGGGATGTCCTTAGGTTGGTTAGGTTTACATAGTTGTAAGTCTAGGGGACTGATGACCTCAGATGTTAAGTCTCATAGAGCTTAGAGCCATTTTTGATCTGCTGCTTCGCTCGCGTAAACTGTATGGTCTGCACAGTTTTGTTTTTTTTTCGATTTTTTTTGTTGTTATTCACAAATTGTAACACCGTCTAAACTTTTCACTCTAAATAAGGTCATACAACCACGGTCTGTTCCGAATGTACTTCTGGGCAGAAAGCGATTCTGGTAGCCAGAGAACAAAGTTTCTGTTAATCATACCTTCTGTGTTCGTTTTGAGATTTCCATGGAAACTTTCATCCATTAACACATAATTCTTTATTTCTAAACGAGAAGTGAAGTACCAGTATTCATATATTTAGCTTCAAAAAATTTTTTAATATAACGAAATATTTTCTTAGAAATTTTCATCCCGTATTTCACCCTCTTCCCAAAAAAATGAAACATACATTTTCATTTCCAAGCCAAATAAAAATAAGACTTTTGATCTCCCACTTCACTCCTTTAGACGGTTGAATTTCCAAAAACACGAAATATCTATGTTTTTTATTTCCAGCCAAGAAGTCAAAAACCTATTTTCCTTGGTGTAGCTTAAACACTACTTTAATTTTTCTTAAATAATGATTTATTTTCAAAAAATCTTTCACTCACTATTTTACTTCCTCAATAGGTGAATTTCCAAAAATGTTGAAACATATTGCTTTTTATTTCTGATTGAGGAACCAAATACAAATTTTCGTAGTTGTAGCTTCAAAATGGCACTGATAAAGACATGCCTGCAAAAAGCACTTCATCCTCTATTTCAACCCCTTAATGGTGGAATTTCGAAAATTCCCCCCGTAAAAGACGCATACGATGTAAGACCAACAGTCTCTCCAAATTTCCGGTTTCGATCCTTAGCAGTTTTGTTTGGCTGATGACGAGTCAGTCAGAACATTGCTTTTTTTTTATATATGTGTATACTGACGGGGAAAAAAATCACAACACCGCGAAGGAGTTGTGCAACTAAATGAAAATCGGTAGGCATGTTTCTACATCTGAAATATGGTGTACATTCGAATTTCGCGCCAGTCGCATAATACTGGCACTAGTAACGCCACCATGAGGACGCAAATCAGGTTTGGTTTAAATACGCTCTGTAACGGTCGTGATCGTTAGTTACCTATGAGATAGGAAGTGGCGACTTGATATTAGTCAAGAACTCCTTTAGGATACGTCATTATCACTACCTCACTGAGTTTGAACGAGGTGGTGTAACAGCTGGATGTTCCTTCTGCGGTACTGTAGAGAGACTTGGCAGGAATGGAGCCACTGTACATAATCGCTGGCAGCGGTGTTCACGAGAATGTACGGTCGCAAGAAGACTGGGTTACTGACGGGCACGTGGCACTACCGAGAAAGACGGCCATCGTGTTAGGCGTATGGCTTTTGTGCACCATACTGTATCTGCAACAGTAATTTAAGTAGCAGTTGGCACCACAGTGACACAACGAACTATTAAAAATCGGTTACTTGTGGGATAGCCCCGAGCCAGACGCCCTGCAGCGTGATATCCACTTACCTGAAATCCACTGACCCCAATCCCAGCCATTTGCGACTTCAGTGGTGTTAAGCGAGGGTGGAAGAGCAGGGTCTGAGGTCTGTTGTGTTCTCTCATGAAGGCTGGTTCTGCCTCAGAGCCGGTGAAGGCGATATGTCGGTTAGAATGAGGCCAGTCGCGCGGCTGCAACCAACCTGTCTGCGTCCTGAACACATTGGACTGCATCTGGAGTTACGAGGGTTGAATGAAAAGTAATGCCTCCACCTTCGTTAATTGGGTTTGGATGGGAATATTTTAATAAATCAAACGCAGAAATAATCCTTAGAATGTAATCTTTAATTACCAATATTCACTTTTCCAGTCCACAGCTCGTGGTCTTGCGGTAGCTCTCTCGCTTCCCGCGTGCGGGGTCCCGGCGGAGCCAGGGATTTTCACCTGCCTCGTGATGACTGGCTGTTGTTGTGTTGTCTTCATCATCATCATTCATCCCCATTACGGTCGGAGGAAGGCAATGGCAAACCACTTCCGCTACGACCTTGCCTAGTCGGCGGTGCGGGTCTCCCTATGCTCCTCGGAGTATGGGACCTCATCATCCCTTTTCCACTTAGTCACCAGCCAATTGGACACATTTCTGCCAATGATGAACAAGTTTTTTGAAGCCGCCACGGAAGAAGTCGACACTCTGTTTCCGCAACCACAGTCTCACAGTTTTCTCAACGTCTTCATCAGGAGCATGATGATGTCCCTGCAGAACGTCTTTCATTATCGGGAAGAGATGGAAGTCAGATGGTGCTAAATCTGGACTGCATGGAGGATGCCGTACGGTGGTGAGATTCAGTCCCTGAAGTTCTGCTGTGGTAGCACGTGAAGTGTGTGGTTTGGCATTGTCCTGCTGCAAGAAAACATTTCACTTTTCCTTTCGGACCCTCGTTAGCCGTCGTTTCAGAGTTCGCAGTTCGTCCTGAATCAATCTGTCACCATTTTGCTTGTGAAACTCGGTGGTTGCTGTCACAGGACGTCCAAATCTTCGTTTGTCACGTGGGTCAGATGTTCCCACCTCAACATCTTTAAAGCTACTCGCCCAACGACACACAGTACTCACATCAACACAATCACCATAAACTGCTCTCATCCTCTGATGAATCTCGTTTGGGGTGACACTTTCTGCTGTCAGAATTCAATGACTGCACTTTGCTTAAATCGCACTGACCGACCGTCTGCGCAGGGTTCCTTACTTTACACTGTAACAACACAACCGGTCAATGATAAGGCTTCCTGCCAAATGGATATGACAACAGGAGTTCTCTAGTGGTTATTCCACGCACCCAAACTACAAAATTGTACGTCAGTCTGGTGATTCGACGTGTTGTGCTGCCATTCGTGGATAGCATTCCAGGGGGTGTTTTCCAGCAAGATAAGGCTCGCCCACATCCCGCTCTTATAAACCAACTCGCTCCGAGGAGTGTCGACATGTTGCCTTGGCCTGCTGCATTACCAGATCTGCCTCCAGTCGAGCACATATGGAACATCATTGAATGATAAGTCCAACGTCATCAACAAATAGCTTTAACCGTTTCTGTACTGACCGACCAAGTGCAACAGGCGTGGAACTCCATCCAACAAACTGACATCCGCCACATGTACAACAAAGTGCATGGATGCTTGAGTGCTTACATTCAACTTACATTACTCCCGTATCTTGAATTCTATTGAAATAATAAAGCTATTTGATTTCATCTTCATTTTATATTGTAGTGCATAACCCTATATTCTTACACTAATGAAGCTTTTTGAATATTTTTGGCCTTTTAAATTATTTGGAAGTAGCCAATTTCGTGATGCGACGATCGGGCATGCAAGCGCTCTATCGTTTTCTCGCTTCAACGTTTGTAAGTCGAACCTGCACTCTATGTTCTTAAACGAACTCTAATTATTATTATGCAAACTATTTCCTTGCACTTATACAATTAACAACGACAAGGTTTCTAGACTCCAAGCTCGCTGAATTCTAACGACGACTTCTAGGTCTGCAGGTAATTGTTTTATGAGAATGAAATCAAACGCAAATGAGTAAAAGTAAAAAAAATCTCTTACACAATCTCTTAAGCAGTAAGAAAAAAGTAAAAGAACTAATATCTTCTTTCTGCTTTTATGATCACGCATTTTAGTTTCTTGGTGGCGTTATAATAGATCCCGTCTTTCGATAACATTTTACTATCACGAATAAATTTAAAATAACTATCCATACTGGGATATGCGGATTTGATCCGTAGTCCTGAATTATCATACGTTTTCAACCGCCAGTCATTCAGTATCACATTGCTCACTTTTTCCTCTTTGTAATGACAACTATTTCAGTTTACGCATTGGAATATAACTTATAGATCATGAACATGTAAAACTGCCGTATAAAACTAGCTTTTCTGCAACTACCGGGTGATAAAAAGTCAGTATAAATTTGAAAATTGAATAAATCACGGAATAATGTAGATAGAGAGATACAAATCGACACACAATCTTCGAATGACATGGGGTTTTGTTAGAACCAAAAAAATACAAGAGTTCAAAAAATGTCCGACAGATGGCACTTCATCTGATCGGAATAGCAATAATTTGCATAACAAAGTAAGAGAAAGCAAAGATGAGGTTCATTAGAGGAAATTCTCAATATATCCACCATCATTCCTCAACAATAGCTGTAGTCGAGGAATAATGTTGTGAACAGCACTGTAAAGCATGTCCGGAGTTATGGTGAGGCATTGGCGTCGGATGTTGTCTTTCAGCATCCCTAGAGATGTCGGTCGATCAGGATACACTTGCGACTTCAGGTAACCGCAAAGCCAATAATCGCACAGACTGAGGTCTGGGGACCTGGGAGGCCAAGCATGACGAAAGTGGCGGCTGAGCACACGATCATCACCAAACGACGCGCGCAAGAGATCTTTCACGCGTCTAGCAATATGGGGTGGAGCGCCTGGTTCTAATAAAACCCCATGTCATTCCAAGCATGTGTGTCAATTTTTACCTCTCTATCTACATTATTCAGTGGTTTGTTAAGTTTTCAAATTTATACTGACTTTTTGATCACCCGGTATATTTGCGCTTAAATACGTTACTCCGTGTACCATAACAAAATGTTACCGATATCAACGTCATCTCCGTACCAGGTTGAGAAGTCTTCTCCATACTTTCCAAAACACGTAACACTTCCCGTCCATCTCTGTTCAGAAATACAATTTCTTCGGCTTCAATAAATTGTCGCAGAGTTGCTATGTAAGGAATTTCTTTATTATTGGAAGTTCTTCATAACTGCCGTGTCCCCAGTTTCAGTCGTTCTTTCAGTACAGTAGAGAGGAGCACGTTTCCGCCTCATCACAGAAGGAACGGTGTCTGAAGTGCAAGAGGGCTGCCAAGCGTAACAGCGATAGCGGAAGCTGCAGGGGCGTGCCTCCGGCATTCCATGCCGTAAATGTTCATTACGGGGACTGCCGATACGGCGAGCCGGTCCGGGCCGGCCTGTGCTCCTATTTCTTCATCGCGGCGCGGCTGTCGCTCTGAGCTGCCGCGTGCCCGCCTCTCCTGCCGCCGACAGAAGCGGCCGCCGCGTCATGCAAAACAGAACAGGCGCTGGAGAACGCTTCCAGAGCGGCGCGCATTTCGCCGAGCGACTCTGCGGGCTTTATCACTGAGCCCTCTCCGGCAAACTACGGGCGCGCGCACATCTATATTCTCGCTCCCCGTCTCTCTCTCTCTCTCTCCACCCTCTAGCAAAATGCCCCGGCAATTTTCATCTCAATTGACTGAAAGCAAAGCCGCAATCAAAAGTTGGCCGTGCTGAGTTACCGGTCGCTTGCGTCCCTGCGACGCACATTGCCGCAAATTGCCTCTGCGACCTCTATGACTGCGAGATGTTCAAAATAATAAGTCGACTCAACTGTCGGGACACGTGCGACATTTTCAGCACTCCGACAAAGTAAATTAGCTCATTTACGACTTACTCCTGCTCTTCCATAGCTCCTCCCGCCCCTCTCACTCCCTCTTTCTATTGCGACTCCTGATCTTGTTTGAGCTTCCAATTCTTCTTCTTCTCTTCTCTCTCTCTCTCTCTCTCTCTCTCTCTCTCTCTCTCTCTCTCTATTTCTCTCTCTCGCTCCCTGTACCCTCTTGTACTGTGTCTACCGAAGTGGCACATTGTTTAAAGGCTTGTAATTTAAAGGAGCAGGGATCAAATTTCCGTTCTGCCCAGACAATACCCCGAATTTGAACTAGGGTGTGGGGCATTCACGTTACATCTACAGCTACATTAGTACTACATAAGCCACCTGACGGAGTGCTGCGGAGAGTAATTCTGGTACCACTAACTGATCCCTCATTCCCTGTTCCACTCTCTAATTTCTCGAATTTTCTCAACCTGGTCATTTCGCGACATGTACGTGGGAGGAAGGAATACGTTGTCTGACTATTCCTGGAAAATGCTCTCTCTAAACTTCAGTAGTAAATCTCTTCGTGATGCACAACGTCTCTCTTCTTCCGCCTGCCAATGGAATTTGTTGAGCATTTCTGTAACGCTCTCGCGTCGACCAAACGATTCCGTGACAAAATATGCCGTTCTTCGTTCGATCTTCTCTGTCTCTTCTATCAGTCCTACCTGATAAGGGTCCCAAATTGATGAACAATAGAGAGTCGGTGGAACGCCTGGTCAGCCACTTCTTCCGTGGAAGAGTTACATTTCCTCGAGATTCTTTCTATCAATCTCAGTCTGGCATCTGCTTTTTCTGCTATTTGTCTTATGTGTCATTTCTCTTAAGGTCGCTCTGGGTAGTTACTCCTAGATTTTTTACGGTAGATACTGTTTCCAGCAATTTGTCATCAATAGTTTTACAGCAGTGGATTTTTTTTCTTACGCATGCGCAATTCGTTACATTTATTTCAGTTCAGGAGCAACTGCTAGAGACTGCACCATTCATCAACCCTTCGCAGGGCATTCTAAAAAATCGATACTGTCTTCTGGCGTTGCTACTTTCCTATAGCCAACCTCATCATCTGCGAACAGCTTCCGCCGCTTGTACACATTGTAAAGAGTAACAGCCCTAACACAATCCCTTGGGGTACTCCGGGAATCTGTCGATTTTCTTCAGTTAAGAGCGACGTGTTGATTTCTATCTGCGAGGAAGTCTTGAATCCAGTCGCAGATCTGTTGCGATACTCAGTAAGTCGTACTTGTTTCTCGCTGAACGGCAAGTTAAGGAACACGGCATCAAATTGTTCAAATGGCTCTGAGCTCTATGGGACTTAACATCTGAGGTCATCAGTCCCCTATAACTCAGAACTACGTAAACCTAACTAACCTAAGGACATCACACACATCCACGCCCGAGGCAGGATTCGAACCTGCGACCGTAGCGGTCGCGCAGTTCCAGACTGAAGCTTACGTCTATTACGGGTATATAAAGTAAAGGGAGAGGGTGACATATAGGTAGATTTGCCAAAGTCTTTATTAGCATTTTCAGTAACATGATAGGTTCCGTAGGCGATGACATCTCGGTCCACGAAGCTCTCCAGGCCGGATACATTTGGAACTCCTGATCCACCTCGTACAATAGCGACCACACTGGCCGGAAACACGGCATCAAACAGAGATCTCATGTAACAAGTGGACGGGCGGAGAAAACGAAGAACTATTTCCTACAAATTGTAACTGGAAACTATTGGATAGCATACTAATGCTACCACTTCATAATACGTAACCTACTATATAAATAGGGAGAATGAGGTTTTAGTGAGATTTGTACATACTGCTTTTCTGTCAGGTAGTTAACAATCAGATATTCGTACATGCGAATACTTGCTCTATTCACAAGTTTAGTATCTTTCGACATTGACTGATAACACTGTAAGAAAATGGTATTCTCAATGTGCAAAGCTACTGGTAGCTTTTAGAACTCAGAGCCGTCTCGCATTTTTAGTACCAAGGAGTAATAGTTTTGAGATTTCACGACAAATGGCTGTGCTTCACCGCCACGTCACCCGTCGCTTGACTCAGTTGAGTAAGTGACCGTTGACTACTCAGTGTAGCGGCAGCCGCCGAGCCGAGAGCAGAGCAGCAGATCAGCAGCAGCAGCACTTGTGTGATAAACTGTCAATAGATTTAGTCTGGTTTCTTTTCACGTGCTTCTGCAAAGAAGTAAACTATACGTGTATATTTTACTATGTAGCCTAGTGGTTAGAAAATTAATCGTAGTTTTTGTTTTTACGTAAATCTTGTGAATATCCTTGTGTAGGGCGGCTTTCTAGTGTAAATTTTTCCGTCACGAGGAACTCCGTCATAACACTAAGTTTTAATTTTGTGCTAGTAGACAACACACAGTTTAGATCAGCGCAATCTAGTTTGAATATTTATCCCGTGTAGTAACTTTTCGGCAAACAGAATTTCTAATAACAGGTATCTGCAAATACATCAACTTCAGTAGAGAAATTTATTTCTGTTTAATAGCTTACGCTCTCAGAGTACAGTGAGAAATCTGCACAAAAACTTTTAGTGTTACTTTCTTCTCCTTTGGTATATTTTCAAATTCAGTGGCGCCCTTTGAGACCTTATATCTATTTTATACACAGTGTGATATGGCTATGGACTGTGCTTGTTGTGAGCGGACACAAGGAGAGTTGTCTTCTGTACGTAAGCAGCTAGAAGCTACGTTGGCTACCGTCGACAAGCTTCTAGCTAATGCTCAAAAGTTGCGGTGGCGTCGGGGCGCCAGTGACGAGATCTGCGACACCTTTGGTGCCACTGGAATCCCCTGGTGACCCGGACATCGCTGCGGCTCCTGATACGCAAAATTTGAGCGATCCGTCCTCACTCCAGAGTGGGTGGCAGAGAGTGGTGGGTTCGCGTGTCACTGGACGGAAGGCGAAAGAGGGAGCAGGCTGTGCGGCTGGCTCCCAAAGTCTTAGCAACAGTACGAGGAGCTACACAGTGTTGACGATAACTCTGAGCCAGCGCGGGATGCTTCTCCTGTTGGGCCAGTGATCGATTTTCCTGCCCAATCCGGACAAGTACAGGGTGGGTATGGTTGTCATTGGGAGCCTCAATCTTAGGCGGGTGATGGAGCCCCTCAGGGAGATAGCAGGTAAGGCGGGAAAGAATTCCAGTGTGCATTCGGTATGTCTACCGACTGGTCTCATCCGTGATATGGAGGAGGCCCTGCGGGTGGCTATCAAGCGCACTGGGTGCAACCGGCTGTATCTAGTGGCACAGGTCGGCACTAATGACTCCTACCGCATGGGTTCTGAGACCATCCTCGGCTCCTTTCGGCAGCTGGCAGATTTGGTGAAGGCAAATATCAACACATGCAGGGTGCAGGGTAAGCTGTCTATTTGTGGCATCGTACCTAGGGCTGCTCGCGGTCCTCTGTTTTGGAGCAGAATAGAAGGTCTAAACCAGAGGCTCAGACAACTCTGCGACGGTATCGGATACGAATTTCTCGACCTCCGTTATCGGGTGCAGAATTGTAGCGTTCCCCTTAAACAGGTCAGGCGTGCACTACACGCAGGAAGCGGCTACTAGGGTAGCGGAGTACGTGTGGCGTGCACATGGGCTTTTTTAGGTTGGTGAACCCCTCGCTTGCGATCAAAGACGATTTGCCAGTTAAATTAGCCACAGTGAACTCCGAGAATCTTGGTCCTCGCAGATCAGAGATAGAAAATATTAACATGATTTTAGTAAACTGCAGGAGCATCCAAGGAAAGGTCCCAGAATTAGACCGCTTACTGAAGATTACAATGCACAGATAGTATTGGGAACAGAAAGCTGGTTGAAACCAGATGTCAGTGATAATGTAATCCTAAGTTCAGATTGGAATGTTTATCGTAAGGATAGGTTAGTCGTCAATGGTGACGGCGTGTTTATTGCTGTAAAATGGAAATGGCGTGTGACGAGGGCCTCCCGTCGGGTAGACCGCTCGCCTGGTGCAAGTCTTTCGATTTGACGCCACGTCGGCGACTTGCGCGTCGATGGGGATGAAATGATGATGATTAGGACAACACAACACCCAGGCCCTGAGCGGAGAAAATCTCCGACCCAGCTGGGAATCGAACCCGAGCCCATTGGATTGGCAGTCTGTCGTGCTGACTTTGGTGTCACCGCCAGACACTACACTTGCTAGGTGGTAGCTTTAAATCGGACGCGGTCCATTAGTACATGTCGGACCCGCGTGTCGCGACTGTCAGTAATTGCAGACCGAGCGCCACCACACGGCAAGTCTAGAGAGACGTACTAGTACTCGCCCTAGTTGTACGGACGACTTTGCTAGCGACTACACGTACGAAGCCTTTCTCTCATTTGCCGAGAGAGACAGTTAGAATAGCCTTCAGCTAAGTCCATGGCTACGACCTAGCAAGGCGCCATTAACCATATCTGAGAGTCTTACTTGTATCATCAAGAATGCTGTATACAAATGATGGATTAAAGTTAAGTATTCTAGCAGCTACGTACTTTTCTTTATAGCATTCATTACGTATCCTGTTTCAGACCTCACGCCCATCTGCGTGAGCTTAATGCGTGCATTTCGGTTACTTCCGAGTGGCGTGGCTGTCTTGCTACGCCACAACACTGACCACGCAGCTACCGGGGCGGACGTTTATTGCTGTGAAATTGAGTATCAAAGAACGGCCAACAATGGTGATCGGATGCTTTTATAGACCACCTTGGTCAGGATTTGTAGTTGTAGAGCGCTTCAGACAGAACTTGCAGAATATTAGCAATTTTCCTCATCATGCTATTGTAACAGTTGCGTTCAAAAAGAAACGAACCTGTATGTCAGAAGTACTGACCCTGGCTGTTGTTGAGACACTTCTCCAGCTGTGACATCAGGCGATGAATGGCTGTCTCATAAAATTCCCGGGGTTGCGATGTTAACCAGTTCTGCATGTTGAGCTGGACGTTGTCGTCGAGGTGAATCTTTTGCCTCTCAGTACCTTTTTGTAGTTGTTGTGGTCTTCAGTCCGGAGACTGGTTTGATGCAGCTCTCCATGCTACTCTATCCTGTGCGAGCTTCTTCATCTCCCAGTATCTACTGCAACCTACATCCTTCTGAATCTGCTTAGTGTATTCATCTCTTGGTCTCCCTCTACGATTTTTACCCTCCACACTGCCCTCCAATGCTAAATTTGTGATCCCTTGATGCCTCAAAACATGTCCCAACCGATCCCTTCTTCTAGTCAAGTTGTGCCACAAACTTCTCTTCTCCCCAATCCTATTCAATACCTCCTCATTAGTTACGTGATCTACCCACCTTATCTTCAGCATTCTTCTGTAGCACCACATTTCGAAAGCTTCTATTCTCTTCTTGTCCAAACTAGTTATCGTCCATGTTTCACTTCCATACATGGCTACACTCCATACAAATACTTTCAGAAACGACTTCCTCACACTTAAATCTATACTCGATGTTAACAAATTCCTCTTCTTGAGAAACTCTTTCCTTGCCATTGCCAGTCTACATTTTATATCCTCTCTACTTCGACAATCATCGGTTATTTTACTCCCTAAATAGCAAAACTCCTTTACTACTTTAAGTGTCTCATTTCCTAATCTAATTCCCTCAGCATCACCCGACTTAATTTGACTACATTCCATTATCCTCGTTTTGCTTTTGTTGATGTTCATCTTATATCCTCCTTTCAAGACACTGTCCATTCCGTTCAACTGCTCTTCCAAGTCCTTTGCTGTCTCTGACAGAATTACAATGTCATCGGCGAACCTCAAAGTTTTTACTTTTTCTCCATGAATTTTAATACCTACTCCGAATTTTTCTTTTGTTTCCTTTACTGCTTGCTCAATATACAGATTGAATAACATCGGGGAGAGGCTACAACCCTGTCTTACTCCTTTCCCAACCACTGCTTCCCTTTCATGCCCCTCGACTCTTATAACTGCCATCTGGTTTCTGTACAAACTGTAAATAGCCTTTCGCTCCCTGTATTTTACCCCTGCCACCTTCAGAATTTGAAAGAGAGTATTCCAGTTAACATTGTCAAAAGCTTTCTCTAAGTCTACAAATGCTAGAAACGCAGGTTTGCCTTTTCTTAATCTCTCTTCTAAGATAAGCCGTAAGGTCAGTATTGCCTCACGTGTTCCAACATTTCTACGGAATCCAAACTGATCTTCCCCGAGGTCGGCTTCTACCAGTTTTTCCATTCGTCTGTAAAGAATTCGCGTTAGTATTTTGCAGCTGTGACTTATTAAACTGATAGTTCGGTAATTTTCACATCTGTCAACACCTGCTTTCTTTGGGATTGGAATTATTATATTCTTCTTGAAGTCTGAGGGTATTTCGCCTGTCTCATACATCGTGCTCACCAGATGGTAGAGTTTTGTCATGACTGGCTCTCCCGAGGCCACCAGTAGTTCAAATGGAATGTTGTCTACTCCCGGGGCCTTGTTTCGACTCAGGTCTTTCAGTGCTCTGTCAAACTCTTCACGCAGTATCATATCTCCCATTTCGTCTTCATCTACATCCTCTTCCATTTCCATAATATTGTCCTCAAGTACATGGCCCTTGTACAAACCCTCTATATACTCCTTCCACCTTTCTGCCTTCCCTTCTTTGCTAAGAACTGGATTGCCATCTGAGCTCTTGATATTCATACAAGTGGTTCTCTTCTCTCCAAAGGTCTCTTTAATTTTCCTGTAGGCTGTATCTATCTTACCCCTAGTGAGACAAGCCTCTACATCCTTACATTTGTCCTCTACCCATCCCTGCTTAGCCATTTTGCACTTCCTGTCGATCTCATTTGTGAGACGTTTGTATTCCATTTTGCCTGCTTCATTTACTGTATTTTTATATTTTCTCCTTTCATCAATTAAATTCAATATTTCTTCTGTTACCCAAGGATTTCTATTAGCCCTCGTCTTTTTACCTACTTGATCCTCTGCTGCCTTCACTACTTCATCCCTCAGAGCTACCCATTCTTCTTCTACTGTATTTCTTTCCCCCATTCCTGTCAATTGTTCCCTTATGCTCTCCCTGAAACTCTCCACAACCTCTGGTTCTTTCAGTTTATCTAGGTCCCATCTCCTTAAATTCCCACCTTTTTGCAGTTTCTTCAGTTTCAATCTGCAGTTCATAACCAATAGATTGTGGTCAGAATCCACATCTGCCCCAGGAAATGTCTTACAATTTAAAACCTGGTTCCTAAATCCCTGTCTTACCATTATATAATCTATCTGATACCTTTTAGTATCTCCAGGATTCTTCCAGGTATACAGCCTTCTTTTATGATTCTTGAACCAAGTGTTGGCTATGATTAAGTTATGCTCTGTGCAAAATTCTACAAGGCGGCTTCCTCTTTCATTCCTTCCCCCCAATCCATATTCACCTACTATGTTTCCTTCTCTCCCTTTTCCTACTGACGAATTCCAGTCACCCATGACTCCTTTTTAAGGAGACCTAAAATGGCATAATCACAGGGAGAGAGGTCCGGACGGTGTGGAGGGTGGCCAAGAACCTCCCATTTGAATTTTTGCAACAGTGCCGCGGTTGCGTTGGTCGTATGAGGCTTTGCATTGTCTTAGAGCAGAATGACCCCAACGTGTGAGATTGCCTGGTCGCTTTGTTTTGATCGCTTGGCGAAGGGTGGTCAACGTTTTCGCATAACGCTGGGCATTCACTTTTCTCCCGTGCTGCGCGAAGTGTATCAGAGGGGGCCCATCTTGGACAAAGAAGAACGTCAGCATAACCTTTCCTGCACTCGTGTGAATGACCTTGGCTTTTTTTGGTGGCGGTGATCCCGGATGCTTCCAATGGAGACTTTGTAGTTTTGATTCTGGTTCGAAGTGATGACACCATGACTCATATCCAGCCATCACTCGTGCCCGAGCATAACGCTGCAGGTGAGCAAGACAGTGGGCCATTCGACATGCTTCCTGGTGTGATTGAAGACTGTGGGGTACCTATTGGGCGCACACTTCGTGCATGTGCATTCGTTCCTTCATGATAGCGTGAACACTTCCGACGATCAATCCTACCACGGTGGCTTTGGCTTTCACTGTCACTCGGCAGTCCTGGGTAATGAGTGCGTCCACCAGCTGGACGATGTCATCGGTAATGCAGTGTGGTGCTCCAGACTGTGCATCATCGGCTAAGGACACTCGTCCTCCCTTAAGCGCTTGTGCCTTGCCTTGACCCTTGTAACGGCCAGGCAGTGCTCGCCGTACACTTGCGACATTCGTCGATGAATGTCTGTTTCCCTACTCCTTCCGCTGTCAGAAAACGAACAACACCTCTTTGCTCGTCTATTGACACCTCCATGTCACTGTTAGCAATGCGACTGGCAGCGTTGAACGATTGATGCATGCTGCTGCTAGCTTTGTTAGTGATGTGCACGCGTGCCCTCTAGCGAGATGAACTTCCACGGCTGTGAACTTCCACGCTCTGGTCGGAACTACACCTCGTTAAACACGCCACGATATTCCTCTCCTGTCACCGGTTTGCGCATTCCAGACTCCGGCTCGTTTCTTTTTGAAGGCCCCTTATAATCGGGGGTGATTTCAACTTGCCAGGTATAGATTGGAAGTGTTATACCATCAAAACTGGTGTCAGAGACAGGGAACCGTGTGGCATTTTTCTGGATGTCTTGTCCGAAAATTACCTTGAGCAGATAGAGAACCAAGCTAAGAGGGTAACGTCTTAGATCTCCTAGCAAGAAACAGATCTGAACTTTTCGAATGAATTAACGTAGAAGAACGTATCAGTGGTTATAAGGCTGTGACAGCATCTATGACGACGGGTCCTACAAGGAATGTTAAGAAACATACGAAGATATATTTGCTCACCGAGGCTGACACGATACAAATTTCAGAACTTCTCAGCAGTCAGCATCAAATATTCGGTGATGAGGACGAAGATGTGAATAACAAACGGAAAAAATTCAAATGCATCGTTCAATATGCCCTAGACAAGTACGTTCCGAGTAAGGTTTTAAGAGACGGGAAAGATCCACCACGATTTAATAGCCGTGTTAGAAAAGCGCTACATAAACAAAGAGAACTTCATCTCAAATTCAAGGCCGCGCGGAGCGGCCACGCCGTTTGAGGCGCCATGTCACGGATTGCGCGGCCCCTCCCGTCGAAGGTTCGAGTCCTCTCTCGGGGATGGGTGTGTGTGTTGATCTTAGCAGAAGTTAGTTTAAGTAGAGTGTAAGTCTAGGGACAGATGACCTCGGCAGTTTGGTCACTCAAGAATACACGCACATTTGAACATTTTCTCAGATTCGAGAGAAATAAAAACCTTGCTGACAAACAAAAGCTGAAGGAAGCGAAAATAAGCGTAAGGAGAGCAATGAGAGAAGCGTTCAATGATTTTGAAAGTAAGACGTTGTCAACCGACCTGAGTAAAAAACCTAAGAGATTTTGGTCGTATGTAAAATCAGTAAGTGGGTCAAAATCATCTATTCATTCTCTCAGCGCCAACAATGGCACCGGAACGGAAGAAAACAGAGAGAAGGCCGAAATTCTAAATTCGATCTTGCGAAATTGTTTCATCGCGGAAGATCGTAGTACGGTCCCTCCTTTCGATCCTCGTACGAACGTCGAAATGGCATATATTGAGATAACCGATCGCGGAATTGAAAATCAGCTACAGTAGCGGAAAGGCGGCTGGACCAGGTGACATGCCTATAAGGTTCTATAAAGATTACGCGAAAGAACTTAGCAGTAATTTATCGTAGATCGCTTGAGCAATGAAAGGTACCTAACGACTGGAAAAAGGCGCAGATCATTCCAGATTTTAATAAAGGCCGTAAGAGCGATCTACACAATTACAGCCATATATCGTTGACGTAAACCTATTGTAGAATTATGAAACATATTTTATGCTCAAGATTTATGACGTTTTTTGGAAAATGAACATCTCCTCTATAAAAATCAACTGGAGTCCGCAAACAAAGATTCTGCGAAACTCAGCTCACTCAGTTCCTCCACGAGGTCCACAGCTTGATACCGTGTTCCTTGGTTTCAGTTAGGCATTTGACACCGTCTCGCATTGCCGTTTAATGAAAAAATACAAGCTAACGGAGTATAGGAGCAGACCTGCGACTGGATTCAAGACTTGCTTGCAGACAGAACTCAACACGTCGCTCTTAACGGAACTAAGTCCACAGATGTAAAGGTAATATCAGGAGTACCACAGGGAAGTGTGATACGACCGTTGCCGATCACAATATATACGTTAAGGGATCAAAAGTATCCGGACATCCCCAAAAACATACGTTTTTCATATTGGGTGCATTGTGCTGTCACCTACTGTCAGGTACACCGTATCAGCGACCTCAGTAGTAATTAGACATCGTGAGAGAGAACAGAATGGGGCGCTCCGCGGAACTTCAAATGGTTCAAATGGCTCTGAGCACTATGGGACTTAACATCTGAGGTCATCAGTTCCCTAGAACTTAGAACTACTTAAACCTAACTAACCTAAGGACATCACACAACACCCAGTTATCACGAGGCAGAGAAAATCCCTGACCCCGCCGGGAATCGAACCCGGGAACCCGGGCGTGGGATGCATCAGGATCCACTGCAAGTACTATCACAGTTAGGCGGGAGGTAACAAACCTTTGATTTCAATGGTCGAGCTGCTGCTCGTAAGCCACACATCAAGCCGGTAATTGCCAAACGACGCCTCGCTTGGTGTAAGCAGCGTAAACATTGGTCGATTGAACAGTGGAAAAACGTTGTGTGGATTGACGAATCACAGTACACACTGTGGCGATCCGGTGGCAGGGTGTGGGTATGGCGAATGCCCGGTGAACGTAATCTGCCACCGTGTGTAGTGCCAACAGTAAAATTGTTGTTTCGCGTGGCACTACCACAGCAAAGGCCTACATTGATGCTTTAAGCACCTTCTTGCTTTACACTGTTGAAGAACAATTCGTGGGTGACGTTTGTATCATTCAACACGATCGAGCACCTGTTCATAATGCACGGCCTGTGGCGGAGTGGTTACAAGACATTAACATCGCTGCACTGGACTGGCCTGCACAGAGTCCTGACCTGAATCCTACAGAACACCTTTGGGATGTTTTGGAACGCCTACTTGGTGCCAGGCCTCACCGACCGAACTCGATACCTCTCCTCAGTGCAGCACTCCGTGAAGAATGGGCTGCCATACCCCAAGATACCTTCCAGCACCTGATAGAACGTATGCCTGCGAGAGTGGAAGCTGTCATCAAGGCTAAGGGTGGGCCAAAATCAAATTGACTTCCAACATTACCGATGTAAGGCGCCACGAACTTTAAAGTCATTTTCAGCCAGGTGTATCGATACTTTTGATCACATAGTGCATAAATGGTATAGTAGAAGGCGTCGGATGTTCTTTAAGACCTTTCGCAGATGATGCAGTTGTCTATACCAAAGCAGCATCGCCAGAAGATAGTAAGAATTTGCAGAACGACCTGCACAGAATTCATGACTGGTGCAGACTCTGGCAGTTCACCCTGAACGTAAATAAATGTAACATATTGCGCACACATAGGGAAAAAATCCACTACTGTACAGCTACGCTATTGATGACAAACAACTGGAGACAGCGTATGCCGTAAAATATCTAGGGGTAACTTTCCAGAGTGACCTTAAGTGGCATGACAACATAAAACAGAAATTGTGAAAAGCAGTCACCAGACTCAGATTCATCGTAAGAATATTAAGGAAATGTAACTCATCCACGAAATAAGTGGCTTATAAGGCGCTTGTTCGTCCGGTTCTTGAGTATTGTTCATCTATCTGGCATCCCTATCAGGTAGGACTGATAGAGGATAGAGGATAGAGAGAGAGAGAGAGAGAGAGAAGATCCAACGAAGAGCCGCGCGTTTCGACACGGGATCGTGATGCTAAACAAACTCGACTGTCATACTTTACAAGAGAGTCGTTGTGCATCACAGAGATTTACTGTTGAAATTTCGGGACAATACTTTTCAGGAGGAGGCGGACAGAGGCTTACCGACAATCATTCTCCCCACGCACTATTCGCGAGTGGAACAGGGTTGGAGGGATCAGGTAGTGGTACCGAAAGTACCCTCCGCCACACACCATTAGGTGTCTTGCGGAATACGATGTAGATGTAGATATAGATGTCGTGTTATTGCCAGAGAGCGTCAATGAGCACACTACTTCTAACGGTAAAGTCTACTTCAGTCAACACTCACTTTAATTACGCCTACACAGTGTGATTTTTTCCACCGTTTACAAACTCCAGGGACTGATCGATGAGAGGATACCAAACAAAAAAGGTCTAACGAACTTACGTTCGGAAATGCATGGTTTCCATGCTAGAGACCATTTATTCGATCATACTTTGCTACAGAGACTGTGGTCTCAGTTACAGTATGGATGGTTTCCTGTTAGAGGAAGCTACTTTCCTTACAGGTCACACCCTAGTGCCATCACCTGCCATAGTAATTGGTAATGTTAAGTCAGATTCACTTCTCACGCTGATTCACGTTGTAGTGGATGTGATATAGTGTTGTACACAATAGATCCGTATTCGAATCGAGAATTTGCCGACATGGTGTTTACTTACGGAGAGGCAAATGGCAATGAGTGGCGGGCACCAACGTTGTTTCAGGAGACCTACCCCACCAACAACAATCACAGCATTCGATGTCTGCAACAGTCTTTCGCCATTTGTCTGAGACAGGGTCGTTTCAGGAAGCAGGAAATGATGAAAGACGTACCCAAAATTTTCGTACCCACAGTAGACCCGAGTTAGCGTTCGAGTATGAATCCAACGGGCGTTATATCCGGAGTGGTGTTGGGATGCGGATCCATAATATGCCACGTCCGGGATAGGGTTTGAAGGTGGATCCGCCACGAGTAATGTCCGGAGCGATGTTGGGATGCAGATCCACAGCATACCGCGTCCGAGTTAGCGTTCGAGTGTGATCTGCCCCGCATTATACATCCAGAGCGATGTTCAGAGGCAGATCCCTCACATGCCGCATCTGGGGTAGGGCTCGCAGGTGGACCAACCACGCGATGTGTTCTATGTTCGAAGTTGGGTCCACCAGCGGAAAGATTGGGTCCTGGGCGGCATTCCGTGACACATGCACAGACAAAGACATACAGAAAACAGAACAAAAGCACTGCAACTGTTGAGTATATGGGTGGAGATGCCTGGATGTATTCGACCACAGTGCTGTACTTTTCCGCCCGACCAAAAAAGTAGTGAATTTACGCTAGGTGTTAGCAGCTGTACTACATTTGCAAGCAGTTTTAGAACACGGAACGGGACGTGACGTCATGACCGCATGGATAGAAGTGACATAAAATTGATAAAGTTACGAAAAATGACGGAAAATACTTATATATACACCGAAATGCGGGGAAATTGAGGATGTAATTGCGTGTCTTCTGGTTGGTGCAGAAGAATTCTTGTGCTTGGGAACAAGTATGCGACAGCAAGAGGAAAACGAGAAAACGTTGACATGGAAGCATCGGGAACCAAGGAAACAGTAATTTTTTTTCGTCGGGACAGCATTCTTCTGTATGTTTATTGAGGTAATAGTAATACACATAAGTTGAGTGCTGACTTTGATGTTTTCCTGGAGAAACAGATAATCATCTGCCTGTACACTTACTTGCACCTGCGTTACAGGATGACAGAGAGTGGATGGAGTGATCGATTGAGATGGAGTTGTAACGAGGTAGGATTTAATGGTCGAATGATGATGCATTCTAGAGAGACAGGGAGATGTTGCTGCAAGTCATTTGTCCATTTTCTTCCGATGTTCTGTCAGGATGCATCAGTTGTGTGACACAGCATGCGCTCGACTCGTATACAACCTCGTGTTCTATGGTTCAAATGGCTCTGAGCACTATCCGACTTAACTTCTGAGGTCATCTGTCGCCTAGAACTTAGAACTAATTAAACCTAACTAACCTAAGGACATCACATACATCCATGCCCGAGGCAGGATTCGAACCTGCGACCGTAGGGGTCGCTCGGCTCCAGACTGTAGCGCCCAGAACCGCACGGCCACTCCGGCCGGCCCTCGTGTTCTGTGTGTGTCTTAGGGCACTGTCTACTTGAGATCGTTAACAGCAAACGTCTCGGTCATCAGAGGACTTGCATCTCATGTGTGATGAAATGTAACCATTCTGTTTCGACAAATTCCTCTAAACTAAGCAAGATTTATGCGATGTACTCCATTTCTCTGTCGAGACTTCAGTTTCATAACTAAGATGATTCTAAGTTAGCGATAGGTATTTGAGAGGCACTGAAATCCCCATGTATACATTGATACAATTGCTTGCCAAATGTCTTGTTTACAGAGTTAGTGGTGACATGACGTGTTATTTCACAAGTCAAACGCAGTTGCTATGCGTTTATCTGTTTCCTAGTAAGGAGTATTCTACGTTACTAACAACCATTTTATATAGGATTGATGTGGGCATAGTATAATTTCTGAACCATGATCGGATGTGAACAGTGGACTGGGAAGGTATATTGTGCATGTACACTCCTGGAAATTGAAATAAGAACACCGTGAATTCATTGTCCCAGGAAGGGGAAACTTTATTGACACATTCCTGGGGTCAGATACATCACATGATCACACTGACAGAACCACAGGCACATAGACACAGGCAACAGAGCATGCACAATGTCGGCACTAGTACAGTGTATATCCACCTTTCGCAGCAATGCAGGCTGCTATTCTCCCATGGAGACGATCGTAGAGATGCTGGATGTAGTCCTGTGGAACGGCTTGCCATGCCATTTCCACCTGGCGCCTCAGTTGGACCAGCGTTCGTGCTGGACGTGCAGACCGCGTGAGACGACGCTTCATCCAGTCCCAAACATGCTCAATGGGGGACAGATCCGGAGATCTTGCTGGCCAGGGTAGTTGACTTACACCTTCTAGAGCACGTTGGGTGGCACGGGATACATGCGGACGTGCATTGTCCTGTTGGAACAGCAAGTTCCCTTGCCGGTCTAGGAATGGTAGAACGATGGGTTCGATGACGGTTTGGATGTACCGTGCACTATTCAGTGTCCCCTCGACGATCACCAGTGGTGTACGGCCAGTGTAGGAGATCGCTCCCCACACCATGATGCCGGGTGTTGGCCCTGTGTGCCTCGGTCATATGCAGTCCTGATTGTGGCGCTCACCTGCACGGCGCCAAACACGCATACGACCATCATTGGCACCAAGGCAGAAGCGACTCTCATCGCTGAAGACGACACGTCTCCATTCGTCCCTCCATTCACGCCTGTCGCGACACCACTGGAGGCGGGCTGCACGATGTTGGGGCGTGAGCGGAAGACGGCCTAACGGTGTGCGGGACCGTAGCCCAGCTTCATGGAGACGGTTGCGAATGGTCCTCGCCGATACCCCAGGAGCAACAGTGTCCCTAATTTTCTGGGAAGTGGCGGTGCGGTCCCCTACGGCACTGCGTAGGATCCTACGGTCTTGGCGTGCATCCGTGCGTCGCTGCGGTCCGGTCCCAGGTCGACGGGCACGTGCACCTTCCGCCGACCACTGGCGACAACATCGATGTACTGTGGAGACCTCACGCCCCACGTGTTGAGCAATTCGGCGGTACGTCCACCCGGCCTCCCGCATGCCCACTATACGCCCTCGCTCAAAGTCCGTCAACTGCACATACGGTTCACGTCCACGTTGTCGCGGCATGCTACCAGTGTTAAAGACTGCGATGGAGCTCCGTATGCCACGGCAAACTGGCTGACACTGACGGCGGCGGTGCACAAATGCTGCGCAGCTAGCGCCATTCGACGGCCAACACCGCGGTTCCTGGTGTGTCCGCTGTGCCGTGCGTGTGATCATTGCTTGTACAGCCCTCTCGCAGTGTCCGGAGCAAGTATGGTGGGTCTGACACACCGGTGTCAATGTGTTCTTTTTTCCATTTCCAGGAGTGTATCACTCAGAACCGATGTTTTAAGGAAGTAGTTTTATCATTTTTTGTTTGTTACCATGGTTTATCGTAGAGAAACTTGCAAGAAGGATGTACGTCATGTGCTGGAAATATATTTCTTATATTGTAATGTCAACAGCGTTGCATTCCACACGACTAATAGGTCAGAAACTGAAGCGAACTAACATTATAGCCTGTTTTAAGTAAAGAACTGTGTAGCCTTAGGAGTGCATGTGTTTATGTTCTCTCTTACCAGTATCCTGCTGGTACTGACCCCAGACACTAGAAAAATACTTTAGAAATGATAGTGTAGTTGATTTACGTGAAATGCTTCGAACTCCCTCCATTGGAGCTCCATCATGCATAAAAACGGCCCGCCTCTTGTTCTTCTTAACCATCTACTACTACCTCACAACACTTTCAAACCTACTACTATACACCGATAAGGGATGCTGACCTCCTCGATGTGTGCTCATCTGGAGAAATCTTGAGCACTTGGATGGGTGCAGACTCGGAAAGCTCCATTCATTCACGAGACACGGAATGTAGCGGTCTACTCCTGGTCAGCTGCAGATTAAATCGGTAACGGTGTTGCAGGGCAGGTTGGTCAAAGACAGTGCGAGGGGATCTTTCAGTCTCTAACTTTAACCTAAGAATGCGAGGATGCCCTGTGACTCCCGTCCACATAGAGACAGATCGTAAATTACGCATTATGCTCGAGGTGCTAGAAATATGTAGCTTGCTGTCTGGTATACTTTGATGATATATATGTTCGAGAATTAACAATGAATGGAAGTACTGCACAGTCACCTATCTACATTCGCAATGGTACTCGCAAAGTAGATGATGGAGCAAACAACGACACAGGGAGCCTCTCTTGCGACTGACAGTATAGTCTTAGGGATACAGTCATCCTCCTACAGTACAGTCATTGACACTTTACATTGGTCTGTGCAAGCGTCCTCGATCACTGGCCGCCTGCTCAAATGGATCAATTTCTCTATATTTAACAAGGCCGCAACATGCGCTCGATGCCGGCACACAGATGGTATTTGTTTTCGATATATGGGAAGAGCAATATGCGACTTAACATCTGAGGTCATCAGTCCCCTAGAACTTAAAACTACTGAAACCTAACTAACCTAAGGACATCACACACATCCATGCCCGAGGCAGGATTCGAACCTGCGACCGTAGCGGTCGTGCGGTTCCCGACTGAGGCATCTAGAACTGCTCGGCCACCCCAACCGGCTATGGGAAGAGAGAGATGCGGTAAAAATCTTGACGAGTTCTCTATCGGATGAAGTTAGCAGAGTTTTTATAGTTGGTAATATTTCTCTGTTGGATGGTACGGAATAACGAAGATAGAATGTTGGTGTGATAGACTTGAATGGACCTTGAAGGAGGTAGATCTGCTTTGGACGACAATGTCTGTAAATAGTATGGTAGTGGGGTTCACTTTTGATATCAAATTGATGTGCAAATTAATTAAATTAATCAATTAATCATCCCCACCGCCGCCCACACATGCCACCTACCATGCTCACTCCCCACCCCCTGGCCATACCCTCCCGTGTCCCCGGGTGACGTCACATGTTTTTCTCAGCCTACACGTGGGCCCCAGCCTCATCACACTACCCCACCCCTCTCCCTCCCCCAACCTACTACATTGGCAGGAATTTCGACTTTTGGCCGGAATTTCGAGTTTAGGTAGCAATTCCGAATTTTCGCTGTAGATAACAATTGTCAGTTCAGAGGACGTAATATTAACGGAAATTAATCATGGTAATTGTTTATAAAACGGGAATAGGTGGTAGAAATCGGAAAAAATTCAGAGAACGGGAAATCAGAGAATTATTCTCTGAGAAGGATATAATTTGCATTTCATACTCTTGATTAGCTTCTGATTGCTTCATTACTTCGTATACTGCAACCGCAAAGTCATTAAGATTCTCCAAGGTGCTCGTTTTCACATAGCCATTCCTTTTAGCAATGCTTATACGAGAAATGATATAACCACTAAGCTGTGAGTAATGTAAGGGGCATACACCGTCTTCTAACTAAAATAGATTTTAACTGCTAAACTAAAGACTCTGTATCGGTGGAACAGACTGTGTACAATTGTGAGCTAAGAACAAAGTTATGCCGTTATTACTTTTTGCCGGCATACATAGTGTCCTTTCACCTGTAAGACATGAGAGTCCATAACCGAATCTCTATGAGATGCCTGGACGATGTAATTTATGGAACAGTACATTAACTTGGACGCTGTCATAAACTTGTGATATATCTGCAAATATGACGGGTATCACTTTACATTCGCCAAACCCCGTTGACATGTACTCACCAGGACCGCGAGAGTATCAAGACAATTGTTCCAAATGTGGCGAACAGTTATTATTATCTACTCACAATTCAAACCATGTTTGACGTCAAGCACTCACCCTGTACAGTGACGTCGCGCGGGGTAGCCGCGCGGTCTTGGACGCCTTTTCACGATCCGCGCGGCTCCCCACGTCGGAGGTTCGAGTCCTCCCTCGGGCATGAGTGTGTATTTGGCCTTAGCGTAAGTTAGTTTAAGTTAAAGTAAGCAGTGCGTAAGCTTGTTGTTGTTGTTGTGGTCTTCAGTCCTGAGACTGGTTTGATGCAGCTCTCCATGCTACTCTCTCCTGTGCAAGCTTCTTCATCTCCCAGTACCTACTGCAGCCTACATCCTTCTGAATCTGCTTAGTGTATTCATCTCTTGGTCTCCCTCTACGATTTTTACCCTCCACTGTGCCCTCCAGTACTAAATTGGTGATCCCTTGATGCCTCAGAATATGTCCTACCAACCGATCCCTTCTTCTGGTGAAGTTGTGCCACAAACTCCTCTTCTCCCCAATTCTATTCAACACCTCCTCATTAGTTATGTCATCTACCCATCTAATCTTCAGCATTTTTTTGTAGCACCACATTTCGTAAGCTTCTATTCTCTTCTTGTCTAAACTACACTCCTGGAAATGGAAAAAAGAACACATTGACACCGGTGTGTCAGACCCACCATACTTGCTCCGGACACTGCGAGAGGGCTGTACAAGCAATGATCACACGCACGGCACAGCGGACACACCAGGAACCGCGGTGTTGGCTGTCGAATGGCGCTAGCTGCGCAGCATTTGTGCACCGCCGCCGTCAGTGTCAGCCAGTTTGCCGTGGCATACGGAGCTCCATCGCAGTCTTTAACACTGGTAGCATGCCGCGACAGCGTGGACGTGAACCGTATGTGCAGTTGACGGACTTTGAGCGAGGGCGTATAGTGGGCATGCGGGAGGCCGGGTGGACGTACCGCCGAATTGCTCAACACGTGGGGCGTGAGGTCTCCACAGTACATCGATGTTGTCGCCAGTGGTCGGCGGAAGGTGCACGTGCCCGTCGACCTGGGACCGGACCGCAGCGACGCACGGATACACGCCAAGACCGTAGGATCCTACGCAGTGCCGTAGGGGACCGCACCGCCACTTCCCAGCAAATTAGGGACACTGTTGCTCCTGGGGTATCGGCGAGGACCATTCGCAACCGTCTCCATGAAGCTGGGCTACGGTCCCGCACACCGTTAGGCCGTCTTCCGCTCACGCCCCAACATCGTGCAGCCCGCCTCCAGTGGTGTCGCGACAGGCGTGAATGGAGGGACGAATGGAGACGTGTCGTCTTCAGCGATGAGAGTCGCATCTGCCTTGGTGCCAATGATGGTCGTATGCGTGTTTGGCGCCGTGCAGGTGAGCGCCACAATCAAGACTGCATACGACCGAGGCACACAGGGCCAACACCCAGCATCATGGTGTGGGGAGCGATCTCCTACACTGGCCGTACACCACTGGTGATCGTCGAGGGGACACTGAATAGTGCACGGTACATCAAAACCGTCATCGAACCCATCGTTCTACCATTCCTAGACCGGCAAGGGAACTTGCTGTTCCAACAGGATAATGCACGTCAGCATGTATCACGTGCCACCCAACGTGCTGTAGAAGGTGTAAGTCAACTACCCTGGCCAACAAGATCTCTGGATCTGTCCGCCATTGAGCATGTTTGGGACTGGATGAAGCGTCGTCTCACGCGGTCTGCACGTCCAGCACGAACGCTGGTCCAACTGAGGCGCCAGGTGGAAATGGCATGGCAAGCCGTTCCACAGGACTACATCCAGCATCTCTACGATCGTCTCCATGGGAGAATAGCAGCCTGCATTGCTCCGAAAGGTGGATATACACTGTACTAGTGCCGACATTGTGCATGCTCTGTTGCCTGTGTCTATGTGCCTGTGGTTCTGTCAGTGTGATCATGTGATGTATCTGACCCCAGGAATGTGTCAATAAAGTTTCCCCTTCCTGGGACAATGAATTCACGGTGTTCTTATTTCAATTTCCAGGAGTGTATTTATCGTCCATGCTTCACTTCCATACATGGCTACACTCCATACAAATACTTTCAGAAACGACTTCCTGCCACTTAAATCAATAATCGATGTTAACAAATTTCTCTTCTTCAGAAACGCTTTCCTTGCCATTGCCACTCTACATTTTATATCCTCTCTACTTCGACCATCATCAGTTATTTTGCTCCCCAAATAGCAAAACTCCTTTACTACTTCAAGTTTCTCTTTTCCTAATCTAATTCCCTCAGCATCACCCGACTTAATTCGACTACATTCAATTACCCTTGTTTTGCTTTTGTTGATGTTCATCTTATACCCTCCTTTCAAGACACTGTCCATTCCGTTCAACTGCTCTTCCAAGTCCTTTGCTGTCTCTGACAGAATTACAATGTCATCGGCGAACCTCAAAGTTTTTATTTCTTCTCCATGGATTATAATACCTACTCCGAATTTTTCGTTTGTTTCCTTTACTGCTTGCTCAATATACAGATTGAATAGCATCGGGGTGAGGCTAGAACCCTGTCTCACTCCCTTCCCAACAACTGCTTCCCTTTCATGTCCCTCTACTCTTATAACTGCCATCTGGTTTCTGTACAAATTGTAAATAGCCTTTCGCTCCCTGTATTTGACCCCTGCCACATTCAGAATTTTAAAGAGAGTTTCCAGTCAACATTGTCAAAAGCTTTCTCTAAGTCCACAAATGCTAGTCTTCTAAGATAAGTTTTCTTCTAAGATAAGTCGTAGGGTCAGTATTACCTCACGTGTTCCAACATTTCTACGGAATCCAAACTAATCCTCCCCGAGGTCGGCTTCTACCAGTTTTTCCATTCGTCTGTAAAGAATTCGCATTAGTATTTTGCAGCCGTGACATATTAAACTGATATTTCGGTAATTTTCACATCTGTCAACACCTGCTTTCTTTGGGATTGGAATTATTACATTCTTCTTGAAGTCTGAGGGAATTTCGCCTGTCTCATACGTATTGCTCACCAGATGGTAGAGTTTTGTCAGAACTGGCTCTCCCAAGGCTGTCAGTAGTTCTAATGAAATTTTGTCTACTCCCGGGGCCTTGTTTCGACTTAGGTCTTTCAGTGCTCTGTCAAACTCTTCAAGCAGTATCGTATCTCCCATTTCATCTTCATCTACATCCTCTTCTATTTCCATAATATTGTCCTCAAGAACATCGCCCCTGTATAGACCCTCTATATACTCCTTCCACCTTTCTACTTTCCCTTCTTTGCTTAGAACCGGATTTCCATCTGAGCTCTTGATATTCATGCAAGTGGTTCTCATTTCCACAAAGGTCTCTTTAATTTTCCTGTAGGCAGTACCTATCTTACCCCTCGTGAGATAACCCTCTACATCCTTACATTTTTCCTCTAGCCATCCATGCTTAGCCATTTTGCACTTCCTGTCGATCTCATTTTTGAGACGTTTGTATTCCTTTTTGCCCGCTTCACTTACTGCATTTTTGTATTTTCTCCTTTCATCAATTAAATTCAGTATCTCTTCTGTTACCAAAGGATTTCTACTAGCCCTCGTTTTTTTACCTACTTGGTCCTCTGCTGCCTTCACTATTTCATTCCTCAAAGCTACGCATTCTTCTTCTATTGTATTTCTTTCCCCCATTCCTGTCAATTGTTCCCTTATGCTATCCCTGAAACTCTGTACAACCTCTGGTTCTTTTAGTTTATCCAGGTCCCATCTCCTTAAATTCCCAGCTTTTTGCAGTTTCTCCAGTTTTAATCTACAGTTCATAACCAATAGATTGTGGTCAGAGTCCACATCTGCCCCTGGAAATGTCTTACAATTTAAAATCTGGTTCCTAAATCTCTGTCTTACCATTATATAATCTATCTGAAACCTTCTAGTATCTCCAGGGTTCTTCCATGTAAGCTTAGGGGCCGATAACCTCCGCAGTTTGGTCCCATAAGACCTTACCACAAATTTCCAAATTGTACAGCTGATGTGTCGCTCCTCCTTCTAACAATGGAATTACAACTTTTATTTTGCAATCTGCAACAGTATCTTAATATATCCTAGTTTCATTACAGACTGTAAGTAGTATCCACACATAGTTATTTGATATAATTTTAGAACGAATATTATATTTGATAAAGTCTAGGCCACAAAGTGTAAGTGAACTTTGATAGCTTTCAGATGTTCCTGAAAAACAAAGAGAACGAGTAGGATCATTTGTATCAGTAGGAGATGACCTACTTCTTATGGCAGATGAGATTCTGCAATCCTATCATTCGTCAACCCAATAATATTTCCAAGTGGATTTAATGATAAAAATTAATTTTATTCAAACTTCTGTTTCTGCATTTTCTTTTTAAGGTCTTCGCAAAATCTGATTCAGAACTGTATCTTACTTTTCGTGAAACGCATTTCAAATAATTATCTAAGCACTAACTTCCTTTCATCAACTTAGTTTAAAAACACACACACACACACACACACACACACAGATATCTTTTGTTCGGGATCATTGAAATTGCCTCAGAAATAATTTACAGGTAGTTTCAATCTCCTACATTCGTCCAGTGTTTTGAGAAGTTTTCCCCTGGTCATAAGAGAAACGCCAGAAGTGAAAATCCCTTGTCAAATACTCCCAATTGGGGTCCTCTTTGCCACACTCCGAGTTCACAGGGATTTGGCTGAAAAGTAATAATTTATATAACAGTCTACGAACCTCGCATCTATATGGAGATGGGACACCACCGTAACAGAAATTCATTAAATTACCCTTTTCGCGCGATTTCAGGCATAATTTTAGGAATACTTCCGTTAATTATCAGAAATTTGAGGGAACTGTAAATCACGTCCCAACGATTCCCATCTGGTTCGGATTTGCTTTGCTCGATTCTCAGATCACTGGAATTTGGCTGAAAAAGGACAAACTGTTCAACAACCACCGGCCACGTCCATTTGAATAAGGAGCAAATCATCAACTGGACTATTTATGGATATGACTACTATCATAACCGTTGTCTTTTGTTTGGAAGTCGATTCTTTGGGAGGAATGTGATACTACTAACGGTTTTTTTTTTAACTCCTCAGTCTTCTGACAGGTTTGATGCAGACCGCCACGAATTCCTCTCCTGTGCCAACCTTTTCATGTCAGAATAGCAATTGCAACCCACCTATTCTTGGATGCCAATTTCTGGCTTCCTCTATAGTTTTACCTTCAACGACTCTCTCTACTACAATAGAAGTTAATCCTTTGAGAGTTGTCAATACTGTCTTAGGATGTAAAGGTTGGCTACAGCACGCATACACAAGCTCTGGAATCTAAGATATTGTTGTCGCGCCTTGCAGCGCACGGATTAACTAGTGGCAATTTGGAGGCCAGTGTAGTTGCCCGCCTGCTGTGGTGCGCACGTATGCTGGGCGAGGGGTCGTCGCCGAGCTGCCGTACTGCCGTGTCCGCCAGCAGCGACACAGGGTTTGGTATTTAGTTGATATTTTTTATAATTTGCAGCGCGCTTATTAATTTAAAGAAAAGGGTTTGTGTATGTGCGTAGCAGCAGACGGTAATTTTGATAATGATAGGAGTTGAATTCTTAAGGGGAAACCATTGTTAGATTAAGTATTTATTCTTTTTCATTGATTTCTTTTGTAATTGTCAGGGAATTGTTTCACTATGTATTCAATTGAGAAGTTTTCAGTCTGTCCCAAGAGTTAGATTAATTTGTAATATTGCTTCAATGCCACTGGAGGCAGATTTACAAACGAAGTGATTGTTCAAAGAGCTTCTAGCGTTTTGTTAATTGAATGAGAAATAATCGCTTTCAGAATATAGTTTTTTGTTTGGGTTATCATTTATCGAGTTTAGATTTGACCAAACCCTCTCTCTTGAATTATATGTAGTTGTAGTAAGCAGCAGCAGCAGCAGCCGCAGCAACAGCAGGAGCCGCCGTACAGAACATGCATTGCACTCAGCATGAATAATAGGTTTTTTTGTTTTTGTTAAATAATGGAATGCAGCAGATCAAGCAGTGGCAGCAGAAAGACCATGTAAGTTATTTGTTGCGCACAGGACCAATAAAAAAAGAATAAAGTTTTGGTGATCTCTGTAATAGTAAAGTTAACAAGAGTACAAGCACGAGATTTTCAGTAGAAGACACGAGATAAGAAGATAGAGCTCGCAACTTTTACCTTGATGTCTTAATAGATGTTCTATCATCCTGTCCCTTCTTCTTGACAGTGTTTTCCTTATCAGTCCACCTAATTTTCAACATTCGTCTTTAGCACCACAACTCTGATCCTTCGATTCTCTTCTGGCCCAGTTTTCCCACAGTCCATGCTTCACTACCATACAACGCTGTGCTCTGACAGTAGATTCTAAGAAACTTCTTCCTCAAATTAAGGCCTGTGTTTGATACTAGCAGACTTCTCCTGGCCAGGAATACCCTTTCTGCCAATGCTAATCTGCTTGTTATGTCGTCTTTGCTCCGTCCACCATGTATTACTTTGGTGCCTAGGTAGTAGAGTTCCTTAACTCTGTCTACTTCGTGGTCTCCAGTTCTGATGTTAAGTGTCTCTCTGTTCTCATTTCGGCAACTTCTCTTTAATTAATATTTCTCCGATTTAATCTCAGTCCATATTCTGTACTCATTAGACTGTTCATTCCATCCAACAAATACTGCAACTCTACTTCACTTTACTTATGATAGTAATGCCATCGGCGAGTCTTAACATTGATATCCTTTCGCCCTGAATTTTAATCGAACTCTTGAAGTTTTCTTTTATTTCCATCATTACTTCTTCTATTACAGGTTGAATAGTAGGGGCGAAAGACTACATCCCTGTCTTAAACCATTTTTAATCTTAGCCCTTTGTTCTTGGCCGTCCACTCTTATTGTTCCCTCTTGGCTCTTGTACATATTGTACATTATCCGTCTTTCCCTACATTCCCTCTTGGCTCTTGTACATATTATACATTGCCCATCTTTCCCTAAAGGATGTCTCTATTTTTCTAGTATTTTTCGAACGTCTGGCCCCATTTGACATTGTCGAAACCTTTTTCCGGTCTACAAATCCTATGAACGTGTCTTTTTTTCTAAGGATTAGCGAATACCAAACTGCCATCGACTGACCGAGCTCTATTTTCCTTATTACAGTCTTTATAGTGTTGTTGTGGACAATAAATAGCTTAGACAAGAAGAGAATAGAGGCTTTCGAAATGTGGTGCTACAGAAGAATGCTGCAGATTAGATGGATAGATCACGTAACTAATGAGGAGGTACTGAATAGGATTGGGAAGAAGAGGAATATGTGGCATAACTTGACTAGAAGAAGGGATCGGTTGGTAGGACATGATCTGAGGAATCAAGGGATCACCAATTTAGTATTGGAGGGCAGCGTGGAGGGTAAAAATCGTAGAGGGAAACGAAGAGATGAATACACTAAGCAGATTCAGAAGGACGTAGGTTGCAGTAGGTATTTGGAAATGAAGAAGCTTGCACGGGATAGGGTAGCATGGAGAGCTGCGTCAAACCAGTCTCTGGACTGAAGACCACAACAACAACAACAGTGTTGTTACACTCTGATGAAAAGCAGCCGGACACTTTTTTTGTAACGTGGAACTGACGATTAGAAATCACGATAGGCGGAGTTATTATCAAAGCGGACTGGGAGTACAGTTTTGCCAGAAGAGAAGAAGTAACAGCAGAATAGATGAGTCAGGAGAGGTAAGTGGCTTCGAAAGGGACTAGTCACTGACTTGAGTGAAAAATCCATCAGAGACATTTCAGCCCTTCTAAAGCTGCCCAAGACGACTGTGGATTGTGTGATTGTGAAGTGCAAACGCGAAGGAACAACTATAGCTTAATCAAGAGAAGATAGACGTCATGTACTGACGAACGGGGACTGGCAAGCATTGTGGAAGGTGGCTATAAAAAATCGCATGAGATCAATGGAAGGAATCGTTTGTGAGTTGGAAAGTGCTGCCATCAGTCCAACTAGCACAATAACTGGGCGTAGGGAGTTAAAATGAATGGTGTACAATGGGGGAGCAGCTCTTCATATGCCACACAATTCTCTAGCCAAGTGCCAGGCAACACTTGAGATGTTGTAAAGAGCGACAGCACTCGACAGTGGATGATTTGAAATGAGTGATTCGGAGTAGTGAATCACGCTTTACCTTGCAACAATCCGATGGAAGTGTTTGGATCTGGCAAATGCCTGGAGAGCCTACACCTACGGTATACGGTATGGTTTGGGTGTGGGCTCCTTATTGTGTTTGAGAAAATGGTAAATGCGGAGGAACGTGTACACGGTTTTAAGCGTTATCTGTGGTACATTGATGATGATTGTTTGTATCTGCATGGCAGAGCACGCTATCATAAAGCATTATCTATAAGGTAATAGTGTGTGGACAATAACATTCCTGAAATTCTTCACTTAAAACTTCAGGGTGGATAGGCCATGGTCGATGCATAAAAATTTCCCTAACGTTTCATCTCCGACTGCAAGATAGAATACCGATTTATCTGTGAAGGTGTCTGCCACAGTCGGAGATGAAACGTTAGGGGAAAGTTTTATGCACGGCCTGTCAACCCGCAAGTTCTAAGTTAAGTGTACCGGCCGTGAAAGCCTACACTATATTCCTGAAATTGATTGAGTTGACCAGAGTCGCGACCTGAACCCAGTGGAACAGCTTTTGGATGGGTTAAAACGTCGACACCAGAGTCCAACATCCCTACCTCCTCTGGATTCGGTTTTTGAGGAAGATTCCACAGAAATTCAGACACCTCATTGAAAGTGTCCCCAGCAGAGTCCAAGCCGTCATAGAGTCGAAGTGTGGACCGACCCCTTTTTAATTCCCAATATTAGATGTATGGGTACTCTCGATCAGATAAAATATTGGAGCCAGCCCGTTAGAGCATTTTTTCCAACCGAATTTCTTCAGGTGAGGTTCCATCTTAAAGATAATCTGATCCCAGTGTGTCATTTTTAACTATGTGAAAACGAAATAAAACCATGGTGACCCTACAGTTAGTGACGGTGAATCGTTATTATGTAATATATGATTAAAACTTCAGCAGTAGACCGTTTGCCTCATTAGCTTCGCTCCAGCACACTAAGTAACAGCAAAAGTCAGTCCAGAATGGCATGTCGCACTCGCGAACCATGCCAGCACCAAAATAACACGAAAAAAGCTGCAGAAGCAGGGAATTCCACGATGGGCTGCAATTCCAAAATTACTCATCAGTGATTTAAATGCCTGTAACAATAAAACGTGGTGCTGAAGCCATAAATCCTTGCCTATGGAGCAATGGAGGAAAGTCTTATTTCACACCTTTCCAACTTCTGGCCGAGTTAAAGTCGCAATTGTGAAAAATGATGGAAGTTCGGTGATGATTTGTGCAGTCATATCATGTTATTCCTTGTGCCACATGTTTACTCTGCAAGGTGGCATCACTGGCAAGGATTATGTGACAGTTATGACGACCATGGTAAAACACTTTTTCTATAGCAGTGATGTTCCAAGACGGTAGGGCCCTTGTTCAAAGAGATCCCATCGTTCAGGACTGGTTAAATTTATGAATATAGGGCACATGTATGCATGTATTGTATGTTAACCGGGGGCCAAGAAACGACGGAGAGGCTCTGTCCCCGCCGCAGTGGTCCACAACCCCACGACGGCTACCGCAGTCCACTCCACCCCTCCGCCTCCCCATACCGAAACCAGAAACCAGGTTTATTGTGCGGTGCGTCCCACGGTGGACCCCCCCCCCCCCCCCCCCCAGGGAACGTCTCACACCAGACGAGTGTAACCCCTATGTTTCCCTCGTAAAGTAATGGTGGTGTACGCGTACGTGGAGAACTTGTTTGCGCAGCAATCGCCCACATAGTGCAGCTGAGGCGGAATAAGGGGAACCAGCCCGCATTCGCCGTGCCACGTGGAAAACCGCCTAAAAACCATCCACAGACTGGCCGGCTCACCGGACCTCGACACAAGTCCGCCGGGCGGATTCGTGCCGGGGACCAGGCGCTCCTTCCCGCCCGGAAAGTCGTGCGTTAGACCGCACGGCCAACCGGGCGGGCTGGGCACATCTATGACATAGTTTTCATTACAATGATGTGATATACATTTTATATAGACAGTTCTATCATTAAATATTGGTGTAAATAAATATAATTCTTTAAACTTATGCAGATATGTTACATTTATTTAATTTTGTACCAAAAATAATTAATAACTGAAGTAATCAAGTAAGAGTTAAAGAAATCAGCAACAAGTATAACGTAAAGATCGTTACTTAAGCAAATCATTATAGGGATTACATGAAAAATAATGGTTTAATAATACAAAGTTATTAATGTGACGATAAAAGTAAACAAAATGTAAATTTAATAAAAAGAAAAATATATTTTGGTTCAAAGGTGAAAATGACTGGAACATGTGATCTTAGGCTTTCCCGGCGAATTAACTGTTTGTACTGTTCTCGTGTCTCCAGCCGGGTGCAGTCGTATTCAAACCATGATATTTCGACAGCGTTCCTTGCTGTCATCTTCAGGTGATACCTGCAGACTGAGCGTCTCCGCGCTGCAGAATATATTGGGGCATCAAGGATTGCCCAGTCTGAAAATCGAAGTTCAAGCCATGCGGCTACGCCTTCAATAATTAAAATTAACATTAAAACAATAGCTTTTTGGTTGTCATATTCTTTCTGCTTTTAAATGATTTAAAATACGTTAGCTGTGTGGAAATTTTTTTGTTTTTTTGTATTTTTTGTATTTTTTTTTGTTTTTTTTTTTTTGTTTTTATATTTTTTGTTTTTCTCCCTTTTTTTATTTTTTTATTTTTTTCCATTCGCTCACACATTCACACAATATATACATTGTCCTCACACATACATATACAGTTAACACATTCTCACACTCATTCATTCACCCTTGTTAAAATAAAAATAATAAATAAATAGATGATAAATACAATAAAATAAGGTTAAAAAATATTAATTAAAATAAAATAAATTTTAGTTAAAATAAATAAAATAAGAAAATAAAAATTTAAATTAAGGTAACATATTAAATTGTTAAAAAATTAAAATTATTAAAAGTGTATAAAAAAATATATACACAAGATGTGTAATCTCGTTATTCACGTAGGTCATCGGGCCATCTAGTGGAAGCCAGGTAGTGCACCCTGTGTCCAAGTTGTCGTACAAGTTCGTTATCTGACTGTTGCGTGTTTTCATAGAAGGTTTTTGCACTGGTTCTAAATCGGTCTTTCAAATAGGGTACCCCTGCGAGTTGGTGAAGCTCATTCGTTGGGAACCGGTATGGAAGATGCAGTGCTCTTTTCAGAGCACGATTCTGAATTCTTTGTAGACGTTGTATGTGGGTTGGAGCAACATTGCCCCACACGACAGCAGCGTAGTCTAAGATTGATCGCACCAGTGTGAGGTACAATATCACCCCCAGTCTTGATGGTAGTGTTGACGCTGGATTTAATAATGGATAGAGCTGTACCATTCTTCTCCTGGCTTTCTCTCGAATATCTTCTATATGAGGTTGCCATGTCAATCGCCTATCAAGGTCACACCCAAGTATTTTGCTGTTTTTGACCACGTAACTGGGGTGCCCCTTATCTCAATGGGCTGGATGTTAGGTGGAAGTGGTCTTCTACAGATTGCTATTGCCTGCGTCTTTGTGGCGTTGAAAGACAGTCGCCATTTCGTTGCCCATTCACTCAGCTTATTACATGCTTGTTGCAGTCTTGCCTGGAGGTGTGCAGCATTCATACTTCGGGAGTAAATGGCTGTATCATCGGCGTATAAGGATAGGTGTGTTCTGGCCATCGATGGTAGGTCGGATGAATACAAGATGTATAACAGTGGTCCCAGAACACTGCCCTGAGGTACTCCTGCTTTGATTGGTCTGGTGGACGATAACTCTTCAGGAGTGTTGCGTGTGAGACGGGGACCCCTATATCTAGGAGTTTATAGAGGAGTCCCACGTGCCACACGCAATCAAAGGCACGAGAAACATCCAGAAATACAGCCCCGAAGTAGTTTTTCCTTTCCATGGCGCTGAATGCTTCCTCAACGAGGCGTAGTAGCTGCTGGGTGGTGGAAAGGCCTTGGCGAAAGCCGAACTGGACGTCTGGTATCAGATGTTCTGCTTCCACATGCTGTTGAAGTCTCTTTATGTATAAACGTTCAAAAAGTTTCGATATGGCAGGTAAAAGACTGATTGGTCTGTAACTAGCAGGTGATCGAGGGTCCTTTCCTGCCTTCGGTATGGCGACAACCTCTGCATGTTTCCATGTGAGGGGGAAGTCGCCAGTTGCCAGAGTCTCATTGAACGCGGCCGCTATTATTGGTACTGCAGTAGGTGGTAATTGCTTCAACAGCTCATTAGTTAGAAGGTCTGGTCCTCCAGCCTTCTTTCCGTTTAATACTTCGAGCTGTTTTGTAACTTCTGCTGTCGTGATCGGTTGAATGTGGTCATCTTCGGCTCGACTGGCGTGGAATCTTGGAAGTCTCTCATTGACTAGGCCAATGTGGTCAGCGTCGGCAGGGTCATTCATCGGTGTGAAGTTTTTTGCGAATACATCTGCCAAAGCATTTGCTTTGGCATCTGGTTCGCTGATTATATGGTTGCCCACATGTAGTGGGGGTAACTTCTGTCCGCTTCTTAGTAGAGACTTCGTCATCTTCCAGGCCGATTGATCTTGTAATTGTAGCAGTGCAACCTTATCTGCCCAGACTTGATTCCTGTGTTTTTCTACTTCTGCCTTAATTTCTCGTTGTAATCGATTTACTAGGCGCTTTGTGCCTGGATTTCGCGTTGCCTGCCATTCTCTGAATGCTCGGTTTTTTTCCCTGATGGCTGCTATGATAGGTGGGGACAGTTGGTGAGTTTTTGGTGGGATAGGCCGTCTCGGAGGTGTGGCTTCTGCTGCAGCGTCTAGTGCTTTAGATGTAGGTATAATAGAGTGGCTTCTGCACCTGCTGTCCCTGGGTCTGGTGCATCCAGGAGGTATCTTTCAAGCAGTTGTCGATACATTTCCCAGCTGATTCCTCGAATATCAAGATAGTGTCTAGGCGGTTTATTGATGCCGACGAGGTCGACATCAAAAATGACAGGTTCGTGGTCAGATGTAAGGGCCCTTCTGATAGTGGCAGTAGCACCATTGGGAAATCCCTTAATGATGGCTATATCCAACACGTCACTCTGGCCTCTATTCGGAAAGCAAGTGGGGTCGTATGGTCCCACTATGATGGCGTGGTTTCTTTCAGCAACTCGCAGAAGACGACGTCCGCTGATGTTAGTGATGCGGCTATTCCAGTTGGTATTTTTGGCATTAAGGTCACCAGCAAGAAAAAGATTTCCTTGTTGTGACAGTAGCACTTCAAAGTCTGCTTCTTCTAGATGGCCACGGGGGGGGGGGGGGGGGGGGGGCTGTACACTGCAATCAATTGTATGCGGCCTCTTGATGTCTGGACTGCAACTGATGTGGCTTCTACTGTAGCTAATGCTGGAAGTGGCAGTTGGTGATGCATCACGGAGTTTCTTACATATACTGCTGTTCGTTCACCAGCAGTCGGCCGATACGTCCGGAAACAGCTGTAGTTGGCGACTCGTACTTGGATGTCGGGTTTCAAGTGTGTCTCGGTGACCAGGCACACGTCGATTCTTTCATCTTGGAGGAATTGACGGAACTCTCCTACTTGATTGCGAATTCCATTGGCGTTCCATGTGCACACAGTTAGCCCAAATCTAGCTACCATATTGGGTGGTGGAGGTTGGCTGTGGAATGGCCTGTAGGGCAACTTGAACTGCAGCAGAAATCTGTTGCGGAATAGTAGCCATGATAGCCTGGAGGGCATCAGTGATAGCTTTCGTCATGACTTGCATGACTGAGGTCAGATTAAACTATTGGCAAGAGGTGTTGTGTTGTGCCTGAGTTGTTGGCGGCCCGGCCCTGATTATGTGCTGCT
Source organism: Schistocerca cancellata (assembly GCF_023864275.1). Lineage (NCBI taxonomy): Eukaryota > Metazoa > Arthropoda > Insecta > Orthoptera > Acrididae > Schistocerca > Schistocerca cancellata. Next base: position 306,001,646 of record NC_064630.1, read on the forward strand.
GAGGTACAGCAATGGTCGGAGGAGGTGGAGGTGGGCGATGGGGAGTAAACTGAGTACGCCTATGGTGGTGTAGGTTGATTCTCTGTATGCCTGCAGTGGAGGCATTGGCCTTAGAGGATGAAGCATTATTGGTGTTGGTTGTTGCTACATTTGTATTTCTCCTAGCAGCTGCAATAGCAGCATAAGTGAGACCCTGGTGAGTGGTTGCCTTTTGTCTAGTCCTATAGGCTTTAATGACTTCACAGCCAAGGTAGCTAGCAGGATGAGCTTTGTTGCAACGGACACATGTGGGAGGAGTGTCTTTGTCCTTAGCGCAATCTTTGGAAGTGTGTTCTTGGCCGCACTTCACACACTTGAAGGGCATTGCACAGTGTCTGGCTACATGGCCAATGCCTTGGCATCGATAGCAGATGGTGGGGCTACGTTTACCCCGAGACTACTCAATTGTGACGTCTGTGTTGGCTATGATCTTCATTGTCAGTAATTTTCGGTTATCTGGTGTGCTGCTGAGCACTACCATAAAGAGGGGGGTGTCTTTATGATTGCCCTAATTGCACTCTGGGAATTTACCTAGGGACAATTTCGATGGCTTGCAGTTCTTCCCTCAGATCAACACACGAGAAACTGAAGGGAAACCCTCGAATGACTTTTTTGATGGGCTTGTCAGACGAATAGGTATAAAATCCCCATTGCCTTTTTGAGATTTCTTCTGTGACTTTCATAAAATCCGTAGTATTTGCGGTTTGAAGCTTATAGAGGTCTTTACCAGCTGTTCTGAATTGAAAAGGGTTGCAAAGAAGGCCCTTAATAGTTTGCAATAGTATCTTATACGCCTCCTTGAATTCAATGATGATGGGAGGAGGTTTCTGTGCTTTTGTAGAAGTCTGGGCCGTGGTAGCCAAGGTGTCACTTTGGTCGGTTGGTTCGGCGTCCATAGCCGCGAAAGAGTTGTTTGTTGATATAGGAGCAGCACTCGTAATCTTTCGGGCAGGAGCCGTCCGAGTGGCTGGAATGAATCCCTCCTCATCGGCGATGGGGCGGGACTTCTTGTGTCGGTTTTCGCTAGCTGACGAGTTTGGGGTTTTCTCGTCCGTCTTTTTCCTCTTGGCAGGTCCAGGAAGTTCTTCTGTTGGCGTAGAACACATAATAGTCGTTGGCATCAAGTCGGTAAGAAGCTTCAAGCTTTCATTTGGATCTTGCTCGGCTTGGTTGGACGTTGCATTACCAGTGTGATGCAAGTCAGTGTCTCTCTTGGCGTCGAGTTCTTGCTTCTTCTTCGAAGCGTCGGACGAGCGGGGCGCCTTACGCGTGTCAGACATAGTGCCAATAAAGGCGAAGAGAGGAAGGAAAGCTAGCCTTGGCCTCTGCGAGCGCGGGCTTGTCCCATGCGAAGGGGGCCCTGACTCGCAAAATCCCTCACTAACGGTCCTTAGATGTGCAGTGTTTTATTCCTGAAGAAATCACTGCACAACCAACAGGTACAGGAACACAAGTTGCTTCCGCGTGCGTGAAACGTGACCGCGTGACCGCCGCGTGAGCGTCTCCGCTGAATCTCCTCCCCTTTATACTCTGATCGCTCCCAACTCCTTCCCCCGCGTCATGCCGCACGCGGTGGTGGGGAGGGGCGGGCTGCTGGCTGCTGGATGCGAACTGTGGACCATCAGATGTCCTGTGGCCTTCGTCGGGCGCGGAAGTCGCTTTGGGTCGGCGCTGTGCCTTTAGTTGACTGAGTGCTGCGTTCAAGGCTTTGCTGAGGTTGAACCCGGCGTCTCTGTTGATCAGCCCATCAGCTACACGCATTTCAATCGCCTCCTTCAGAACATAGTCCCAAAAAGAGGAGGCCTGCCGTAAAATTTCCGTTTCCCCTACTCCATAGTATCTCCAGTATACATGTAATGTTCTGCAACCGCAGATTTTGTAGGCTGCTTCAGTTCAGTGTGCCTTCTGTGTTCCTGGCATCTTTCTTTGATTGTCCGTACAGTTTGTCCGATGTATGCCTTACCGCATTTACACGGAATACGGTAAACACCCGATTTGCGGAGCCCCAGGTCATCTTTTACTGTACCTAGCAGGGCACGCGTTTTCGGAGGGGGGCGGAAGACACATTTGATGTTACACCGAGCCAGAATTCTGCCGATTTTGTTGGATACTTTGCCGGCGTAAGGCAGTTACGTCATTGTCTTCTCGTCCTCTTCGTTCTCTCTCTGCTGGGTTTGTGCATTCTGCCTGGAAGCACGTCGAATTTGACTCTCGTTATATCCGCTCTTCTTGAAAACGTCCTTAAGGTGGTTAAGTTCTCGCTGTAGGCTTTCCTCATCCGGTATTACGCGGGCCCTGTGTACACCAGTGTTCGCAGTACACCCTAACGCTGTGAATGATGATGGCAGCTGGTAGCGTGCAGATATAGATCAGTATGTGTTTCTTTCCTGTATACACCGTGTCCCAAGGTGCCATCCGCTTTGCGCTTAACTAGGACGTCCAGAAACGGGAGTTCACCATTCTCTTCCACCTCCATGGTGAATTTGATGTTAGGACGCAGAGAATTCAGATGTTGGAGAAACTCTTTAAGTTTTTCTCTTCCATGTGGCCATATCAAAAATGTGTTATCAACATATCTGTAAAAGCACATAGGCTTTAGTGCTGCAGTTTCCAGTGCTTTCTCTTCGAAGTCCTCCATAAACAAGTATATCCGCTCTTGCGGATGTATGCCTTACCGCATTTACACGGAATACGGTAAACACCCGATTTGCGGAGCCCCAGGTGACAGAGGACGCCCCATGGCAACACCATCCGTTTGTTCATAATAGTTTCCATCGAAGAGAAAGAATGTTGATGTGAGGACAAATTCGAAAATATTAGTCATTGTTGGGTTGAATTTCTCCATAATCAACTTAAGAGGCTCATCAAGCTGCACCCTGGTGAAAAGCGAGACCACAGCGAAGCACACCATGAGGTCCTAATTACGGAGGCGCAGCTCCTGCAGCTGTTGAATCAAATGCACAGAATTCCTGATGTGATGCTGACATTTCCCTACGTGAAGGCTTAACTCCGCCGTCAGATGGGCTCTATGGGTTACCAAAGGTACAACAAAAAGATGTTCCTTTGCGCTCTATCGTCAGCAACATAGGCGCTCCAACGTAACAGGTCAGTGTGAGTTTCTTTCCTGTGTACACTGTGTCCCAAGGTGCCATCCGCTTTGCGCTTAACTAGGACGTCCAGAAACGGGAGTTCACCATTCTCTTCCACCTCCATGGTGAATCTGATGTTAGGATGCAGAGAATTCAGATGTTGGAAAAACTCTTTAAGTTTTTCTCTTCCATGTGGCCATATCACAAATGTGTCATCAACTTATCTGTAAAAGCATATAGGCTTCAGTGCTGCAGTTTCTAGTGCTTTCCCTTCGAAGTCCTCCATAAACATGTTTGCTACCGCTGGTGACAGGCGACACCCTATGGCAACACCGTCCGATTGTTCGTAATAATTTCCATCGAAGAGAAAGCAAACATGTTTATGGAGGACTTCGAAGGGAAAGCACTAGAAACTGCAGCACTAAAGCCTATATGCTTTTACAGATAAGTTGATGACACATTTGTGATATGGCCACATGGAAGAGAAAAACTTAAAGAGTTTTTCCAACATCTGAATTCTCTGCATCCTAACATCAGATTCACCATGGAGGTGGAAGAGAATGGTGAACTCCCGTTTCTGGACGTCCTAGTTAAGCGCAAAGCGGATGGCACCTTGGGACACGGTGTACACAGGAAAGAAACTCACACTGATCTGTTTCTGCACGCTACCAGCTGCCATCATCCTTCACAGTATGAGGGTGTACTGCGAACACTGGTACACAGGGCCCGCACAATATCGGATGAGGAAAGCCTACAGCGAGAACTTAACCACCTTAAGGACGTTTTCAAGAAGAGCGGATATAACGAGTGTCAAATTCGACGTGCTTCCAGGCAGAATGCACAAACCCAGCAGAGAGAGAACGAAGAGGACGAGAAGACAATGACGTACCTGCCTTACGCCGGCAAAGTATCCAACAAAATCGGCAGAATTCTGGCTCGGTGTAACATCAAATGTGTCTTCCGCCCCCCTCCGAAAACGCGTGCCCTGCTAGGTACAGTAAAAGATGACCTGGGGCTCCGCAAATCGGGTGTTTACCGTATTCCGTGTAAATGCGGTAAGGCATACATCGGACAAACTGTACGGACAATCAAAGAAAGATGCCAGGAACACAGAAGGCACACTGAACTGAAGCAGCCTACAAAATCTGCGGTTGCAGAACATTACCTGTATACTGGAGATACTATGGAGTAAGGGAAACGGAAGTTTTACGGCAGGCCTCCTCTTTTTGGGACTGTGTTCTGAAGGAGGCGATTGAAATGCGTGTAGCTGATGGGCTGATCAACAGAGACGCCGGGTTCAACCTCAGCAAAGCCTTGAACGCAGCACTCAGTCAACTAAAGGCACAGCGCCGACCCAAAGCGACTTCCGCGCCCGACGAAGGCCACAGGACATCTGATGGTCCACAGTTCGCATCCAGCAGCCAGCAGCCCGCCCCTCCCCACCACCGCGTGCGGCATGACGCGGGGGAAGGAGTTGGGAGCGATCAGAGTATAAAGGGGAGGAGATTCAGCGGAGACGCTCAGTCTGCAGGTATCACCTGAAGATGACGGCAATGAACGCTGTCGAAATATCGTGGTTTAAAAACGACTGCACCCGGCTGGAGACCCGAGAACAGTACAAACATGACTGGAACAGTCGTATTTGTCTCGTTAATCTACCCCAGAGTAAGTACAAAAGGACTTTTCAAGTGGTCAGTGAAGCGAGATGTCAAAAATTTCTCAAGGGTGGAAAGTTTATAATCAGCTTTCACAACAAGCAAGCGCTGATTCCTCCAAAGACCAGACAAATTATGGTATCGAAAGGAGGTCTGAGGCATTAATTTTGTGACTCTTTGCCTTCATTCAGAATGTAGAGTACATGAAGTTAAATAGTTATTTGAAATTTATTTTGTTTCGTATTCAAAGATGGAGTGTCGGGTAGAAATTACTTTTGATCGTAACAGGGACTGTGTAAAAAATACAGCTGATGAGTCCTGACAACATTTTCCATTTCGAATATAAAAATAAATAAACTACCTTCTGGCATCTAACTGCTGAGTTTATCCAAAAACTCATCATAGAAGGGATGGTTATGAAACATATTTCTCATATGCAATAGTCGCGTTTGTTACTTATGTATCAGTATTACTTGTTATTTAAATAACAACACAATGCCACGATGACTGTCCGCAGTGATGTTATAGAATCTGTAGAATCCAGCTTCTTGTCCTCGACGGCGAGTGTTCATCAGAAAAAAAATGTTCAAATGTGTGTGAAATCTTATGGGACTTAACTGCTAAGGTCATCAGTCCCTAAGCTTACGCACTACTTAACCTAAATTATCCTAAGAACAAACACACACACCCATGCCCGAGGGAGGACTCGAACCTCCGCCGGGACGAGCCGCACAGTCCATGACTGCAGCGCCTAAGACCGCTCGGCTAATCCCGCGCGGCTGTTCATCAGAGACAAGGGTATAGTCAGGATAGGACCACTGTTGTTCTCTGTGTACATAATTGATTTGGCGGACAGGATGGGTAGCAATCTGCGGTTATTTGCTGATGCTGCTGTGTTGTAAGGTAAGGTGTCGAAGTTGAGTGACTGAAGGAGGATACAAGATGACTTAGACAAAAAACGAGCAGGAAAAACAAACCCGTAAAATTCGGACACAGCATTAGTAGTATCCTGCTTGACACAGTTACGTCGTTTAAATACCTGGGCGTAACGTTGCAAAGCGATAAGAAATGGAACAAGCAAGTGAGGACTGGGGCTTAGGCGGGGAATGGGCTACTTCGGTTTATTGAGAGAATTTTAGAAAAACGTGATTTACATGTAAGGGAGACCGCATGTAGGACTCTGGTGCGGCCTATTCTTGAGTACTGCTCCAGGTAGGATTAAAGGAAGACACCGAAGAAATTCAGAGACGCACTGCTAGATTTGTTACCGATAGGTTCGAACAACAAGTGTTACGGGGATGCTTCGGCAACTCAAATGGGAATCCCTCGAGGGAAGGCGACATTCTTTTCGAGGAACACTATTGAGAACATTTATAGAACCTGCATTTGAAGCAGTCTGCCGAACGATTCCACTACCGCCAACATATACTACTGGCCATTAAAATTGCTACACCAAGAAGAAATGCAGTTGATAAATGGGTATTCATTGGACAAATATATTATACTAGAATTAACATATGATTTCATTTTCACGCAATTTGGGTGCATAGATCCTAAGAAATCAGTACCCAGAACAACTACCTCTGGCCATAACGGCCTTGATACGCCTAGGCATTGAGTCAAACAGAGCTTGGATGGCGTGTACAGGTACAGCTGCCCATGCAGCTTCAACACTATACCACAGCTCATCAAGTGTAGTGACAGGCGTATTGTGACGAGCCAGTTGCTCCGCCTAATTGGCCAGACGTTTTCAATTGGTGAGATATCTGGGGAATGTGTTGGCCAGGGCAGCAGTCGAACATTTTCTGAATCCAGAAAGGCCCGTACAGGACCTGCAACATGCGGTCGTGCATTATCCTGCTGAAATGTAGGGTTTCGCCGGGATCGAATGAAGGATAGAGCCACGGGTCGTAACACATCTGAAATGTAACGTCCACTGTTGAAAGTGCCGTCAATGCGAACAAGAGGTGACCGAGACGTGTAACCAATGGTATCCATACCATCACGCCGGGTGATACGTCAGTATGGCGATGACGAATACACGCTTCCAATGTTCACCGCGATATCGCCAAACACGGATGCGACCATCATGATGCTGTAAACAAAACCTGGATTCATCCGAAAAAATGACGTTTTGTCATTCGTGCACCTCGGCTCGTTGTTGAGTACACCATCGCAGGCGCTCCCGTCTGTGATGCAGCGTCAAGGGTAACCGCAGCCATGGTCTCCGAGCTGATAGTCCATGCTGCTGCAAACGTCGTCTAGCTGTTCGTGCAGATGGTTGTTGTCTTGCAAACGTCCCCATCTGTTGACTCAGATAAACCGCTATCGCAATAGACTACAATCCGACCTTTATCAAAGTCGGAAATGTGATGGTACGCATTTCTCCTCTTACACGCGGTATCACAACAACGTTTCACCAGGCAACGCCGATCAACTGCTGTTTGTGTATGAGAAATCGGTTGGAAACTTTCCTCATGAGAGCACGTTGTAGGTGTCGCCACCGGCGCCAACCTTGTGTGAATGCTCTGAAAAGCTAATCATTTGCATATCACAGCATCTTCTTCCTGTCGGTTAAATTTCATGTCTGTAGCACGTCATCTTCGTGATGTAGCAATTTTAATGGCCAGTAGTGTATATTGAAGTAAAAACCACAGCGATAAGTACCAGAAGTTAGGGCTCATACCAAGGCATTTAGACAGTCGTTATTCCCTGTCTATACTTGCGAGTGAAGCAGGAAATGAAATGACGTAGTGCTGCAGGGTACTCTCCGCCACGAGCCGTACGGTGGTTTGCGGATTATCTATGTAGATGTAAATATATACGAATTAACTGTACCATAAGCATTTCGCTTTGCGTGTTTATTAGGAAATATGCGTATTAGGAAATATTCAACCTGAAATGTAGATATGCAGCTAAACCAGTTATCAAAAGTGCATGGCCGATGAAAACCAGGAAACAATACGGTGAAGTGGCCACGGCTGTAGAAGCGGTAGTTTCAACACTGGCCGCTGCTCTCCGCTCGAGTAAACTTCCCCCGATATTGCCAGATACCAGCCAGCTTCCTTCCGTCTCCCTCCACCCCACCCGTCTCTCTAAATATTGACTCTCCACGAACGCAATTTTAGCTTCAAATCTGCGATAACCTCCACTGAAGTCACGCTCAAAAATAAAATTAATTTCTCTGCGTTTGCAAAAAATATTACTAATATCTCTCCACCCTTTTATTTTCATTACAGTGTCGTACACGGCTAGTGAATCACTGCCTTTCATAATACATCCTGTAATAACCAGTATTTTTTTAACCCGAACTCTTTCAACTCTTTTCTTTTAAGAATCAACTCCTGAATGATTTAACTGGAAACTATGTGCTACGTACTACCGCTCCTTTACCTGACGGATATTTTGCATGAACGGTACAACCATCACATTCGTGAAAAAAGTTCTCGGCTATAGATGGCCCAACATTAAAATGTCAAAATAACAGCCATATTGACAAACATCTAAACAAAATAGTTAGAATAGCATTTATTTCTCTCAATCAACGCAGTTAATACTTATACAGACTGACCTAAAAGTCCGTTAACATTTGAAAGTGCACTAATACACGGAGTAATGTAAGTAAAGAGGTGCCTGAAAGGACTTGGTGTTTTATTGAAACCGAAAACGAGTGCAAAAACTAACAAACAGACCGCTGTGGAGAGCAAAAAGTCAGTGGTGCCCCACGAGTACCCAGCGTCATCATGGAGTGTTAGCCATCCATTTTTTGAATTCGAGGGCATTTGCAGTGCAGGTACTTCAAAAAATGAGGGTAAAAAGACGATTGGTTGGCTAAAGAGCTGTGGGGCGACGAAGCCTATTTCACACTCCGAGTTTCTGACAACACCCACAACTGCAGAATTTGGGCTAACGAAAATCCTAGAACTGTCATGGAAACCCCATTGCAAGACAAGAAAGTCACGGTACAGTATGCATTTAATACATTAGTCATGATCAGATCCTTTTTCTTAGAGGAAATGCGTGCCGCTGATTTTCAAACTGTCAGCGTGACGGGTGAGAGGTAAGCCGACATGTTACAGAATCACTTCATCACTAGCCTGCCTGATAAACACCTGCTGGGAGGTGGCGCTTCACCCCACATTGCTGCACGTATAAAAAATTTCTTGCGCGCACATCGATTAGTGAGGATCACGTGCTGAGCTACCACTTCCGTCATGCTTGGTCTCCCAGTTTCCCAAACCTCAACCGGTCCGATTACCAGTCATGGCGTTACCCGAACTCGCAAGTTTATAGCTACAATCCGACCTCATTTGGGACATCCGACGGCAATTTCTCACCATACCTACTGATATGCTGTACAGTGCTGTTCATACCACTGTCCCTCTACTACAGGATTGTTGATGAATGACGGCCGACCTGCTGAGCATCTGGGATCAGGAACATCGTCTTTGTCAAAAAAAATCAATTATTATGATAATTATTACTTTTGTAATATATAAACGCTGTCTGTAGGTCATTTTGTGTGTGTATTTTTTTTTTTTTCAATAAAACCCTTTGTCATTTCAAGCATGTGTGTCAGTTTTTACCTCTCTGCCTACATTATTCCGTGAACGATTGAATTTGGTAACGTACTTCTGAGTCACCTTGTAAATTTCGCGTTTTAACGCTTTCGACATTAGAATCACCATCATCATGGCAAACACTCGTAAACGACTATGTCTTCACATCATCTGTGAGTCCGGAGGTGACTGTATAGTCCGATGCCGAGAGGTACACCATTTGAAAGTACAACAGTCAGTAATAGCTTAAAAGTGACTGCTCCTTTTAGTTAATTAAACGCTACTCGTACAGACACAAAACGAGCGCGCGCAATCGTCGTAGCTTTCACAAAGTAATAAATCAATTATCCTCGTATTTGGCCGCTGTGCACAAGGACAACAGTAGCACGATGAATTTAATCAGTTTATTGTGCAACAGGTTCTCTCTGTTTTTTAATGGTGCCGAACACGGAAAAACTGCAGGACAGGTCAAGGGACTTTGAAACTTAAGTCAAGTCTGCGTGTCATAGGAATGTATTTTCTCTGTGTCTTTCATGAATCTAGCAACAAATTAAGTGACAGAAAAGCTAACTACTAAGTTAAACTGACCAAGAATGTCGCTAACATTGTTAAAGACTGCCTGGAGAATAAAACGCCAAGATCCTTATCTTCAAAGCTTGCGAATTCAAAGTTAAGGAATCAAAAATTACTGTTTACAATAAATTAAATCGGCAACGCAAGTTGCGTATTAGGAACACACAAGTAAGCGAGCTGCTCATAATATGGATACCGCTAGCGTAGGTTGCTAACTTCCACTTACTCGGGAACAGGAAAGTGAACCGACCAGCACAGAAGACCACTGGGACGCGATCCTACACTAACCTCTCCGGACGGCAACTGGACACCGAATCCAAATTACTTCTGCACACGGCAGTTGGGTGCAGATTTCTTCTAACTTCCTTCGGACTCTTGTCTCAAAAAACTCTGCGTGGAAGGGACGACTCTATGCTGTTGCCAATGTGACGCGTGAGAACTGTTGCACAGTTGATGCAAAAACAGAGGGAAACACACTTACTTCCCTCCCTTTGCGTACCAGACGCACGTCTTGAAACATGAAGTTGGTACTGGGCCTAAACAGCGTCTTCACCATTGGTCGGCTTTCCACGCCAAGAACACTGTCCACAATGACACAACACTATTGGCTAAACGAAAACAACTGCCTCTCTCACGCAGGTATGGCGGTGTCTGGCTCTTTGAAGTAAAGATGTCGTGCTGAACTATTCTCTGGGGCTATAGGATGGTCACGACGTTCAGTGACCACAGGCGGGTAGGGGAGGGAGGAGGGAGTTGCGAAGGCACCTGCCTGACATTCAAAAGACGTGGAGCGGGTCGCTACTCGAGTACTCCAAAAACGCCCATTTCCCCAAAGGAGGCTCTCTTGACTTAATGAAATTCACAGACTGCATTCTGTAGACAAAAGAGGGCATTGAGACATTTCCGACGATACACCACCCCAACGTTCCGAATGCAAGACTGCCTTTCCAAGTATTCCAAACCACTATACTCACTGAAACAACTGCAGAAAAGTGGCAAAATGAATTAATATTGCACAGTAACAGACAACCTTAACGCTGTAACAGTGCAAGTAATGCAGTTGTAGAGAACTAATATGCTCAAAATAAAGTGAGAAGCTGCTGACGCCTCTAGCCACAGAATACATCTAAACACAGAAAAAATCTATTTTTGAATATGTATATTGCAAAAAACAATCGGCAGTTCACAGCAAATCAAAATTACATTCATACAGTTACAATGTAGTGAATATACGAGTACGAGGCGTATTCCAAAACTAAGGTCCGGTGGCCAATATTTAACTGATGGTAGCCTGAATGATGTTTCGTGCACGCAGCGCTGTCTACTGACTACAGCAGCGTTTGTTTGATACAGTGGTCGTTTGCCAGTCGACGAGAGCAGATCGCAAAGGCCGAGACAATCGAAGATCCTGCCAGTTGTGAAGTGCGCGGCAAAAGGATCTTCAGCTGCTGTAATCCATAATGAGCTACGTCTAGTGACGATAATGAAGTCCCTGACTCCACCGGGAATCGAACCCGGGACCCCGCGCTCGCGAAGCGAGAACGCTACCGCGAGACCACGAGCTGCGCACTGCAGTAAGGACCTGAAATAATGAGTGACGAACAAGTTCAGAAATGGTTTCGAGAGTTTCAGAATGACTGCACGAATGTTCACAATGAACAGTGGAGCGGCAGGCCCAATATTCGGAGTTACGACGTCGTTGATCAAATGTGCCAAAAACTTGGAAGTGATGGTCGATTTACGATTAGTGGTTTGGCTAATGGATTCCTAATGTTGCTCGAATCTCAACTTACTTCACCGTCACCGAACAGCTTGGTTATCACAAACTGTGTGCGGGGTGGGTTCCAAAAATTATCACTGATCAGCAGAAAGAGCAAAGAATGCGTAGTGCACGACCTGTTTTGAAGCGCTGTAGACAAGATGGAGATGATTTGTTTCCCAACAGGCGACGAGATGTGGATGTCCTACGCCACGCAGTATCGAAACAACAGTTAATGCAGTGGCGCCATTCAAGTTCACCCAAACCAAAATACTTTAAGCAGTCTCCTTCCTCAAATCGAAGAATGACGGCTGCCGTTATCTGGGACGGAAAGGGCGTCCTTTTGATTGATTTGATGGTCAACAGCTCCAGCTGACGTATACTGTGAAATGCTAACCAAACTGAGATGTACTATCGAAAACTGACAAGGGAGGGGGAGGGGGTGGGGGGCTGTCGTGTTCCTCCTTCACGACATGGCACGCCCCAAGCCGCTGACAAAACCAAGAGAAAAATTCAAGACTTTAGCTGGAAACTTTTTGAGCACCCTCTGTACAATACCGACCTTGCAGCAAGCCAATACTTTCTCTTCTTGCATTTGAAAAAGTGGCTGAGAGGACGACGATTTCAAAACTACTGGTATTACCATCTGGTTCAATTCCAGGCGGCAGACTTCTAAGCAGAAGGGTTAAAGAAGCTGCTGCAGCGTTACAGAAAGTGTATAGACGTGAACAGCGATTATGTGGAAAGTAAAGTAGATAGTAGTAATATTATTTACTGTCAATAAAAACTTTTTCTCATGACTTAGTTTTGAAATGTGCCTCGTACTTTAATTTTGTCCATTATCAAGCCATCCATGTAAGTCCTATATAACACCAGAATGTCTGTACACTGACCACATTGCTTGTATGAGTGACTAAGTACAAGCTACTAATTGCATACGACAGTCCAATACTGTGTACAACAAAACCACCTAATACGAGGGACAACCTAAGGTTTTAAGCAGCACCCCGAAAGAATTAAGTTACTTTTTTTTTATTACACTCATTTTGCAATGTCTGAGACATACAAGGTCTTTATACATCGTCCTTCAGACATGGATGCACATCTGAAGGAACAGACACTGCTGAAGATCCACAGCTGTCTTAAATATTACGAAATTGATTCGCAAAAGCGAATCAGTTACGCATCTTTTATCTTTTTTTTTTGGTCTGTTTAGAGATACATGTCTGCATTATAAGTACACGCTGAAAACCTCGCACCACAGTACCATTGCAGTCCGCTAGAGGGACAACACAAAATGGAGCAGCCCATCTACAAAGTGGAGTATTGTGCGGTAATTCGTTTGCTGCATTTGAAGGGGGAATAACGATGTGAAAATCCGTGATGGACGTATTCTACAACATAGCACTTTCGTATGTCATTCGTCACGAGGCACAGTGGCATCCAGTGGGGCCAGATAAGTCTGAATAACGAAGAACGAAGAAGTAGACCATCTCTCTATGAAGAAACGGAAATCACGAGAGAAGTGGAGGCACCCTTGCTCGTAAACTGGTCCATTATAATCGACGCGACAATAGAAAAAGTGAAAAATTATTCCTGGTTCAGTATTCAACGTCTAGCAAGACATTTTGAACATAAGGAAGGTAGTCGGCCGCTGGGTTCCGCAACTGCTCACACTCATTCGAAACGACCGTCGAACTGCTGTAGCTGTGTCAAGTCAATCCAGATTTCCTTAGCCACCAGACGAATGCTGAGAGTATCAATACATTACAGTCGTAAAAGGTAAACAGTACCAGGAGCATTCTACCGAAATCTCCTGACAAGAGCTTGTCAAGAGGCGGCATTGCGGGAACCTGTTCTAGGGTATGGTTTTGTTCCACAAAAACGCCCTTGTTCGTTCCACACATCAAGTTAAACATGCTACTTGTTTGGAGCCTAATCCCCCTTGTTCTCCTGCGATGGCACCATCATACGTCCTTTTCTTTCTTTGCACTGCTGCTGCTGTGTGTGTATAACTTTACTTTGTAGGTTGATAGCAAAAAGAGGTACTATTCAGTCGCCAAGGACAAATGGAATCAGTAAGCATGCATTTATAGAATAATGGTGAGTGGATGATAGCTGCCCAATTACGAAGCAGTTGAAACATCAGAAAAGGTGATAGAATTTCCCGAAACAATGATGGTGGGTACAGTCAATAAAATTCTTCTGGGTTTGAGGCAGCATTGTCATCTGTAAAACTCCGACGTTTCGGTGACTATTGGAAGGCGCCTTCCTCAGGGTGTATTGCTAAGTTAGCAAAACACCCTGAGAAAGGCGCTTCTTTATTTGATAATTATCATGATACAATGTAACCTACTACCTAAATACATTAGTAGGTCCTATTTTTAAGTATTTCTATATTCTATCTGCAGCTATTATTATGTTTAACACTACAGGTTTTTACTACAATCCATCACCACTATGGGGGTTATTCTACTATACTATACTATGTTATTATTTGTCTAGTGTTACCTTGATTTTAGCTTCTATTGTTAGGATACTACTTGCAGATGGTTATTATTATGACTACTCTACCTGCGGCGTTACAAGTGTGCCAGAATAAGATACAAACCTAATTTTTTGGCCATTCCCACTGAGCTAATCCCAGTGGGAGTGCCCCTGGCACTGGGCTGGCCGGTGACGTAGTCGCTGCAGTTCTATGCTATTTCTATTATCCTAGATTGAACTTATAACTAACCTTATATCTAATGTCATAATTGGTGCATAGTCAAGTCCGGTGGTGATGTACTGCCCCCCAACCTATTCCGAAAACCTGGCGGATTCCAGCTGTGAGGCGGCTGGCCAAGTCCACGTCCCGGCGGAACAGGGGGGTGTACGCGACTAGTCTGGTATTTATTTATTGATTGTTGCTTAAGTATTCTTTGAGAACTTTGCCTGAGATTACGTCTGTTAGATGATTCAAGACGTTGAAAGTGTTTTCGTGCCTGAGCAAGTGGTACGTGTCGTTATTCGGCAGTTGTTCCCTAAATTGTTGTGCAACATCGTCGAAGAGGGGACACTCGTACACCACATGGTCTGGAGTGCCCTGCACTGCTCCACAGTCACACGCTGATGTTTCCCTTTGCCCGAACCGACAGAGATATGTCGGGTAGGGTCCGTGCCCAGTAAGAAAGTGCAGCAATCCCCTTGTGAGTTTAATGTAGGTGAGTTTTAGACGTTCCTGTATGTTTGGAAGCAGCTCGTGTGCTCTTCGGCCAGTCTCATCACTATCCCAGAGTTCCTGCCATAATTCAACTCCCCTTCTTTTGATGCTTTGTTTATCCCCTACATATATCCCCATGATTTCTTCTATTTTTTCTCTTCTATTTTTCTTTATCCAATACCAGGTGGCCTGTTCCCTAATTTTTATGTCCAGTGGACATAACCCCATCAGTACTAAAAGTGCCCCTCCTGGAGTTGTTCCATATGCGCCTACTGACCGTAGGAGCATATTTCACTGCACTCTTCTTACGGCCACGGCAGGCATGACCCTCGTGAGCCTGTGTGCCCAGACCGCTGACCCGTAGCCTACTATGGATGTGAGGATGCTGTTATGGTACAATTTAATAAGATCAGGTGGGAGGTGGAATCTTTTGTGTCCTATTCCGATTAAGTTGTGTAGTACTGTGAGTGATCATTGTGTTACTGTGTCAATATGCGATGCATAGTTCCACCTCTCGTCGACGATGACACCAAGATACCGGGCTTCTCGGCGCCTGGGGACTGGTAGGCCATTTATTCTGACGGTAGGATTTCTTATGAGTTGACCTTTGAGCAGCAGGTAGGTTGATTTATTAGGTGCGATGGTCATTTTTGTTTTATGACACCATGTGGTCAATATTGTAATAGCTCTTTCTACTTTTGGTTCCAAATCTTCGCGGCTGCGGCCGCCGACCAGCAGGAGGAGATCATCTGCGTAGGCTATGATCTCTAGCACATCTTCACTGCTCTTTAGTTCTTCTAAGAGTGGTTCCATGTTTATGTCCCAAAAGAGTGGCCCCAGGACGGATCCCTGAGGACACCCCTTGGTGATTTTCTTGCTGACTTTGCCGCTAGGGGCCGATAGCCAGACCTCCCTTTCTTCACAATAGCCATACAGCGGCCCTGGGCATTCTTTCTCCCGTAAGCAGGAGAAGAGCGAAGGCCACCACAGGTTATCAAAGGCGCCACTGATGTCCACCATGATGCCGACTATGTACTTGTGCGGGGCAGAGTCACAGACATCCGCAGCCAGGGCGATTGCGTCAGACGCCGACCGTCCTGTCCGAAAACCGAATTGTCTGTCACTCATCCCGCACAGGACTCGGTGTGCAGCCAGCCTGTCTGCCAGCAACCTCTCAAAGAGCTTGCCCAACAAGTCCAGTAGACATATCGGTCTGTATGACTTGGCTTCTTTAGGGTCTTTGTCCGGGCCTTTTTTGATTATGACTATGCCTTCTTCCATATTGAGGGAATGTCTGAAGCCGTAAACACTCGTTGTACAGCTGAGTGAGAGGTGCCACCAGCTGGGGGGCGAGGTACTGTATCACCTCCGCAATAATGCCGTCTGGGCCAGGAGCTTTGCCTTTTTTGAGAGCTTTTATTTGGGAGCTTACCTCTTCTTCGGAGAAGGGGTAGACCACACGGTTGTTTTCATAGACCCGTTGGTTCTCTCTTCTTATTCTCTGTTGTTCATCAGAGTCATCTTCCTCTCTATCGTCAAGTAACAGGACACGGAGTAGGACCCCTGCAGTTTCCTGCCAGGTCTCCGTCATCCGGTCCCCGTCCCTGATGGTAGGTAGCACCATAGGTGATTTAATTTTTTCTCTTACTATTTTGTAAGGTAATCCCCAGGGGTCTGTAGCCAATTGGCTTTGCACATACTTCTCCCAGCTCCTCATCCTGACAGCCTTGAGTTCCTGTTGGAACTGTTCTTTGGCTTCTCTGTATACCTGCAGCCAGCTCTGCTTTTCATGCCAGACGACACACCGCTGGTAATACCTCCTCGCCCTCCTTGCTGCCTGGCGCATTTGCCCCAGTTCGGCTGACCATGGTGAGGGGGGAGGCCGCGACGGCCCTCCTCCTGGTTGGTACAGCTGCCTTTACTGCCCTGGTTATCGCACTTGTAAGATCTCTGGCATATTCTTCTACGTTGACATCACCCTCCAGTAACGCAGGAATGTCATACTCCCTCGCCAGGCGGTCCCAGTCTGTTTAGTTATAGTTGAGCTGCGTTTCCCACCCCATGTCCCAGTGGCACTCGCTGTCTCCAATGGTGAATGTTATTATATTATGGTCACTAGTAGTAATCTTATCCCAAACTGTCCAGTTCGATATTTTTGTTGCAAGGTTTGGCGTTACCAGGTTAACATCAATGTTTGTACCGTGTCCTCCCCCCCCCCCCTCCCGGTGTAGGTGGGAGGGTTTCCCTGTTTGTTAGCAACCATTAATTGTAGTGATATGATTGTGTCGACAGCTTTTTCTCCTCGGTCGTCCTGAGTACCACTGAACCACAGGGGGGATTTTGCATTGATGTCTGCAGTCACAAGAATTTTTTGTCCCCGCAACGCCGTGGCTATTTGCACGAGCTTGTCCAGGAATTCATCTATTTGTCTTCCGTACTGGAAGTACTTGTTAACCACGTATAGTACTCCCGTGGGTGAATGAAGCTCCACGACGTTGCAGTGGTCATCTGAAAATTGCGCTAATACGGTGGCTCTCAACGCTTTATTTATGATTATGACCGCGGCTCTTGGTTCCGCTCCACTATAGATTTGTTGCCAGTTGACTGCGGTGAACGGGATCGGTCCAGCCAGGGAGTATGGCTCCTGTATGCAGAGTACATCTAGACTCTTCTCCTCCACCACTTTCCGGAGTTCCTGCAGAACCAGTTTACTATTATGTGTTTTTATCTGTCCCACTCTTAACTGGCTCACGTGGGAAGTATGTGTGTATATGAGACTCCGGCCAGTTTTTGCGCCAGTCGTGTGCTATTCTGCCTTTAGTGATGACAGATTGGTTGTATAATTCGTTAAGGTCGAATTTTTCATTTCGCCTTTCGAATACTTTCTTAACCAGGTCTCGCAGGGCTCCGAAGTCTGTGGGGAGATTCATTGTCTTGAACTGTATTCTGTCTACAGCCTCCATCACTGGGAAGGTAATGTCTCTGCCGTATTCATGGCCGACACGCACCACATGCCTCAAGGCTTTTGTGAGGGTGGCCGGCTCTTCCAGTCTAGACAGCTGTAAGGCGTGCTCCAGGTTGGAGTAAATCCTGGCAGGATCTATTCCTGGCCCTCGTGCGGTAGGTGGGCTTATTGGTGTACCTATGTTTGTCGGTACACTAGTGCTACTTATTTTGTTTACTTGCACTTGCTCTTCCTGACTTTTTGTCTTTGGGTCTTCTGTAATTAATAATTTCCCTACCACATGATGCCCAAGTGGTCGTGCTTGATCTTTAGGCGACCTTTGTCCCTGATTCGGAGGGGAGGGTGCATCATTCTGATCACAAGGATCTGTTTGGATACAGACATCTTTCATTGTGATTGTGAGGTGTTGTGGCCTGGTGATCTTCTGTATAAATTCTCTGAATTTGTTGGCCCTTATTGCATCCCTCAACCTCTTGCTTGGAGACTTTCTTTTGGGCTTCCTGTTCCCATTTAGGGACTCAACCATAGTCGATTCGAGCTATGAGTCTCTGCTCAAGCATCCTGTAGGTAGGACAATTTCTGCCAGTGGTGTTACATGACTTTTTGCCTCTCTTTATGCAGGGTATGCAGATTCCAGCTTTGCTGCAGTTTTTCCTCGTATGATCCTCTGCCCCGCACCTGGAGCTGGCCGGCTTCCTCTCACAATGCTTATGTATGTGATCTAAGTCGCCACAGTTGTGGCATCTGGGAACCACTAGGTAATCTCGTACGTTTATCGCGTGGAAACCTATGTAGACTCTCCCCATAGTGGTGATTCTGCGCCACATCTTTCCAGAGACCTCGGCAACGTGATGTACGACGTCACGCTCCCGGGGCCCTGTTCTGAAACGTAATTTGAAGTCATTTCTGAATGTTTCCCACTCCATGTCATCGAAATTTTGATTATATAGCGTCTCATATACGTCTGCTTCTGTTAATGCTAGTGGTACGTCATAGAGCATCACCAGCGGATTTCGCTTTTTCGGTGGTTCACATTTGACTGCTGTATTCAATTTGGTGTTGTTTAAAATTTTGTCTCTGTCTTCCTCAGTTGCTACGTCAACTACTACTACATTTTTTGTTGCCTTAACTTTATTTATTTTGATTTTGTCTTTAGCGGGGTCAATTGTAGTGGTGAATATTTCTTGTACTTTTTTGACTGTTTGTCCGGACAGGGGTCTTAAGAAGACCGCCGTGTCCGGCCTTTTTGTAACCTTAGCAATTGTTTCCTTGGTGGTTTGGGGTTTTGTGACTGCTTGTGCAGCCACTGCAGCCCAGGTTTGGTTGGTTGCTGCCTTAATCTGTTGTTCTCTTTTTCCAGTTCTTCGAGTCGCCCCTCAAGCTTTGCACTTGCAATGGCCCAGGCGGCGAGCTCATTTTTGATTGCCAGGACTGCAGCCTGGCTGATTTTGCCGTTTTTCACACTCGAGTCCAAAATTTGCTTAATTTTAGTATGTCTTTCGAGAGTGTTTTGCTCATTCTGTTCCGCTTCCTCCTGTGAGGCAGGAACAGTCGCGATCGACGCCCTCGAGGTCGCACTAGAGTCGCTCGTCTCTGATTCAGCCATGTTTGTAGACGAGTGAAAAAAGGATGGGAGCCAGTCTCTTGCCCCGGACCGGCTCCTCTGGCATGGGTGGAGGGGGGGGGGGGAATTCTGCAGCTCGCCCACCAACCTCGCCCCCAGGGTCAAGGGCACTCCAGAGCTGCCGGGTTCAGCGCGCCGTTGCCAGCGCACTGGTCCCCGTCGAAGGCCTCGTCGTCGACGATTTCACACGACGCTCCTCGGCAAGTGCACCCCGCACTCCGAAGAGGCGGATGCACCCCTCGCCCTTCGCCGCCTACTAGCCCGAGCTTCCACCTGAAGCCCAAGGATCCACTCCTACTCAGGTGGTAGGTCGGTCCCCCAGTCGTTCGGCGGTCTGGGCGCTTTGCAACAATCGCCGATACGTCGGAATTTTACAGATGACAATGCGGCCTCAAACCCAGGAGAATTTTATTGACTGTGACAACGGCCGCGGAAGCCTACGTTTACATGGTGGATTCAGGTTCTCACTATTCATCTATAAATTATCGATCTGGGTGATCTATGCGTCGTAGTAGCTGTTATAATGATGAATCTCTTTATGATGGTGATGATGATGATGTCTGGTTTGTGGAGCGCTCAACTACGGGGTCATCAGCGCCCGTACAAAGTCCAATTTTTACACAGTCCACTTTTTTACACAGTCCAATTCAACCATTGTCACGAATGATGAGGATGAAATTATGAGGACACCACAAACACCCAGTCCCCAGGCAGAGAAATCCCAACCCGGCCGGGAATCGAAACCAGGACCCCGTGATCCACAGGCAACGCTAGCCACTAAACCACGAGCTGCCTATAGAATCTGTTGAAAGGTATCTTTGCAATGAAGGCGTGCCTTTACAATTAATCTGAATATGCCGGGGTTAAGTATGGCCTTAATACAGCTGTCGCGCAAACGGAATGCAGTAGGATGTGCCGTACATCCGAGCTGGATGAAGTATGAAGCGGAATTTTAGCAGTGAGTGTAAACAAAAATTCTGGAAAAAGAACATTTATTATATCGGTAAATTTAACTGCACACATGAATATGTATAGTGAGTAATATGACGATTACTGTTGGCTGCAATCTATTGCGTCGCATATTAATTAAACCTAGAACTTTCCCCTGCAAGGTCTATGATCTGTGGAAGAGGAATGATCAAAGGATTCTTTAATACCGAACACTTACATTCACACGCACTTGAGAGGCTAACAGGAAGGAAAAGAACTAAAAACCGTCACCACAGCACACGTGGATAGCAAGACGGGCTGTTTCCTTGATTTTAACATGCGGGATAAATGAATAAAATTTCTTTTAAAGTTAATTGCTGTAAAAATGAAGCATAAATAAGAATCACCATTAATTAAGATATTCTACAGCGGAAGATCACTGTGGCCTTGGCACTGTATTCTTTCTCATTAGATCACGACCGTGTGGTCCTCACAAATAAAAGCGTGCACGAAGGAAGTTATCAAGTGAGACGAATTGCACAAAATTCAGTCATAAAATCATGGAAATCATACGCAATATACATGACCTCGTGAAAGAGATACTAAACAAAATGAACTGAACCACAATAAACTCAACACGGCTCCACATGTTTGATTAACAGATCAACTGAACAATAGCCTACACCATCCGTGCACTTTAAAGCGTTTAACACTCGCGAATTTGCAAGTAAAATTTGTCACATACGATAATAAACTATGAACGATGAAAGGAATCATTTACTTTGACTAGCTTTGAAAACTTACATAAAAGACAACAATGACTTCTCATCGAAAAGGCACACTTACCGCAAGTAGGTCTCACCCGTCTCGCGTCCCATACAACACTCCACGAGCATTTGCTCTCCAACCAAAACCGCTCCCCGTATACTGAAGTGGCCAGAGGAACCCCTATTGTGGTGCCAACCTATATAAAAGGTTCGCCTAAGGTAAACAGAAACGTCTTTGCTACCTGGTACGTGTTTCCTACAGTTGGCTGTTCTGACACAATGGCAGACTACCACACTCCCTCGGATCTATACAGTGAAATCCTTGCACACTCTCATTCATACATTCAACTGATCGGACAAGAAGAGGAAATAATAGATACATTGAAACGCGGCATTTACATGTATTAAACATGTGTGTGGGGTTGCGACAAATGCCAATAACCTAATGAAATGTTAAAACGAAATATGGATAGTATACTGTGGCCACCACAAACACACTCAGCTGCTCAGTCTTTTCCCTTTTTCTTCTTTACATCCAGGGTAATAGATCATTTGCACTAACAATTGGTTTGCCAGAGGCAAACAAATGAAACTGTGTGGTATGCCAAAATCATGAAGAGGCTCATGCAGAGACCCTTCATCACACACACACACACACACACACACACACCGAAGGAAAGACTGTGCAGGGAGTGGTTTTGCCATGCAAGGACACCCCCTAGTAGGCCTTAACCCATGCTACCGACAGAGAATTGTAAACAGTTGCACACACCGAGCGAGGTGGCGCAGTGGTTAGACACTGAACTCGCATTCAGGAGGATGACGGTTCAATCCCGCGTCCGGCCATCCTGATTTAGGTTTTCCGTGATTTCCCTAAAACACTCCAGGCAAATCCCGGGATGGTTCCTCTGAAAGGGCACGGCCTACTTCCTTCCCCATCCTTTCCTAATTCGATGAGACCGATGACCACGCTGTCTGGTCTCCTTCCTCAAATAACCAATCAAACCAACCAGTTGCACAAGAGGAACAGGAACAGCATGAAACATAACCAAGATTTATAACAGGCAACCACCATCATAACTTAAACCTAACATTTTACAAATTCGTCATTTTCTGTGACACTGTTTTCAAAATTTAAATGAGTTTTGTTGTGAAACTGAAAACTGTATGTTACTAACAAGAAAGCAAATATTTACGAAAAAAACAGTGAGATGCAAACGTGTCCCAGTTATAGAAAATAAGGAAAAAACAAGAAAAAAGAAATGCTATTAAAAACACAAAGTATTGAGTAATAAATGATACTTTTGTAACACGATAAAGAAAATAATAAGACACTACTGAACAAATTCAATTATGTGATCAATTGAGTAGCGTATAATGACATAAAAGTGTAGTGATGGTTAAGCACGCAATTGTAAGATCACAGTGAAGTGTGAGAAATATTAAAGTCCCACTAGGTAAGACGCAATTTTTTGCGCGATATTTTTTAAGAGGTTATTGGCCGCTGAAAAGGGATACATGAAAAATTAACAATTGACAGACTCAGACTCAGTGGGTTCATGACACAGATAACACACGTCACAGAAATTATTATTGTTCGCTGAAAAGGAATGCATAGTAAAGTGGACTTGAGAGACTCAGACTCGTGAGTTCATGGGAAAGATAACACACCTAAATAATACAATTTACGTTAAAAATCACTTTCCATATTGATTTTGCTGTACTCGAGATTGATATCTGACACAGCACAAAAACAACGTACGTAGGGGGAAAACTTTTGGTGGAGTCCCTTGTCGAGGGAAGAGGAGAAAGTGGTTCGTCGTCGCAGCTGTTAGGGGGCATGACCGTTTATGTACGAGACCCGACCCTCCTGTCATTGAAGTCTAGAGGTCTTCTCTTCGACGGCTCATGTGCGCCCTCTCTTTGCTGGCAGCCGTGACAGGTAATGCCCTCGTTGTGGCGACTCGATGAGTGATAAGTGGCGCTTTCCCGTGTAAGGGTGGCACTAATTAGCTCTTCTGCCTGCCCCCTTTGCCAGCAGAGAACCTTACCCAGCCTCTGCGACGGCGACCTCGCTGTCATCAGACGGCCCTGGAGTGAGTAGGTGTTTCCACCTGCTCTAATGACGACTCATATTAATCAGTGGCAGATTCCCACTCAAGGATGCTACTAATTAGCTCTTATGCGTTCCTCACTTGCCAGCAGAGAACCTTGCCCAGCCTCCGCGATGGCGATCTCACTGTCACACAGACGGCTGTGGAGTGATTAGGTGTCTCCACCAGCTCTAATGACCAGTCGTATTAGTGATCGAACTAAGGCGTGGTCCTCGTTGTATCTCTGAGCATAATTAATGAGAGAGTCATGTTCAAGGGTGGCACTAAAGAGCTCTTCTGCGTGTCCCCCTCGGCAACAGAGAACCTTGTCCACTGTCCGCGACGTTATGCGTCATCTGCCGACTCGCAATGGCATCGGTCATGCCTCGTGCACCCTCTCGGTACACAGAGTCTGTTGCAGTGACACTGTTCTTCAGCGCACTCACCTCCGTTGATATCACAGGAGGCCGGCTCGTGCAGAAGCACTGCCCACGACGCTTTTGATAGGTGCCAGGTGCACATACGTAGCGGTGTTGTCGGCGCTTCAGTACGCCATGCTCAGCTAACGTTGGGTGTGACGTCACCCGCTGTCTGCAATTTCTGTCTGGCCCAGGGCAGCGAAAGCGCGTCCAGGTAGTGAGGTGTGCTATTCTACCGCAGAGGAAGGGTCGGTCGCGCGCCTGTTTGTTCAGGACGGCCACCGCACTAATCGGCTCACACGGACTCACTGATGCCCGCAGGACTCCGCATTCACAGGAACCGGTAAAAGCCGCATTCCAATGACGTGAAGACAGCGCCGTTGGCATTGGCCCTCTATCTGCAGCCTCGCCGTGAAATATCAGATCTGGACTTACAGAAATATGCCACCAGACAGGTCGTACAAAATAGATTAAATTCGTACTTTTGATGGTCTATGAACTAATGAAACAATATAATGAATTGCCCCATAAACTTGACAATTCTACATTAAAATGGATCTAGTCTAAGCACCGTGATGCGGTGTAAAAATATAAGCTTTACAAATAGGGAAAAAAACTTAATCAAGGCTATTTTCCGTGATGTGGTATAAAATAAGTTTCATTGCGATTTTATAAAAGAAAAGTAAAATTTGAAATCTAATTTGTTTATTGCTGTTTGCATTCATGGCATCACACAATCAACATTCACCCAGACAAAATACTGCTATCTACACTTGGAGCACAACATATCTTGCCCAACTACTTCATTATGTACTCAGACACAACACACTTTTAGTACGACACAGACACATACTACCTAACCACAACGACTTCATGACGTATACAGATACATAACACACCCATAGTACCACATAGAACACCTACTAGAATACTCTCTGGCCAGAACTAAACCACCTATCACTATTCTCTTTAACCATGGATTTTCCTCGCTTATTCCTTGTGGTGGCCCTGTGCTTCTTGGTGGTCATAGCGATGCTCGTACACTCACGTTACGATGGTGAATGAACGACAGAAATATGGCAGCATTATCTAAAGTATTTATTTTAAGAGGAATAACATCTGGTCATTAAGTACGCATAGTTTCAGCGCCACCCTGTGAATACATAACTTGTATATTAATTATTACTGCACTATGTCACAAGGAATATACATACATGTTATTTGCTATGTACAAGAATATAAGGATAACAGAATGTGATGATTAGGTCTATTGTCACCCCAACATCCGGCGATTCCTTCATCTGCAGCTTCCGCCCATTCGAGGAATGGCCTTACATTGGAGATGTGGTGCAGACCTTTCGATCGTTTGGATCGAAGTGTCTCCACTTCCAGTGCGTTGGGGTGTGGAATGCACCACAGCCGAAATAGTCTACTGAAAACACTGAGAAACTTGTTGGAGAGGGCAGAACGTTTATTTGAGGGCTTGTGGTTTGTGACGAGGACCTTTTGTCCAATCTGAAACACAATCGTTCTAACAGCTTTCTTATATGTCTTTTTTCTAGCCTCGGCAGTCTGTTTAATGTTCTTTAGTGCTAAGTCTACAATTACTTGACGACGGAGTCTCCGTTCGTTTGGCCAGGAATCTGCCTCACTGATCTTACTCGGCGGTTCCTTGTGTTTGAGTACCAAGATTGGAGATAACCTGGTCGATGAATGCGGCAGTTGGTTTAGTATGTCCTGAAACGATGCTTATCCCACGTTCTGTGGTTACTGTGGCAGTTGATCTTGCATAACTTTACGAGTTCTCGTATCACGCGTTCCGCGGGGCTACAGCTCGCGTGGTGGACTGAAATGAATATAGGCTTTACTTTCCGACACCTCAGCATTTGTAGCCATTCTTTAGAACGAAACTGCGGACCTTCTCGCAAAAAAGTTGTTTGCGAACCCCTTTGCCACAGTCGTGCCAGTTGTTCTCCTTAGTGGCTTGAGGGAAACAAACTTCGACGTTAGTTTTAGTCTTATGGGACCAAACTGCTGAGGTAATCGGTCCCTAATATTACACACTACTTAATCCATCTTAAGCTAACTTACGCTAAGGACAACACACACACCCATGCCCGAGGGAGAACTCGAACCTCCGACGGGGGTAGTCGCACGGACCGTGGGACGTTAGTTACACAGCCACCAGTACAAAGCCTAATCTAGTACGGGTTACTGGTCCAAACAAGCCGACTGCGGCAATGTCACATAATTTCGTGAGGATTATTGGGTGGAGAGGTGCATCGTACGTCACTGCGGTTGGCTTGGCTCGCTTGGCATGGCCCGCATACTCTAATGACGCGACGTATTCGCCTGAGCATGTCATTAACGTAAGAGGTCTCATGCAGTTTCTCGAGGCATTTCCTCGCGCCGAAACACCCGTAACTGGAGTGTATGTACCACACTAATTTGCCCACAAGTACATTGGGAATTGCTAACAGCCAGCGCGTATCATGTGGACCACGTCTTTTATAAAACAGAAGTGACGAATCGCCGCGTTATCGCGATCGCCCCATTTTTTTTTTTATATCCCTCAACACCTCATCTCTGTCCTGCTAGTGTGCGTTGTCCCTTAGAGAGGTTGTTATGGAATTTGCTTCTGCCACCCCTTTCAGATATAGGATGCTGAAGTTCTTCTCTCCAGAATCACCATCTTCTGCATGTACTAATCCTACAGGTACACGAGAGAAACGTCTGCAATGATTTTTTATGTCCCTGGGAGTGCTGGCAGCTGTGGCCGAGCGGTTCTAGGCGCTTCAGTCCGGAACCGCGCTGCTGCTACTGTAGCAGGTTCGAGTCCTGCCTCGGGCATGGATGTGTGCGATGTCCTTAGATTAGTTAGGTTTAAGTAGTTCTAAGTCTAAGGGACTGATGACCTCAGATGTTAAGTCCCATAGTGCTTAGAGCCATTTGTCCCCGGGATGCACTCCACCGTAAACCAGAATTCTTGGAGGTACAACGCCCACCTTGTTACTCTCTTGTGGGACAGTTTAGCGGACATCAGAAATTGCAGAGCCCAGTGGTCTAAACACCCTTGTCGTTCGACCAAAAAGGTAGAACCGTAATGTGGTAAAAGCCCACACGATCGCGAGCGCCTCCAATTCTGTAAACGAATAATTTCTTTCACAGCTGGTGAGTGCCCGACTTGCGAAAGAAATTGTTTTCCAAGAGGATGAGTCGGTGATATCTTCAGCTAGGAATAAAATAACACCCAAACCTGACGAACTGTCAGTCATGTCAAAGAAATCCTGCGATAGGTCGGGGTGCGCAAGAATAGGTGCATTGACTAGCGTCTCATTGAGTTTCGTAAATTCGTCTTGCGCCTGCTGGTCCCAGATCCACAGGGCATTCTTCCCAATCGGCGCACAAAGGCGTGGTTTAGAGTTCAAGTTTAGGTTCACAAAACGCTTGTCGAAATTACAGAGTCCAAGAAAACCTCTTTATTGTTTTTTGCTAGTTGGAGTTGCGCATTCCGCAATCGCACTTATTTTGTCCGGGTCGGATCGTATCCTGCCTGCAGATACGATGTGTCCTAGGAATTTTATCCCTTTTCTGCCGAATTGTGACTTGTCTAAGTTTACAGTCACTCCCGCCAATAAACGATCCACCACTTCATTGTGGTCATCCCATGACTTTTCTGTTACCAGAATGTCGTCCACATACAGAGTAACGCGCGATCGCTGATCCTCTGGAATGATGCTGTAAAGGCCTCTAATAAAGGCGGCTGATGAGATATTCAGCCCAAACGGAAGGTGTTTGAGCTGATACCAGTTCCCATAACACAGTGAAACGTCCCCTTAAAAAATTTATGAAAGACTGTGCTGGTAAACCTCCTACGTCATTTGATTTTCAAACAGCTGAGCAAAAGTGAACGTACTCAGACATTTCTCTCTTTACTTATTCTAATCAACACTAAACTGACACACAATATTTTTAGCGCAACGCAATCTGACTTTCAAAAATCCCTACAAAAGAATGGCCCTGAGTAAGAATAACCTATACCTTTCACGAATCACTTACTTCACAAAAATCTTCGTTACTCGAACTGCTGCAATACAGCGAGCGCCAATACTGCCAGCTAAATAAAAGATTCTAACTACTGAAGGCACTAACTACTGATAGGCATACTTAGCAATAGAAAGCTTTTGATAAAGAACAAACAATGTATTTACCTTAATAGTGCTCAAAAGTCGTAATATATACATCAGTTCATGACATCCAGTCTTACAAATTTACTGTCTCTGATGGACACACGTCCAGATCATCCGCTCTCAAAACTCTGCCATCTCTCTCCCCACATCCACCACTGCTGGCGGCTCACCTCCAACTGCGCAACGCTATGCGCTGTTCACATCCAACTGCCCACTACAATAGAGAATATTTCAACAGTGCCAACCAGCCACAGACTGCACACAGCACAGCCAGTGATTTTCATACAGAGCGCTACGTGTCGTTACCAATATAAAAACCTAAACAGCCTACTTACAACAGAAACGCAGTGTACGATCTGCATGAGGGGTCAAGAATAATTTTCCAAAAGCTTGCACGTATATCAATTGATGACAAGACTTTTACACCAGGAACCGTTGTAAAAGCTCGTTCAAACTCCGCGGTCTGTCCGTTTCAGTTATAATAATGGTATTCACCTGCCTTGAGTCTAACACTAATCGTGCAGACACATCATGCTTTGGAACTACAAGTAATGGTGAATTGTACGAGCTTACCGCTCTTTCAATCACGCCCTGGTCCAGCATGTCATTAATCTCCTTTTCCACTTGCGCCTTATACGTCAGTGGAATGGGGTATGACTTCACGAAGAATGGGTTGTGCTCAAGCACCCTAAATTAATATATGAAACCTTGGATCGCGCCAGGTGCGTACGGAAATAACCGCGCATGGCTCCGCAAAATGTGGTATAGGCTCTGTCGGTCAACTTCCAACGCTCCGATGTCGGCAGTACACTTCACCGCAATCTTTGCGAAAACAGCATCTCTGTGCTGCTCGTGCGATGAATATCTCAACCCACTAACGTAGTTGACAAGGATCTCCAGTTCGGGTCGCGATCTGGACCGAGTAAAAAATTTCAAGCAGCTCGCCTCAAATTCGTCGCGCAGGATGCATTCATTGAAAACAAGTACTGTGGTACCTTCCCCAATTTTAACCGACATGGTTCCTCCACCCAGGTCAATTACCGCCTAGTGGGCATGCATGAAATCATTGCCCAGAATTGCTTTGACATTAAGAAGCGGCACGATTAAGAAATTCCATTCGAGTCTGCTTTCTGATTTCGATACTCTTTCCGTAGATCGCTTCCCTCACCTTCGTTCAATGCAACGGAAGAGTGAAAAGTGGACCAATCCCCTATCTCCTCATTTCTTCGAAACGCTGTTTCACTCAGAATGCTGAACAGAGTCCCAGTGTCGATTACGCACGTAAGTGACACTTCTCTAATTGAGATTGTAACCACAGGGAAAATTTGGAAATTTGTGATAAGGTCTTATGGGACCAAACTGCTGAGGTCATCGGCCCCTTAGCTTACATACTATTTAATCTAATTTCAACTAACTTACGCTAAGGACGACACACACACCCATGCCCGAGGGAGGACTCGAACGTCCGACGGGGGAAGCCGCGCGGACCGTGACAGGACGCCACAAACCGCGCGGCTACCCCGCGCGGCGTAACACCAAGGCTAACAGCTGGAATCGTCATGCAAGTAGTTTCATGCAGTAATTCTTTCCTCATATCTTCCCTAGCAATAAGCCGCACATCGCAAATTTCCGTTATGTTTTGCCTGATGACGACGACCTCTGCATCCAACAAACGTCATTGCGGCGTCCGCGGTCTGTCATTCGGCCGATTGTGGTGGGAATTACCTGACCGTATTTCAGCGGCAGGTCCCGGAGTAATGTTTTGATTTTGGTGCCCGCCACGTTCGTTGCGGAATTGGTCGTGATTGCCGCAAGTGCGTCTAGTATCATTTGCGGCGTTTCGTTCGTCACGCCTATTGTTCCCCGCGTCAGCATTCCGATCATTCCCACCAATACGTTGGCAGTTCTCATGGTGTGGCTGCTGTCGGTTGTCATGCTGATTGTTCCACCGCGAGCGGTATCTCCTCGTCCTATTGCGTTCGCGACTGTTATCGAGCGGCCCGTAATTACTTCGTGGATCTTGCCCACCGTTTGATGCACCCTCACTCTCATCGTACTCCAGCTCTTGTAGAAGGTTTTCGAAAGACTCTAGATCATTCTTACACCTACTAGCTAGGAGTATATGTCGAAGATGCGGTGGCAGCTTTGTGATACAAATGCGGATAAGTTCCGCCGCCCCATATAGATTGTACAGGAAAAGATTTCTCTGTACGATGTCGTCGAAGAAGCGCGCCGGACTCGTGAAGTAGGACTGGTTGAAGTTTGGTAGCATTAGCATTATGACGCCATGTTTCACTTGTTCCTGAACCGCTTCTGACCAGTAGGAATGACTCACAGAACTCCTAACCCGTGTTGCAGTTCCACGCAAACGATCTCATTCGTAATGCCGATTCTCGTTCGAGATAGCCGCACATAAACTATATCTTATATGCGTGAGGCCTCGTGGGACGCAACGAAAACTGGAACTGATCACCAGAGGCTTGAGGATGAACTCCGTTCTTATCGTCTCTGAACACTTCAAATCGACTGACGATGAGGAAATGCTTATGGTCGAAATCGTGCGTTTCCTCTCTCGGCAAAAGCCAGCGAAAATTACGGTATTTTGTTTGTCCACACGCCACTGCGCTTTCGTGCCTGAGATCTAAGTTGTCCTCATGGCCCGAGTCTCTGTCCTCATTGTGTCGTCTGTCGTTTTTATTGTTTCCTTCGCTCGCTTCATTACCTTTGAGCCGGTTCTCTAGTAAAGATACGCGCTCATTTATGTCCTCAGTAGCCCCCCTTTGTCTCCTGTTGACTTCGCACTTCCTCTGTTTCGTTTACTGGTGGCACGGTTTGTTCACTACTTGCAGGTGACACGCGCTCTCCGAAAGTTTTCCTAGCTGGCGCTTCACCTTGGAGACTTCCTCCTCGCAATTTAGTTTGAGTTGTAGGAAAGGCTCTTCGAGCCAAGAAATAGACGCATTGTTGTTACATATCCTCGCATCAGTGGACCTATTGTCCACCACCCTCGAGCTTTCCAGCAACGCTAACACTAATTCGTGTTCGTGTTGACACTGTTCCTTAAGAGCCTGAAAATCCTGCTCTGTTCGGTTGCTGCAATTCATCGCTGGCCTTTGTCACGCGTACTTGCATCGCCTTTATTATGTGGAGGCGTTCCCCAGTGCATTCAAATCTCGGCCCAATTTCAGAGACGATAGCTTCCATAATGTTCGTTGTTATGTCTCATACTTTGACTTGTATTTTTGCCAGTTGCTCGTAATTCGTCGACATCTACGCTCCTACATCTTCGTTGATAACGTAGATCCCGGCCTCTAATTCGTGATTACTGGTGGAGATGCGCGCTCTAATCTATGTGTATTCGCAAACATCTACACCTCTAAATTTTCAACCATTTGTGCATTGTTCGCATTCATTAGCGCCTCAAATCTTGCCATGAACTGCGCCCAATCAGGTAAACACAGCACCTGGTTCGTGGCTATGCTGTTGAAGGATACAGCAAATACATTGTCTGCACTCTGGGAGCTCTGTGTTGCACATTGTTCCTCAGAGCTTACTGGTAGTAGCTGTTGTGCAGTTTGTGAGGGTAATATTCCAGTAGCACTACCGAAGTCAGGTGCCCAGAACAAATCGTTTGATTCGCTAACACTTTGGAGAGTGGGAATATTGCTTAGTTCGTTCGCGATGTTTTCCGTTTCCTTAGGCGAAATTTCTAAGGAAGGCACGGTATTTTCCGTTTCGTTGCGTCTCGAGTTGCTCTTAGAGCGGCCACGCGTGTCCATCATTTGTTGTTGTTGTTGTGGTCTTCAGTCCTGAGACTGGTTTGATGCAGCTCTCCATGCTACTCTATCCTGTACAAGCTTCTTCATCTCCCAGTACCTACTGCAACGTACATCCTTCTGAATCTGCTTAGTGTATTTATCTCTTGGTCTCCCTCTACGATTTTTACCCTCTACGCTGCCCTCCAATACTAAACTGGTGATCCCTTGATGCCTCAGAACATGTCCTACCAACCGATCCCTTCTTCTGCTCAAGTTGTGCCACAAACTTCTCTTCTCCCCAATCCTATTCAATACTTCCTCATTAGTTATGTGATCTACCCATCTAATCTTCAGCATTCTTCTGTAGCGCCACATTTCGAAAGCTTCTATTCTCTTCTTGTCCAAACTATTTATCGTCCATGTTTCACTTCCATACATGGCTACACTCCATACAAATACTTTCAGAAACGACTTCCTGACACTTAAATCTATACTAGATGTTAACAAATTTCTCTTCTTCAGAAATGCTTTCCTTGCCATTGCCAGTCTACATTTTATATCCTCTCTACTTCGACCATCATCAGTTATTTTGCTCCCCAAATAGCAAAACTCCTTTACTACTTTAAGTGTCTCATTTCCTAATCTAATTCCCTCAGCATCAACCGATTTCATTCGACTACATTCAATTATCCTTGTTTTGCTTTTGTTGATGTTCATCTTATATCCTTCTTTCAAGACACTATCCATTCCGTTCAACTGCTCTTCCAAGTCCTTTGCTGTCTCTGACAGAATTACAATGTCATCGGCGAACCTCAAAGTTTTTATTACTTCTCCATGGATTTTAATACCTGCTCCGAATTTTTCTTTTGTTTCCTTCACTGCTTGCTCAATATAGATATTGAATAACATCGGGGAGAGGCTACAACTCTGTCTCACTCCCTTCCCAACCACTGCTTCCCTCGACTCATAACTGCCATCTGCTTTCTGTACAAATTGTAAATAGCTTTTCGCTCCCTGTATTTTACCCCTGCCACCTTCATAATTTGAAAGAGAGTATTCCAGTCAACATTGTCAAAAGTTTTCTCTAAGTCTACAAATGCTAGGAACGTAGGTTTGCCTTTCCTTAATCTAGCTTCTAAGATAAGTCGTAGGGTCAGTACTGCCTCAAGTGTTCCGATATTTCTACGGAATCCAAACTGATCCTCCCCGAGGTCGGCTCCTACCAGTTTTTCCATTCGTCTGTATAGAACTCGTGTTAGTATTTTGCAGCCGTGACTTATTAAACTGATAGTTCGGTAATTTTCACATCTGTCAACACCTGCTTTCTTTGGGATTGGGATTATTATATTCTTCTTTAAGTGAGAGGGTTTTTCACCTGTCTCATACATCTTACTCACCAGATGGTAGAGTTTTGTCAGGACTGGCTCTCCCAAGGCTGTCAGTAGTTCTAATGGAATGTTGTCTACTCCCAGAGATTTGTTGCGACTCTGGTCTTTCAGTGCTCTGTCAAACTCTTCACGCAGTATCATATCTCCCATTTCATCTTTATCTACATCCTCTTCCATTTCCATAATATTGTCCTCAAGTACATCGCCCTTATATAGACCCTCTATATACTCCTTCCACCTTTCTGCTTTCCCTTCTTTGCTTACAACTGGGTTTCTATCTGAGCCCTTGATATTCATACAAGTGGCTCTCTTTTCTCCAAAGTTCTCTTTAATTTTCCTGTAGGCAGTATCTATCTTACCCCTAGTGAGATAAGCCTCTACATCCTTACATTTGTCCTCTAGCCATCCCTGCTTAGCCATTTTGCACTTCCTGTCGATCTCATTTTTGAGAAATTTGTATTCCTTTTTGCCTGCTTCATTTACTGCATTTTTATATTTTCTCCTTTCGTCAATTATATTCAATATTTCTTCTGTTACCCAAGGATTTCTACTAGCCCTCGTCTATTCACCTACTTGATCCTATGCTGCCTTCACCACTTCATCCCTCAAAGCTACCCATTCTTCTTCTACTGTTTGTTTATTTTGGTTTTTTGGGCGCAAAACTGCTATGGTCATTAGCGCCCGGTCTGTGACTTAGGAAGCAGTAAAAAACCGAAAACGGAAACCAGCAGCAATGGGAACGAAAGTCATAAAATTGGAGAAATTAAAAGCAGAAGGAAGGCTTAGAAATCCACTACAGAAAGGGGTTGGGTATCCCCAAAAAAATCAAATGACTGACATCATTTCACTGGCACGAATGAACTCTAGAACGCGATCGGCCGATCGCGTGTCATCTGCTAAAATTGACGATATATCAGGCGACAGCTGTAGACGGGCGCGTAACGGAGTAAAATAGGGGCACTCAATTAAAAGGTGTCTTACCGTCCACAACTGAGAGCAATGGGGACAGAGTGGGGGAGGATCGCCGCTTAAAAGATGTCGATGGCTAAAAAGACAGTGCCCTATCCGGAGTCTAGTTAAAATTACCTCCTCCCGACGACGCGTTCGGGAGGAAGAGGTCCAAGCACAAGGAAGAGTTTTCACGTCCCGCAATTTATTTTGGGGAAGTGTCGACCAGTGCGCGTGCCATAAATGAACAACACGACGACATAAAACGTTCCGTAGATCGGCGACGGGAATCGATGGAATAGCTGGCCGAAGAAGAGACACTGCAGCCTTGGCTGCAATATCGGCCGCCTCATTTCCGCAGATACCAACGTGTCCCGGGAGCCAGAGGAACGCCACCGAGACGCCCCCCAGATGGAGCAAGCGCAGACAGTCCTGAATCCGGTGGACCAGAGGGTGCACAGGGTAAAGAGCTTGGAGACTGAGGAGAGAGCTGAGAGAATCGGAGCAGATAACGTACTGTATCCGCTGATGGCGGCGGATGTAGTGGACAGCCTGGAGAACAGCGTAAAGCTCCGCAGTATATACCGAACACTGGTCGGGAAGCCGAAAGTGATTTGGGGTGTCGCCAACAACATAGGCACTCCCTACACCTAACGATGTTTTCGAGCCATCGGTGTAAATAAATGTGGCTTCCGTCATTTGTGCACATAGAGCAGCAAATGCCCGACGATAAACAAGTGAAGGGGTATCATCCTTAGGAAATCGACAAAGGTCACGGAGCAGGCAGATCCGGGGACGGAGCCAAGGCGGTGCTGTACCCCAAGTTGTCAAGAAGGTTTTAGGAAAGCGGAAGGAAAGAGAATGGAGCAGTTGACGGAAGCGGACTCCCGGTGGTAGTAGGGAGGAGGGGCGGCCTGCATACCCTACATCAAAGGAGGCGTCGAAAAATATGTCATGGGCTGGATTAGCAGGCATGGAAGACAGATGGCTGGCATAACGGCTCAGAAGGACTGCTCGCCGATTGGACAGCGGAGGTTCAGCAGTCTCAGCATAAAGGCTTTCCACAGGGCTGGAGTAAAAAGCTCCAGACACTAAACGTAATCCACGGTGGTGGATAGAGTCGAGACGCCGAAGAATAGACGGCCGAGCAGAGGAGTAGACTATGCTTCCATAGTCCAATTTCGAGCGCACTAAGGCGCGACAGAGGCGGAGAAGGACCACTCGGTCCGCTCCCCAGGAGGTACCATTCAGGACACGGAGGGTGTTGAGGGATCGCAGACAGCGAGCCGAAAGATACGAAATGTGGGAGGACCAGCATAGTTTTCTGTCAAACATAAGACCCAAGAATTTAGCGACGTCTGAAAACGGAAGGTTGACAGGTCCTAGATGTAAGGAGGGTGGAAGAAACTCCTTACGTCGCCAAAAATTAACACAAACAGTCTTACTGGGAGAAAAACGGAAGCCGGTTTCGATGCTCCAAGAGTGGAGGCGATCGAGACATCCTTGAAGACGTCGTTCAAGAAGGCTGGTCCGTTGAGAGCTGTAGTAGATCGCAAAATCGTCCACAAAGAGGGAGCCCGAGACATCAGGAAGGAGACAATCCATAACTGGATTGATGGCAATGGCAAACAGTACAACACTCCGCACGGAGCCCTGGGGTACCCCGTTTTCTTGGGAGAAAGTACGGGAGGGAGTAGTGTTCACCCGCACTCTAAATGTGCGCTCTGCCATAAATTCGCGAAGAAAAAGGGGCAGCCGACCTCGAAAGCCCCAAGAGAACAGTGTGTGGAGGATGCCTGTGCTCCAACAGGTATCGTATGCTCTCTCCAGATCAAAAAATATTGCTACTGTTTGGCGTTTCCGGAGAAAATTGTTCATAATATAAGTGGAGAGAGCAACAAGATGGTCAACTGCAGAACGATGCTTTCGGAATCCGCATTGGGCAGGTGTTAAAAGACTGCGGGATTCCAGCCACCAAGCTAAACGGTAATTCACCATACGCTCCAAAACCTTACAGACACTACTCGTGAGAGAAATGGGGCGATAGCTAGAGGGGAGATGTTTGTCGTTTCCAGGTTTCGGAACAGGAACGACGACAGCTTCCCGCCATCGTCTGGGAAAAGTACTGTCGGTCCAAATTCGATTATAAAGGCGAAGGAGGTAACGCAGACTATGGGTTGATAAATGCAGCAACATTTGGACGTGGATACCATCCGGTCCTGGGGCGGAGGAGCGAGAAGAAGAGAGTGCATGTTGGAGTTCCCGCATGGAGAAAACAGTATTGTAGCTTTCGCGATTTGGAGAGGAGAAAGCAAGAGGTCGCGCTTCCGCTGCACGTTTCTTCGGGAGAATCGCTGGCGGGTAATTGGAAGAGCTCGAAATCTTAGCAAAGTGCTGACCCAATGAGTTAGAAATTGCGACGGGGTCCACTAATGTATCATGCGCAACAGTGAGCCCAGAGACCGGGGAGAAACTAGGCGCGCCTGAGAACCGTCGAAGCCGACTCCAAACTTCCGAGGAGGGAGTGAAGGTGTTAAATGAGCTAATAAAGAATTTCCAGCTTGCCTTCTTGCTATCGCGGATGACGCGACGGCATCGCGCACGGAGCTGCTTATAGCGGATACAGTTGGCCAAAGTAGGATGGTGACGGAAAATGCGAAGAGCACGTCGCCACTTACGTATTGCGTCACGGCATGCCTCGTTCCACCAAGGAACTGGGGGGCGTCGGGGCAATTCGGAGGTGCGTGGTATTGAACGTTCCGCAGCTGTAAGAAGAACGTCGGTAATATGTGTGACCTCATCGTCGACGCTGGGAAAGCGACGGTCATCGAATGTCGCTAGAGACGAAAAAAGTGTCCAATCGGCTTGGGCAAACTTCCAGCGTCGCGGGCGCATATATGGCAGTTGAGGCTGCAGTCTAAGGACACATGGAAAGTGGTCACTCGAGTGTGTATCATCAAGGGCGAACCATTCGAAGCGCCGAGCTAGCGGAATAGTACCGAGCGCAAGGTCCAAATGAGATAAATTTGTCGTGGAGGCAGACAAAAATGTGGGGACCCCAGTGTTGAGGCAAACTAGATCCGTTTGGTGGAAGACGTCTAGCAATAGGGAGCCACGTGGACAAGGATGTGGAGATCCCCAAAGCGGGTGGTGGGCATTGAAGTCCCCAACCAGCAAATAGGGGGGTGAAAGCTGACCAAGAAGATGAAGGAGATCAGCTCGTGCCATTGGTGTGGACGATGGAATGTATACAGTACAAAGAGAGAAAGAGTAGCCAGAGAGGTAAAGGCGGACGGCGACAGCTTGGAAGGAACTGTTTAAGGGAATTGGGTGATAATGGAGAGTATCATGGAGAAGAATCATGAGTCCTCCATGGGCGGGAGTGCCTTCAACAGAGGGGAGGTCATATCGGACGGACTGAAAATGAGGGAGAACAAAGCGGTCATGGGGACGCAGCTTTGTTTCCTGAAGACAGAAGATGACCGGCGAGTAGGATCGTAAGAGGATCGACAATTCATCCCGATTGGCTCGAATGCCGCGGATATTCCAGTGGATAATGGACATAGGGTGAACAGAAAATGAAGGAATGTGACCAAGGGTGCTGTCAACTCAACGACCGCTCAGAGCTTGCGACCGACAGCATGGAGTGGCGTTCAGCCGAAGGCAGAACATCTACATCTACATCCATACTCCGCAAGCCACCTGACGGTGTGTGGCGGAGGGTACCTTCAGTACCTCTATCGGTTCTCCCTTCTATTCCAGTCTCGTATTGTTCGTGGAAAGAAGGATTGTCGGTATGCCTCTGTGTGGGCTCTAATCTCTCTGATTTTATCCTCATGGTCTCTTCGCGAGATATACGTAGGAGGGAGCAATATACTGCTTGACTCTTCGGTGAAGGTATGTTCTCGAAACTTTGACAAAAGCCCGTACCGAGCTACTGAGCGTCTCTCCTGCAGAGTCTTCCACTGGAGTTTATCTATCATCTCCGTAACGCTTTCGCGATTACTAAATGATCCTCTAACGAAGCGCGCTGCTCTCCGTTGGATCTTCTCTATGTCTTGTATCAACCCTATCTGGTACGGATCCCACACTGCTGAGCAGTATTCAAGCAGTGGGCGAACAAGCGTACTGTAACCTACTTCCTTTGTTTTCGGGTTGCATTTCCTTAGGATTCTTCCAATGAATCTCAGTCTGGCATCTGCTTTACCGACAATCAACATTATATGATCATTCCATTTTAAATCACTCCTAATGCGTACTCCCAGATAATTTATGGAATTAACTGCTTCCAGTTGCTGACCTGCTATTTTGTAGCTAAATGATAAAGGATCTATCTTTCTGTGTAGTCGCAGCACATTACACTTGTCTACATTGAGATTCAATTGCCATTCCCTGCACCATGCGTCAATTCGCTGCAGATCCTCCTGCATTTCAGTACGATTTTCCATTGTTACAACCTCTCGATACACCACAGCATCATCTGCAAAAAGCCTCAGTGAACTTCCGATGTCATCCACCAGGTCATTTATGTATATTGTGAATAGCAACGGTCCTATGACACTCCCCTGCGGCACACCT
The DNA here is from genome assembly GCF_023864275.1 of Schistocerca cancellata. NCBI lineage: Eukaryota > Metazoa > Arthropoda > Insecta > Orthoptera > Acrididae > Schistocerca > Schistocerca cancellata. The sequence goes on from NC_064630.1 coordinate 306,040,182, forward strand.
GAAATTACTCTTACTTCGGAAGACTTCTCTCCATTGAGAATAACATGCTGCGTCCTGTTATCTAGGAACTCCTCAATCCAATCACACAATTGGTCTGATAGTCCATATGCTCTTACTTTGTTCAATAAACGACTGTGGGGAACTGTATCGAACGCCTTGCGGAAGTCAAGAAACACGGCATCTACCTGTGAACCCGTGTCTATGGCCCTCTGAGTCTCGTGGACGAATAGCGCGAGCTGGGTTTCACATGACCGTCTTTTTCGAAACCCATGCTGATTCCTACAGAGTAGATTTCTAGTCTCCAGAAAAGTCATTATACTCGAACACAATACGTGTTCCAAAATTCTACAACTGATCGACGTTAGAGATATAGGTCTATAGTTCTGCACATCTGTTCGACGTCCCTTCTTGAAAGCGGGGATGACCTGTGCCCTTTTCCAATCCTTTGGAACGCTACGCTCTTCTAGAGACCTACGGTACACCGCTGCAAGAAGGGGGGGCAAGTTCCTTCGCGTACTCTGTGTAAAATTGAACTGGTATCCCCTCAGGTACAGAGGCCTTTCCTCTTTTGAGCGATTTTAATTGTTTCTCTATCCCTCTGTCGTCTATTTCGATATCTACCATTTTGTCATCTGTGCGACAATCTAGAGAAGGAACTACAGTGCAATCTTCCTCTGTGAAACAACTTTGGAAAAAGACATTTAGTATTTCGGCCTTTAGTCTGTCATCCTCTGTTTCAGTACCATTTTGGTCACAGAGTGTCTGGACATTTTGTTTTGATCCACCTACCGCTTTGACATAAGACCAAAATTTCTTAGGATTTTCTGCCAAGTCAGTACATAGAACTTTACTTTCGAATTCATTGAACGCCTCTCGCATAGCTCTCTTCACACTACATTTCGCTTCGCGTAATTTTTGTTTGTCTGCAAGGCTTTGGCTATGTTTATGTTTGCTGTGAAGTTCCCTTTGCTTCCGCAGCAGTTTTCTAACTCGGTTGTTAAACCACGGTGGCTCTTTTCCATCTCTTACGATCTTGCTTGGCACATACTCATCTAACGCATATTGTACGATGGTTTTGAACTTTGTCCACTGATCCTCAACACTATCAGTACTTGAGACAAAACTTTTGTGTTGAACCAACAGGTACTCTGAAATCTGCTTTTTGTCACTTTTTCTAAACAGAAAAATCTTCCTACCCTTTTTAATATTCCTATTTACGGCTGAAATCATCGATGCCGTAACCGCTTTATGATCACTGATTCCCTGTTCTGCGTTAACTTTTTCAAATAGTTCGGGTCTGTTTGTCACCAGAAGGTCTAATATGTTATCGCCACGAGTCGGTTCTCTGTTTAACTGCTCAAGGTAGTTTTCAGATAAAGCACTTAAAAAAATTTCACTGGATTCTTTGTCCCTGCCACCCGTTATGAACGTCTGAGTCTCCCAGTCTATATCCGGCAAATTAAAATCTCCACCCAGAACTATAACATGGTGGGGAAATCTACTCGAAATATTTTCCAAATTATCCTTCAGGTGCTCAGCCACAACAGCTGCTGAGCCAGGGGGCCTATAGAGACATCCAATTACGATGTCTGAGCCTGCTTTAACCGCGACCTTCACCCAAATCATTTCACATTTCGGATCTCCGTCAATTTCCTTCGATACTATTGCACTTCTTACCGCTATAAACACGCCTCCCCCTTCACTGTTCAGCCTGTCTCTGCGGTATACATTCCAATCTGAGTTTAGGATTTCGTTACTGTTTACGTCTGGTTTCAGCCAACTTTCTGTCCCTAGTACTATGTTGGCGTTGTGATCGTTTATTAATGAGAGCAGTTCTGGGACCTTTCTATAGACGCTCCTGCAGTTTACTATTAGCACATTAATATTGTTATTCCCTGTTGCATTTTGCCTACTCCTATCTTGCCGCGTCTCAGGAGGCGTCTTGTCGGGCCTAGGGAGGGGATTCTCTAACCTAAAAAACCCCCATGTGCACTCCACACGTACTCCGCTACCCTTGTAGCCGCTTCCGGCGTGTAGTGCACGCCTGACCTATTCAGGGGGACCCTACATTTCTCCACCCGATAGCGGAGGTCGAGAAATTTGCACCCCAGATCTCCGCAGAATCGTCTGAGCCTCTGGTTTAAGCCTTCCACTCGGCTCCAAACCAGAGGACCGCGATCGGTTCTGGGAACGATACTACAAATAGTTAGCTCTGATTCCACCCCGCGAGCGAGGCTTTCCGCCTTCACCAATTCCGCCAACCGCCTGTACGAACTGAGGATGACCTCTGAACCCAGACGGCAGGAGTCATTGGTGCCGACATGAGCAACAATTTGCAGTCGGGTGCACCCAGTGCTCTCTATCGCCGCCGGTAGGGCCTCCTCCACATCTCGGATGAGACCCCCCGGCAAGCAGACAGAGTGAACACTGGCCTTCTTCCCCGACCTTCTCGCTATTTCCCTAAGGGGCTCCATCACCCGCCTAACGTTGGAGCTCCCAATAACTAATAAACCCCTCCCCCCGTGTGCCTGCTCGGACCTTGCTGAAGGAGCAGCCACATGTCCCCTCACAGGCAGAGCGGGCGATGCCACACGGCCAGCCTCCACATTGACCTTCCGCCTCGTGCGCCGCGAACGCCGCTGAACCCGCCACTCCCCTTGGGGAGAGGGTGGCCCAACCGCGCCCGGTACCCGCGAAGATGTCTCGACAGCAGGGACAGTGGGTGAAGCATGTAACACCTGGGGTGTACCTTGCGACGCACCAGACTCCCCACTGCCGCTACACTCCGAGGCAGCAGCCTGAAGACGGCTGACCGCGGCCATCAACACGCTCAGCTGTTCAAGATCCTGATCCATAGGTTGGTCAGGAGCAGCTCCAGCCACCAGCGATCGGCCGGTTGACCGGCCACCAGCAGTGCGCCACACAGAAGACGGCCGAGGGCGATTTCCGCCAGGTGCTGCTGTAGATGGGACACGCCTTGGCGGAGAAGGAGAGGAACTGGGTTTCTTTGTAGCCTTCTTAGTAGTATGATGTTTAGATGAAGGAGGAACCGATGGTTGTGAAGTTGCGGTACGTAAAAACTCTTCATGAGTATGCTCTTTTTTCGAAGACTTGGTATCTGACTTTTGGGCTCGAGATTTAGCAGAACCCGACGAAGGGTGAACCATAGAGTGCGCAGGGGAAAGTGGTGAGGTTGAACGGGCGATCTTTGCGCTGGCCGATCTGACGACCGTGGCACTAAAGGTGAGGTCGCAAGTCTGCGTGGCCGCCTCCTTTGTTGGCCGAGGAGAAGCAAGGACAGTGCTGTATTTTCCTGTCTGAGGCACGGTGGGCTGTCGACTGGCGAATAATTTTCGAGCAGCAAAGGTCGACACCTTTTCCTTCACTCTTATTTCCTGGATGAGCTTTTCGTCCTTAAAAACGGGGCAATCTCGAGAGGAAGCAGCGTGGTCACCCATACAGTTGATGCAGCGAGGGGATGGAGGTGGACAAGCACCCTCATGGGCATCCTTGCCACACGTAACACATTTGGCCGGATTGGAACAGGACTGGCTGGTGTGATTGAATCGCTGACATCGATAGCAACGCGTAGGGTTTGGGACGTAAGGGCGAACGGAAATTATCTCATAGCCCGCTTTGATTTTCGATGGGAGTTGAACTTTGTCAAACGTCAAGAAGACAGTGCGGGTTGGAATGATGTTTGTGTCAACCCTTTTCATAACTCTATGAACAGCCGTTACGCCCTGGTCAGACAGGTAGTGCTGAATTTCTTCGTCAGACAATCCATCGAGGGAGCGTGTATAAACGACTCCACGCGAGGAATTTAAGGTACGGTGCGGTTCCACCCGGACAGGGAAGGTGTGGAGCAGAGAAGTACGCAGCAATTTTTGTGCCTGGAGGGCACTGTTTGTTTCTAACAACAGGGTGCCATTCCGTAATCTGGAACAAGACTTGTTCACACCTCAGGTCACACCTCCCGACAAACGGACGGAGGGACCAATCGGCACTTTCGGAAGGTATCAGCTCGGGTAATCACCCCTCCCTGGGCCTGGCCGTTACCAGGGGGTATGTACGTGTCCTACCTGTCTACCCGGGGCGGGGAATTACGCGTTACCCCGTCACCGGCTACGCATGGAAGTGCGTGGGTCGGCCTTCAGACATGCACAGGGAGGAAAAAGAGAAAGGGAAAGGAAAGAAGAGGGGTCTCAAACGCCGCAGCGGAGAAAATGGCAAAGAGAAGAGGAAAGGAAAAGAAAAGGACAGAGGAAGGACGAAGACTTGCAAGTGTAGAAAGCAAGGAAGTTGGAACAGTTTCGAGCGTCCGTCTCCGGACGTAGGCACAAACCATACTCCCAGATGGGGAGAAAGTGAAGTAATGAGCCAGAGGTGAGGGGAGGAGGGGCGAAGATGCGGGATGGGGAAGGATGCGGAAAGGGAAGGTATGCAGCCCGGAAAGGAAGGAAGACCACATTAGCTCGGGGTCCCGTGCTCGCTACGCACGTATCCACAAAAGAGTTGTGGACCCCCTGGGGGGGTCTTCTTCTACTGTATTTGTTTCCCCCATTCTTGCGAATTGTTCCCTTATGCTCTCCCTGAAACTCTGTACAACCTCTGGTTTAGTCAGTTTATCCAGATCCCATCTCCTTAAATTCCCACCTTTTTGCAGTTTCTTCAGTTTTAATCTACAGTTCATAACCAATAGATTGTGGTCAAAGTCCACGTCTGCCCCTGGAAATGTCTTACAATTTAAAACCTGGTTCCTAAATCTCTGTCTTACCATTATATAGTCTATCTGAAACCTGCCAGTATCTCCAGGCTTCTTCCATGTATACAACCTTCTTTTATGTTTCTTGAACCAAGTGTTAGTTATGATTAAGTTGTGCTCTGTGCAAAATTCTATCAGGCGACTTCCTCTTTCATTTCTTAGCCCCAATCCGTGTTCACCCACTACGTTTCCTTCTCTCCCTTTTCCTACTACCGAATACCAGTCACCCATGACTATTAAATTTTCATCTCCCTTCACTACCTGAATAATTTCTTTTATCTCATCATACATTTCTTCAATTTCTTCGTCATCTGCAGAGCTAGTTGGCATATAAACTTGTACTACTGTAGTAGGCGTGGGCTTCGTGCCTTTCTTGGCCACTATAATGCGTTCACTATGCTGTTTGTAGTAGCTTACCCGCAGTCCTATTTTCCTATTCATTATTAAACCTACTCCTGCATTACCCCTATTTGATTTTGTGTTTATAACCCTGTATTCACCTGACCAAAAGTCTTATTCCTCCTGCCACCGAACTTCACTAATTCCCACTATATCTAACTTTAACCTAACCACTTCCCTTTTTAAATTTTCTGACCTACCTGCCCGATTAAGGGATCTGACATTCCACGCTCCGATCCGTAGAACGCCAGTTTTCTTTCTGCTGATAACAACGTCCTCCTGAGTAGTCCCCGCCCGGAAATCCGAATGGGGGACTATTTTACCTCCGGAATATTTTACCCAAGAGGACGCCATCATCATTTAACCATACAGTAAAGCTGCATGCCCTCGGGAAAAATTACGGTCATAGTTTCCCCTTGCTTTCAGCCGTTAGCAGTACCAGCACAGCAAGGCTGTTTTGGTTAGTGTTACAAGGCCAGATCAGTCAATCATCCAGACTGTTGCCCCTGCAATTACTGAAAAGGCTGCTGCCCCTCTTCAGGAACCACACGTTTGTCTGGCCTCTCAACAGATACCCCTCCGTTGTGGTTGCACCTACGGTACGGCTATCTGTATCGCTGAAGCACGCAAGCCTCCCCACCAACGGCAAGGTCCATGGTTCATGGGGGAGGGGGGGGGGGGTCCATCATTTATAACTGACTAATTTCGCGCGCCAGTCACACACTACAAGAATACTGCTTGGTATGCGAATATTCTCATACGCTCCTAGCACCAAAATTACCGTGCGTTACGCGTAGACGAGAACGAGACTGCGACAATCTAACACAAATAATATCTTTGACAGGCAAAACAATGAGAAATTACCTACATATACGTAAAATATGTCCCCGGAAATTGATATTGCCACACCATCAAACTATCGGTCTATGAATTAACAAACCAAAAATACACACATAAAATCAGAAATAAGACGAAAGAAATAACGCCGTATAGATCACAACGCTGATACTTGAAACAACGCAGAAATTATTCAATTGCTAAAAGGAAAAATGTTTGATTAGTTAGTAGATTGATACATCCTACGGAACCTGGCGTTTTCACAGAAAATTCCTAGGATGAGCGTACTCAGAGATCATGGTCGCCATATGAAAGGTATATTTATAATTAAGGGGTATCTTTACAAATAATCTGAATACGCGGGGGTAAAGTATGGCCTCAGTACAAACTGTCGCGCAAACGGAATGCAGTAGGATGTGCCGTACATTCGAGCTGGGTGAAGCATGGAGTGGAATTTTACCAGTGACAGCGTAAACAAAAATTCTGGCAAAAGAACAGGTATTAGATCGGTAAAGTTAATTGCACACATGAATATGTAGAGTGAGTAATATGATGGTTGCTGTTCGCTGCAATCTATTACGTCGCATATTAATTAAACATAGAACTTCGGAGTCTCCTTCGAGGTCAATGATCTATTCACATGCAATTGAGAGACTAACAAGAAGGTTCAAATGGCTCTGAGTACTATGCGACTTAACTTCTGAGGTCATCAGTCGCCTAGAACTTAGAACTAATTAAATCTAACTAACCTAAGAACATCACACACATCCATGCCCGAGGCAGGATTCGAACCTGCGACCGTAGCGGTCACGCGGTTCCAGACTGAAGCGCCTTTAACCGCACGGCCACACCGGCCGGCTAACAAGAAGGAAAAGACCTTAAAACCTTCACCACAGCACACGTGGGTAGCAAGAGGGCTGGGTGAAGCATGGAGTGGAATTTTAGCAGTGAGAGCGTAAACAAAAATTCTGGCAAAAGAACATTTATTAGATCGGTAAATTTAATGGCACACATGAATATGTATAAGAGTAATATGATGGTTGCTGTTCGCTGCAATCTATTACGTCGTATATTAATTAAACCTAGAACTTTACTTCGAAGTCTCCTGTGAGGTCTGTGATCTATTCACATGCACTTGAGAGACTAACAGGAAGAACTAAAAACCTTCACCCCAGAACACGTGGGTAGCGAGAGGGCTGTTCCCTTGATAAATAAATAAAATTTCTATTAAAGTGTAAAAATGAAGCATAAATAAGAATCACGATTAATTCAGATATTCTACAGCGGAAGATTACTGTGGCCTTGGCACTGTAAACTTTCTCATTAGTTCACGACCACACGGTCCTCAAAACAAAAGTGTGCACAGAGAAAGATATCAATTGAGACGAATTGCACAAAATTCATAGAATCATACGCAATATACATGCTCGGGCGAAAGGGATACTAAACAAAATGAACTGAATCACATAAACTCAGCACGGCTCCACAGGTTTGATTAACAGATCAACTGAACAATAGCCTACACCGTCCCTGAATTTTAACGCGTTTAATATTCGCGAATTAGCAAGTAAAATTTGACACACGATAATAAACTATGAACGATGAAAGGAGTCATTTACTTTGACTAGCTTTGAAAACTTACGTAAAACACAACAATAACTTCTCATCGGAAAGGCACACTTACCGCCAGTAGGTCCCACACGTCTCGCGTCCCACAGAAAACTCCGCGAGCATCCGCTCTCCAACCAAAACCTCTACCCGTACATACGGAAGTGGCCAGAGGAACCCCTATTGTGGTGCCAACCTATACAAAAGGTTCGTCGAATGCAAACAGAAACCTCTTTGGTACCTGACACGTGTTTCCTGCAGTTGGCTGTTCTGACACAGTGGCAGACTATTACACTCCCACGGATCTACACACTGAAATCCTTGCACACTCTCATTCATACAGTCAGCTGATCGGACAAGAAGAAGAAAAATAGATACTTTGAAATATGGCACTTAAATGTATCAAACATGTGTGTAGGGCTCCGACAAGTACCAATACCCTAATGAAATGTTAAAATGAAATATGGATAGTGCACCGTGGCCACCAAAAACACACTCAGCTGCTCAGTCTTTCTCCTTTTCTTCTTTTCATCCAGGGTAATAGGCTATTTGCACTAACAACTGAGGTGACAGAGGCAAATAAATGAAGCTGTGTGGTATGGCAAAATCATGAAGAGAGACTAGTGGCGGTACATGAACCTACTCGTCAGACTCTCAGGCCAATATGAGCTCACATTGCATTAACATAGGCATTGAAATGTGGTGCTATAGAAGAATACTAAAGATTGAGTGGGTAGATTGGGTAGCTAATAAGGCGGCACTAAAAAGGATTGGGGAGCAAAGATATTTGTGGTGCAATCTGACTAGACGTAGGTTGGCTGGTTTAAAAGGGGGTAAAGGCACCTAACTGCGTAATCATCGGTCCCCTAGAAGAAGCAATGGGTTGGTAGGACATATTCTGAAATATCAAGGGATCGCCAATTTAGTATTGGCGCTAAGTGCAAATGGGGGGGGGGGGGGGCGGTGTGATAAAATTCGTAGAGAGAGAGACCAAGAGATGAGTACAGAAAGCAAATTCAGAAGGATACGATTGCTGTAGTTATTCGGAGATGAAGAGGCTTCACGGGATAGAGTAGCGCGGAGGGCTGCATCAAACCTGTCTTCGGACTGAAGAGCGCAACAACAGGTAGTAATGTTCTGTTCACGGAGTAACGCTGCAAGCTAAGGAGCGCTAGCTCTCTCACAGTTACATGTATGATGTTCGTTTACATATTCAGTAACATTCTCCATGTTTTAATTGCATTATGTCACATGTAAGGAAACAGTAACGATTCTCTATAGACCTGCAGTGCCAGGTGACTGGCATGTCGGAACAGTAGTGACTCCTTACACACGTTGCATTAATTGTAGTGCGTAGTAAGTCACGAAACATTAATTATTCTCCATTCATAGTACCTACAGAGGTGGTAGTAGCGTTAATTTGTAGGGAAATACATCAAACTTTGTCTCACGTAGTTCTCTAATGCCGAATCGCACCGTAAGGAGCGCTAGCGGCAGTTGCGTTTAAGATAGCTGCCTTTACTCGACCCGAGCGTGTTTTGGTTTGAAGAATAGAAGTCGGCGACAACAGTTCAGCATAATTTCCGAACGAAGTACGCTAAAGATCCTCCTAGTAGGCCTACAATTTATGAGTGGCATAAATATTATGTAGAAACAGGGAGCTCGGCAAGACACGGGAAATCATCAGGTCGTCCAAGTTCATCTGACGACGCCGTTGAGCGAGTGAGACAAAGTTTTGCATTTGAAACCGTACAGATTGACGACTGTACAATAGTGATGGGGAGCTCGTGAATGAGTCGTTTAAATGGACGCTTCACTCCAGTGAGGTGTGAACTAACCACTCAATTTCAATGAACTGGTACTTCAAACTCTTCACAGATAGCACACTCCACACTTTTTTCTAGTCCACTCACTCTCTTCCCCTCTCCCTCATCCCATTACATCGGCGCTACGTCACTTATTCTCCCTTCAGTTCAGTTCCCTCTCTACTGCCTGTCGACGAATCGCGCGGCGTTTGTGGGAAACTATAGGTTTGCGTGGGGTTTTGGAAGTGAGGGGCGAGGGGAAGGCAGCGTCAGCTGCTTCCTGCAGTGCTGACATCATTACCCGTGACTATTTGTGCGGTGGTCTAGCGGTTCTAGGCGCTCAGTCCGGAGCCGCGCGACTGCTACGGTCGCAGGTACGAATCCTGCCTCGGGCATGGATGTGTGTGATGTCCTTAGGTTAGTTAGGTTTAAGTAGTTCTAGGGGACTGATGACCACAGATGTTAAGTCCCATAGTGCTCAGAGCCATTTGAACCATTTTTGAACTATTTGTGCAGTTCAGTTATACTTCGCGTCTACCGGTAGCCTACCGTTGGCAGCGCTTGCTGACAAATGAATATTACAGATACAAATGATGAGGCTGGCTGTGTGAGCACGCACAGCCAACATGAAAATAAAAGGTTTGTTAATAACACTGAAATCGTACCAATTACTACAGGTGACAGTTTGCGTTTTGAATCTGGAGGGTTATTATTCTCAACAAAAATAAATCTACAGGAAAACTTCTGAATTATTACTTAAAGTAGATATATAGACTTTGTGACAGTGGTAAACATACACATTCTATTTTGGATTAAATTTTAAAAGGAACATAAAAATGGACTGCATTTCGTTGGTAGCCCTAGTTTTCAGTCCATGAATACAACAAATAATGTTTCACTTGGCAGATAAAGACTTTTTTGGGCGCTTCATGAGAAAATGTCGAGCAAGATTAAATGTAATACCTTCTTTATATGTGACAGGCTTCTCTGTTTATCTTTCCTTTGTCCCCTTCGACCATACTCTTATTTAAGTTAGCTCAGACGTTCTAAGAGCGTAAAACGTTGCGCGCACGTTATGCATAGTTCGGCCATCTGTTGGTAAAATTATGAAGTATTACGAAGCTTTATTGTACGAGCGAGGCGAAGCGAGCGTAGCCGCTGCTGAGCGGTGAACTGGGCAACTTCGCCAGGCTTCCGTACTTCATGAATGAACTACTTCATTTGAACGCTTCACGGCAAAGAGTGAAATGAATGAAGTAGTTCACGGGAATGAACGAGTTCGACCCATCTCTACTGTACAAGCAATAAAAGACACTGATAAAATTGCTCACAAGAAGTTCTGTGTGGATAAGTTGAATCGATTACATGAGATTGAACATTTCTTGGACAAAATCATCTTTTCTGACGAGTCGACTTTTCACTTAAGTAGCTAGGTTAACACACGTAACTGGATCAGTGAAAATGCACATTAAACATTGTAACATGTTCGTAATACCCCTAAAGTGAACGTTTTTTGTGCATTGAGCAATAACAAAGTGTACGGCCCCTTTTTTCCGTGAGATAACCATCAATGGGATAGTGCACCTGGAATGTTTCAACAGTTTTTGATACCACAGATCGATGAGGACGACGAAGAACGAAATGTTTACTTCATGCAAGATGGTGTACCTCCCCACTACCTGGCTGATGTCCAGGATTTTCTCAGTGAGCGCTTTCCAGGTCAATGGATTGGCCGTGATGCGCCAATTGCATGGCCATGGCCCCCACGTTTCCCAGACCTGACAATACTCGCCTTTTTTTTTTTTGGAAGGAGGAGGTATTCATCAAGGATATCGTGTTTTTACTTCCTGTGCCGGCTTCAGACCCGAACTTAGAGCAAGAATTTACTCCGCCACTGAGCTAGTTAGACATGCAATGCTACAGCTAGTTTGGGAAGAAATTGACTTCCGATGGGATGTGTGCAGGATAACCAACGGAAGCCACATACAATATCTTTAGTTTAAGGTAAGAAAACCTGATGTGTTTCCCTGAAAGTAACACTAAACCCAACTCTATATCTTTATCTTTCAATAAATTTGTATGAATTTTTAAAGTTGTTAATTCCTTTTTGAAACACTCTATATAGTCACGAGTGTAATGAATCCTACATAGAACGCAATTTGTGATCTTTCGCTTTGAAATTTTGAAGACACACTTCAACAAAAAACGTAAAAAATGGAAATGCCGTGTGGCTAGGACCTCCGATAGGGTAGACCGTTCGCCTGGTGCAAGTCTTTCGAGTTGACGCCATTTCGGCGACTTGCGTGTCAATGGGGATAAAATGATGGTGATAAGGACAACACAACACCCAGTCCCTGAGCGGAGAAAATCTCCAGCCCAGCCGGAAATCGAATCCGGGGCGTTAGGTATGACATTCCGTCGCGCTGACCACTTTTTTTTTTCATTCTGTTCGGTATTGTTCGTTGCTTTTGGTTTGGGCGGACGTCACAACACATCCGTTCAAGTTGATCGTTGATGCCTCTACTCAGTTTTTTTTTATTACAGACTGCGAGCAGCCCTCTGACTGGACATGCTGAGCTACTGTACCGGCACCACTCAGCTACCAGGGGCGGACAACAAAAAAACGTGAACTATGCTGTATAGATTTTGACGACTATCGGGAGAGCTTAAGGCAGCCAAATGGTTGTTCAGGATTATGACTGCATGCCCCACTACAGGCCGCAGTATTGGATCTTTGGTTTGAAAATAGGTTGTGAAACATACGAAATTCGCAGTATAAATTGTCTAACGTCCAAATATTTGATGTCAAATCAGAATGTTCCACCTATTGCAGTTTTTCTCTCACAAAATACACACTCAATACGACATAAACCTTACTAGCTATATACTCAATATTTTATAAACCAACTCACATATAAGTCAATTTTTTTGCTTGAAGGGAGGTCTTGGCGATCTAGTAACCAAATGCCTCGCCGCGAGCGTTAAAGGATGCCACAGCACGGGGTGAAATTTGAAAATACGCTCTTGAGATGCTTTGAATTTGCTGTAAGGTTTGGAAAGTGATCGGACGATCCTAAAGTAGCCAAATGCCACGTGATATTCATTAATGGTTGCTGTGGTACAGGCAGCAATTCTAAAATACACTCATGAGACATCTGGAATATGCTGTAAGGATTTTGGCGACAATCGAACTACCTTATGGTAGCCAAATACCACGGCTCGAGCATGAACGATGTAATGTTACCGCTTCCTCATCGTTTCCCTTCGCTCAGCGCGAAGGCGGTAAATCACGCGAAAATGTCGAGGACAACGGCCGCCCTCGCTGCGCCCCGCATGTACTCGAGTTGGTAACAGTCTAACTCGGGTTGACCCCTCAGCCTGAGTTAACCCGGTTTGGTAACTCAAGCTGACCGCTCTCTAGTAATGATTGACAACGTGTATATGGAGGAGAGGAGCAGATTCACGGTGTGGACGTATTTCGGCTGTTGTTGAAGCACCATAAATTGTAGCACCAATCAAAAATATTATCTCAAAATCTCTCTCTTTCGTTTACCAAAGTATACTGAGAGGTAAGTTAATAATGTTACGAATAACATACACTCACTTTACGATGGGTAGTTATACATTCGGGCATGCAAGAAAATATTTAAAATTTCCATTCACTCGTAGTGTCTCCACAACTTCTGCTAATAATGAGAACTGCAAAATATTGACCACCATTTCATGATGTTCTTAGTGTATAAAAAATGTCCGCACGTCTTCGGACTGCAGATAAGCAATCGACGACTTTTTAAATATTGCGTACTTAGTTTCACAAAAAGTATGGGCCTATTACCGGTATATTTTTGCGGTTATCCATAGTAACAGTAATAGCCAAGAAATTATTAAAATTAACATGTCATAAGAAGTTTAAGAAAGCAAGGAAACGTTCTAGATTGCATTAGGCAACATTATGTGGCTATAAACGAAGAGATAACTATAATTTTTTACGGCTAAAGTAAAAGTGTTTTGTGATCCAATATGTAGTATTCCTTTTTTAGTAGAGTTATATTTTATTTTCAGTCCCCAGGAGCAAGCAGTGGCTTACAAATATGAGAACGGCCGACCTTTTGAACAAGGATACGCAGTATCTTACAAGAATATTAGGATTTGTGCTCTCCATTTTGAGGCACACCAGTTCGTGACAAATAAGAAGAAAATAGTGTGGAATGCAGTGCCAGTATTCTATGATGTTCCAAACCAGACATCATCTGTTTCACTCCAACACAAATTGCCGAACAGATGCACTGCGCCAGTAGAGAAAAAGTAGAAAGCATCGTGCTTTGTGGATGACATTGTTGGAGGTGAACCGAGGGCTTCAGTGGTGCCGTAATTACAGACTCCACTACAATTGATCACCTGAAGATGCATTTGAAACATAAAGCTTAAAACGTACATGTACCACCCTAGAACTACGAGAAAAAAGTTGAGTACAGAAAATACGACTAAAGACAGGAAGAGATGATAGGGTGTCAGCATCTTACAAAGAAAGCCTTGTACCCTGTTTTGAGCCAGTTTATAGTGCCGATCAAGGGGAAATGTGGGCTTCGATTTGATAATAAAATAAAGGTTTTTCCTCTGTATATGTTAATTGAAGTACACATGCATATAAATATGTATTAGAGTATTTTCATCTTCCACTAGTTAGAACTTTACAGAAATATGTGGAAGGTATAAAACTAAAATGTAGCTTTTTTTTAACTCCCGTCGCCAGTGGGGATCGGCCTTGAGGCATCCTGAGATAGTCCAAGTAGTTGTGATAACACTGTGTTTCGGATGGCGCAGTGGTAAACGCACCTGTCTAGTAAGCAGGAGATCCCGGTCCGGTACACATTTTCACTCGTCGTGCCGATTTTGTGTAATGTCCTGATGCAGCTGACATTAGTAATCCCCTTCCTTTCTCCCTTCCTCCATCTTCAATTTGCGTATAAATATATTTATTTTCATTTTCTCTACTTCCTGTAATAAACTGAGCGAACAGTTTCGGAACACCCTGTAGATTGACATTAATGGGAGGGAGGAGGATATTACTTTAATATTCATATTGGAAAATTCACCATCACTAAGTGACTAGGAAATATTGAAGCAATGGCATTAAAAATAGCAATTTCTCAGTTTGTACCATACCATTCTTCTGTTACTACAGACTAGCGGCTGGGAGCACTAGCATCAGCTGTCAGAAGGTTGCACGTTTTGCCCTACAGACCTTCGCGACTGTCTGTCTTAGACTGTCACAAAATGTACAATACAATCACAATGTATGATAAACTACATTCGAATGAATTAAGCGTCTGCTAGACAGATATATCCAGAATGATACGAGCTGGTTTTCGGGATGTAACATTCCTGAGCGTTGAAAACGCTGTCCTCTACAACCGAAGTCCCCACCAAGCCATCATCATTGGGAAAAGCGTAGCACTGGATAGTGAATACACAGGGATGGATAATATCATCATCAAGTTTCATGGTCGCAGCTTGACATTTTCGTGGTGACAAAACCTTCACTACAGCAATACTAACAATACCACTTGTGAAACTTTATAAGACCTTCTGAGGAATGCAATCGATCGCTTGTGAACAACACGTGGCTACAACAGTCCGTATGCATTGCACCGAAATGAGCAGAACGTAGCCCAAAATCCACTTTTCTTAGGTTTCTTGTCTGCCCTTTTATACCCTGCAGAGGAAACTCCTTCAGAGTTTCTAACCATCACACACTATAACACTCACCACAATTTATGTTGTACAACGGTTCAGCAAGTAATTATTGCCGGCCGCGGTGGCCGAGCGGTTCTAGGTGCTTTTGTCCGGAACCGCTACGGTCGCAGGTTCGAATCCTGCCTCGAGCATGGTTGTGTGTGATGTCCTTAGGTTAGTTAGGTTTAAGTAGTTCTAAGTTCTAGGGGACTGATGACCTCAGATGTTAAGTCCCATAGTGCTCAGAGCCATTTGAGCCAAGTAATTATTACAAACGCAAGAACATGATGTTCCGCACATTTTCATTGTGTTTCAATCGGCAGCAAACACCTCAGTAAACCTTTTAATATTAATATCAAAATAAATTGATTAAATTTACTCCATGAGCCATAAAGAACTACCTACAAAACATGTATGTGTGCTACACCAGGCTGTATCATTCGCTTTCACATACTTTATCTGAAATTATGATATATTTAGACAGGCACACAAACGGTAATATCTTTTAGCTCAATGAAACGAAACCAATCTGTTGTTTCTATAGGTGTGTTCAAAAAGTAACAGGGTTTTTTTAGCATAATTTTATTTATTCGCCTGCACCAATGTATTCCATTCAAAATAGTTTCCACTTAAATCAGAGCTTTTTCCAGCCCGGAAAAAATTCTAGAACTCAATTTCTGGGGTTACCTACAGCTGTCTTAGCGATGCTTTCTTAATCTCATATGTGCTCATAAAAAGATGGCCCTTTTTATTTATGTAGTGGACATGACTGCAATTTTATCAACTTTCCCCCTAAGCAGTCGAAAAAATTGTTATTAATGTGCAAAAAAACTTGTACTTATTCTTCGAAACTCTTCATTTTCCATGCAGTTGGATGAGTCTAGCATTCCTGGTAATGATGCTTTGTTGATGGTTGTAAACTCAAAATTTACAAAAAATAATATTCCCTTTAATAACTTTGTTGCAAATGATACTGAAGAAGCACCACCAGCGGCACGTCGGCATCGTGGATTTATTTTTTACTTGAAGGAAAAGTGCCTAACGTTTCTGTATTTTTTGTGTGGTGCACAGAAAACATCTTGGAAGAAAAGAAAGTATAGATCTCAATTTATCATTGACTATAATATTTCGAGCCATAAACAAGATAAAATCCAATTCAAAAATTATAAAATGTTTTTGAGTACTTTGCCATAAGAATAATATGGATTTCATCAGCTTATTTTTGCACACAGCAGTTCTGTGGCTGTCAAAGAGTACATATTCCGCTCGTTTTATAGCGTTATATGATAGAGTCATACAATTTTTTGAAAGTAATAACAATATTAATCTGTCTTAATAGTTAAAAACAGTATACGATGGTTGTACGAGGAAAAGTGACAGTAGTTTTGTAATCTTTGCCACAGGGAGTTTGGTTTCTAAGCACATGTGTGGAAGAGATCTCTTAGGGCTATCAGAGTTAATGCTGTTATAGATAGATGACGTCACGTTCCTGATTGTCTTGCTTCTGGTTGGGCTCACATTTTACTTGAGCTTACGCTGTCATCAGTGATGGTGTTGAGTTTTACTGTCGGGATGCCTTCTCCCTGTCTTGGAAAAATAGGGGGAGGGACTGAATGAGGTAATATCCACTAAGGCACTGGCATCTGAGGTGGTCACAAGTGAGTGAGTGATACGGCTATAGAAATTTTTGCATTTCACAATTCACTATGTCGAAATTCATTTCATAGTTAACACAACGTTGTTTGGGTGGTTATTTCACTATTACTATGCATGGATATTGTGTCACTTTACACCCGCTTTAGTGTGTTTAATGCGGAAGCAATAGCTAGTTAAAACTGTGTAATGTGCGAACACAGTTTTATGTTTGCAAGCTTCTGTCAAAGTGACTGTTAGTTCAGCAGTACTTTACAGACACATGTTCACATTTTAAAATACTAAAATACAGAATCTTAATCGAAACAAGACTTTCGATTTACTTTATCTCGAACATACATATTTCTGTTTTATGATTGAAGACTTGTAGAGTACTGGCTTGCTCACACACATTGCACAGCTGCGTGACTTGAAACGTGCTCACACGCACTGCACCCTGCGTGATTCATTTAATATTTAATATCTTAGTAAAAAGCCGCGCGATTTATTTTAGCGCAACGTCACAGGTAGGGTGGCAAAGCAGAGCTGAGCTTCGTTATCTTTATTGTGCTGATGTTCGCCTCCGGTAGCTGAGTGGTCAGCGTGACAGATTGTTAATCCTGCGGGCCCGGGTTCAATTCCCGGCGGGGACGGAAATTTTCTCCGCTCAGGGACTGGGTGTTGTGTTGTCCTAATCACCATCATTTCATCCCCATCGACGCGCAAGTCGCCGAAGTGGGCGTCAAATCGAAAGACTTGCATCAGGCGATAGGTCTACCCGACTGGAGGCCCTAGTCAGACGACATCATCATTGTGCTGATAAGGATGAACATTAAGGCCTTGACAAAACATTGTTCCGAATTTTCAGGGAACAGCGAATAATTACACATCTCTATATAGGTTCGGATTGGTATCAGTAACTGCCCAAGGTTGTTCTGTGCTCTAGTCAATATCAGGTCTTGATTGTTGAAAAACTATCAGTCAAGGATGCTAGTTCACACTTCCTATCATATTTTGGAACATTGTTCTTAGAAAATTTAGTATCATTCTACATTCACAGTGTTGCGCAGGTACATTCCACGGTGAGAAAGTTGCACAGTCACATTATCGTCTAGTCACAATATAGAAGCTACACAGATTGCAGATTACACAGCAATCACTTTTAGAAGAATAGACCCTAAAGATTACGCAGATATGTTACCAGTCTAACAACGGATGTTAGAAGTGCAAACCTGAAGGTTTTAGCAGCAAAAATTATACGTTTCATTAAGTATATATTTTCAAGAGATGTAATGGGGTCAATTAATAGCTTCAAGGAGCTAAATATTGTTGATGAATGTGAATTACTTCTTTATAATTTAAGGAAGAGATAATTTTGTCACTATTCTAAATTTTCGTCTATCAAAGATGATGTAAATCCAGAGCATATTGACAATTTAGTAGACACCACAACGAACTTTGTTGGACATGCAAAAACAGTTTACATGTATTTTGAAATTGAAGGTGTATGACTGGATGAAAAATCCTTTCACTGCAAATGCTGAAGAGGCTGATATAACTTGTCAATAACTTAAATATGATGGAGAAAGTAAACACGTGTTCGAGAATGCTGGATACGAAAACCTAATGAAAAATAGAAAAAAAATTTTTTCTTATATCCACATGTGTGGAAAATCGTATTCAATTTATATTTTGTGGAAAAAGGCTGTAGTGCTGTTAATCATATTACGACCAAAAAAAGAAAGCTCTCGAATAATAGCGTGTATCTGGGTGTTCTGCCAGATTGTTGTTTGAATATTCTAATGTGTGGAGTAGAGATGGGCAAAACTGTTCTTTTCAGAGATTGGATCAGAACTGTTCACTCCTTGAAATGAATTAGCTCTTTTTCATGACTCACCACTCATTTACAATAGAAAATAAATGGAAGGCACATTGCCCTTTAAACTTGGTTTATTCCAGTGCTATACCTGTATTTTGATCTTATTTGATCCTATTTTGAAGTAACACAGATAATGAGTAAGAATTTTGTATTGTTTATTGAAATTCCACGATATGACAAAGTTTTTGATTATTGATTTATGTTGCACTATCATGGTTTTCTGGGTGATCGGAAAATGTTGTAACTTGAGATTTACATTAACAATATATTTGGCTATAATGTATTAAAATTTCATTAACTTCATACAAATACATCGCAAGCCATATATTTTTAAAGTGAACGTTTCCTTCCGAAGACGCCTAAAATCGCAAAATCCGTACCAGAATAAGAAAAAAATATAAATTTGACTGTAAAACGAAAGTGCTGCATATAGCCTTACGCAGAATAAAACAAGGAAAATATTGGTGTATCACATTTTGCGATACGTTTATCGGTTCGCTCGTAATTAAAGCGTAAATTCGAGTGTCCATAATAAAAATCCTATAGTAAGAGGAGTCATCAGGAACCTAATCTAATCAGTTTAAACAAATAAAAATAAAATAAAAACAACTGATGTATACATAACATAATAATGTAATATACATAGCGGTATTACTATGAAGAACAATATCCAGTAGGGACGAACTCCGATGCAGAGGCGCTGAGTCGAGCAGGTCGAGCCGCGAGCTGTATTACTGCGTGAGCTGAGACCGCAGAGACCAGAGTGACACCTGAGTCGCTTTGCTCAACGCTCTGGCTAGAGTCGAGACGGTGGGGTGAGCATTGAGCGGGCGAGTTCCGAGGGTGGGGGGAGCGGTGAACTCACCCGCTCCGAGGCAAATCGTCCGTTCCCTTGCGAGCAGGTTGTTGCAAGTAGTTCCTATGTTATCCGCTAGGTGGCTCTCTGTCCTGTTGCTCGCATCAACTGCCCAGAGGGCAGGACGTGCGACTGAAATGATCGCCGACAGAGTGCGATGCGAAGTTAAGCTGCGCCAGACACTGCAAGCGGCAGACGACGCACAGAGACGGCACGGCATATGTGAAACACAAAATCCAATGGGGCACTGCACAATGCAGGTAGCCAAGGTAGAAGCAGGGCAGAGGCCGGCGCTGGCTGTGTTGTGTGGCGTGCACTGTGCTCTGACCAGCAGAGGCGCTGCTGATATGCTCCGTCTCTCTCTCTCTCTCTCTCTCTCTCTCTCTCTCTCTCTCTGCCATGGGAAACGTTTGGAGCTACCGTTCTTTTTTTCTGAATCACTGATTGTTCACTCCTTTGAAAGATTGAACTCTATGAATTAGTTCAAGAGCGGATCCCCCATCTCTAGTGTGGAGTGCTCTGGTTTTTGTGTAATCCACCCCACCACTTAGCGCGCAAGGAGTGCTCTGAAAATTAAAATATTAAACCCTGTGAACTCAGACCCTGCCCACTGCTAGACGTCAGAAGAACGGCTGTTGTCAGAACAACAGAAAGTCTATTCCCTGTACATAGAATTTTTTTATTACACAGATTACCATACACATTCCGGTTCATGATGCGAAAATGGTAATCTAAGGAAAATCCCGCACAGTCTAGGAAGATCCTGTGACAAAAATATAAGGCAAGAAAAGTACATTCATCTGATTTAACAAAACCTAATATGAAAAAATAAAATTAAAAGTGCAAGCAGGAATCTCAACAGAAATTTCCGTTAGAAATATTCACTCTGACAACATAAAATAAGCCACTGTAGCTGTGCAATGTTTCCTATCACCTGTGACTTATCCGAATCTAAATCTCAGGATGGTGTGGCTGTCACGATCACAAGGGAATTCTGGCTCTTACTCCAAGTTTACGCAGTTCTGAAGTGAAAGCACGCTAGTGACTTCAACGTTTAGCGTCTCAATAATACCTTATTTACCTTCCGACGTATGCAGCGACAGAGGCAGCGGTGGCTGCCTGCTGCGTGCGACATGTCTTGTACCTTCAACCTACAAACACTATGCTGGCCTCTGACTGAATTTAATCAGTTGAAAACTTCTCTAAGTTTCCGCAAAGCGGAAGACTGTTTGTGACCCTAGGCTAAGACAAAATGGCTCTGTACACTCGCCAAGGCTGGGCGACGTGCACAATATCGCCCTCAGAATTCTCACAAGAACGTTGATTGGGACGAATTGTCTCGTTTTCCCTGCTTTGGAGGTCTACGAGGGATTCAGCATAAATGTGGCTGAAACAGAGCCTAGAGAACCAAAAATGTTCACAGAATAATCTTTCTCTGCATCACCACAATACGTTAAACACGTCATTCAACACTCAACCCCTCTTGAAAGAAGAGAGCCCCAAATATCCATCCGCAGTTGACCATATTGTCGTGAACTTCCCCCCACTGTATCAGCCAGTGGGAGCACTCTATGCATTCCGTACTTGCTTGTTCAAGCCAAACACAGTTTTCCTAGTAAACTTCTGCGTCGCAGTAACGTCACCTACTCCCTCCTTATCATTCTTTCGTTCAATCGGCATTCGAATTTGTGTTACTGATTTACGTTTCGTCACAGCACGATATCTTCACATGTGAAGCCCATGCGCTATTCACGACAGGATCACGCGTTCGGAATGTTTACTAAAACTGCGATGCAGAGGGTTTTTTCCACCTGCTTTAGAAACGTGCAGAGGTGAGGGCCAAGGCCAGTGTCGTCTTAAATTGGATCCCAGCGGTGAGGTTCGGTTTGTGGTACCTTCTTCATGTTTCCTAAAGTGGATTTCCATGTTGCGCTTCTGCGTCATAAGCCTGTGCGACTGGCCCCTTTCACTTCAATTCCACGGCGTTAGGAAAATGTTCGCATTTCTCTGCATGCAAAATTAGGAAGGGACTATTAATACAATGTACACGAAAGCCACGTATGTACCCATTGTTCATTGTACTCCTCATTATGAGATTCAAGCTAATTACGTCCAAAGTATGGTATGAGCCACACCAATTGAATGTGCGTGTCGTGGAGAATCACATGTGAAATAGTAAAATACCCTGTCACCTTACAATATTGAACCGAATTTTCTGACGACATACTCATCCATCTTCTTCAGGTGCTATGAATTTTCCTGTTATGGAAATAATGACTCATCAAAACACACGAAAACACGTTATTAATCAGTTGCACCTAGAAAACTTGAGAGATCCAACCTCATGAACATTTTCGAAAAACAGATCTTCCTTAGTTCCTTACAAAAATTGAGCCAACAATCCATTCATAATTTCACAGCATCAGCCACAGCACCTAAATTTAATTTCATCAGACTTCATGCTTTTATTTATGTAGGTTATAAATAAATAGATAGACTTAACTACAGTTAGTAGTTTTATAAAGATTTATTCTGCCAAACTTAGCGACAGTTGACATAAAGTACTTGGTAAGTTATTATTATGTGCTTCAACTTCCTATAACTATGCTTTATAACCTTTTAAGTCGCTTCCCTGTTGTATAAATCACCATTATTATGGAACTAGGAGTCGCTTAGAAAGTTTTACTACTAACAGATATTCAAAAGTCAGCAGCGTTTATAAAATGGTTGACTACATCTGATGTAGAGCGACGCCACATGGCCATTCAAAATAGGAAAGATATTTTTTTCTTGGAACATTTGGATTTGCTGAATTCCGTTCTGCCGCTGAAAGTGAACTTGTATATACGTAGCTACTATCACCAAATCAGTAAGCCTAGCGGCTTCGCTAAAAGAGATTCCGTTAAGTTCGTGTGATTTTTTTTTCTTTTTGCCAGTTGTTTTGTGTGTTCGTCGTTTTTGTAATGACTAAATCTCGTGAACAATGCGCGGCCGTAAAGTTTGCTTCTTGCTCGGAAAAAGTGGCACAGAAATTCTTGAAACATTAAAAATGGCTGACAAGGATACTGCAGTGTGCGAAACCTCAGGCGTTTGAGTGGTTCTGCCTCCCCTCCAGAGAGTGAAAAGTCGATTGATGACAAATCTTGATCTAGTCATTCTTCCATGGCCAAACCGACGGAAACCTTGAAAATATTCATGAAATCATCCTGGACGATCGACTACAGACCGTTGAAGAAGTTGTGGAGCTGACTGGAGTGAGTTCAAATGGCTCTGAGCACTATGGGACTTAACATCTACGGTCATCAGTCCCCTAGATCTTAGAACTACTTAAACCTAACTAACCTAAGGACATCACACAACACCTAGTCATCACGAGGCAGAGAAAATCCCTGACCCCGCCGGGAATCGAACGCGGGAACTTGGGCGCGGAAAGCGAGAACGCTACCGCACGACCACGAGCTGCGGACTGGAGTGAGTTCTCTACAGTGAATTTTAATGGAACATTTGGGGATGAAAAGGGTGTCTGCCAAACTCGTGCCTCGACTGATGAATGCTGAGCAAAAATAATGTCCCGTGGAAATGACCAGGAGTTTTTTCCAAGGCCATCACAAGTGACGAATAATGAAACCACAGGTACGACCCTGAAACGAAGCGCCGGCCGCGGTGGTCTAGCGGTTCTGGCGCTGCAGTCCGGAACCGCAGGACTGCTACGGTCCCAGGTTCGAATCCTGTCTCGGGCATGGGTGTGTGTGATGTCCTTAGGTTAGTTAGGTTTAAGTAGTTCTAAGTTCTAGGGGACTGATGACCTAAGATGTTGAGTCCCATAGTGCTCAGAGCCATTTGAACCATTTGAACCTGAAACAAAGCAAAATCAAGCCAGTTGAAGGCTTCCTAAGTTTGCCTCACTTATCAAGTGAAAGCAAACAACAAAACAATGCTGATTACTTTTTTCGGTATGAGGGGAGTCATCCGTTAAAGAGTTTGTTCTTCAGTGTAAAATGGAAAACCAGGATATTTTCAAAAGATTTCCCAGTATTCTGCAGCAGAGAAGGCTTGATATGCGCAAGTCGGGCGACTAGTTTCTCCACACACGTAACACCTCGGCTCACAGAGCCCTGTCTGTGCATCGCTTTATGATTAAAAATGGCGTGACCTCTGTGCCACGTCCCTAGTTTCCACCATGCCTTGGCCGTTTCGACTTTCTTTTATTTCCCAGATTGAAATGAGACATGAAAGGAAAAAGTTTTGCCGACATGGCCAAGGTGGAGGAAAAAACGACGGCGGTAGTGTTGGGCATCACAGGAGACGAATTTAAAAAGTATTCTCAACAATTGAATATAAGGTAAGACAAGTGCAACAGCGCCAGTGGAGCGTACTTTGACGGTTTCTGAAGGTTTTTGTTTAAAAATTCAATAAACCAGTTTTTAAAATATTAAATTATGTCTCTTTTCGGCACTTCTTCGGATCTGCACTGCAACTTGCAGGAACCCGAATGCTTCACATAGAGTACCAGCGTCCGTTGCCGTTCAGTGTGATAACAGGTTACTGGTATGTCCTCAGCAGTTCCTCGAGGTATGTTTCAGGAGGTCACTTCTACAATGAGCAGGCACATTCTTGTGGTATTCCTTACTCACGAATAAAGGAAAACCTCTAGACTATGTTCTGAGATATTCAGAATTATGAATTCAAGTTTACTTAATTTTTACAGTGTTTATTAATATATTGGTTTCGCACTAACCTACAAAGAGGTAGTACTCTAATGATAAATTAACATAAGACGGTGAAATAATAAGTAGGGTAAAAACTTGGAAATTTTTAGGTGTCCATATAGATGAGAACTTTTTAAACTACTAAATAACTCAGTTCATCCATTGCAAACCTTTGGTGAGGCAAGTCAGTAAGTTAACATATTTTGTATATTTTGAGCTAATTATGTCGTATGGAATGATGTTCTGTGGTAACTCAAAAATGGGCTGTAAGAATGATATACTGTGCACACCCACAATCATCCTGTAGACATCTCTTTGGGAGTTTGGCATTTTGACTACTGATTCACAGTATACTTATTACCTCATGAAGTTTGTCGTAAATAACCAATAACACTTCAAAAGAAAAAATGATGTACATTATTACGATAAATACTAAACTAAACTCTGTCTGAACAGGCCTCGGAAGCCCCAAAAGTGCCACCCGATCACCGTGTCATCGTCAGCTTATAGGCGTCACTGGATGTGGGTAAGAAGGGGCATGTGGTCAGCACACCATTCTCTCGCCCGTTGTCAGCTTTGATGACCAGAGCCGCTACTGTTCAACCAAATAGCTCCTCAGTTTGCCTTACAAAGGCCGAGTGCTACCCTCTGGCCATCAGTGCTCAGCAGGCCCCAGAAGGTTATCCATCCAAGACCGATAATGTTTAATTTTAGTGATCTGGCAGGAACCAGTGTTACAAT
This sequence comes from Schistocerca cancellata, assembly GCF_023864275.1. Classification (NCBI taxonomy): domain Eukaryota; kingdom Metazoa; phylum Arthropoda; class Insecta; order Orthoptera; family Acrididae; genus Schistocerca; species Schistocerca cancellata. The sequence continues at coordinate 306,065,149 of NC_064630.1, forward strand.
CACTGCAAGCCCAACTGCTACATTATTATGATAACAGAAGAAAGACCGGCATTCATTACAACACAAAGGAATTACAGACATTGACTGTGGATGGACATTGATTGGAGTCGTTGGGCAATGTTGAAAATTTGTGCTCGATTAGGATTCGTACCCAGATATCCTGCTTACTAGGCAGGTGCTCTGACCACTAAGCCATCTGGACATAGTGGTCATTGCTGCTGCATAGACTATCCTAGCACGCCTCCTGTCAGACGAAATTTTTGATCATTCGCCCAATGATATAAAATGTCTGACAGAGCAAATTTATAAAGCTTCCTGGCAGATTCCTTGTTCTGGGTTGATTCCGTGTGCTGGGTTGAAATTCGAACTCAGGTCCTCTACCTTTCACAAGCAAGTGCTCTACGGGCTGAGCTACCCAAACACGAATCACGAGCTGTCGTCACAGCCTTATTTCCGCCAGTACCTCGTTTCATACCTTCCAAACTTCGCAGAAGCTCTCCTGCGAAACTTGCAAGACCAGCACTTCTGGGAAGAAAGAATATTGTGAAGGCATGTCTTAGTCAGAGCCTGGAGGATGTTTCAAGGATGAGACTTTCACTCTGCAGCGGAGTGTGCGCTAATATGAAACTTTCTGGAAGATTAAAACTATATGGCGGACCTTTACCTTCTGCAGGCAAATGCTCTACCGACTGAACTACCCAATCACGACTCCCAATTTGCCCCCCACAGCTTTACTTCCGCTAGCAGATCTTCTGCCTTCTTCCAGGAGTGCTTACAAATAAGCCATGGAACTTAAAATTAACTCCCCGATAGCTATGGATACTTTCCCTCGTCTCAGCACTCTATGAAGGAAGGGCTAGCCACGTCTGTGTAACTGCTAGAAAGCTGCTACCTAGCTAGCGTAAGAGCCAACCCCACATTAAACGCTCGTATACGAGGTGGACTCACAAAAAATTTCAATTTTTGTTTCTGGTGGGTGTAGGAACAACTTTCATTGGTGAACGTACCTATTGTGCGGTTCGGTGGCTCAGTCTGTGTCAGATTACGAGTCCAAAAGTCCAGGTTTAGAGCCATAGCTGCTCCAAAGATTTCTTTCCGTTACTTACTGTGTGCTGTGAATTACGCCACGTTGAAGTCCCGCTCGCTACAAGGGACGTGTCTAGCGCTTGACGTCGCCTGGTTACCCAGGGGCGTCAAGGGCGGCTGCCTGCCGACAGCGCTGCCCCGCTATGCAGGGTCTTAGAACCAACGAGAAAGAACTCAATAAGGGAGCAACAAAGCCGGCGGCATGAGCTGTACTGAAAGAGTTGCTGGTCCACTTGGCCAGCAACCAAGCTGGTGTGAAGTCCAACGGCACGTAGGAGCTAGCGCAACTTTTTATCAACAGGCAGGCGTCGGTTCCCGGTCCGTGTGAGGGGACCATGCGTGGTGTCTTGGTTCCACAGAAGAGTGTGCTGGCTGTACACAAGTGAATACTACCGGTAATGTGTGCGCTTGAATAGCAGGGCACAAGAAGAGTTTCAGGCAGTCGAGATCAGAAACACAGCGCGTACGAGTATAATGTTCTGGTTGCATACTTTATAAATCAAGGCGCCGCTGTTACATCATTGCTAAAGGGCTTCCTTCGTTCCCGCCATGGTTCCGTGAGTATATCGAGTCCGAGAACTGTGGCGCTGCAGTCGTTTCACATTCGTCGACTCGTTATCTCTTACTGCAGGATGCAGGAGTGTAAGGCTTATTGTTACTGTTAAGACCAGTGAAACTACTTTCGTCCGGCCACAACTGTGGGTTCTTTGATTGCCCTGGGAGAAGGCTCATCAAACTAGAAAACATGAAATAGTAGTTCCGTTTATCACATAGATGAATTAAAGATTTACCTAACTTTGACACACTTCTTTGTCACAGGAATACCTTAGAATTTGCAACTGACATGGACTAATAAAGCCTCACTACTCCTGCAGAACAAAATGCAACCTTTGCCACAGTACATTTCATCAGAAACTTTCACTACCCTTTGGTTCTAGGTGAAGATGTTGACTGCTGTAGCTGTGGTCTCGAACTGGGCCAGAGCTCTTGCCAGCTCGACACTATATTAACTTCAGCGTGAGGGTGCTGCTATGCTGAAAGGGGATGTGTGGTCTTCTGGAATGCATCCCATAGGCCGTTGTGGAATGTAGCGAGCTCTCGCTAATATCTTTGGTGTCGATTCGCTTTGCCAACTTTGGAATGGCAATGCGATCTCTCTACGACACCACAGTTAGTACGGAGGATGAGTACGCGGTCTTGCTGCTGTAAACTAAATCTGACAAGGAGAAACGACTGATTGTCGGGATCAGATGGCCTTTAACGAAGCTGTGCTTTGGGAGGCTGTGGAATGTCTAAGACGAAAATTAATTCATGCACATTACACAATTACAAATGTGTTCCATTAAAGAAGAAGTGACGTCTGGAATATATTTCATGCTGTAGTCCACACTTCGAATGAAAAACATACAAATTTTGTCCAGTGCAAACAAAATCGTTGTATTCTCGTTAGTTCACCTCCAGCATGAGAAAACATATGTGATATGGCAAAAGGAAACCGGACACAGAGCAAAGTCACTGGACACAGAACACAGTCACTGTTATATCCTTGCGACGAAAGAGCTCACTATTTCTCTGTTCATTCGGTCATGGCACCTTACGTTTATAGGCTAACAGGGAGTTGAGTAGCTTATCATTCATTTCTGTAATTTATTTTAATAATTAATCACCGTTTAAAGATTCCACTTCATCCTCACATTATGCTTTCTCGTACTGTCGTTGCAGGCTCGGTAATGCCTCGGAACTGTGTACCTGTCATTGTTAGACATTGTCTGAGTAGATATTAAATGTTAAAAAAATTTATGACAGTCTTCGAAAAAGTTTTACACAGAACAATATTCAATGCTAACTGATAAGTTGTTCTATTGCTATATAAACTGTTTCTGTCATTTAGGCAGGTCGGACATTTTTTGACATTTCAACTTGCAGTTGAGAATGGCTATAAAGCACAAATCATGACTGTGCGAAATAAATGAAAGGTATGACTACGTAGGCTTCTACGTCCAGTATCATGACGATTAAAATTCTTCTGGGTGTTGTACCATGTCATACTATAAAATACTTTGATTATAAACTTAAAACCAACGTTTCGACAGTATTACAACTACCTTCCTCAGGGTGTCTATTTATTGCAGACGATCCGTGTCAATACGTCATACTTTTAAACTTTCTTGGTCCTACAATAGAATGGGTTACTCATGACAAGGGACAGGAAGGGAAAGAAGTTATTGGTGGGCTAGCCGGCATAACAGTGACTGACGAAAGCCTTCAAATCAGAGCTTGGCTTCTGGTGGGCGCGTTTCCTTCCTGGTGTGCGCGGAAATGCACTGACACCCTGTAGCTGTTTGTTTAGGCTGTTGCGTCCGTGCCCGGAGAGGCGACCGGAACACTACCGTGACTGAGGAAAGCCTGTCTTTTTCCAGGAAGTTCGTGAGCTGGCAAAAGAGTCATGGACACGCCAACGAAAAATTCAAGAGGCGATTGAAATTATTAAGCAATGTCAAAGAGAGGACGGCTTCAAACTTCCTGCGTCCTGGCAGCCCCCTATCCCAGTCCTACGGGCCGCGAGTGGTCGTGGGGCAGAAGGCTCAACGGGCACGGACGTGACAGACTAAACAAACAGCTATAGAACTGTCAGTGAATTTCCGAGCACACCAGGAAGAAAAGCCGTGCGCTGGTTCGCAGACTTTCAGCAGTCACTGACGAGCCGACTAGCCCACCAATAGCTTCCTTCCTATCCAACCCTTCTGTCATGACTAGCCCATTATATTGTTGGGCCAATAAAGTTTCAAAAATGTGACGTATTGACAGTAATCGTCTACAATAAATAGAGCCACCTTTCCTCCGCCGAAACCAGTCTTGCCACGAGGAAGGCCATTGCAATAGTGTAGAAACGTTGGTTTTATTTTATACTATGACGCCATACAACGCCGAGAAGAAATATAATCATCAAATGAAAAGCGGAAGTTTCTTTCAAAACGGTTGCGTGTTTAGTGGAAATGTCGCGCCTCCGCTGTTATACTTGAGAACTCGTGTAGGTGCTCTCCTTCCTGAGCGAGTCGAATCCATTTCTACCCAACAACAGATTCAAATGACAAGTGGGCGGCGACAGAAGCTCACGAGTCACATCTAGACAGTGATTTCTGATATGACGTCACAAGACTCGCTGGCGAGTGTAAAGCGAGAATACGCAGCTAACTCTGGGGCCAGTGGTGGTCGAGCAGAACATTGACTGTACCGTAGCCTGTGGTCCTGGCTATCGTTCACCTTCAGGCAGTGCTGAAAGTTGCTGGATTCAGTGTTTTTTTCTTTACTATTGTCCAACGGCGGTAGTACTACAAGTTTAAGTTGTGCATGCTTGAAATACGTTTCAGTTGTAGAAGGCCCTATGTCAAATTAGACACCGGGCACATACTCTTACATTATTGTTAGAGTATGTTTAACTGGTTAACCTTTCTTATATTTAGTCTGTTGACCTAGTGTTTTTAGGTTTGATGAACCAGTCTATCTCTCCCCATAATCCAGTATCGTTTAGGCCTTTCTACCGTCTTGCTTAAATCGACTATTTCTTTCTATACTCAACTCTGATTTGCAGAACTAGCCTTCACGTTTGGCTGTCTTTTGACATTCCTCATTTATATATCATTTAGGAAGAAATGTGTGATCAGCTTCAAGTATCAAGATTTTTGTCAAGTTGACGTTTAATGTAAGATACACTGTTCAAGTTTTTATTTGTCTCAGTTGAGTGCAAGTAATATTTCTTTTTTCGTTACTTAAGGTAACGAGCTCTGATTAGCTGGGTTGTATTATGAATGAATAATATCGATGCTGACAAGTATTTGCGTCTCCACAACCACCCACCCATTTACCACTCCTAAACGTTTCCTGCGCCAGAACCGCTTCTTTCACCCCTGGCAAAGATCTGTCGCTGTGAAAAATGCCAAGTCACATCACTGTTTGAATTTCACGTTAATCACAGGTCCCCTATAACTGGCCGGTTAAGTCGCCTGAAATTTTTGAGGGAGTTTAGGGCACACCATCGCAACTGGCCAAGTCTAATAATGCACTGTGGTATTTGAATCAACCATTTGGTTGATGACAAAAATGATTCAAATGGCTCTGAGCACTATGGGACTTAGCATCTGAGGTCATCAGTCCCCTAGAACTTAGAACTACTTAAACCTAATTAACCTAAGGACATCACACACATCCATGCCCGAGGCAGGATTCGAACCTGCGAACGAAGCGGTCACGCGGATCCAGACTGAAGCGCCTAGAACCGCACGGCCACACCGGCCGGCGGTTGATGACACCTTTAGTTTTTTTGTAATATCTGGTATTGATGTAAAATTTCCCACTGCTTGAAATTGATTCTAGATTTGTCTGTTACACTTTCCTGTCTGGTTCTTCTTAGCAGGCATTGATGATCTATATCTATATACCTTAGAGTTTTGGATCGCTGTTTCAAAGCGTTTACTTCAGGGAGTAAAATTACATCTCACAATTAATAAAATGTACCGACCTATTATGCTGTCGTCGAATGGATTTCATTTTAATTATTGCCGAGCCAGGGTGTGAATCGGACATTCAAAAAAGCTACGATCCCCCTTAAAAATGTCCTCCGCAGATGGGAACGAAACGTCGTGTTTTAAAGTGAAATCCATTCGACCACGGCATAATTGCCCGGAACATTTTATTAATTGTGACATTTCCGGCCGTGAAAGTCACTTTCTTCTACTCGTTGTTTTTTGTTTCGGATTCCAAAATTTGCTCGACTGTCACTTAATTACAATGTGCCATATTTCCTATGGCTACTTACAAATTTCTTCAACATCGTCTGTTATATTTTGCTAGCGCCTTGAGAGCATCTATACTTTGCACATGCGTCATATTTTTTTTTTTTAATCCATCTCGTTGTACGTGAATAACAGGTTACATTGTACGTGGTGGGTCTTAGCTCTCATAAATAAAATAAAAAAAATATTTATGTGGCCAGTAATAAAACTGCTTTGCACGCAGCCGACTTATCAAAACATGAGTATTTACTTTCCATGACGGCATGTATCTAAACCGAAAACAGTTCGTCGGACTCTACATTTGCCTGTGGAATGAACCAGTGAATTAACAATGTCACAATTTCCTTCTGCTCTTCTCAGAGCCCTCTGCAGTTTTTGTCGGTGTTATTTTGTAGCTTGCTATCTGGTTTCACTGCAGTTGCCACTACATTTTACAACAACACGGTTTATCCTCCTTTAAACAGTTTACTGCTGTTTTTTATGGTCACTTCAGAAGCACTAAGGTCCACTTACTGTTTATATACACCAAAATTTCTGTGTGTGCGCGCGCGCGCGCGCGTGTGTGTGTGTGTGTGTGTGTGTGTGTGTGAGAGAGAGAGAGAGAGAGAGAGAGAGAGAGAGAGAGAGAGAGAGAGAGAGTTTCTGTGTGTGTAAGATGGAGGGAGGAGGAGACTTTGTATATTTTTCTGCAGTTTGGTTTCATTGGAACCGTAGATTGCTTCGAATAATGCCACAAGTGTTTATATACGTTTCTTTGATTCTCTATTTTCAGCCTTCTTGAATAGGTTTTGTTGTGGATTGGCAAGAGAGCCAACCCGTTTTTGAGAGGAAGCTGAAAGGCACGCGTATTAGCTCACGCAAGCTGTCGTGAGGTCTGGAACAAGTCAAGGAAATTAGACTAGCAAAAAAGGACGTAGCTGCTGGAATACTTAACTTTAATCCATAAATGGTGAACATCGCTCTTGACGGTACATGTTTTACAGCATCAATAGTAACTGGTAATGGCGCCTTGCTAGGTCGTAGCAAATGACGTAGCTGAGGACTATGCTAACTATCGTCTCGCCAAATGAGAGCGTATTTTGTCAGTGAACCATCGCTAGCAAAGTCGGCTGTGCAACTGGGGCGAGTGCTATGAAGTCTCTGTAGACCTGCCGTGAGGCGGCGCTCGGTCTGCAATCACTGATAGTGGCGACACGCGGGTCCGACGTATACTAACGGACCGCGGCCGATTTAAAGGCTACTACCTAGCGAGTGTGGTGTCTGGCGGTGACACCACAGGTTTCTTTAACAATACTTCTACTCTACGCCTGTAAAGAAATACTTATCAATATCATTGGTAGCAGAGAAGCCTACGTTTTCGGCTACTACTGGTGGCGTATAGTTCCACAGTAGTCATCCACGAGCCTCTAAAGGTAACTGTTTTGCTATCACTTATGTCATTATACGTCAGCATAAACAAATATATCATTTTTGATTTGGCTTAAGTGAGTGTCCTAACGTTAATCAGCACTTACTGCTCTCACACTCCCAGTCGTCTGTCTTGACTTTCATATTCAGTCGGCGTTTCTACAAAGCGGCTGCCCGGCCGCGGACAGTTTCCGTCAACACGCAGTGATAGGAGATTTTGCACTGACTCTCCCCACCGCATGTTATGTGTTACCAAATACAATAATTTCATACGGCTGAAGATGGGATTTTAAAATCCCGAATCCGGTCGTGGTTTAAATAAATATTAGTATAACTGAAGCAGGTCTACATTAATTATCATGCCTCTCAGTTGCGGATGTCCTGCGTACCAATTCTTGTGCAATATATTTTTTTTTATTGTATTAAACACTCCAAACGCACCTAGTAATTAGATCTCCTTGGCCATGTTTACCCCAGTTCCAATAACATTGGGAATGAACCTGCTTTTCAGTGTTGTGCCGAAACTTAATCAATTTCTTACGTGGGCATCAACCTCGATGTACGTTTTGTCGAGCCATATTTGTATGACTAGTATCATATTTGTACCAAAAAAATCACATTTCCATCACTCATGAACTTACTTCCGTCTGTTTTCTGTTAAGTAACTATTTATGATGCTGTGTGTTATGGAGATGCGAAGTGATCTGTTACAAACAAATACAGTGGGAAGGGGGTTACAATTTTGTATCTATAGAATATTAGACAATTGAAGCAGATCTCTCTAAATTAATCATCGTTAATCAGGTGCAGATGTCCTATGTACCAGATCTTCTGCAACATTTTTCTTTCTTTTGTTTAACGCTCCAAACCCACCTAGTAATTAGATCTCCTTGGCCACGTTTACCCCACCTGCAAGAACATTGGAAGTGAGCCAGTTATTCAGTGTTGTGTAATACTTAGTCGATTTCTTACGTAGACATCACCTCGATGTACGTTTTGTCGAGTCACGTCAGTATGACGAGTATCACATTTGTATTTAAAATAATCGTATTTACATCACTCACTAACTTACTTACTTCTGTTTTCTGTTCAGTAACGGTATTCAACGATCATATCTATCGCTAGAATACTACCTCTAAGCGAAAGATGCATAAAACGCCAAGTGGCATTATGACTTGTTGTAAGAAAGGTAATTTCGGATTTTATTAACAAAAAACTATCAGTAACAAATCATGCTCGCTTTATACTGTTCTCTTGCACGTTATATCTCACCTAAATTCGTAATAGAATTCATGAAAATTGTCAGAGTGAGAGGAGATACATCCACCGCCCCCCCTCCTCCCTCTACGAAAACTCAACTCCTCGAAAATTGTGCCGCGCCATCGTCTACCATATCAGAATTATCACCTTACTGACTGGCTGAGACAAACTACGGCCAATGAGCGTTATTGCTGCCGTCTTATAATGAGTTGCTTCTCCAGCTTGATCAGTCATAAGCCTTTAGTTGCGTTTTAGTATTCTGCAAAAGGTCTTGCTTTCTTCGAAAGCACAAACTGTATCTTTATGTGTTAGCAGGACTGCCTTGACATAGATGTCACTTGTTTTGCAAAGGCCTTTCGTACTGCGTACGTGATACAATATCTGATTACACAACGTTATGTACATGGTCATATAAGAACTCCGTCCGAACAGGCCTAGGAAGGCCCATCGGTACCGACTGGCCGCCGTGTCATCCTCAGCCCACAGGCGTCACTGGATGCGAATGTGGAGTGGCATGTGGTCAGCACACCGCTCTCCCGGCCGTATTTTAGTTTATGAGACCGGAGCCGCTACTCCTCAGTCAAGTAGCTCCTCAGTTTGCCTCACAAGGCCTGAGTGCACCCCGCGTGCCAACAGTGCTCGTCAGATCGGATGGTCACCCATCCAAGTGCTAGCCCAGCCCGACAGCGCTTACCTTCGGTGATCTGACGGGTACCGGTGTTACCACTGCGGCAAGGCCGTTGGCGCATGGTCATATAGTGTCGGTTATCTATAATTTTAACATTTATCCTTCGCGTACATCCTCCTTTTACCACAGATTCTAACATGATACCCAGTCCAAAAACAACACACGCTAACCGATGGTAACGAAATATGAATATTTCGTACACAGCGCTAGCTAAACGTTACTGGATCCTCTAGCCCAAGACGCGATTCGGCTTCAGATATTCAATTACTACCACCACAGAGATCGCCCTTCAGCAGATAAGCTTCATACGACATTGCATGAATCTGGAGTTTTTGAAGGTAGCAAGTCATCGTTGTAATTATTTGTATAGAAGAATGGCATAACAGGCAGCGATGCTTCAGTCCAATGATTAAGGTCACTTCATTACATGCAGAAGGCTGTAGTTTCTAATCTCGTGAGGTGAAAGAACTTTTTTTTTTATTTGTAAATCTTCATCAACATTACTCTGATTATTATTATCTTCAAGTAGTTGATTTAAATGTAATGTCTTTTTATTTTTAATCATTTGTCACGTCATTTTCATCACCGAATTTAATTTTTTATTTGCTCCTATTTTTTTCTTCCTATGACGCAATTTTCGCTTGAATTCTGCCTGTGTCGCCTGTGACCCGTAACTGAGTGCCAACTAGGACTGCTCATTAGTTGGAATCGTGTCAGCTCTTGTAGTCAGTGCAATGATAGTTTCAGGTAATCGATGAAAGTGAAAAGTTACAGTTCGATTTTAGTGCTGAAACTGAAATTTTGCTGTCTTGAGTTTGCTCGCAGAGTTCAGCTTTCATCGATATGAATAAAGCGAGCGTGATTAATAGTTTTGCGCAGATTGTTGACTTCCACTTTCTCAGATACATTGTACGTCACTAGGTTATGGTTCAGTTGGGACACGAGTGTAAATTCAGGGTTGCAAAACGTATCGTCTGCCGCAGTTCAATCATTGATCACTTAAAATGAGTCGTGGAAGTAGCATCTCGCGTTCCCGCTGTCCCTGACGGCAGCCGCTTCCAGAATTACTCCGCATTAGATGAACAGCTATTTGGCGTTTGCGGAGTGATCCGCCGTGAATACCTGTCGCCTTTAACCAAGTGGCAGCTGATGTGGTATCATTGTAGCACCAAGTGACAAGTGTCAACTGTCAAGTAAGTTTAATCAGACTATAGTTCTTTCTCGCTGCATTTCCGCTAAGTATACTGAAAGCTGACCAATACCTTTTAATAAGTGATAACACTGAGTATGCCACAGATGGTATTATGCCGTCTGTGATATTGGATGATAAGTTCCAATTACTGTATTAGTACCGTTTATACTTCATCCTGTTTGATAATTACGCGGTGCAGCAAACGGGTGGGATTGGAAAGTGGCTGGGAATTGTGTAGGCATAAATATTTAAAAAGTTTTAACACATTTATTAATAATATAACCAAGTAAGTCAGAGATCACGAGCAAAACTAAAACAAAAGGAAACTTACAAGCGCTCAGTCCAACAAATACCCATTAACTTAGTACACTATACGATCAAAAGTATCCGGACACTCCCAGAAACATAGGTTTGTCATATTAGGTGCATTGGCCTGCCACCTACTGCCAGGTACTCCATATCAACGACCTCAGTAATTAGACATCGTGAGAGAGCAGAATGGGGGACTCCGCGGAACTCACGGACTTCGAACGTGGTCAGGTGATTGGGTGTCACTTGTGTCATACGTCTGTAAGCGAGATTTCCACACTCTTAAACATCCCTAGGTCCTGTTCCCGACATGGCAGTGAAGTGCAAACGTGAAGGGACACGGACAGCACAAAAGCGTACAGGCCAACCTCTTCTGTTGACTGACAGAGACTACCGACAGTTGAAGATGTATAACAAGCAGACATCTATCCAGACCATCACACAGGAATTCCAAACTGCATCAGGATCCACTGCAAGTATTATGACAGTTAGGCGGGAGGTGAGAAAACTTGGATTTCATGGTCGAGCGGCTGCTCGTAAGCCACACATCACGCCGGTAAATGCCAAACGACCCCCCGCTTCGTGTAAGGAGTGTAAACTTTGGACAGTTAAACAGTGGAAAAACGTTTTGTGGAGTGACGAGTCACGGTACACAATGTGGCGATCCGATGGTAGGATGTGGGTATGGCGAATGCCCGGTGAACGTCATCTGCCAGTGCCAGTGCCAAGAGCAAAATTCGGATGCGGTGGTGTTAAAGTGTGGTCGTGTTTTTCATGGAAAGGACTTGCAACCCTTGTTGTTTTGCGTTTCACTATCACAGCACAGGCCTACACTGATTTTTAGGGATCTTCTTCCTTTCCACTGTTGAAGAGAAATTTGGGGATAGCAATTGTCTCTTTCAACACGATCGAGCACCTGTTGATAATGCACGACCTGTGGAGGAGTGGTTACCCGACAATAACGGCCCTGTAATGGACTGGCCCCCACAGCGTCCTGACCTGAATGATATTTTGGAACGCCGACTTCGTGCCAGGCCAACCGACATCGGTACCTCTCCTCAGCGCAGCACTCCGTGAAGAATGGGCTGCCATTCCCCAAGAAACCTTTCAACACCTGACTGAACGTATGCCTGCGATAGTGGAAGGTGTCATCAAGGCTAAGCGTGTGCCAACACCATACTGAATTCCAGCATTACCAATGGAAGGCGCCACGAACTTGTAAGTCATTTTGAGCCAGGTGTGCGGATACTTTTGATCACATAGTGTATCTAACCCAACCGTTCTCTAACTTTTTTACCGACAGAACCCTTTTGATATACTAAATATTTTACAAAGCCCTATAATAAGCAAAACTTGATTTTACGTTCATTCTTTAATTACACTCATTTAATGAAATTCATACAAAAATAGATACATTGTACACTACTGTCCTTTACAACAATATACAGAACAAGACACAATACTAAAGTACACAATATAATACTGTATTGATTCCAGGCTTGATAGAAGAAAGTTGAATACGCATGTCAGATTCAACATCCAGTCTATTGCGATATTTTGTCTATGTAGCTGCACATACTGAGAATCGCTTTTTACACAAGTATATTGTTAGAACCAGGAGAAGAACATAGCCCATATGGCAAGTTGTAGATATTCATCACGAACTGAGCACCTAAAATCTTCCAGTAATATTGTTTTCAATAATGATTTCATAACTGAATCTGATGTCATTTCTAAAATGGATTCACAGGTTTTGATTGACATTTTAGGGCTTCCAAAAATTCTGTACAAAAGGATTACGAACTCATGAATTCGTTTTCAGTTCTGTATTCTGCTCTTCAAGAAAGTATCTCTCAGCCCGCATCTCGTGGTCGTGCAGTAGCGTTCTTGCTTCCCACGCCCGGGTTCCCGGGTTCGATTCCCTGCGGGGTCAGGGATTTTCTCTGCCTCGTGATGGCTGGGTGTTGTGTGCTGTCCTTAGGTTAGTTAGGTTTAAGTAGTTCTAAGTTCTAGGGGACTGATGACCATAGATGTTAAGTCCCATAGTGCTCAGAGCCATTTGAACCAAAGTATCTCTCAAAAGATGCTTGCCCTGCGTGGTGTATAGTAGATAGCGGATGAAATCCTTCGAGGCGGTTAGAGGTGTTTGTGGGTGAGAGAGAAATGAAGAGAGCATACTGGAATGTTCACTGTGTGTTTAGGTGAGGGGAAGAGAGGGGGGGGGAAATTTTATTTGTAGTTTCTGATCGTAGGATTATTGTACATTAATTATGCTGCTTGTCTCTTCATTTTTGGCGATTGTGCACTGAAAGAATAAACAGTTTTATAAAACCAACATTGATAGGTCAAAAGTTCTTTTCTCATTGTGTGAAAAGACCTGATGTTCTTCGTTCTTTACAGTGATATTTTTTCGGCGAACCTTCACAGATGCCTTGCAAAGTCCCATGGCACAACGGGAGCACACGTTGAATATGGCTGACCTAACATAACATGCCAATATGGTAAGATTCCTGTCTCTTACACTAAATGTGGCTTTACAATAACGAGAAGGCACTAAACCATAGCCAGTCATGACCCTAAACTACACAAGCTGGGAGGAATGACAAGAAAAATAAAATAGCTGGGCTTTATCTCAGGACACAATAGCAAGTAGCCCAAATAGAACCAACAGAAAACACCCCAAAACTAATATTAATTCATAAGTCAACAAGACATCATGATAAATAGACAATTAAACCACGCATAACCAGACTGCACAATATTGGCAGAAGAACAAAAACAGTCAGACCGTAATTCAAAACAAGGCTAACAATTTTGAAGTCAAAAATACAAGTTAGTTAAGCACAAATGACAATAAAATGACGTAGACCCACTAAGTATAATTCATATAGAATCTCTTCCTACACACATTTCAGATAACAACAATAGGCTTTGCAGTGGCCCTGCCATTATGTCAATAAAACAAAAAGCACAGCTTAAAGCGAAATCCAGCCATACACAGGTGTCTGTATACCAGTGTATCCACCGATCACAACTGTCCTTTAAGAGCACACACCATAGTTAACTCCTGCTCATGTCTTATCAGCACGACTGTCGCTGGAGCCAAGACGTCAGGTACTGTCCGCTCGTCAGTTGATAACAAGTCAAGCCCAAACTCCAACAGGCTGTCCCCACTGTTGGCTACACAAACTCGCCACTCTGTCTGTACAGCTGACTCTTTTCTCAGTTGTTCACTTGTTGTGTGTGGTGTGCATACTGTAAGACCTTCGGTACACACACCATCAGATTATTTGACTTGTCGCTCTAACAGAGTAGGCGAGTGTCAGCAATATGTCTCGTGGTCTTATCGTGGCGTGTTTATCTTCTGCCGTTAGGTCAGACGATATTAATGCCACTTGCACACTTAGAGTAGCAGATTGACGGTGACCAACTTTAAACAGAACTTGATTAATTTTCACACACATTTATAAAAATAATAACAAGCCTAAAAATAACTTAACTTGGTTCTGGAAGCTATTTACAATTGACAATCTGAAATTCCTTTGGTCTTGGTACGTTAATCTTATTCTCACATATCTCTGATACTTGACAAAATGTCTATTCATTTATCTTCATGGCTATGTACAGGAATATGATAATCTTATTAGGCGCAGACTTAAACTTGACTACAGACTGATGCAGACTGGTACAGACTGGTGCAGACAAATGCAGACTGACTAATCGGAGGTCTGTACACTTGTTATAATACCTCGTGCGTTCAGGTATCACTGCGCGAGTGTGATCCGCGAGGAGAAAAGGTTCTACGTTAGCAGCAATCTCATTGGCTGCGTTACATATTAACACGCGGATCGGCGGAAGCAGAATTTGGTCCGTCTTCATGCCAGCGCCATCTCGTAGAGCGGAGACGGACGAGCGCTGCGCCTGCGCTGTTGTGCCTAGCGGGGCGCGCTCTAGTGAGAAAGTTGTGTACGCGGTGACTACGCGGAACTACAGGGTGTTTCAAAAATGACCGGTATATTTGAAACGGCAATAAAAACTAAACGAGCAGCGATAGAAATACAACGTTTGTTGCAATATGCTTGGGACAACAGTACATTTTCAGGCGGACAAACTTTCGAAATTACAGTAGTTACAATTTTCAACAACAGATGGCGCTGCAAGTGATGTGAAAGATATAGAAGACAACGCAGTCTGTGGGTGCGCCATTCTGTACGTCGTCTTTCTGCTGTAAGCGTGTGCTGTTCACAACGTGCAAGTGTGTCCGCCGCTCGTGGTCTCGCGGTAGCGTTCTCGCTTCCCGAGCACGGCGTCCCGGGTTCGATTCCCGGCGGGGTCAGGGATTTTCACCTGCCTCGAGATGACTGGGTGTTTGTGTTGTCCTCATCATTTCATCATCATCCAGGAAAGTGGCGAAATTGGACTGAGCAAAGATTGGGTAATTGTACGGGCGCTGATAACCACGCAGTTGAGCGCCCCGCAAACCAAACATCATCATCATCAACGTGCAAGTGTGCTGTAGACAACATGGTTTATTCCTTAGAACAGAGGATTTTTCTGGTGTTGGAATTCCACCGCCTAGAACACAGTGTTGTTGCAACAAGACGAAGTTTTCAACGGAGGTTTAATGTAACCAAAGGACCGAAAAGCGATACAATAAAGGATCTGTTTGAAAAATTTCAACGGACTGGGAATATGACGGATGAACGTGCTGGAAAGGTAGGGCGACCGCGTACAGCAACCACAGCGCAATGCGCAGCTAGTGCAGCAGGTGATCCAACAGCGGCCTCGGGTTTCCGTTCGCCGTGTTGCAGCTGCGGTCCAAATGACGCCAACGTCTACGTATCGTCTCATGCGCCAGAGTTTACACCTCTATCCATACAAAATTCAAACGCGGCAACCCCTCAGCGCCGCTACCATTGCTGCACGAGAGACATTCGCTAACGATATAGTGCACAGGATTGATGACGGCGATATGCATGTGGGCAGCATTTGGTTTACTGACGAAGCTTATTTTTACCTGGACGGCTTCGTCAATAAACAGAACTGGCGCATATGGGGAACCGAAAAGCCCCATGTTGCAGTCCCATCGTCCCTGCATCCTCAAAAAGTACTGGTCTGGGCCGCCATTTCTTCCAAAGGAATCATTGGCCCATTTTTCAGATCCGAAATCTGGACATTCTTCGTGAATTTGTGGCGGTACAAACTGCCTTAGACGACACTGCGAACACCTCGTGGTTTATGCAAGATGGTGCCCGGCCACATCGCACGGCCGACGTCTTTAATTTCCTGAATGAATATTTCGATGATCGTGTGATTGCTTTGGGCTATCCGAAACATACAGGAGGCGGCGTGGATTGGCCTCCCTATTCGCCAGACATGAACCCCTGTGACTTCTTTCTGTGGGGACACTTGAAAGACCAGGTGTACCGCCAGAATCCAGAAACAATTGAACAGCTGAAGCAGTACATCTCATCTGCATGTGAAGCCATTCCGCCAGATACGTTGTCAAAGGTTTCGGCTAATTTCATTCAGAGACTACGCCATATTATTGCTACGCATGGTGGATATGTGGAAAATATCGTACTATAGAGTTTCCCAGACCGCAGCGCCATCTGTTGTTGAAAATTGTAACTACTGTAATTTCGAAAGTTTGTCTGCCTGAAAATGTACTGTTGTCCCAAGCATATTGCAACAAACGGTGTATTTCTATCGCTGCTCGTTTAGTTTTTATTGCCGTTTCAATTATACCGGTCATTTTTGAAACACCCTGTATGTACACAACATTGTGCTTCCGCGTTGGTTCTCTGCAGACTGTCCACATATCCTTTAGCTTCTGGTCCCCATGATGACAGCAGCAGCCCCATCCTCCATACACGCGGGGTCATTATCAGCAGCAGCCAGCTGCCACCTGACCTCCCAGGCACTACTCGCTGGTCAACTTTCTTAACAAGCCACTCCAGGACGTAAACAAGACCACAGCATGCCATCCATGACCAGGCGTCATACACCAGGTCTTGTCCTTTAGCTGCTGCCCATCTACATCTAAATATTCATGAATACTCAGCAAATGACATTTAAGTGCCTGGTAGAGGGTTCATCGAACCACCTTCACTATAATTTTTGAAACGTCCCCTTTGGAAAATTAATAATTACTGTGCTGGTAAACTTCTACGTTATTTGATACAGAGACAGCTCAGTAAAACTGAACGTACTCAGACAGTTCTCTCTTTACTTATTCTGATCATCACTAAACTGACACACAATATTTTTTTTTTTTTTTTTTTTTTTTTTTTTTTTTTTGCGCAACGCAGTCTGACTTTCAATAATCCCTACAAAAGAATGGCCCTGACTAACAATAACCTATACCTTTCATGAATCACTTACCTCACAAAAATCTTCGTTACTCGAACTACTGCAATACAGCGACCGCCAGTACTGCCAGCTCAATGAAAGATTCTAACCACTGAAGGCACTAACTACTGATAGGCATAGTTAGCAAATGAAAAATTTTGATAGAGAACAAACAATGTATTTACCTTAATAATGTTCAAACGTCATCATATATACATATCTATCAATTCATGACATCCATGTTTACAAATTTCCTTTTTCTGGCGGACACACGCCCAGATCGTCCGCTTATAGTAACCCTCAAAACTCTGGCATCTCTCTCTCCACATCCACCACTGCTGGCGGCTCACCTCCAACTCCCCAACGCTATGCACTGTTCACATCCAACTGCCGAACACTACACAAGCGAATATTCCAACAATGAGTCCAACCAGCCACAGACTGCACAGAGCACAGTCAGTGATTCTCATACAGAGCGCTACGTGGCGGTACCAACATAAAAACACAAACAGCCTACTTACATTTTCTATTATTCCAATCCCGAACAGAGCGCGGTAAAATAAATGCCTGTTTCTTTCCGTGTGAGCTCTGATTTCCCTTATTGTATTGTGAAAATCGCTTCGCCATATGTAGATAGACGTCAACAAAATATTTTCCGCATTCAGAGGAGAAAGTTGGTGATTGAAATTTCGTGAGAAGATTCCGCCTCAACGAAAAATGCCTTTGTTTTGATGCTGTCCACTCCAAATCCTGTATCATGTCAGTGACACTCTCTCCCCTATTTCGCGATAATACAAAACGTGCTGCCCTTCTTTGAACTTTCTCAATGTACTCCTTTAATCCTATCTGGTAATGATCCCAGACCGCGCAGCAGTACTCACAAAGAGGACAGACAAGCGTAGTGTAGGCAGCCTTTTTAGTAGATCTGTTGCATTTTTCTAAGTGTTCTGCCAATAAAACGCAGTCTTTGGTTAGCTCTTCCCACAACATTTTCTATGAATGCTTTCTGGTTTTTAAGTTGCTCGTTATTGTAATTCCGAAGTATTTAGCTGAATTTATGGCCTCTAGGTTTGGTTGATTTATGGTGTAACTGAAGTTCAACGGATTACTTTCAGCACTCATGTGGTTGACCTCACACGTTTCGTTATTTAGTATCCATTGCCGATTTTCGCACCCTACACATAACTTTTCTAAATCGTTTTGTAATTTGTTTTGATATTCTGATGACTTTATTAGACGATCAACACAATATCATTTGTAAATAACCTAAGACGTCTGCTCAGGTTGTCTCCTAAATCATTTATATAGAAAAGGGACAGCAGAGGACCTTTAACACTGCTTTGGGGAACGCCAGAAATCACTTCTGTTTTACTCGATGATTTTCCGTCAGTTACTGCGAACTGTGACCTCTCTGACAGAAAGTCACGAATCCACTCACATATCTGAGACAATATTCCATAAGCACGCAATTTGACTACGAGTCGCCTGTGTGGTACAGTGTCAAAAGCCTTTTGTAAATCTAGAAATATGGAATCAATTAGAAATCCGTTGTCAATAGCACTCAACACTTCGTGTGAATAAAGCGCTAGTTGTGTTTCACAAGAACGATGTTTTCTAAATCCATGTTGACTGTGTGTCAATAGACCGTTTTCTTCGGGGTAATTCATAATGTTCTAACACAATACATGTTGCAAAATCCTGCTGCATATCGACGTTAATGATATGGGCCTGTAATTTAGTGGATTACGCCTACCTTTTTTGAATATTCGTATGACCTTTGCAAGATTCCAGTCTTTTGGTGAGGATCTTTCTTCGAGAGAGAGTATATGACTGTTAATATGGAGCTATTTCATCAGCTTACTCTGAAACTGATTTGCAGACTGGACCGGAAGACTTGCTTTTTATTAAGTGTTTTAAGTTGCTCACTTCTCCAAGGATATGTACTTCTAGTTACTCACGTTGACAGCTGTTACTCATGCTGGTATAGCTTCTGGTGCTAGTTCCAAATTGTTGCCGCTTCTTTGTCACTCGCCGAACTCGTCTTCATGTCGCTCATGGCTGATCGCCTCACCTTAGCACTGTGATATGCTATTCTGGAATTTCAAGTGCATTCTACAGTGGCGGGAACACATCACCAGTGCTGGTGCTAACCGCCAACTGTGCTGTTTATCATTCCTTCACTGCATAGATGTAAACTGTTAAAACAAGTCAATAAAATTCTTCTGGATTTGGGACCCCATTGTCAACCATAAAATCCCGACGTTTCGCCAACTATTGCAAGACGCCTTCCTGCTGTTAGCAATACAACCTGAGGAAGGTGTCTTGCAATAGTCGCCGAAACGTCGGGATTTTATAGTTGACAATGCTGTCCCAAACCCTGAAGAATTTTATTGACTGTGACAACGGCCGCGGAAGCCTACATTTGCATGTTATAACAAGTTTTGTACCTTTCAAATGCTTCTTTTTCAGTTAGAAACTTCATTGTCAACATTTTACTGACCACAGGAAATCAGTATGTACAGCCACCTGTGTAATGGAGTTAAAAGTAAACCTGTATTCTCAGTGTAGTTCAGTAGAGCCCGGAAATAGGTTTAGCTTGTGTATTCGGTACGGTCTCTCAGCATTCTTGGAAGGGTTATTTCCATTATAGACCATGTGCACTCTGTCACTTTATAGCAAGCCAGGTGTGTCAGCTCTGGAAGTTGCCGCCAAATTGGTATGTATAACAGCGGCGTCATTCAGACATTCAGTAACTGTCACGAGACACAAAAAATTGAAAACCTGCCTTGTAGTGGCGTAATGCAGTTTACTCTGAATCGAATGCAAAAGAGCTTAATGCTGTCTGTCTAGAGGGATAGCAGAGTCGACTCTGATGGAACACAGGCGTCTCCTTGGGATTAATTTGGTCAGCAACGTGAATCGATTCCAGAGACATAGTAAGGGCTCGTTGCATTCCACAGCACTCAATGCGAGGCCTCCAGAAGACCACCTCCTTTTATTTATTTATGAAGTGGACAAATATGTTAAATCACGTTCATGTATTCACATACCGCCGACCTAAACATATGGGTGACCTCTGTTTTCAGGGGGAAAGTATTCATTATGTGAGTATGGTATTGTAGTCTGATGAGCCTTTGCCTAGAGAAGGCAAAGAATCCAATGTTATGGCCACACGAAAGTAGTTTTGTTTGGTCACAACAGAAGGAACATCTTGAATAGATCCTGGGTCAAAATCACAGAATTATCTTCGTTTAGCGTAATGGACTCGCATTCGGAACGATAATGATTCATATCCGCGTCCGACCATCCAGACATAAGTTTTCCACGGTTTCCCTAAATTGTTTCAGGCAAATGGTTCCTTTGAAAAGGTACGGCTGATTTCCTTCCCCATCCTTGCCACAGACCGAGCTTGTGCTCCTTCCTTAATGAGCTTGTTATCAACTGGACATTAAACCCGAGTCTTCCTACCTGTTTTCTTCGAATTCTATTCATTGCATGGTTTGTCTGACGTCTTATGATCTTCCTAAAAGGATGAAGAGAACACACGTCTCAGACAAGCAGTTGCATGGGTTTCTCAGGAAGATGGGTTAGACATATTCTGGGCCGATATCGTGTACAAATGACGGACACCTCTCATCTCTATCAAGGGTACTTTGAGAGCTATGCAGAGTCGGGAAAGGATTCCGCCAACTATTGTCCCACTCTACAGTTCTAATGGTTCCGAGCACTATGGGACTTAACATCTGAGGTCATCAGTCCCCTAGAACTTAGAACTACTTAAACCTAACTAACCTAAGGACATCACACACATCCATGCCCGAGGCAGGATTTGAACCTGCGACCGTTGCGCGCCCTACAGTCTATATTTCAGCATTGAGCTCACCTTTCAAGACGATGATGCACGAATACACCACACTCGCCTAATGGATATCTTTCCCCTGAAGACAGGGATCACCCAAATGTAAGAGTCGGCGGTATGTGATGACATGGGTTCTGTTGAAACTTGCAGCGGGTAATCACACGCTGGATGACTCAAGGAGGGTTACCATCAAGTAGTGAGACAAATTTGAACAAAATATCTCACTCACCTTGTGGGCAACATGCCTAGGAGATCCCTTCGTGTCACAATGCACAGTGCGTTACAACATAGTGCTGAATGTCACCCAGCAGCAGATTTTGGCTTCACAGATGTGCACTTCATTTTAGATTTTGTTTTGCTTTATTTTACAGATAAGTTTTTTTTAGCTTCATGAGCCTTATACGAGGATGAAATAAAAATTAGTCGTAAGCGCCAGAATACTACATATCCCGTTAAATTATGCGCCTATGTGCATCTAGAAGGTGGCAACAAATGTCGCTTGGAAAGTAGCTGATACAAGTGTTCCGCGGCCAATGGTTAATGCAGTCAGACCAAGACGGCTGGTGTACTATGACTGTGTACCCGACTAGAATAACGCGATGTTTGTGAGCCGAGGGGCTGTCTGCAGAGCACGTCCATAGCGAGATTCGTTCCATATTTGGTTAGAATTGTACGAGTATTTTATGGAAATTTGTGTTCAATTGGCTACAAGAATTCACCAAAGAACAAAAAAAACATTCAACAGCCTAGAGCCCATACAATATTTCCTTACTGAAGACAACCGGTTTCGACAGACTTTTTTGTCGTCTTCAGGTCTTAAAAATCTTTTTGTTGTGAACGTGTTCATTTTACGTTGAGCCTCACGCCAAGTTGTCAAGTGGATAAAAATCAGCACATTATAAAAGGTCTGTCATAACTAAAATAGTTAAAAACATAAAGCATCTTGTGTAAAAGGCCATGTCCATATATATTGTTTACAGATGCTTGTTACATCACAAAAACACAGTACACAGTAGCACATCCGTTTACATAAGCTGGACATATTCTATGTACCTTCTTCACAAGGCGCTTTATGTTGTTAAATATTTTAGTTATGGCAAACCTTTTATAATGTATTGGTTTTTATTCACTTGACAACTTGTCGTGATGTTCAACGTAAAATGAACAGATCTCACAACATAAAAATTTTAAGACCTAAAGATACAGCAAAATCTGTCGAAACCGCTTGTCTTAAATAAAGAAATAATTTTATGCGATATATGCTGTTGAATGTTTTTTAGCAAGTAAAATAGATCGCTCTTTCATTACTCTCAAAATGAGAAAATTCAGACAAGAAAGTCACAAATAAGGAGCGTTCTGGCTGCAGTGGCTAGGTATCCAGTGATGGCTCGCTGGTTCCACGTCTAGGGGCATTTTGCTACCCGCAAGACACGTCAATCTTGTGGGTTGCATCAGTTTAAGGAAACAAGTAAACTTGTCATACACCGAGAGATCACTCATTATACGCGAACGCTGCCACAAGAATTCTATGCTGCAGACGTTCAACGCCTTGTCGAACGATGGGATAAGTACAAGAGCAGTATGTTGCGAAAGAAAATAAATTTCATGCTGGTACACGCGGCTCTGATATCTCTACCCCAGTTTGCAACTTATTTATTGACTCATCCCCGTTTGCGACTTGTTTATTGGCTCACCCTCGTACTTTCATTCCTTTCTTTTCTTTAAAATAAGACCACGCACGTCCATAAATATTCAGATGGTGGTACATTTTTTTTTTTTGAACTGTTCGTGTATAGGCTGGTCACACTCAAGTCACTGACGCTGCATAAGGTGTTCGCTTGAAAGTGACAGTCGAATCGGCCGACAACATACTGCAACCAGAAGTGGCAAATGATTTATTTTAAGCAATGATATAACTTTTCATATTACAACTACACAATAATTGTGATGATAAAGAATTTTCAATAAATTTACTTATATATATCGTTCAAAACTATTTCATTCAAAAGGGCCTAGATAAAAGTTCTGTTTATGGAAAAAAGTTCCTAACACAATGTATACACCCAAACAGCCACACTATACGTACTGCTAGAATAATAATTGTAACGCAGTACGTGTGTGGCTTAGACTTTCAAATGTAGTCCAGTACGGCTCCAATACTAAATAAATATGTGTATCAACGTAACTGCCATGGAACGGTCTACGAGTATACTTCTTTGTTGTACACAGTTCTTCAGGTGTTTCATCAGACTGAAACCGATCGTGACTAATTGTGTCCTAGCAGCTTAGGCTGCCATTAAACTTATTGAAACAGGAAGAACTGATGGATTTCCACCATAAACAAAATTTCAGTCTCTAAAAACCTTTTATCTCTGCCAAGTGCTCTATGTCGAAAATTTAGTTTTATCAGGGAGCAAACTAAAAGTTTACTACTCACTGTAAATTCATAATTATATATTTCCCGAGTAAATTAGGCACGCCAATAAATTGTAAATGTAAATTTCTATCACAATGTATAACTGTATTGCTGCACGTTTTAACTATCTCAAAATTAAAACGTTCAAAATCAGGATTTGAAAAAAGATTTGGGGATGAGAAAGAGCTTAAATAAAAGTTTACAAACTACTAAAAAAAAACAGTTACTTACTGTCAAATGACTGTAGCAGGAGTGACTGTAGCAGGAGTCTTAGACGGAACGCAGTTAGGACAGGGGGTCGTGAAGACGTGGGGCACAGTATTTTTAATACTACTTTATTTACCATGCAAAGTACAGTTTAACAAGACAGAAAACAGTATTGTGAACAGAAGATTCATTGAGACCCAAATAAACGTGAACAGGACCTGAACAACACAAAAAAAAAAATGGCTCAAATGGCTCTGAGCACTATGGGACTTAACATCTGTGGTCATTAGTCCCCTATAACTTAGAACTACTTAAACCTAACTAACCTAAGGACATCACATACATCCATGCCCGAGGCAGGATTCGAACCTGCGACCGTAGCAGTCCCGCGGTTCCGGACTGGGCGCCTAGAACCGCTAGACCACCGCGGCCGGCAACAACACAAAATATCTTCTTCAAAGAATACCAGTAATTATGCAAAACAGTTCAATCTGGTCCCCACACGAGCGCCCCAAATAACGACGTAACACTGTACAATATATCCCTTCGGTCTTCAATAATTATGACAACAATAACTTTTTATACCAGAAAATGTTCACTTACCTACGACAGAAAACAGAAAAATCGCTACATGCTACTTCTTGGCTGGCTTTTACTAGCTACCCCCAAACACCAAGGTACCAAATACCAATATAATAAATTGACGGAAGAAAAATCCCGCAACACCAAGCAGCAGTTGTGCTACATAAACGAAAGTTGGCAGGCGTGTTTCTACATCTGAAAGGTGATGTCTATTCAAATTTCGCACTATGGGTATGCAAATCAGGTTTGCCTTAAAGACAGGCTCTGACGATCGTGAGCTTTAGTAGCTTTCAGATTGGACTTGATGAGTTGATGTTAGTTAAGAATCCCTTTAAGACGACAAAGACGCCATTACCAACACCTCACTGAGTTCGAACGAGGTCTTGTAATAGGGCTACGACAAGCTGGATGCTCCTTCTGCGATGCTGCAAAAAGACTTTTGGCAGGAATGTAGCCACTGTACAAGATTGCTGGCAGCGGTGGTCACGAGAATGTATGGTAGCAAGAAGACTGGGCTTCGGACGACCATGTGGCATTACCGAGAGGGAATCCCATCGTGTTCGGCTTATGGCTCTGTCCCATCGTACTGCATCTGTAGCAACAATCTGGGCAGCTGTTGACACTACAGTGACACAACGAACTATTACGAATCAATTACTTCAAGGACAGCTCCGAACAAGACAGCCTGTAGCGTGCATTCTACTGATCCCAAACCACCGCCATTTGCGACATCTGTGGTGTCAAGCGAGAGATCACTGGAGGACAGGGTAGAGATCTGTTGTGTTTTCTGGTAAAAGCTGGTTCTGCCTCAGTGGCGGTGGTGGTCGTGTGTTGGTTACGAGGCCAGCTGAGGGCCTGTGGCTAACCTGTAAGCATGCTGGTCACAGGGACCTGCAGCAGGAGTTATGGTCTGGGGTGCGATTTCGTAGGAGAGAAGGAGCACTCTCTTTATCCCACGCACTTTGAAAATTTGTACGACAATCTGGTGACTCGACATGCTGTGCTGCCATTTATGAGTAGCATTCCAGGAGCTGTTTTCCAACAGCTTTAAGCTCGCTCACATACCACTGTTGTAACCCAACATGCTCTACACAGTGCTGACGTGTTGCCTTGGACTGATCGATCACCAGATCTTTCTACAATCCAGCACATATGGAACATCATCGGACAACTCCAGCGTCATCCACAAATAGCATGAATCGTCCCTGTACTGACCGACATAGTGCAATCGGCATGGAGCTCCATCCCACGATTTGACATCAGGCACATGTACAACACAATGCATAGATGTCTGCATGCAACATTCTGGCGCTACACCGGTTATTAACGCACCAGCATTTCATATTTGCAATGATTTATCTCGCTCTTACATTACCCTGTGATCTTGCAATGTTAAGCACTTAAATATGTTGCCTAGGCAAATGTATTCCCGAAATTTCATTACTCCACATTAATTATTTTTTGGTGTTGAAAGCAATTCACAATAAACATTAACCAAGGGACCTGTGCACACTTTCGAAGTTTTATAGTTTTAAAATAACGACAGTATTTGCAATAAGTGTAGTTGTTGGGATAAGAGTAGTTATGAGAATGAAGAGAAAACATCTTTAAAAATGAACCGAACGACGTGAAATAATAATCACTAATCCGTGATATATCCTTGTACATACGTTTTCATGTACCCAAAAATGTGTTTTGCATTCAGGGTGACAGATCAAATTATTTGGTCGTTCCGTAAAGTATATTCATTTAGAAAAGTCTAATTGTATAACTGGCAGAGATAATGGACAGTGGTTACGGTTATTATCTATCACAATGCTGGAATGTAGTCGAATTAAGTCGGGTGATGCTGAGGGAATTAGATTAGGAAATGAGACACTTAAAGTAGTAAAGGAGTTTTGCTATTTGGGGAGCAATGGCGAGGAAAGGGTTTCTGAAGAAGAGAAATTTGTTATTATCGAGTATTGATTTAAGTGTCAGAAAGTCGTTTCTGAAAGTATTTGTATGGAGTGTAGCCATGTATGGAAGTGAAACATGGACGATAGCCGGTCGTTGTGGCCGAGCGGTTCTAGGCGCTCCAGTCTGGAACCGCGCGACTGCTACGGTCGCAGGTTCGAATCCTGCCTCGGGCATGGATGTGTGTGATGTCCTTAGGTTAGTTAGGTTTAAGTAGTTCTAAGTTCTAGGGGACTGATGACCTCAGATGTTAAGTCCCATAGTGCTCAGAGCCATTTTTGAACCATGGATTAGACAAGAAGAGAATAGAAGCTTACGAAATGTGTTGCTACAGAAGAATGCTGAAGATTAGATGGGTAGGTCACATAACTAATGAGGAGGTATTGAATAGAATTGGGGAGAAGAGGAGTCTGTGGCACAACTTGACTAGAAGAAGTGATCGGTTGGTAGGACACGTTCTGAGGCATCATAGGATCACCAATTTAGAACTGGAGGGCAGCGTGGAGGGTAAAAATCGTAGAGGGAGACCAAGAGATGAATACACTAAGCAGATTCAGAAGGATGTAGGCTGCAGTATGTACTGGGAGATGAAGAAGCTTGCACGGGATAGAGTAGCATGGAAAGCTGCATCAAACCAGTCTCAGAACTGAAGACCACAACAACAACATGCTGCATATAAATGGTTCAAATGGCTCTGAGCACTATGGGACTTAACTTCTGCGGTCATCAGTCCCATAGAACTCAGAACTACTTAAACCTAAGGACATCACGCACATCCATGCCCGAGGCAGGATTCGAACCTGCGACCTTAGCGGCATATAAATTATCTAGTTCATAAGCATTTTAAAACAAATCAAATGGTATTCGAAATAAGATAGTATGAAAAAGGAATCTTTTATTCGTGATTAATAAGTTAGCTTCGTAAAATACAGGTATGAAACAGGTCATCCGTCTTTCGGCTATGACAGTTAAAAAGTCTCTTTTATATTAAAGTTTCCCACAAGTAGTAAGTTGTAGCGCAAAATCGATATTCAGTGTGAGAAGCTGGATCAAAATTCTTTCTAGTGGTATCTCATTCATCCCTGTGCCAGGGATGTTGACTTGAGTAATGATATATATAATGAACAAGATCCGTGTGGCCGGCCGGAGTGGCCGTGCGGTTCTAGGCGCTACAGTCTGGAACCGAGCGACAGCTACGGTCGCAGGTTCGAATACTGCCTCGGGCATGGATGTGTGTATGTCGTTAGGTTTAATTACTTCTAAGTTCTAGGCGACTGATGACCTCAGAAGTTAAGTCGCATAGTGCTCAGAGCCAATTTTGATCCGTGTGAATCAACATAAAAACTGCAGAGTACAGAACATATCCACAGCTATAACAAAATTTTAAATTATTTTTAACTTTCACACAATGATAGGCACTATGCATACTGATACGAACTGGCTTGCTTTATGATATACTATCCACTTCAGCACACCCAGTGTGCGATACACAACATTCACTTAGGACGGGCCCGCGTGCTATAGCCACAAGCAGTAACTCAATGCTCACATCTTCCAGACGAAATGAGCTACAACTGACTTCATAAAATGTACTTTAGCATATAATATGGTGACTCAACTTGAAAACCAGAGCACCAGTATACAAAAATTACCTTAAAGTCGTTACATTTGTGCTCCTTGCAATTTGGCGAAGCCATTCGTCGCCTCCCTGCGATGCCATTTGTGCACCAGAGGAAACAGAACCTGCTCCAGTAGGCTGTTGTCCACACGCCAGCGCCGTCTCTGCTGACCACGGCCTTCCTGTGTCGACGTGCACACCAACTTGGTGAGGGTTTTGAAATTCGCTTCCCGCAGAAGTGCTTTCTCTGGTGTCTCTCCAGCAGCTCCTCAGCACTGGCTATCAAACTCTGCCGTGGCGGCGCTCACAGGGCTCACATGTCCCGCAGCAACCACCCTCTGGCAGCGGCACAGCCCCAACAACAAAATTACTGGCGACGGGAAACATCCGTGCCGTTCGACACGGCATATGATATAAAGAAAGATGAAAATTGAAAAATGCAAAAATTCGGGAAATGTTCAAATGGTTCAAATGGCTTTAAGCACTATGGGACTTAACATCTGAGGTCATCAGTCACGTAAACATAGAACTACTTAAACCTAACTAACCTAAGGACACCATACACATCCAGGCCCGAGGCAGGATTCGAACCTGCGACCGTAGCAGCAGCGCTGTTCCGGACTGAGGCGCCTCGAACCGCTCTCGGGCAATGTCATTAATTTGATATTGCCTTGGTTTCATTAAATTGTTTTCCACTGTTTTCAAAGTTGCCAAAACCACATTGTAAATCCAGGAGGAAATGATGTTGGCTAGGGCGTATAAAGTTCAACAGGTCCGCCATATATTTTTTTTTCTTTTCTTCTGTGACGAATCTCCCATCAGTGTAAGGTGGACCTGATGCACAGCAAAGTTCAATGACGGACGCTCAGCCCTAGTTCCGGAAGTACGACCTTTTCTTTCCCCAACCTCGCCGGTTGATTGCTTGGTTGATTCAGGGAAGGGGACCAAACAGCGAGGTCATTGGTCCCGTCGGATTAGGGGAGGATGGGAAAGGGAAGTCAGCAGTGCACTTTCAAAGGAACAATTCCGGCATTTGCCTAAAGCGATTTAGGAAAATCACGGCAAACCTAAATCAGGATGGCTGGACGCGGGTTCTAACCGTCGCCCTCCCAAATGCGATCGAGTGTGCTAACAACTGCGCAATCTCACTCGGTGAAACTCGTCGAATTCAACCTTGTCTGTCAGAATTTAAGAAAACAGATGTTCCTTGTAATTTATCGAACTTGATATAACTTATTTTCAGCTAGCTGCTTTCATTTACAGCAACAATTTTTCTTTCCTTTTCGTGACATAGTCTGGAAGATCTTCAATTGTCAAAGATCTGAAAGTTGCATTTTCAAAAATTACAGACTTATTCGTTATCAAGAGGTGGATGCACACCTGACTGCCATGAGCTCTTGGACGTTCATCACTTGACTGCCAACTCGCTCGGAAGATTCGTGCAGTATAACACATTCTCTGTGAGCAAACTGTTGAACTGGGACCCACGCCATTTGTTGGATATAAAGATCTACCTGTCTAGTAGTGCAATTGGTGTCAGTATGTTTTCCAGCTTTTGTGACTGACACCACTTGCCAGCCGTTCCACACAATTATGTATGTTAAATACAGTTACATACAAGCTAGCTGACAGTTGAAAAAATGATATTCTGCAACGGTGTATACTTAATATAAAACTTCAGTTCCAAGTCAGGTCTTCCCACAAAGGAACACCAAAGCTTTTATAATCAGTGCCTCCTCTAAATCACATAATTACGTTTGTACATTTGCTGGAACATTGAGCATGATCTCAGATTAGGACTAGTTAATTCGGCAATGGAAGGAAGTGAGACGGCAAAAACTGTAGCCAGAGGTTTGACTACAGTAAGCGGGAATGTGTGTTGCAGTAGTTATGCAGAAACGAAGAGATTTACACAGGACAGATTGGCGATGAGAGCTCCGTTAAAGCAATCTTCTGAGTAAAGAACACAACAACAAGATATTTGTCAGTTAATGATTCAAAAATCAAAGTGTGTAGTCTCTACTACTGATTTAAATTATTGAAATAAATTTTATTGGACTTTAATTTCACCTGTTATATGGAATTTAAAAAATAAATTTAAAAATGAGTACGTAATACAGTTTTGTCAAACGAATACACGTTTGAAGACTGTGGCTGTTATGTGTTACAGACTGTTGATGCTGTATGGCAGAAACCAGCCACAAATTGTTTTTTGTACAAAAATTTTCATTATTGGTTTCGAATTGATTCTGTTCATCATCAGACAACTTTCATGCTTTCGTCAATAAACATGTGTTTTGACAAAGGCGTGAAAGCCTTCTGATGATGAATTGTATCAGTCCGAAAAGTTAAACGGTAGTTTTTGAATAAAGTAACCTACAACCAATTTGTGGCTGGCTGCTGATGTACATCACCAATGAGTACGTAACGCCGAATAGGGGCCTCGCAGGTCACCAGTGCTAAGGGCTCTATGCGACCTTAAACTGACCCTGATTCTAGCACGTAATCATTAATTTCTCGTTCTTTATGACCTACGTTTGACAACTTATGGAAAACAATCTAACTTCCATATGCATCCTTCTTTCCTGTAACGAATGGAGGGTTAACAAGTTCACTGAAACGTATTAACTCATCTCCTATATGAAATATCACTGTCTCCATTCACTTACAACTTATGTCGTTATCACTTCGAAGAAATGGTTGTGCACATCCAGACCGATACATCAGAAGAAATAGAGACTATATTTGTTAGCGAAGAGTGTCAATCGAACTGCTAAGAAATGGTACTTTTAGAAACAATCTGTTATCTACGTTATAGTTGCTTTTCGAATTCATGAGCGGTCAGGAATAGATAGTGTGCCACACTCTAGCTGAATTCTCTGAACATTTTATTCCGGTGTACTGTATGCTTTCAACCCATATATCAGAACCTCCACCAATGTCGATACTTTCCATTAGACTTGGGCGCGATATTGTTGCCATAATGACACTTGTGAAAGTATACAGTGCGAAGAATGCTATGTTTTCTTAGGAATCCGTAGTAAAAACATGTGCACGAAAAAATTAATCACGTGATATTTCTAGAAGTCACTGTATTCTCTATAAACCTCAGCAACACGAAGTTTCGCGAACTTTGTAAAGGCACATCTCAGATCGTAGAGTGCTTTACGTCTGTAATGCTCACGACTGAGATTAAAGCTCACCTTCATAAGTAACTGCAACTTTAAAACGCACTGGAGCTGGTCACCACCTAATGAAAAATGTAAAACGAGAATCTCATATGCAAACTGAGACAGGACATGGCAAAAAGAGAAACATAGCTGGTACATGTTGTTCACCTTGGTTTCTTTTACTTTGTACGAAAACTTTCACGCGGCCCTGTGTAACGTGAAAAAGTAACCACCGGCTAAATTTGCTCACCATTATCTGTGACTCGAAGAGATAATCACAGAACTATTGCTTCTGTCAGATAAATGCCTTGTACGTCGCTCTAAACGCTCTGTTCTTTTTTTTTTTTTAAAAAAAAAAAGAAGCATCGGAGTTAATGGGTTCCCAGCTGCAGTGGCAGCAGGAATCCTCAGTAAATTAACGCGACAATGCGAAGTGCTACAGCTGGACGCCAACAAAAGGCAGCTTTTAAGCAGTGGCTGATATTCGGCGACCCTCACGCCAGTCCACCGAAAATTAACACAAAAATCCATCTTTGCTGTGCTATTTATCTCTGAGCGAAGCTAAATGGAGTCTGTTTTATTGCACATAAAGCTGAACGACCTCATTTGACCAGCAGTTAAACGAGTTAATTGCAGAGTATTATTGCGCGCGATAGCCCTGTTGTTTGCTGGCGTGGAATTTCGCTTGTGAAATAAACCGCTGGAAGGCGAGTACACACAGAGACTTTTGACATCAGATAACGACATCCCCGAGCTGCCAGGAGAAAGTGATCTCACAGCGCTACACCCTGAAGCAATGCACTCTGTTACCTAACTCGTCCATCTCGTATGGACTTTGTGGAAATTATATTTAGAAATTTGCTAGGGAAGAAAACCTGCACTGTAATCTTAAAACTGAACAAACACAAAACGACCACGGCCACAACATTCATAATATGTTACCCTTCAGCTAGAAACTTCGCAGAAAAGAAAGAGTATAATATTGGTGAAGCTGCATCATTACATTGTTTTTCAAATAATGCCTTGGTTACGACTTACTTTGCTACTGCAATAAATGTAACTTTTAGTCAAATAATTTTCGATTTTTTCAGTGATCCTAGTATCAATTACATTTTCTCTGGATAAAATTAAGCGTGAGAAATGTTTTTGATTTAACACTACTGGAATCAAAACTAGATTTTTGTTTTTTTTTTTTTTGTAAAGAGTACTGAAGTTTTTCTGAAATATACCGAAATCTGTTTGTTCGAAATACTTTTTGTAGTTTAAAAAACGTCGTAACCAAATTGACATACTTGAAATATAAAGTAGTAATGCGGCTTTGCGAAACAACTTTTTTCTTACTGCCAGCTTCCTAGTAAGATTTAAACAAATACAGTCTAAAACAAAAAAAAGAGCGGCGCACCATGAAGGAATTATCCGAATGAGCTGGAAATTGGTAGAAGTGATGCACTTGTACAGGCGAACAAATAATTACTATTTCAGAAAATTTGGATGATTTAGTCAAGAGAAAGAGATTCACAAATTGAGCAAGTCAGTAACGTGTTGATAATCTCTAACTCATAAGCAAGCAGTTATTCGGCTTGATATTGATTCCTTCATGGACGGTCGTTTTTTTTTGTTTCTGGTTGGACTGTATATTTACTAGCGTCAAACATCTGGACGGAAATGAAGTTCTAGAGACTGGATACTGAAATCAAAGGAATTTCAAGAGGTGAAAAACTGAAAAAGAAATATTTGTCCCCTATGAAATGTAGTGCCGAAGAAAAATAGTAAAAATCAAATAGATAAAGTACGACCTAAAGATGCGCCAAGAAGTCAAACATACGAGGCTATAAAAAAAAATATTCCTGCAGAAGATCGTAGTACAAAGCATGACCCGGAAAGCTCTTGACCTAACATCGAAAACTACGGAAAGTAATTCCAGAAACCTTATTCAATGTGATTTCCTTGAAAAGTAGCACGTTTCTCCGAGTTTTACCTCAACGTCACTACACCGCTCGTTTTAAAATAGTTCCTCGGTATCTGTAAATCGTATCTTAATACCCAGTACGTTTCTCCTGTAGAATATGTCTCACATTTCGAATTATGAGTCCAGTGTATTCAAGATATTGCAAGAATATTCTGGAATAACCTTTACTGATAACGCTGGGCTTCTTTGATGCTGAATAGTCGGCTTCTGTTCACTGTTTCGACAACTGTTTGGCTCGTAGGGAACTAGGAATTAATGTGTAACAATAGACCCAACTCCATTCACATTAACAAAGCGGCATACAAAAGTACAGGAATTAGACAAAAATATGGAAATGTCGCGAGACATGCATGCTTAAACAGAAATGTCGGTGCCAGCCAAACCTGCAGGTTGTGCTGTTGTACACTCATGCTCGTAAATTAAGGATAATGTTGATACATGGTGAAACAATGCTCTGGTAGGCGGTTTGCGGATTTAAATCACCTCGGGGTATGACCATGCGCTGCGTTTGACCTGCGGTCGTCGCACGGTGACGCTGGCAGCAGTCCACATACTCAGACATGTGTTGGTGCATGTCAGAGTACAGTGCAGCGAGTACGTGTGCAGACTTTTCAGACGTGCTAATGGTGACTGTGTGTTAAAAATGGCTCAAAGAACACATATTGATGACGTTATGAGGGGTAGAATACCAGGGCGACTGGAGGCTGGTCAAACACAGCAGGTGTAGCACAGGCCCTACGTGTGCCACAAAGTGTGATCTCAAGATTATGGCAACGATTTCAGCAGACAGGAAATGTGTCCAGGAGCTACAGTACGGGACGTCCACAGTGTGCAACACCACGAGAAGACCGATATCTCACCATCAGTGACCGCAGACGGCCACGGAGTACTGCACGTAGCCTTGCTCGGGGCCTTACCGCAGCCACTGGAACAATTGTCTCCAGACTCACAGTCTACAGATGACTAAACTGACATGGTTTATTCGCCCGGAGACCTGCAAGGTGCATTCCACTGACCCCTGGTCACAGGAGAGCCCATAAATCCCGGTGTCAAGAACACAGTACATGGTCATTGGAACAGTGGTCCCAGGTTATGTTTACGGTATGTTCCCAGTATAGTCTGAACAGTGATTCTCGCTGGGTTATCATCTGTCGTGAACCAGGAACCAAATACCAACCCCTTAATGTCCTTGAAAGGGACTTGTATGGAGGTCGTGGTTTGATTGTGTGGGGTGGGATTATGATTGGTGCACGTACACCCCTGCATGTCTTTGACAGAGGAATTGTAACAGGTCAGGTGTATCGGGACGTCATTTTGCACCCACATTTTCAGGGGTGCAGTGGGTCCCACCTTCCTCCTGATGGATGATAACGCACGGCCCCACCGAGCTGCCATCGTGGAGGAGTACCTTGAAACAGAAGATATCAGGCGAACAGAGTGGCCTGCCTGTTCTCCAGACCTAAATCCCATCGAGCACATCTGGGATGCTCTCGGTCGATGTATCGCTACACGTCTTCAAACCCCTACGACACTTCAGGAGCTCCGACAGGCACTGGTGCAAGAATGGGAGGTAATACTCCAGCAGCTGCTCGACCACCTGATCCAGAGTATGCCAACCCATTGTGCGGCTTGTGTACGTGTGCATGGTGATCATATCCCATATTGATGTCGGGGTACATGCACAGGAAACAATGGTGTTTTGTAGTACATGTGTTTCGGGACGGTTTTCTCAACTTATCACCAATACCATGGACTTACAGATCTATTTCCTGCGTGTTCCCTATGTGCCTATGCTATTAGCGACAGTTTTGTGTAGTGCCACGTTGTGTGGCACCACATTCTGCAATTATCCTTAATTATGGGCATGAGTGTATTTGACCACGAACGGCCCCTGTACAATGTTCGCAATACATTGCAAATATCGTGGTGAGAATGGTGGTCTCTGTAGCGGTGAGAGCATTATGCCGGAACCAAGTGAATTCGAACGTCAGCAAATTTTTGGTGCTCGTATGGTGAGTGCTTCCGTGACCAAGGTAGCAGAAGTGTTTTGTGTTTCAAGAGACACAGTATCTAAAATTAATACCACATACAGGAAAAGCAGGAACACATCATCCGTTGAGTCACAACGCGGACGAAAGAGTGCTAAGCGATCGCGATGGACCGTCGTTGAAGAGGACGACAGCTGCAAAAGTCACTGCAGAACCGGATGTCGCAATCGCGAACCACGTCAGCACCAAAACAACACGAAGGGAGCTCCATTAGCTGGAAACTGCAGATCAAACTGGAATTCCAAAGCTATGTATCTGTGATGCAAATGTCCGTAACTCGAAAACGTGGTGCCAAAGCCATCAAACCTCGACTGTGAAGCGATGCAAGAATGTCATTTGGTCGGATGAGTCTACTTTCCTACCGTTTCCAACTTCTGGCCGAGTTTACTTCCCAAGGGCGAAACGTGGTGTGGGTTCGGTGATGATATGGGCAGCCATGCCAAGGTATTCCATGGGCCCCACGGTTACTGTGCAAGGTTTCTTTACGACCAAATATTATATGATCATTTTGGCTGATGGGTCCGCCCTATCGTACTACGTTTGTTCCGCAATGGTGATGCTGCGTTTCAAGACGACAGGACCCCTGTTCACACAGCTTGTATCGTCCACGGCTGGTTTTGTGAGCACCAGGATGAATTGTCGCGTCTCCTCTGGCCACCACAATCACCACGGCTAATCTTAGTGAGCCTTTGTGACCTACTTTGGACAGAAGGGTACGTGATCGTTCTCCACCTCCTTCATTGTTACCTGAACTTGCCCCTGTTTTGCAGGAAGAATGATATGGATCCCCTTGAAAACCAGTTTATTTGTCCATTCCGAGGCGACTGCAAGATGTTTTGAATGCCAACGGTTTTCCTACACCGTATGAGGTAACCTAATGTGTTGATTTTGTGGTGTTTCCATATTTTTGTCCACCTCCTGCAGCTCCTTCGGGAGAAAATTATTAACGAATAGATCATAAAATTTCGTCACGGTTTTTTTATTATTATTTTTATACTCTGAACAACAGTGCAGAATATGTCCCACGTTTTCCTATAAAATACTTCTTCTCTCAAATTTCCTCCACTAGAATTCATTATTCTTAGACTTCCTTGACAACATTTGTTGACGTTGAGCTTTTAAGAGGTTCTTCGTTTCTGTTCTGTTTAAGCCTCGTAAAGCTATGTCTATATCAAACAGTCCATTGCATAATGATGCAAAGCGCAAGAAGAGATCCTCTACACCTCTGCGAACTTAAAATGAGTTGCATTTGATGTTAAAAGCTCTTCAGTAAGAGGTTAACTAAGACTGATATAACTTCTCATGTAAGGGATATTGACAACTCTACTGATTTTAATTAGTATTGCTTGGTGGTTGTGCAGATACGACTTTAATTTTTTCAACAGTTCCGCAAAACAAAGCACTGGGTACTGGACAGGAAGATCACCAATTTTCGTTTAGTACGTATGAAATGTACTAAGCTACGAGAACAGATGTTGTTGCGGTTTTTAACCCAAAGACTGGTTTGATGCAGCTCTCCATGATTATCTTCTGCAAGACCCTCATCTCCGAATAACTACTGCAACCTACATCCTGCTGAAACTGCTTACTGTATACATCTCTTGGTTTCCATCTATAATTTTTCCTCCCTCACTTCTCTACAACTTTAACTGGCGATCCCTTCACGTCTCAGAATGTGTCCCATCAACCGATCCCTTCTTCTAGTCGGGCTGTGCTACAAATTTCTTGTCTCCCCAATTCTGTTCACTACCTCCTCATTAGTTACCACCCAATCTTCAGCACTCTTCTGTAGTATCATATTTGAAAAGCTTCTGTCTCTTCTTATCTAAACCGTTTATCGTTCATGTTTCTCTTCTACACACAGCTACACTCCAGACGAATACTTTCATGAATGACTTCCTAACATTCAAGTCTATATTCTACACTCCTGGAAATTGAAATAAGAACACCGTGAATTCATTGTCCCAGGAAGGGGAAACTTTATTGACACATTCCTGGGGTCAGATACATCACATGATCACACTGACAGAACCACAGGCACATAGACACAGGCAACAGAGCATGCACAATGTCAGCACTAGTACAGTGTATATCCACCTTTCGCAGCAATGCAGGCTGCTATTCTCCCATGGAGACGATCGTAGAGATGCTGGATGTAGTCCTGTGGAACGCCTTGCCATGCCATTTCCACCTGACGCCTCAGTTGGACCAGCGTTCGTGCTGGACGTGCAGACCGCGTGAGACGACGCTTCATCCAGTCCCAAACATGCTCAATGGGGGACAGATCCGGAGATCTTGCTGGCCAGGGTAGTTGACTTACACCTTCTAGAGCACGTTGGGTGGCACGGGATACATGCGGACGTGCAATGTCCTGTTGGAACAGCAAGTTCCCTTGCCGGTCTAGGAATGGTAGAACGATGGGTTCGATGACGGTTTGGATGTACCGTGCACTATTCAGTGACCCCTCGACGATCACCAGTGGTGTACGGCCAGTGTAAGAGATCGCTCCCCACACCATGATGCCGGGTGTTGGCCCTGTGTGCCTCGGTCGTATGCAGTCCTGATTGTGGCGCTCACCTGCACGGCGCCAAACACGCATACGACCATCATTGGCACCAAGGCAGAAGCGACTCTCATCGCTGAAGACGACACGTCTCCATTCGTCCCTCCATTCACGCCTGTCGCGACACAACTGGAGGCGGGCTGCACGATGTTGGGGCGTGAGCGGAAGACGGCCTAACGGTGTGCGGGACCGTAGCCCAGCTTCATGGAGACGGTTGCGAATGGTCCTCGCCGATACCCCAGGAGCAACAGTGTCCCTAATTTGCTGGGAAGTGGCGGTGCGGTCCCCTACGGCACTGCGTAGGATCCTACGGTCTTGGCGTGCATCCGTGCGTCGCTGCGGTCCGGTCCCAGGTCGACGGGCACGTGCACCTTCCGCCGACCACTGGCGACAACATCGATGTACTGTGGAGACCTCACGCCCCACGTGTTGAGCAATTCGGCGGTACGTCCACCCGGCCTCCCGCATGCCCACTATACGCCCTCACTCAAAGTCCGTCAACTGCACATACGGTTCACGTCCACGCTGTCGCGGCATGCTACCAGTGTTAAAGACTGCGATGGAGCTCCGTATGCCACGGCAAACTGGCTGACGCTGACGGCGGCGGTGCACAAATGCTGCGCAGCTAGCGCCATTCGACGGCCAACACCGCGGTTCCTGTGTCGTGCGTGTGATCATTGCTTGTACAGCCCTCTCGCAGTGTCCGGAGCAAGTATGGTGGGTCTGACACACCGGTGTCAATGTGTTCTTTTTTCCATTTCCAGGAGTGTATAATAACAAATTTCTCTTCTTCAGAAACGCTTTTCTTGCAACAGCAGATATACATTTTATATCCTCCCTACTTTGGCCATCAATCGTTATTATACTGCCCAAATAGCTACTTCAAGTGTCTCGTTTCCTAATCTAATTCCCTCTGCATCACCTGATTTAATTCGATTACATTCTCTTATCCTTGTATTGCTTTTGTTGATGTTCATCTTATATCCTTCATTCAAGACATTATCCATTCCATTGTTTGCTGTCTCTGGCAGAATTACAATGTCATCGGCAAACCTCGAGGTTTTTATTTCTTTTCTCTGGACTTTAATCCCTACTCCAAATTTTTCTTTGGTTTGATTGCTCAACGTACAGACTGAATAATTTTGGGGATAGTCTACAACCCTATCTCACTCCTTAGGATGTCTCTCCTAACAGTCGTTAGGCAGATATTCTTTCAAACTTAGGCGAAACAAATTGTCTAGTGCGATATTCGTTTTATAGATGTGTGTTAACTGGGCCAGTAAAACACAAAGAATTACCAGTACTCCAGGAGCGACAGCACTCTCCACACTGACTGCTATTCCCATGCAAAAGCGCTGCTCAGTTGCTGATGGACTACTGTAAATCCTGCTAAAACTAATCAAAATTTACTCTTTTCTGAAAATTATCGTTCTTTTGATAATTAAAATATGGAAAATGTAATTTAGAATCTTCTATCCTTCTTATTTTGT
This sequence comes from Schistocerca cancellata, assembly GCF_023864275.1. Classification (NCBI taxonomy): domain Eukaryota; kingdom Metazoa; phylum Arthropoda; class Insecta; order Orthoptera; family Acrididae; genus Schistocerca; species Schistocerca cancellata. The sequence continues at coordinate 306,104,113 of NC_064630.1, forward strand.
AACACAATAAAAATTAAGTATACATCTGTAATTATTTATACATATTAATCGGTACAACAGTGATCTGCTTTAGCCTAGGAGACCGCTAAAGTTGATCGCCATAGAAGTAACACAGAAACCGGCTTTAGTAGTTTGTGACAGTAAAGTCGATCTCTATTTTACTTTTTTAAAAAAGAAGATGGAACAAATACAAAAAAAATCACCTAGAATCTAATTTAATGTATTATAACTATTAATTAATACATTATTTATGAATTACAAACTGTTGGAGTTATTCAAATAACTTCAGACTTACTCAACATTCATGGAAATAGGGTTTCGTAACAAGACATAGCCTATCACAAACAAATAATGCTATTTCATCACTGTAAAAATGTCAATATGTTAACTGATATGTGTAATTTCAATATTGGCATTAATAAATATCGATGTCGACTGATATCTTGACCTCTCACATTGGGTACAATATCAACCTTCTTCACAGAAGCTTCAACAGTTTGAGGAAAGAGAAAAATGTTTCTTTGTGGGTGACCCTTTTCCTCAAGAAACTGATTGTGAGGTCCTCTACCTCATCACTGATATCAGTAATTTTCCCCACAAAAAATTATGGTTTACACTATTGCCTTTCAAATCAACAAGAACAAGATCTCCTACTGTGAAATATTTCCTTCCGCAGAATCACTCTCAATATTAGGCCTGTCAGAGACATCTCCTCTTTCTGCTTGCACCTCCTCATCCTAACTGAGAGAAATACACACTCTTTTGCCATTTTCTCCTTTAGGGCCCACTCTAGTTGCTAATTCAATCAGTCATGTCTTCACACCCTCCTACCCCTGTGTCATATTTATTCTCATTACAGCAAATATCTTCCACGTGAATACCTTTCCCCTTTCTCCTGGCCAACTGCACAGTTTCTCCAAAGAACTCTCTGTAGATGAGCAATGAAGACAACAGTCCAGGATGGTTTTCTGGACCTACTGTCATCTAAGTTTGGGATTTTCTCACAGACATTATCAGGATTGAATGGGTATATCCTGTAGGCCATGAACGATGGCTCCACATTTGTTGCAGACTTCAGACCAGCCTTATCAAAGTCTTCACAAAGGACAGCTGGAAAAGCACTTTTGCAAAGGAGACCTCTGTTCATGTTCTTGCATTGATTCGACATTTTCCTTCAAGCACTCTTGAGATGTAAGAAATTTGCAACATCCAAAGGCTGAAAGAGATGTTTTCAACTTGGAGATAGTGAGACAAAATACATGTCAGTTCCTTCACAAAGAGATAAATAACTAGATAGATAAAGAACTATATAGTTTGTCACAAATTACAGTTTTATGCCCAGTTAATTTTCTTACATGTGGGAGCAAAAGTATTCTGAAACAATCAATAACACTTGGTAGGTCAAACCGATCAGTAGCACTTCAGTTTAGACTGCTCCTCACACACCTCCAGCCCATCATCCTTGGTAGATGTGTTTTTCCTTATAGTAGCATATTTATGAGAGTTCTGGCGCAAATAGGATATTTTTCAAAAATTCTCAGACTTGAGACCAAGATTTTAGTTTTGCTGTTTCCCTCATATAAAAATTTATCTATATCTGTGAACGAAATTTTCATTTATTTAAAAAAATAAAAAACAAGAAAATTTTTCTTTGTAAATAAGATCTACGAGATTGTGTTTGTCTATACCTCCAAATGATATTTTCATTTAATTAAAAAAAATCTAATAATTCCTTTTCATAAAGCAATTCTCCAAGATTGTATTTATTTCAAAAAATGAACCAAATTTCCATTTTATTTGAAAATAAATATAATACATTTTTTCGTTATAAGTAAGCTCTAAAAATTGCGTTTATCTCAACTAACAAACGAACCTCTCATTTTATTCAAAAATAAAAATCTAATACCTTTTTGTCTTTATAAATAAGCTCTGTTCAAACCTCATCTATTTATAACATTGACTGAAATTTTAATTTAAAAATTCAAAGGAGCATTTCAACTGCAAACTTTTTCGTTTTTAAAAACCTTAACTTTTTATATAAATAGAAGCAAAACAAAATGTACAACAACGTTGTACTATTTCAAAACATAGAAAATTACTGTAAACAAAAGCATATATTTAGTTATCCTGGTTTAGAAAATTATTGTAAAGAAAAAGGTTGCTCAAATTTAACTGGACATGAACTATGACAATTTATCGATTATTTTATTATGAAATAAATGAGGAAGAGAGAGTTAAGTTATAAAAATATAAAGTAACATTGAACAAATTGTTAAACAAAAATGCTAAAAATTACTCTAAACTTAATAAAGGAAAATTAATCAATCTTACTCTAAATCCTGTTGACGATATTAACAGTCTAATAACAATAATAAATTAAATGAAAAATCTTTAAAAGAACATCATCAAATCTGTAAAACAAGTAGTCAATGTTATCAATATACTAAGGATAACATTAAAATATCGATAGTGAGAAATATTATTGTAAACTTCTAGTAGATAAATATCAAGAAATTAAACAAACAAAACCTATCTGAAAAATTGTTCAAGTTTCAATTTTCCCAATGATGCTAACTTTTTAAATTACATAAATGAATTAAAGTCTCTGCTTTTAGATCAAGACTAATTACTTATGAAAATAATAATAATGATAATATAGTTGAAATACACGAATTTCTCAATCATATTAAAGAAGAAGCAATCACTAAATTTAAGAATATTTTAATACAAAGAAGATTAATTAAAGATATGAAATTTTATTGCAATTTTAAAAATCAAGTAGAAATATAAGAACTTAATTTTAAAACAAGTAACGATTTTTTATTAGGAACAAACAATTTAGATTATTATCAAAAATTATTAAATAAACTACTAATTGAAATGGAAGAAATTCAAAGGAAAAAATCTGGTTTTTCTTTATTTTATATAATTAGTTTAGAATAAAGTTTTAACAGACACAATCCAGTTTCTGGTTCTTCTTCTATCGATTACCAAGAACAAATTAAAGATAAAAAAGCTGTCATTAATCTACAAAAGACAGATCAAAAAAGGTTTTTTTTTTATTCAATAAAATCACCTTGATTTCAAGTATATCACGATGGAGAATTTGTTAGTAAATATAAAAATACTGAATTAGAACAAGATATAATTTTTGAAAAAGAAAAATATCAATTTTCTTGTTCAGTTAACAGATAATCCAAAATTAGATAAGAAGTCAAACATTTCAATTTATGTTTACACTTATGATGCTAAACTTAATGTATATCCTCTTTACCAAGCTATAAACAAGGAAAGAAATTAGAGAAGAAAAAATTTCCATTATGTTGGATAAAAAGTCTATCTAGATTAATTAGTTCACAAACAAGTTAACACAATAGAAAAATATATCCTTGTGATAGAATTTTAAGATATTTTCATTGACAAGAAAAATTAAACAGTCACGAAAACGATCACAAATAACATAAAGAAGTAAAAATATATATGTCTGTATGAGATGAAAAAATTGAATTAATACTTATAATAATTCATTACCAGTCCCTTTTGTAATTAATGTAGACGTCAAACGTCTTTTAAAAGATGTTAAAACTTCTCAACCAAATCCTGAAAAAGCTCATTTAGTTATTTTGTTAAAAACTCTAAGGTGATAATAAATAACCTATTGCAGATATTGCCAAAGATTCAGCAAAAAAAAACTGATGAAATATTAAACAAGAATCTAGAGTAATCACTGAAGTATATGATCGAAATGTACCAACGATAGTATCAAATAAATTTTAAAAAGTCAAATTTGTATTCTACTCGTCAAAAAGGATTTACTGTTGGGAAAAAAACAAGAGATCATTGCCATTAAACAGGAAAATATCGAGGAAGTGCTCACAAAGTTTGTTATCATTATTATCAACATCCTAATTATTTTCCAATTTATATTCACAATTTAACAAATTATGATGTTCATTTGTTTATTACAGAATTAGCAATAGATCAAGAAGATATTAACCATATTCCAAATAACGATAAAAAATATATTTCATTCAGTAAAAAGATAGTAGATGGATTAACATTAAGATTTTTGGATACAGTTAAATTGATGGCTTCAGGTATTGGTCAATTACATTCTAGTTCTACAAGACAACAATTTACTGAAACAGAAAAAATTTTTAAAGGTGAAAAATCAGATTTAATAATTAAGAAGAGAGTTTATCCTTACAAATATATGGATTCTGAAGAAAAATTACAAGAGACAAGATTACATAAAAAAGAATGTTTTTATTTGAGACTTAATAAACATAATATTTCTGATAATGATTATAATTGTGCAAATCAACTTGGAAAAAATTCGAGATATGAGATCAAAATTTAGTTGAATTTACAAGATTATATGATAAATCAGACATCTTAATTTTAGCAGATATTTTTGGAATTTTTAGAGATACATGCATTATATCTTATACCCTGGATCCATATTGCTATTTTACATTTCCCTGTTTATTTTGCGACTCGATGAAAAAAGTTGAATTAGATTTATTAAAAGATTATATGAGTTTCTTTCATGAAAAAGGAACTCGAGATGGTATTTCTCAAAGTATACTAAATCAAACACTAAGTATATGAAACATTTTGAGCCAGGAAAACAAACAAACATATTCCATATTTAGATGTAAATAATTTATACAGTTGAGCAGTGTCGCAATTTTTACGATTTCAGTTTAGAACAAAAAAGTTTTAATTATCAAAAAATGCATAAAATACTAAATAATAATAAATATGTTTATATTTTATAAGTCGATTTAAAATAACCAAAAAATTACACAATTTATATAGAGATATACCATTAGCACCAGAAGGAGGAAATAAATTATTAACAACATTAAATAATAAATAAAAATGTTTCACACTATAGAAATCATAAACAACACTTACAATGCGGGTTAAAATTAACAAAAGATCATGTAATGTTGTCATTTGAACAATCGGATTGGTTGAAAAAATACATTTACTTTAAATAGGAATGAAAAAATAGGAAAGGAATATGAAAAAGATTTAATGAATAATTCATTATTTGCAAAAACGATGGAACATATTAGAAATAAACAAAATATTAAAATAATAATATATCCCAAAGAACATACAAAATATATTTCCAAGTCAAATTAAGATCATATTATTGTATTTTCAGAAAATCTAGTTCCACCTTCATATGAAAAAAATAGTACAATTCAATGAACCAATTTACATTGGAATGAGTACAGGTAGTCTAAATATTTGAACTATAAAAATGTATGATTTTCATTAGAATACAATGAAACGAATACATGGTGAAAATATTGATTCATGCTATATGGTACAGAAGAAAATTGTGAAAAAGCTTTGTTTGAACACATTTATTTCGAAGCGAAAATGTATGCCTATAAAGTAGATGTTGTTGTTGTTGTGGTCTTCAGTCCTGAGACTGGTTTGATGGAGCTCTACATGCTACTCTATCCTGTGCAAGCTTCTTCATCTCCCAGTACCTACTGCAACCTAGAACCTTCTGAATCTGTTTAGTGTATTCATCTCTTGGTCTCCCTCTACAATTTTTACCATCCACACTGCCCTCCAATACTAAATTGGTGATCCCTTGATGCCTCAGAATATGTCCTACCAACCAATCCCTTCTTTTAGTCAAGGTGGGCCACAAATTTCTCTTCTCTCCAATTCTATTCAGTACCTCCTCATTAGTTATGTGGTCTACCCATCTAATTCTTCTGTAGCACCACATTTCGAAAGCTTCTATTCTATTTTTGTCTAAACTATTTATCGTCCACATTTCACTTCCATACATGGGTACACTAAATAGAAATACTTTCAGAAACGACTTACTGACACTTAAATCTATACTCAATGTTACAAATTTCTCTTCTTCAGAAACGCTTTCCTTGTCATTGCCAGTCTACATTTTAAATCCTCTCTACTTCGATCATCATCAGTTATTTTGCTCGCCAAATAGCAAAACTCCTTTACTACTTTAAGTGTCTCATTTCCTAATCTAATTCCCTCAGCATCATCGGATTTAATTTGACTCCATTCCATTATCCTCGTTTTGCTTTTGTTGAGGTTCATCTTATATCCTCCTTTCAAGACACTGTCCATTCCATTCAGCTGCTGTTCCAGGTCCTTTGCTGTCTCTAACAGAATTACAATGTCATCAGCAAACCTCAAAGTTTTTATTTCTTCTCTGTAGATCTTAATTCCTGCTCCAAATTTTTCTTTTGTTTCCTTTACTGCTTTCTCAATGTACAGATCGAATAACATTGGGGAGAGGCTACAACCCTGTCTCACTCCCTTCCCAACCACTGCTTCCTTTTCATGCCCCACGACTCTTATAACTGCCATGTGGTTTCTGTACAATTTGTAAATAGACTGTCACTGCCTGTATTTTACATCTACCACCTTCAGAATAAGAAAGAGTGTATTCCAGTCGACATTGACAAAAGCTTTCTCCAAGTCTACAAATGCTAGAAAGGTAGGTTTGCCTTTCTTTAATCTATTTTCTAAGGTAAGTCGCAGGGTCGTATTGTCTCACATGTTCCAACATTTCTATGGAATCCAAACTGATCTTCCCCCGATGTCGGCTTCTACCAGTTTTTCCATTCGTCTATAAAGAATTCGAGTTAGTATTTTGCAGCCATGACTTATTAAACTTATAGTTCGGTAATTATCACATCAGTCAACACCTGCTTTCTTTGGGATTGGGATTATTATATTCTTCTTTAAGTTTGAGGCCATTTCGCCTGTCTCATACATCTTGCTTACCAGATGGTATCAGGGCCGGCTCTCCCAAGACTATCAGTAGTCCTACTGGAATGCTGTCTACTCCTGGGGCCTTGTTTTGACTTAACTCTTTCAGTGCTCTGTCAAACTCTTCACATAGTATCGTATCATATCTCCCATTTCATCCTCATCTACATCCTCTTCCATTTCCATAATATTGTCCTCAATAACATCGCCCTTGTATAGGCTCTCTATATACTCCATCCACCTTTCTGCTTTTCCTTCTGTGCTTAGAACTGACTTTCCATCTCAGCTCTTGATATTCATGCAAGTGGTTCTCTTTTCTCCAAAGGTCTCTTTAATTTTCCTGTAGGCAGTATCTATCTTACCCCTAGTGATATACGCCTCCACATCCTTACATTTGTCCTCTAGCCACCCCTGCTTAGCTATTTTGCACTTCCTGTCGATCTCATTTTTGAGACGTTTGTATTCCTTTTTGCCTGCTTCATTTACTGCATTTTTGTATTTTCTCCTCTCCTCAATTAAATTCAGTATATCTTCTGTTACCCAAGGATTTCTATTACCCCTCGTCTTTTTACCTACTTGATCCTCTGCTGCCTTCACTATTTCATCTCTCAAAGCTACCCATTCTTCTTCTACTGTATTTCTTTCCCCCTTTCTTGTCAATCATTCCCTAATTCTCTCCCTGAAAATCTCTACAACCTCTGGTTCTGTCAGTTTACCCAGGTCCCATCTTCTCAAATTCCCACCTTTTTGCAGTTTCTTTAGTTTTAATGAAGATAGGGAATATAAAAAAACTAAAGGAGTTAAAAATCCTGTTGTAAAAAAAGAAATTAGTTTTGATGGTTGTAAAAAGTACTTAGATGACAAAATAAAGTAACACAGAAAACTGAATATAATTAGATTCTTTAAACATTAATTGTATGCAGTTGAATATAACCAAATTGTTTTAAGTTCTGAAGATGCCAACCGCTACGGTCGCAGGTTCGAATCCTGCCTCGGGCATGGATGTGTGTGATGTCCTTAGGTTAGTTAGGTTTAATGAGTTCTAAGTTCTAGGGGACTTATGACCACAGATGTTGAGTCCCATAGTGCTCAGAGCCATTTGAACCATTTTTTTCTGAAGATGATAAATGTATTACAAGATGGAGTTAATACATTAATATTTGGTCATTATAAATTAAACTCAAATAAAATAATGTATGATAACATTGATTTTCTACATGAATTAAACAACTGTATCAATGATTAGCCAAAAAACGAAATAAAACATAAATTATGATGTGAATTCAACAGTTGAATAGAAGATTAACTAAAACAAATAACAATATCAAATTAATCATTTTTTAATTTTTTTAGGATACCATAAATATTTAGTGTTTCCATATATATTTTACGTACAAATTTTGCACAAACAAATTCAACTCTCTGATAATACATTTCTTAGTTTTTTATCAATGCAAAAGGACGTGCTACTGGGTATTAGAGCTACCAGTGAGTACAGCAGTCTGGACCACCACCTCTGAAGGTCTTGCTTTATGGTGGTACAACATGCAATGTGTGGTTCTCGTGAGCAATAAAAAGCACAGAAGTGGTTTTTATGTTGATCTCTATTCCAATTTTCTGTACAGGTTCCCAAACTCTCGGAATCAAGGTGATGCAAAACGTTTTTTGATGTGTTTACAACCAATACAACCGGTTTTTGAAGGCATATTCTTATTTGTAATTTAGTTCTTTGTGCATTCTTTTCCTTGTTTGCATAATGGATAAATAATTTTATTTTACTTTCTATTTATAAGGAAAAAATTTATTAGAATTCAAAAAATTAAAATCTAATAAATTTTATTATATATAAATGGAGTCGACTTTGGATAAAAAATAACATTTATAGCGATCAAAAAGTTTATAATTATTGATGAAAATAATAATCTGCTGTTTAAAGCAAAAGATATTAGCAATACTTCGGAATATTTGAATTTTAGAAATACTTTAGAAGATAAGGTGAAAAGTAAATATATGAAAAAATATAAAGAATTAAAGGGTAACCTGCAGTTACACTTACATTCATATACAGATTTTGTAAACGAACCATGTTTATATTCTTTAATTATGAAATCCTAAATGTGTTCTGCATAAAATTTTCAAGATTGGATTTATGAAGGAGTTTTACAACCAGTTAGGAAACATGGAGAATATACAATAAAAATTAGTGTAAAACAACTCTATTAAGTTCAAATACATTGTTTGAAACATCTAAATAAAATTAAGGATAATTATATATCAAATCAGATTAAATATATGATAGAACTAAGCCTACAGTATATTTACATGAAAAAATAAACAAATAAATAGTTTATTACCTCATGTTGTTCCTGAATTACCTGAAGAAAATTTAGGACCCACTTTTGTTATTTTATGCTTATATGGTCATAATTATGATTACTTTGTTTTTCAAACACAATTTAAAAATGTGTAAAAAAAAATATCAACAGAAATAGACATCCATACTGTGAAAAATTTTTAAGACTGAATTATACACCACATTCAGTAAATTTATATCAACGAATGTTTTACGAAATTTGACTTTGAAAACCTCTGAATTTTATAAAACCTATTTATTATGTAAAATGTGTTTATGTTCTTTGCTCAGCATACTGTCACACACAAATATTGTAATTCTGTACATGTTTGTCTCCATTCTAAATAATACAAAATATTAATCATGACAATATTGTAGCTACTATGCACTGTCAAGATATATAATATCCTGTAGCTGCAGATGTGTTTGCAAGGGAATTGCTCAGTACAGTTATGGCTCAGATGATTATTGTATTTCGTACTGTGCTGTAATGCTGAAGATTGGATTGCAATTTATCAGGAAAATGTAATTTATGACAGTGAAAAACTGTGGATTTAGGAAACAATAAATTGGAAGATATAGAGATTTCTGTCAGATCACAAACCCTGGACCTGTTTATTCTGCATTATATTTGTTCTAGCAATATATGGTAAAATGATGGCAAGTGATGATATTTCTTAGATTGATGTACTAACAGAATCACCCCCTTATTGATACAGGGTGTATACACGGTCAAGGAAAAAAAATTCCTGGATTTTTCCCAGATTTCCCAGTTAAAGATACACTTTCTCACAGGTGAATATACACTTTCTCCATGTTAAGTGACAGTATACTTTTCCTCAGAACTGTAAAACTTATCAATCCATTGAATCGTTATGGCTTTATACACCGGCATAGAATTTCCTGGCACTTTACAAAACGAAACTTAGGGGGGCAAACACATTTGGGAAAGATCTGTGATGTGCAGCAACATGTATGCTGCATATGTTCGTATTATGAAAGTATAAATTCGAATTCCACAAAACACCGCATGTTACTTTCTGAAGCATTGAAATCGAGATTACTATGCACTTTTGTATGCCAGTCACAATTCATGTCACACGATCTCGCCAGCTGATGAACGTGGATGTTCAGAGCATAGCACATGTGATGCAGTCAGCCAATAGCAACATCACTGTTCAGTAGCGTGACCACACAATCAGGAAAAGTTAATGGTTTAAATTAATATACATTGTGTTGCTACAAGAATGGCAAAGCTTTCACATATAATATTAGTCTTGGAGATTAATAAGTTGCAAAAGAATCTAAGTTTTCACATATAATGTTGATCATTTCTGCACATGTTAAACATGTTACACGTGTTATGCATGTTACATCACACAAATGTGGCAGTAAAATTTTTAATAACGACATAAATGTCTGATCATCTGGGCTCAACATTCTTCTAATGGTGGTTCTCAAAGAATTTATTTTAAAATGAGAGTCAAATGCTCTATGATTTAAGAAATTCATTGTACATTCTCGCACATAGTTCATCTTGCATAAAAGGAAATTTACTTTGAAAGCAATGCTTTGCACACCACAATTTGCAATATATTCCCACAACCTGTTAGAAACATGTTCGTTTCAGCAGATGCCAGAGAGCACTAGATAACATGCATCACCACACTTGCGCAGGTATGATGACACAGGAAGCCCGTAAGTTCGTACATGTAAAACATTAAAATATTTTACAATATGTCATAAAAGAAACAAGACATCAGAAGATAATCCAAGAGCATCGGAATTTCGTGAACCATACTAAAATGCGTCATTCAGCTTAAAGTGCATGGGTGTCAATTTTCTTGGAGTACCAGTACTGTTTCATCTCGTGTTTGGTTCTTCATTATGGCATAATGCCATACATGCTACAAGATGAAAACGTACACTTTAAATGAAGTGAACAGTTGAAACTAGCCAATGGTGTGGAATTAAATACTTTGTTTCAAATAAATGGACTGACTCAGTGAAAAAGATTAATAAAAGTCAAATTTCTTTAGCAAATCAACAAAAATATCTTGTTCTGCAAGGCGATTAATGCTTGACTGTCAGAAAGGTGAAAATAAAATAAAAACCGAAACTAATAACTTATTTTAGCCTTCTATAATTATATGAATGTATTTTAATTCACTTTTTAGCTCCCAGCCACAGACATCCGTTTTATCATCATTTCTCGTGAGAGCAATGAATGAAGAGGAGACAGCAAAATCACTAAGCCTAAACACTAGTCACATGGAGACTACCCACCTGCCCACTTTTAGCTCAGACAACTCTGTGCAACAGTACTGGATTTACAATATTTCTGAACTGAGGAAATACCACACACATCAAAAAAAAGTTTTGCATCACCCCAGTGCCCAGAACTCTTGAAGATAGACGTTGACTGTGGATATTGTATCACAGACACAGTTTCTTTGACTGTTCAGAGATGTCACGAAACCTGCCCAAAGATATAAACAACCATGCAATAGCGGCACCCATTAGACGGAGGGGGCCCGACAGCCAATCAGTTCCAGGCATTCCACCAGGAAGGAACTACATGGCTCATGTTGTCTGTAGTTCAATCATGCCTAGACGGTCAATACCGCGGTTCGATCGCGTCCGCATTGTTACTTTGTGCCAGAAGAGTTCTCAACAAGGTAAGTGTCCAGGCATCTCAGAGTGATCCAAAACGATGTTGTTCAGACGTGGACGAGATACACAGAGACAGGAAACAGACATGCCGTGCTCAGGCTGCCCAAGTGCTACTACTGCAGTGGATGGCCGCTACCTACGGATTATGGCTCGTAGGAACCCTGACGCAACGCCACCATGTTGAATAACGCTTTTCGTGGAGCCACAGGATGTTGTGTTACGACGCTGTGCACAATAGGCTGCATGATGCGCAACTTAACTCCCGACGTCCATGGCGAGGTCCATCTTTGCAACCACGACACCATGCAACTCGGTATGCCGAATGGACCGCTCAGGATAGGCATCATGATCTCTTCGCCAATGAGTGTCGCATATGCCTTCAACCAGACAATCGTCGGAGACGTATTTGGAGGCAACCCGGTCAGGCTGAACGCCTTAAACACACAATCCAGCGAGGGTAGCATTGTTGACGTTCCCTTCTGTATTGGGGTGGCATTATGTGGGGCCGACGTATGCCGCTAGCAGTCATGGAAGGCACCGTAATGGCTGTACAATACGTGAATGCCATCCTCTGACCAATAGTGCAACCATATCAGCAGCATATTGGCAAGGCATTCGTCTTCATGGACGACAACTCGCGTCCCCATCGTGCACATCTTGTGAATGACTCCCTTCAGGATAACGACATCACTCGACTAGAGTGGCCAGTATATTCTTCAGAAATGAACGCTATCAGACATGCCTGGGATAGATTGGAAAGGGCTGTTTATGGACGACATGGCCCACCAACCAGTCTGAGGGATCTGCGCCGAATCGACATTGAGGAGTGGGATAATCTGGACCAACAGTGCCTTGATGAACTTGTGGATAGTATGCCATGACGAATACAGACATGCATCAATACAAGAGGGCGTTCTACAGGGTATTAGAGGTACCGGTGTGTAAAGCAATCTGGACCACCACCTCTGAAGGTCTCGCTGTATGGTGGTACAACATGCAATGTGTGGTTTCCATGAACAATAGAAATGGTGGAAATGATGTTTATGTTGATCTCTATTCCAACTCTCTGTACAAGTTCCAGAACTCTCGGAACATAGGTATACAAAACGGTTTTCGATGTGTGTAGATAGTGGCGCCCCCCCCCCCCCCCCCACTCCCCTCCCTCCAGCGTTAGAGGTCGATGCCAAAAATTAAATCGACTTTTCAAAAAATGTTCATTTTGTAGCGCACATCTTTCTGAAGAATCTGACACATGAAACATACGTCTTCAAGGAAATGAAAGACATGTTATTTCGTCTTAGGTGTGCCAAAGAACAGCGCCATGCCTCTTCACACAGCATTCTGCTATGGCACGTCACTGTATTTCGCTCTGTCGAATTCAAACGTGAATATTTTGTAATGGATGCCATCAAACTATATTCAGGACAATGGAAATTAAAATGTCCTGTGGTGCCTCTCCTGCTCCCAGTCGGCCAGTTTGACATCCTGTCCCTCTTTTTTTTCTTTTCTTTAAAAAAAGAAAAAAAGAAAAAAAAACACTCACAATTATTACTGGATGGAATTATTTGTAACTGGGGAACAAGAACTCTTCAGAAAATTTGCACTCCTTATTGCCTATTAACTAATAACTTGTTTTGTGTGACATAAAGTTAAATATAGGATACATAAAACCAGTAAAGACAAGCAAGGCAGTACACATTTTTCTCTCTAATTTTGCTATGGCTTTACATGGCGTGTTTTCTTTTTTGAGAAAGAAAAAGTTCAAGCGTTTTGCTACGTGAAATAATGAAATGTCGCTGCTAATACTGAAAAAGATGTTAAATCAAAAGTACCCAAGACTGGTGTGGTTTCTCGAGCTCATTACGTGTATTTTGTCACTGTATGCTAGATAAAACGAAATAGGCTTTTCTAATGTTGCAGCGGTTGTAATACACACCAAATAAACGAGACTGTTTTGGAACAAATGGTCATTTTTATGTCACGACTGAATATATTTCACGAAGTACAAGTATCAAATGCCTATTAGGCCTACTAGAAGGAAAAAGCTTTATGTTAGGAAATAGTTTCACATTCCATTCATACGCTTCATCTTCTCAATCACGAGATCGAAAAGTACCCAGCTAGCACTCAAGCTTATTTCAAGGTGGATATTGAGTTTACGTTCAGTTGAAAATTCAAGATTGAAAAATCAACCTGTTACACAGCTTGTTTCAAGGTGGGTATTGAGTTTAGGTTCAGTTGAAAATTCAAGATTGAAAAATCAACCTGTTACACAGTTTACATCAAGCTGTAAAAATTTAGCTTGAATTAAAATAATTTTCCCAAGCTTGAAATAAACTGTAATTTCCCTGGAAGGCTGTACAGCAGATGCGCGCGCAGCATAGCTTCCATAGACGTCCACTGGAAGCGCCACAAGCGTTTATAAGCCGTGACGTAAGGGTGTTGCCGTGTGTGACGTCATGACGGCGCGGAGTTTGGTTTGAGTGTGGCTGTCTCCAGTTCTGTTTTATCTTATTTTATTTACTTTTCTGAGCCTTGCTATGTTTACGGCCATTTTACCTTTGTGACGCGCGTTAATGGTTGTGGTTTGTTAACAAGTTTGTTTTATACTAGAAAACAGTTCGGTACGTTAATGTTACAAATGTTAAATATTACGTAACGTAATTAATTAGGTTCAATAAATTCAGATTAATATTTATATAGCTTAAAACAAGCTGTAAATACCAGGCTGTATTCCACGTGTGTAGATACAGCTGGAGTCAAGCTTGATAAGTCAAGCTTGAAATATAGCTTGAATTCTGCCAACTTTGATGTTCATTTCAAGCTAGAATCCAGCTAACAGGCTTGAATATTCCAGCTTTGATCAAGCTTATATACTTGAACTTTACAGCTGGAAACAAGTTTGAAACCGGCTTACTGTGCTATCTGGGTAGTAGAACGAAATTTTTAAATAAATTTGGAATCGTCATACTCTTCTATAATTTGTGTGATGTCTCCGTTTGCTCTCCTTCCTCTTTCTAAAACACAATCTTGCTATCACTAATTCCGTAACTATTCATGCCAGTGTCAAAACTTATTCTCCAGTTAACTTACTAACCCTGTCACAATCACTGGTTTAGTTATCCCGCGCTCGGGTTAGGCATTATTTCGCGTTCGTAGAACGCGTTTTCCGGGCTACTCCCTGAATAGACCTTAAGCGCCTGCTAGCTGGGAACTGTACAACTGGCCCTTACTATTATCCGTCCATCATCATAAGAATAAACCTGATGTAAATAAACATAAACGCGATGATTGGTCAGAAGCCGTAGCACACGTATACTGGTGCTGTTACGCCATTGCAAGTAAGTCCTACTAATGTATTAGATATCTTATTACTAAGTTACGTTAATGAAACTTTAAGATATTCAAATGTATTAACAGCCATCAACGGTTTTCTTACTCAAGCTTCAGTTACGTGGCTTTGATTTCAAAAATCGTGTACAGTCACAGCCTCTGCAGCGTTGTACTCTGTCGCGCTGTTAACGTGCCATAAAAATGGCTGAGCCTGCTTTCTGTTCCGTAATGAAACATGCGCGTGGAATACGGTTAAAAAGTGCCAAGAAATAGGCTGTTTCTTAATGGTTTTTTTTATAAATTTCCGGAGATAATCAGCTTTGAAGTTTTCCCTGCGTTGTGTATATTGAAATTGATACAGTAAGTTAGATCGAGCGTGTAGCGCAGTCGGTAGTGTAATGGACTGCCAATTGAAAGCCGGCACGGTAGCTCAGCGTGATCGGTCAGAGGGCTGCGTGCTCTCTGTAATTAAAAAACTGAGTCATGGAATCAACGATCAATTTGAACGGATGACGTGTGACGTCCGCCCAGACCAAACGCAACGAACTATATCGTATCTCGTGCTTATGAAACTTATTTTTTATGAATAATGCACGTCTTCTTGTTTCTAATTACATACTGGACGCGAAATTCCTGTTTCCACTTCAAATACAACGTAATTTTGAAATATTGCCACTGTACAGATCTATCTTCAGGAGAGTAGTTTGCAAACCATTCTGTTCTTAATGCGGCCTGCTTCGAATAATTATTGTTGCTCGTGTTAATAATTATTACTGTTAATGTTAACAACAATTGGTGTTAATGAAATAGCGTCACCATCAACTAAAACAGTATCTTCTAACATGCCTAGTGTTCTTGATTGTAATGCATGCAATATGATTTGTAATTTCAGTTATGGCGATAGTGCTTCATGCATTGTAGTGCCTTTATTCCTTATCGCATAATTAACTCTATTTAGAAGAAACTTGAACAGTTTTGGTGACATTCCAAGATAATTAAAAGAACTTCTTGGATCTTCCGTTATAAATTATTTCAGCAAGGATGCTAAGCAACCAATTACCAAACTGATGTCTTTTCTTCATACAGTCACGAATCGAAACATGTTTCTTTTTTCTTTTCGTATGCAGCGATTCCACGCAACAAGCTTTAACTACATCACAACTCGTGCGACGTGCAGCTGCCAAAACTTTCATTTCAGACCTACAAAACGACGAAACTGAAGTGTATACTGGTGTCGCCGTGTCTACAGTCATATATGAAACCACTTGCTTGCAACTCATTCCACGCAACGAGTGTCGGAGCCCAATGTCGTCGTGTAAACTAGGCTTAATGTAAACAGTTGTGACGTCACGCTCACCGGAGACAATTAGTTGTTCTGAAGCATTCCATAGTCTTCCTAAAGCCTTTGCTGCGGGCAGACGCTTGTATGAGCATTGTTTTGTTGTTTTATATGACGCATTTCGTTCGCAAGTTAAGTTCTATTGTGGTTTTTATTCTCTTGTTCATGTTTTATTGCTGCAGTATTATTCTGCAGTATCGGGATACAGTAATAATCTTTGTTAGAATATTGGTTCTTACCAGTCAAAATTTTAAAAAATCTAACTAAAAAATAAAACAATAAAAAAATTCCCGGAATTGTAAAAAAATTGCCGGGTTTTTCCCGAATCTCCTTGTTGTCCCGGGTCGTATAACACTGATACTATAATTCATACTTTTGCTAAAGTCATGTAATTTACTGTTGAAACAATCAGTTATGTTAGTACTTATTTGTTGTTTGCAAGAAGTCACGTACTGTGAATGAAGCAAGTTGTGCTGATTCTTTTAGAGAAGTTTGTTTTCCTCCAGGGACGCCCTAATTATTAAGCTAATAATATGTTCTGGTTGTAGCAATGCTGGTCTGTAATTCTGCGCATGCAATCCTTTTCCTGTGCCCTTCTCCAGTCACGTTGGATTATTTGCTGCGGAGGCGATTATCGAGCTAGGAAATGCAGTAATTCTGTGATGCACTCAATATAAAATCTAAGATTTCATCAGGGCATAGTGCCTTGTTTGCTTTAAGTAGTTTTGTTTCTCAATACAAGGAAAACTAATGTCGATATCGGTCATTATTCGGATAAAGAGACTGTCACAGAAGAGGAAATGGTGATGGTCCGCGTCGAAAGATCAAAATAAGAAACTATATAATGCCCCCATTAGCCACGATCTCAACCAGAAACAAAATGGCGTAATATCCAGAATGAACTGTCACTCTGTAGCAGAGTGTGCACTAACTTGAAACTTCCTGGCAGTTCTGATCTGCCACCAAGTTCATTTCAGACCCACAAAACGACGAAACTAAAGTGTATACTGATGTCGCCGTGTCTACAGTCATATATGAAACCACTTGCTTGCAACTCATTCCACGCAACGAGCGTCGGAGCCCAATGTCGTCGTGTAAACTATTACATTTCGCACCACAAATAAAAATTCATTCTGGAAACAATCGACCATGCTGTGGCTGAACCACATTGGTGCAAAGTCCTTTCTTTCAGGAGTGCTAATCCCACAAGGTATACTGAAGAAGTTTGAGAGGAAGGTGAAGTCTTACTGGCAGAAGTAAAGCTGTGAAGGCGGGTCATGAGTCGTGCTTGGACAGCTTAGTCGGTAGAGCACTTGCCTGTGAAAGGCATAGTTGTCAGAATTGACTCCCAACTTGGCACACAGTTTTAATCTGCCCGAAAGTTTTGACTATAGTTAATGCTAAAGAAATGAACATTATCTAAAGCCATGTAAGTGAAAAATATAGGTCCATGGTTGGTTATCATAGATGATACAATCTGCTCCATTACGGGTACTTTTCGAACTGACAGTTACTTAGCATAGTTGCAGAAACTGTTAGTGGTACCTTCAATACCCAACAGTGATCCGGATTCCCAACAATGCCTGAGTAAAGATGTACAAAATGTCATCATTATTTTCAGCTTGGTGGCACAGAGCCAGAATCATCGCCTCAAAAAAGAGAAGACTGGGGGGGAAGGTCATGTGTATTATTCAAAGGGCATAAGTAACAGAACATATTTTTTTCTGAAAACCGGTTGATTTTATTTCAGGATTCACAACCTATTTTTTCCTGAATGCAAGTTGATTTTATTCTGGATTCCAACATTTTATATTATTCCCCACTACGAAACACTATTTTTCAACATAATCTTCATTCCATGTGATGGCATTATGTCACCTTACTGGGAGGGCCTGCATGCCCACATGGTACCACTCTACCGGTCAACATCCGAAGCAACATCTTGCTGCGTCAATATCCCTCCATCACCCACATTCTGCTTCCAGTGGAGTACAGCCTTCAGTGCGCCACATGGAAGTCTGAAGTCGAGATCTGGGCTGTAGGGTGGATGAGGAAGAACAGTCCAATGAAGTTTTGTGAACTATGTGGAGTGCAGACTTGGATGAGACCTAGCATCACCATGGAGGATAAGTAGTTCACTTGTATTTTTGCAGTGACAAAGAGGCTGAAACTGTTTCTTCAGTTTTCTGAGGGTAGCACAACATACTTCAGAGTTTATTGTTGCACCATGAGGGAGGACGTCAAACACAACTACAAAGTCCCAGAAGACTGTTGCCATGACTTTACTGGCTGAGGGTGCAGCTTTCAACTTTTTCCTCAGAGAAGAGGTGATGTGACACCACTCCATAGACTGGTGCTGTGTTTGCAGTTCAAAGCAATAAACTCTTGTTTCATCGCCTGTGACAATTTTCTACAAAAATTGTCACTATCAGCCTCCTAACACACAAGCAGTTCCACACAATGGTCTATTGCTGCTGTTTATGGTCTTCTGTTAGGTGGCGAGGAATCCAATGGGTACACACCTTTCAGTACCCCAAATAGTGGATGAGTGTGCCAGCGCTACCAACAAAGAATTCCAGTTGAGCAGTAATGTGTTCAACTTTGCTGAAGCCACATCTGTGTGCGGCCGTCTGGCACACAGGAGTTCGGACAGGTTTGTGCGACATTGTGGCGATGATGACAGATGCCTTGCCCAATGATACACAATGCTTTTGTTCACTGACAGACCTCCATTAACATTCTGCAAGTGTCTATAAATATCTAGTTTTCCGCCAGAAAAATACTCAGTGACAGCTCTCTGCTTGGAATGCACCTCCGTTACACATGCCAGTTTGAAAGCTATTTATAACACCGTCACCCATCAGAACTTTATAAAACTGTAGGGGCTGAGGCCCCACAAGAAATGCTATATTTTTTTCAGCCAAAAATGGCCGAGAAAAAGATGTATTGCAGTACTTATTGAACAACCCTCGTGTTTTGGCAACTAACTTTCATGGTGTCTTTGATACAAAAATTTCATGGTCACATCTATTGTCGTTCACAACACAACTTCGAGTGGGCCAGTGCATTTCTAGCCTGGAGAGCTAGTTACTTAGTTAATTTGCATGTTCTGTGAATTAAATACATATATGAAACTTGTCGCTACAATATGGAACAAGTCAGTTTTTCAATCATGGAAAATCTTATTAGCAGGAAATATGGAAACACGCTGACCATTTATATGACTTCTTAAGGTTTCCTTTTTTTATTTTTCTTTAACATGCACCCAGTTTAACTGTGGAAAATGTATCTCTCTCTTATTAAAAACACACATATACACACACACATCATCTGCAACACTTTCAGAAATTCTTGTGTGCAGCAGGAATAAGTGTCAAGCAGAGATGTTTCCATTTTTCATGTGTAGTTAATTTTATTATTGATTAAATCCTTTACACCATTGTATAGATGGCCACAGATTTTTATGGCTGAATACCTCAGTCCTTCCTGTGCCCTACTAAAGCTGAGATATGGATAATGTAAATCATTTGTCCACCTGAGCAGTATTTGAAAGGATTGAGAAAAGTATAAGAAGAATTGCCTTCGGAATTACAGCTGGTGGTGGAGCCAAGCAGGGAGAACTTTGCATTCTATTACCACAGTGCAAAGGTGGGTGTAATAACAGACAGCTCATGATTGTTCATATTGGTGAAGGTACCAGCAGTGGGCAAGCACATGGTGTTCAGTTTTTGCACAGTACACACTTATCCAGTGAGGTTAGTGGAAGTTTGAAAATGCATGCAAGTAAGAGAGCAAGGAGGGCTGCTATTAGCGATGACCAAGGGTGACCTCCTGTAATGCCACAGCGGGTTAGCCACTGTACGCCCAGCTTGTGAAATTGTGACAAGTAGGTGCATGCATCATGATAGGAGAGAAAAAGAGAAAAGCTCTCCAGCATCATAAATAAAACCAAGAAAATGTATCAAACGTACATGCTGTGCTCCATTTCCAAAACACAAAGTGTAACTAGAAAAAAGTTTTTAATAAAAAAAATGTTTGTCAAAGATTCTGTAGTATATGTGGCACTTACGATATCCAGAAAGATTTGGTTACACAAATGTATGTCAGTTGATAAGCTGATCTCTGCCAATCAATAGGTGTTCTAGCAGACTTGGACAGAGACAAGTTTCTTGTCGCTGTACAACAATATAACTGAATCTCTTTTCATGTGCAGTACATAAGGATCTGGTGCTTTTTGACGAAGCCTTAAGGGCTGATGATTTTGACTGCCCCATCACATGTAATGGAATAACATGCAATGCAACATATTTTTACTCAGGTATGGGTATGTGGTACAATTCTTTTATAGCTGTTTTTTGCTTTACATGCATATAGTTAGGACTGTTTTGCAAAGTAGGCTACCTCTATCTGCTTATATTTTCTAGATCTGAAGATGATCATTACTGACCAAAATTAATAATGTGATTACAAATAAACATTATGATCCAAGACTGGAATTATATTAAGGCAAGTATTTTCCTGGATCGCTGAAATTTTTTTCATGACTATGCCACAACTTGTATAATCGTTTTCTGCTGACTGTAATAGACCACTTTTCTTGTTACACCAAGATGGTGCATATGCCAGACCAACAGGCAGTCGCGGTTGCACAAGTGTTAGTGAATAGATAGATACTGAGTTTCTGGGTAGCAGTGACAATAACAGTGAACCAGTGGATGAATTTCGTGTCAGACCTAGATTAGATTAGATTAAATACTTGTTCCATAGATCATGAATACGACACTTCGTAATGATGTGGAACGTGTCAGATTAATAAAAGATGTCTGTACAAGATATTACATTACACCAAATATTGCATGACACTAATGTTTAAGGTTTTTTTTCCCCCCTTAATTTATATCTAAAAATTCAGCCAATGAGTAGAAGGAGTTGTCATCTAGAAATTCTTTTAATTTATTTTTAAATGTTAGTTGGCTATCTGTCAGGCTTTTGATGCTGTTTGGTAGGTGACCAAAGACTTTTGTGGCAGCATAATTTACTCCTTTCTGTGCCAAAGTCAGATTTAACCCTGCATAGTGAAGATCATCCTTTCTCCTGGTGTTATAGCTATGCACACTGCTATTACTTTTGAACTGGGTTGGATTATTAACAACAAATTTCATAAGTGAATATATTTACTGTGAGGATCCCTAGATCCTTAAATAGATGTCTGCAGGATGACCAGGGGTGGGCTCCAGCAATTATTCTGATTACACGTTTTTGAGCAATGAATACTTTTCTACTCAACAATGAATTACCCCAGAATATGATGCCATACGAAAGCAGTGAATGAAAGTAGGCATAGTAAGCTAATTTACTGAGATTCTTATCACCAAAATTAGCAATAACCCTGATAGCATACAGCATACGTAGCTGAACTCAGACGTTTCAGCAGACCATCAATGTGTTGCTTCCATTTTAACCTCTCATCAATGGACACACCTAAAAATTTTGAAAATTCTACCTTAGCTACAGACTTCTGTTCAAAGTCTATATTTATTACTGGAGTTGTGCCATTTACTGTACGGAACTGTATATACTGTGTTTTATCAAAATTTAAAGAGAGTCCGTTTGCTGAGAACCACTTAATAATTTTGTGAAAAACATCATTTACAATTACATCACTTAGTTCTTGGTTTTTGGCTGTTATTACTATACTTGTATCATCAGCAAAAAGAACTAACTTTGCATCTTCATCAATGTGGAATGGTAAGTCATTAATGTATATCAAGAACAGTAAAGACCCTAAGACCGAACCCTGTGGGACCCCGTACTTGATAGCCCCCCAGTTTGAGGAATCAGCTGTTGTTTTAACATTACATGAACAACTTATTTCAACTTTCTGCATTCTTCCAGTTAAGTATGAATTAAACCATTTGTACACTGCCCCACTCAAACCATAATGATTTAGCTTATCTAAAAGAATTCCATAATTTACACAATCAGAGGCCTTTGAGAGATCACAAAAAATACCAATGGGTGATGTTCGGTTATTCAGAGCATTTAATATTTGATCAGTGAAAGCGTATATAGCATTTTCTGTTGAAAAGCCTTTCTGAAAACCAAACTGACATTTTGTTAGTACTTTATTTTTAGAAATATGGGAGGGTACTCTTGAATACATTACTTTCTCAAAAATTTTTGATAGAGCTGTCAGAAGAGAGATTGGGTGGTAGTTGTTGACATCCGACGTATACCCCTTTTTATGCAATGGTTTTACAATGGCATATTTCAGCCTATCGGGGAAAACACCCTGCTCCAAAGAGCTATTACATACGTGGCTGAGAATCCTACTTATCTGTGGGGAACAAGCTTTAAGTACCTTGCTGGAAATGTCATCAATTCCGTAAGAGCTTTTACTTTTCAGTGAGTTTATTATTTTACTGATTTCAGAGGGAGAGGTTGGTGGAATTACAGTTGTTTCAAACTGCACAGGTTCTCTTCTATTAGTAGCCTTGCCTCTTCTAGTGAAGATCTAGATCCTATTTTCTCCACAACATTTAAAAAATGATTATTGAAAATATTTTCAATTTCTGATTGTTTGTTAGTACACTTGTCATTCAGTTTTATGGCACTAAAGTCTTCCTGTGCTCTTGGTTTCCCTGTTTCCCTTTCAATATTCCAAATTGCTTTAATTTTATTATCAGAGTTACTTATCTCAGACATGATACACATGCTTCTGGACTTTTTAATAACTTTTCTTAGTACTGCACAATAGTTTTTATAATACTGAACAATTTCGGGGTCAGTACTCCCTCTTGCTGTTAGATACAGTTCTCTTTTACGGTTGCAAGATATTTTTATTCCTTTAGTTAGCCAAGGCTTTTTATATGTTTTCTTGGAATTATGTTTAACTATTTTCTTGGGAAAACAATTTTCAAATACCCTTAAAAATGTATCGTGAAATAAGTTATATTTCAAGTTTGCATTGGGTTCCTTATACACTTCATCCCAGTCTAGCTGCAGTAGGCTTTCCCTAAAGTTTGCAATATTTATATTGTTAATTGAACGCACTGCTTTGAAAGTCTGATTTGATATACTGCATGGAGCTATGTAATGTACTGTAACTAGCTGTGCACCATGATCTGAAAGACCATTCTCAACAGGATAAGCATTTATGTCCTTAAACTTATCTTGGTCTATAAAAAAGTTATCTATCAACGTACTGCTGTTCTTTGTTATCCGAGTAGGAAAATCAATGACGAAGCTCAAATTGAAAGAACTGAGTAATACTACTCCTATTACTCTCTTTCAGGGAATCAACATTGAAATCCCCACAAATGATAATTTGCTTCCCCCTGTCTGACAGATAGCACAACAAAGCATCCAAGTTTTCTAGAAATAGCTGGAAATTCCCTGAGGGGACTTATACACTGTTACAATTATGAAAGTGCCATCATTTAGTTTAAGTTCAGCGGCACATGCTTCCATATGTTGGTCTACACAAAATTTTTTAGTTTCTAAATTTTTTACACTGCGGAAGCTTTTGACATATATGGCAACTCCTTCTCTCATCATATTATCTCTACTTACATGTTCAGCTAATTTGTGCCCATTGATGCAAACCTTTTGCATATTAGTGACAATGTGATGCTCAGACAGGCGTAGTACATCTATTACATTCTCAGTTTCTATATCTTCTAAACAAAGCAGAAGCTCATCAATTTTATTCTTCAATCCCCCAATATTTCGATGAAATATACTAACATTATTTTTCACTTTGCTTTTGTGAGTATCTTGAACTTTTTTAACATTTTTAGTACTTGCCTGGCTGAGTTTCCCACTGGACACTGATCTTACACTACAAAAGAGTTTCCACCATGAGATGTAGTTCCTCTCCCCTTTAAATTTCCTGCTATCAGACCAGCCAGTTTACCCTTCCCTTTCTTGTTGAGGTGTAGGCCATGTCTAGTATTGTCCCACCTACAGAGTGAATCAACAGGAACCACACCAATGTGTGACCCTGCACCAGATCCAAGTAGCCGTTCCAACTCCAAATTAACTCTCCTGACAGAAGAGCTCAAATGAGGTCAGTCATGGCACTCCAGAACCGACACAAACCCAACACTGGTATGACTCGATGTTGATGCAATCTTTGCCAGGTCACATTCTATGCTGTACCACGGATCGCTGTCAATACTGTTGCCCGGCCCACCCACAATAACCACGGTACCTTCCTTAGTAAAGCCTCTACATAGTGAAACTAAATCCTCCATAACCTGCCCCAGTCCAGCACTAGGTTTGAAAAAACTTGTGACCTGGTATTCTGACCCTAATTCATCCTGCAGAAGTTGGCCCACACCCCTATTTGGCCGACACCCCTAGCATGCGAACTACCTGGCAACAAGACTTTCTTTCTCTTTGCAGACTTCCCTACATTCTTATTCAATTTGCTGCTGAAAGCTTGTTGAGCCCTGTCTACAACTACTTCTGTGAGAGGCTCATCAGTTTCTGACTGAGGCAACAGGTCAAACCTATTTTGTACATTAATAACAAAGCTGTCAGAAGAATTTCTTGGCCTGTTCCTTATGCCTGTTGCCACTTCCCACCCCTGTTTACCCTTCTTCCCCCCTTAACCTGCCCAGTTCTCACCTAGCCTCATCTAACTCAGCCTGAAGGGCAGCAATTTTCCCCTCCTGTTCCACAACCTTTCTATCTCTACTGCATAGCCTACAGAACCACGAGTCTCGCTCATTTTCCCAATTCCCACGCTACTACAATCGCCCCAATGAAAAAAGTTACTACATCCATCACCCCAGACCCCGGAGCTAATGATTCTATGGCACGTCAGGCACTTTACACTCATGGTACAAATCGATTTTAGTGACAGAAAGACAATTAAGTTACCGGAAAACAATGAAAATACATGTACGAAAAATTAGGCCTACTCGCGACTATGTAAACAGTGGTTCAGAAGTTTTTTACTGGAATTTACTTAAGAGATGACGATACTCTACAGATATGAAGTGGCAGCAAACGTAATAGGACACTAAACTATCAGTAAATGCACTTAAAATTGCGGTATGAAGTTTAATCTGAAAGCTCAAAAATTCGGCCTGGCCGCGATATGTAAACAAAACGAACTTTACATGATTGCTGTGAAAATACGCGAGTAAGATAAAAACCTTTAATGGTGTGCTTGAAGAGCACTATAATCAACGTAATAAATTAGTTTAAAGTGTTAAAAACAGTTTATTACTACTTAAATTACTTATTTTGTACGAGAGCTGTGACTCAAGATGCCCGTATAGCAGGCGCAGGGCTACCAACAACCTGATGAAAGAATTGTGGTAACTTGCTCCAGGCAAAACAAACTGGGAATCAGTCTACTTCACCCACAAAGTAATGGAAGAACGGAATGAGTAACTGAGCAATTGGGAAGACGCTTAGTTGTTAGGTGAACTCACACCATTCAGATTTGGACATATGTCTATCCTTCATGGTGAGTGCATACAACTACGAAGTACACACTAGTACAGGGTTGCCAACATTAGAGATGGTTTACAGGAAGAAGACTCCATCAGCATGTGATATAAGTCATCAGAAAAGTGGCAGTAAAGGGGAGGGAATAAGAGAGTTGGCTAGAACAGTAAGGGAAGTATGGCGGAAGGTATAATGAGTGAAAACTAAGTCATTGGAGAAGCAGGAAGAACCAGTCAAACAAATGGGGGAATTACCTGAGAATGAAGTGGTTCAGTGGGTTATAATGTCAAGCCCAAAGGGAAAAGTGAAGTCTGTAACACAGACCACGATCCCTACCAAGTGACTAAAACTACATCACAGTTGAATGTACATGGTGTATATAGTACAGGGCATTAACATCATTTTGGATCAAATTAAAAGTGTACTGAGACATGCTGTTTGGAGACAGCGCAGTTCGGGGGAGGTGTGGAGGCAGGTGATATTTGTCCCTGACTGAGATTTCTGTACAAGAGAAAGACCGAAGAAGAAGGATGCTAGTTTTGATGATACTGCGCCCCTTTGTCAGAGGTAGGATCATCACCTGGATGGAGTAGTCGTGTTTTTCACACAACCAGACATGGTGTTACCAAGACACAGGTGGTCATTCGGTTCACTGTTTAATCTGTGGGACTTGTAGAATGAAATTAGGAGCTTGGAAGAATTTTTTACTGCATACAACAATTAGCAGGTACTAGTGGGAGGGAGGTGGTGTCTCAAAGAAACATGGGAATTTGCTTGAGACACATGGATGATTGAAGGAGCAAATGCAGGAGGTGATTGGAGTGGTTCTGCATGAATCCAGGGGAGTAAAAGGGGGTAGGGTCAATATATGCTGTGGGCAGAATATTACAGACCATCCTCAGAACAGCAGACTGGAGCATTGTATGCAGGTTAAACAAAATGGCAGAGACCGCAAGGAGGTTAGCAGAGGCAAATAAAGTAACTGTGGAGTGGCATTCTATGTTGATCATGAACTTGGAGAACAGAGTGCTAAACAACACATGCATGCCCCAGAAACTGACTAAGGAATAAGGAAGTTGTGGATTATGCCAGGTCCTCAGCTGGCACTCTGAACTGGGATTTGGAAACAGTACCAGCTCTAACACAGGTGCTGTATGTAACACTGACATTAATGAGGCTACTACAGTCCCTGGGAGGTAGTACCAGAGTAGCCAGATCGGAATTATGAAATCTGCAGGAGGCATCTGTCAAGTGCTACATGAGCCAGTTAAGTCCTGTCTTGCTGTTACCTGAGCAGAACTTGAGAGGACTGAAGAAAGTGCAAGGAGAATTGCCACCAGAATTATAGCTCATAGAGCAGAGCAACCAGAATTTGCCAATATACTACCACAGTGCAACAGTGGGTGATGCAACAGATAGAGCCTGATTGTCCGTATCGATGAAGGTACCAGTAGCGAGCAAGCATGCAGTCTTCAGATGTTACACAGTTTGAGGAAGTTGGAAAATTTGTGCAAGTAAGAGAGGTAGGGGCGTTGCCATTAGTGAAAGATTGGGATCAACAGGTGTTGATGACCAAGGATGAGCTCCAGCAATGCCACAGCAGGTTTGTTACCACGTGCCTGACTCGTGAAATTGTGACAAGTAGGAGCACATGCAGCATGCAACTCCTCAGGGGTGAAACAGAGGAATGCTCTTTCCAAAAGAAGGTGATTGAACTGGAACCATATTTTTGTAGGACAAGTCTGCACTGGATATTCTCAAGTGCACAACAATGTAGTGATAGTTTCTAGTTGCTATAAGCAGGGGAAACTAATGGGGGTAAGATAAGTGGATTAAGAGGCAGCAGATTGTTGACGAATGGGATCATGTGTTATATTTTCGGATCCATGTTTCATTTGCCAGTTACTGTGATGGGAGTTATTCCACTAAATGTGACACAGCCACAGCCATACTGGCCATTGAACCATTAGTGATGTTGTTCCAACAAAACCTTACATTCCTTAAACCTAGCCTGGACCATTTATTAATCCGAAATACAACAGCTGAGTTGTTAAGAATAGCCAATTTAGTCTTAGGTAACAGTTTTATTGATAGAGGGTGGAAGTAATTACAAGAGAGTCTGGGCGGGGGTAAGACCTGAGGGTCCAGGTTTTATCTGTAGGGGAAAGCAGTGAAGTGCCACGGTTCAGTCTTTAAACAGAAAATTATTAGTCTTTAACAAAAGTAAGGAAAAGCAGAATGGAAGCACCATAGAGCATTTAGTTAACAGGTGTGGCAACATGTGGGTTACAATAACAGACATGCCAGTGGATTGCGCAGTGGGGACAACCGAGCTCAATGGTAAACATTACACTGCAGCCGTAACCATGTCTCAAGTGGTGTGGTGTAATCACGCCAGGGTAAGTCTCTTGTTTTGGCAACATGGCTAATGATACATGTGGGCTCTAGAGGTATATGAATAAGCCTGGATTTTAAGGCATTGCTGAAATCCAGAAGTACCACCACGACATTTGAGCAACACTGTACAGCAAGATGACCAGGCTCCACCAGCTGCAGCCATTGGTTCTACACTAGGCTGCACCTGCCATCTCCACCAAGTCACTCGTGGGACTTAGTGTCTCAGCCCAGCTGATCTGCTGTCTGCACCTGTTGATTCTGATTTCCTAGCACGACTCGGTACCACAGTCCCAGCTGCCAGTCAACTGCTATCTGAGGACAGTGATTCATACACCACACAAAACCACCTACGCGTTCTGTCACAGTGAGGCGAGTGGCCACTGGATCTGCATGACACTGAGGAAAGTAGTGCACACATCACCACCACACATGAATATACAGAGCCGAGAGGCCACCTCCCAAATGGGGCGCGATTGCAGCACTTGATGCACCGCTGATGTAATGTCCATGACCTACAGGGGCGGCTGGTCTCAGCAGCATGAGATGCGTAGTCCAGCAACCTCAGGCAGAAGCCAATGCCAAAGTGGGTCCAGCCAGGGTCAGTGAGGAGAGGCACGCCTGCCTCACTATGCCATGTACCAAGGTCAATAATGCTCTTTGTAATTAACAACATTGTTTGCCCTACACCCCATAGCCTATCACCACCAATCATTCATGCCTCAGCATGCTACACTTTGTACATGACTGCAAATGAAAGGAGGAGCTAACTGTATGCTCTCAAAATCAAATACATGTAATACGAGTATCGGGTCCACCATATTATAAAGTCTTAGGTGTTTATTTGAGTAAAAACTAGAAGTGAAAGCCGTATTACAGGGATGTAAGCTGTGCAACTAGTGTGTTGTGGATAATATCAGATTCTGAAGTTTTAACAAAATCAAATAGGGGTAATGCAAGAGTAGGTTTAATAATGAATAAAAAAAATAGGAGTGCAAGTAAGCTACTACAAACAGCATAGTGAATGCATTATTGTGGCCAAGATAGACATGGAGACCACACCTACCACAGTAGTACAAGCTTATACGCCAACTAGCTCCGCAGATGACGAAGAGATTGATGAAATGTATGATGAGATAAAAGAAATTATTCAGATAGTGAAAGGAGACGAAAATTTAATAGTCATTGGTGACTGGAATTCAATAGTAAGGAAAGGAATGGTAAGACAAAGATTTAGGAACCAGGTTTTAAATTGTAAGACCTTTCCAGGGGCAGATGTGCACTCTGACCACAATCTATTGGTTATGAACTGTAGATTAAACCTGAAAATGTGGGAATTTAAGGAGATGGGATCTGGGTAAACTGACAGAACCAGAGGTTGTGGAGAGTTTCAGGGACAGCATTAGGGAATGATTGACAAGAATGGGAGAAGAAATACAGTAGATGAAGAATGGGTAGCTTTGAGAGATGAAACAGTGAAGGCAGCAGAGGATCATGTACGTAAAAAGATGAGGGCAAGTAGAAATCCTTGGGTAACTGAAGAAATATGGAATTTAATTTATGAAAGGAGAAAATATAAAAATGCAGTAAATGAAGCAGGAAAAAAGGAATACAAAAGTCTCAAAATGAGATTGACAGGAAGTGCAAAATGGCTAAGCAGGGATGGCTAGAGGACAAATGTAAAGATGTAGAGGCATATATAACTAGGGATAAGATAGACACTGAAAAATTAGAGAGACCTTTGGAGAAAAGAGAACCACTTGTACGAATATCAAGAGCTCAGTTGGAAACCCAGTTCTAAGCAAAGAAGGGAAAGCAGTAAGGTGGAAGGAGTATATACAGGGTCTATACAAGGGCGATGTACTTGAGGACAATATTATGGAAATGGAAGAGGATGTAGATGAAGATGAAATGGGAGATATGATACTGTATGAAGAGTTTGACAGAGCACTGAAAGATCTAAGTCGAAACAAGGCCCCAGGAGCAGACAACATTCCATTAAAACTACTGATAGCCTTGGGAGAGCCCTTACAAAACTCTACCACCTAGTGAGCAAAATATATAAGACAGATGAAATACCCTCAGACTTCAAGAAGAATATAATAATTCCAATCCCAAATAAAGCAGGTGTTGACAGACATGAAAATTACCGAACAATCAGTTTAATAAGCCACAGCTGCAAAATACTAACACGAATTCTTTACAGATGAATGGAAAAACTGGTAGAAGCTGACCTCGGGGAAGATCAGTTTGGATTCTGTAGAAATGTTGGAACACGTGAGGCAATATTGTTCCTATGACTTATCTTAGAAGATACATTAAGGAAAGGCAAACCTACCTTTCTAGCATTTGTAGACTTAGAAAAAGCTGTTGACAATGTTGACTGGAATACTCTCTTTCAAATTCTGGGGTGGCAGGGGTACAATACAGGTAGTGAAAGGCTATTTACAATTTGTACAGAAACTAGATGGCAATTGTTAAGTGTAGAGGGGCATGAAAGGGAAGCAGTGGTTGGGAACGGGAGTGAGGCAGGGTTGTCACCTATCCCTGATGTTATTCAATCTGTATATTGAGCAAGCAGTAAAGGCAACAAAAGAAAAAAGGAGTAGGAATTAAAATCCATGGAGAAGAAATAAAAACTTTGAGGTTTGCTGATGACATTGTAATTCTGTCAGAGACAGCAAAGGACCTGGAAGAGCAGTTGAATGGAATGGACAGTGTCTTGAAAGGAGGATATAACATGAACATCAACAAAAGTAAAACGAGGATAATGGAATGGAGTCAAATTAAATCAGGTGATGCTGAGGGAATTAGATTAGGAAATGAGACACTTAAAGTAGTAAATGAATTTTGCTATTTGGGGAGCAAAATAACTGACAATGGTCAAAGTAGAGAGGATATAAAATGTAGACTGGCAATGGAAAGGAAAACATTTCTGAAGAAGAGAAATTTGTTAACATCGAGTATAGATTTAAATGTTAGGAAGTCGTTTCTGAAATTGTGTGAAGTGTAGTCATGTAAGGAAGTGAAACATGGACAATAAATAGTTTAGACAAGAAGAGAATAGAAGCTTTAGAAATGTGGTGTTACAGAAGAATGCTGAAAATTAGATGGGTAGACCACATAACTAATGACGAGGTATTGAATAGACTTGGAGAGAAGAGAAATTTGCGGCACAACTTGACTAGAAGAAGGGATCGGTTGGCAGGACATGATCTGAGGCATCAAGGGATCACCAATTTAGTATTGGAGGGTAAAAATCCTAGAGGGGGACCAAGTGATGAATATACTACGCAGATTCAGAAGGATGTAGGTTGCAGTAGGTACTGGGAGATGAAGCAGCTTGCACAGGATAAAGTAGCATGGAGAGCTGCATCAAACCAGTCTCTGGACTGAAGACCACAACAACAACTGTTGTATGTGAATTTTTACTGTTGTGTTTATTGTGAGCTCCCGTCTGGCAGGAGTGTTTCATCAGGGCACTGGTCACATTTGATAATGTTTTCACTAGTGGCTGTAATTCTTTCTGTAATTAAATTGTTTCAATTATGCGGAGAATTATATAATCTGCTAAAATACATTTGTTTTAGTAACACCTCTTTTCCTATTACATTTTTATGACATGCAAGCACAATTGTTTCTGTTTTATCTGCTACATTTTCCTTGTATAAGATTTGAATTAACTTTTTATACACTTGAGTATAAGGAATGTACTTCTTTGAAATAATGCAGTGGTGAAATCAAGTGGGCCTTTGATGGAGGCATGTTTCTTGCCGCTGCATACATGCCATAATGTTACTTGCTTAAGTAGCCAAAACGGCTAATAACTTTGAATGCAGCATCGCATGTAATAGCGTAATATGTAAAATACAACACTTTCTTATTCAGGTATGGATATCTGGTACACTTCTTTTATTGTTTTCTCCTTTAAATTCATATCATTACGAGTGTTTTGTAAATTAGGTTACCTCTATGTGCTTTTATTTTCTAGGTCTGAAAACGGTCATTACCAATGAAAATTCGGTGTGGCCGAGCGGTTCTAGGTGCTTCAGTCTGGAACCGCACGACCGCTACGGTCACAGGTTCAAATCCTGCCTCGGGCCTGGATGTGTGTGATGTCCTTAGGTTAGTTAGGTTTAAGTAATTGTAAGTTCTAGGAGACTGATGACCTCAGATGTTAAGTCCCAGAGTGCTCAGAGCCATTTGAACCATTTTTGAACCAATGAAAATTAATAACCTGACTGCAAACAAACATAGTGACTCACACACAAAATTATAATAAAGCACATAATGATTACCTACCAATGATTAGTTGAAAGGGTCTAACACGTCCACCCCAATAAACTGAATGTTTGCATTGCTTCTAGTAGCCTTTGTTACAGTACCTGCTTCAGACTCAAATCCACTCAATGTACTCAATTCACAGAATTCTTGACTTATTAATCATTATCACCCTTCTTTCCCTTCCACTAATACTTTTATTCCACACACTGATTTGTTGCCCAAGATCCCCCATGGCTTGATAAAATGTGATCATCCATCTCGTGTAACACTTCTAGTTTCAGCTTGGCTGGCACCACTACCTGTGGCCCCAATTTTGTCTCTCTACGTAACAATCCATTGTGCATGCTAAACTTTTGTTGCTTGCCAAACTACTTACATTTTTCTTCTTCTGCACTGCTTGCCATTCCCCAAGGTCGTGATCTAGTGCCTGTACTACAGTTGTTTCCTAAGCCCGTCTGCATTGCCATGTTTCCTTCCTGGTTGTGGATTCCTTCATACACAAATTCACCGAGTTTCAATGCTCACCTTGTCAATCTACTGAATGAGTCCTTCAAACTAAGTAACACTTCAAAGCATCATGGTCCATCACTACCTTGAAATTCCTTCAGGTTACACCAGGAGTATGTTACCCCATATATCAAGTTAAACATTTCCTTTTCTGTTGCAGAATAATTCATCATACAGGTAACATAAGTACACCACTCTGTATATCCAGCTAAGCATTTCCCTTTCTATTGTAAAAATAATTCTTCTCTACTGTGATCAACTGTCTTAATATGTAGGCAATAGGACGTTCCTGTCCGTTAATCTCATAGCTCAAAGTACACCCCACAGCATGAATTGACACGTCACCTGATAATATGAACTCCTGAAAGTCTGGAAATACCAACACCAGACTACACCTCAATACTCTCTTCAACTCAACAAATGTTTCCTCGCATTCTTCCAACCATACAAGCTTAATCCCCTTCTTCAGCAACTGTGTAAGTGGGCTGGCAATGTTCGATAACCCCTTCATGAACTTTCCATAATAATCTGTGAGACTGAGAAAAAGACTAATTCCTTGGTCGTTTCCGGTACCAGAAACTCTTGCACTGCCTGTATTAACCTTGGCTCAGTCCTCACACAGTCGTTACTAATGACATGGCCCAGATAGCTAACCTCTTCCAGCGGCTTCCACTCCTGTTAACACAATGCTCTACGACACTTCCATGCCACTTTTTTTACTTTTGTTAAAGACTACTAATTTTCCTATGAAGGACTGGGTTGTGGCACTACAAAAGAAATGCTTTTCATTATCTCCAAACAGTGGAAACACCTGGTGTGAATGTTGGTGGAAGAAATCAGACATGACTTTACTGAAAAAAGGATACTGACATTAGTCTGGAATTATTTGAGAAATTCACAAAAACTCTTTTAATTACCATTTCTAAAACATGTTTTCAATCATTCTTTTTTGTGATATACCCTATAAAATGAATTCCTACAGATAACACATCACATTGCTTTGCTCTTCCAGGTAGCTGCCACACGATGTCAGTAGAGTGGCCCAAGTGGGTTTCTATATTATGAAAAGGATAGTTGCTACTCACCATATAATGGAGATGCTGAGTCACAGATAGGTACAATAAAAAGACTACCATAAAATAAGCTTTCAGCCAACAAGGCCCCTGTCAAAACTAGCGCGCGCGCGCGCGCGCGCACACACACACACACACACACACACACACACACACACACACAAAAAAAACAACCACAGTCCCTCTGGCAGCTGAAGCCAGACTACGAGCAGCAGCAATGCATGATAGGAGGCAACTGGGTGGGGGTAAGGAGGACACTGGAATGGGGAAGGAGAGAGATAGCAGGGTAGGGGTGAGAGATGGTGAAGTACTGCTGGGGAGCATGATGGGTGAGGTGGAGAGAGGGTAGGGCAGCTAGGTGCATATGGTAGGTTAGATGGAGAGCAGGGGAAAGGGGGGGGGGGGGGAGACTGGGTTCGTTGGTAGAATAGAGGGCTGTGTAGTGCCAGAATGGGAACAGGAAAGGGGGCAAGATGGGTGAGGACAATGATTAACGGAGCTTGAGGCCAGGAGGGTTAACAGGAATGTAGGATATACTGCAGGGAGAGTTCCCACCTGCACAATTCAGAAAAGCTGGTGGTGGTGAGAAGGATCCACATGGCACAGGCTTTGAAGTAGTCATTGAAAGGAAGAATTTCATGTTGGCTGGCGTGCTCAGCAACAAGGTGGTCCAGTTGTTTCATGTGGACAGACAGCTTGTAGGTTGTCATCCCCATATGGAATGCAGCACAGTGGTTGCTGCTTAGCTAGTAGATCACATGACTGGCACAGGTAGCCCTACCTTTGATGGAGATGGGTGATGTTTGTGACTGGACTGGAGTAGGTTGTGGTGGGAGGATGTATGGGACAGATCTTGCACCTAGCTCTATTACAGGGATATGAGCCATGAGGTAAGGGGATGGGAGGAGGGTTGTGTAGGGATGGACAACTATATTGTGTAGGTTCAATGGACAGCAGGATACCACTGTGGGAGAGATGGGAAGGATGGTGGGCAAGACATTTCTCATTTCAGGGCACAACGAGAGGTAGTCGAAACCCTGGAGGAGAGTGTAATTCAGTTGCTCCAGTTGTAGGTGTTACCGAGTTCGAGGGCAATGTTCCTCTCTGGCTGGACAGTGAGACTTTGGGAGGTGGTGCATGACTGGAAAGATAGGCACAGGAGATCTATTTTTGTACAAAGTTGAGAGGATAATTATGATCTGTGAACATTTCAGAGAGACCCTTGGAATATCTTCAGGGGGACCACTTTTCACTGCAGATGCAACAGCCATAGGTGGCTAGGCTGTATGGAGGGGACATCTTGGTATGGAACGGTTGGCAGCTATTGAAGTAGAGATATTGCTGGTGGTTAGTAGGTTTGATATGGACAGAGGTACTGATTTAGCCTTCTTTGAGGCAGAGGTCAACACCTAGGAGGGTGGCTTGAGCTGAGTACGACCAGGTGAAGCAAATGGAGGAGAAGCTGTTGAGGTCCTGGTGGAATGTGGATAGGGTGTCCTCACCCTCAATCCAGATCACAAAGACGTCATCAATGAATCTGAACCAGATGAGGAGTTTAGGATTCTGGGTGTTTAGGAAGGATTCCTCTAGATGGCCCATGAACAGGTCGGCATAGGATGGTGTCATGCAGGTGTCCACAGCTGTACCTTGGACTTGTTCGTAGGTAATGTCTTCAAAGAAGAAATAATGGTTGGGAATATATCAGACATTGGGAAAGGTAGTTTTCAATAGCAGTAAGGCCATGAGCATTGGGGATGTTAGTGTGAAGAGAGGCAGCATCGATAGTGACGAGCAGGGCACCATGTGGTAAAGAAGCAGGGACTGTGGAGATTTGGTGGAGGAAATGGTTGGTATTTTTTATATAGGAGGGTAGGTTCAGGGTAATACACTGAAGGTGTTGGTCTACATGAGCAGAGATTCTCCCAATTTTGGGAGGGAGGGGGGGGGGGGGGGCGGCACAGTAACTGGCCACAATGGGGCGTACTGGGTGGTGGTGTTTATGGACTTTAGGAAGCAAGTAGAAGGAAGGAGTGAGGGGAGTGATAGGAGTGAGGAGAGTGATAGGAGTGAGGAGAGAGATGGACTCTGGGAAGAGGTTCTGGGCTGGGCCTAAGGATTTGAAGACAGACTGGAGATCCTGCTGGATTTCTGGAACGAGGTCTCTGTGCAAAGTTTTTAGGTGGAATTATCTGACAGCTGGCAGAGTCCTTCTGTCAGGTATTCCTTCTGGTTCCAAACTACAGTGGTGGAGCCTTTGTCCACAGGTACGATTATAAGATTGGGATCAGTTGTTAGGTTGTGGACTGCAGTCATTTCTGCGGATGTAAAGTTAGTTTGCATGTTGAGGGATTTAGGAAACGATGGTAAGGCAAAGTTAAGAAATTCTGGAAAGTTAACAGGGGGTGATTTGGGGGCAGTGGGGATGGATCACAGTTGAATGGAGGAGTGAACTAAGTCAGGCAAGGTTCAGCATTGGTCCTTGGTTGAATCTGATTGGCAGGGTTGGCGGCAAAAAGTGTTTCTACTGTGGGAACAGAGAGAAGGTCTTTAACAAGTCCTGCATGACTGATATTTCTGGGGCTAAGGCTTTTGGAGGAAACATTCATGACTGTTTTGGGTCTGTTTAGGTTCTGGATTCTGTGTGGTGTTGGGAGGGAGTTTTGGAGGATAGAGTAAATGTTTGCAAGACAGGCTTTGTCAGCTGTGAGGGGATATGGGGGAGGTTTGATGGTTGTTGTAGAGGTGGTAGACAGTGGTACTCCAAGGCAGGAGTAGGAAGCAAGCAGGGTGGAGAGTTTGTTAGGTGGCATATTGCTCTAGTTCCTGGAGGACAAGAGTTTCAATGGATATGGGTTCCAGGAATTTGGGATTGCATAGGAGGAGAATTTTACACATGGAGAGAAGGTATTGCAAGAATGTTTGGGCATGTTTCATATGGTTTTGCAGGACTATGTTGGTGAGGGCTAAGGATTGGCAGAATCAGAACAGATGGAGGTCATCCCCCATTTGGGGGGATTCCATGTGCCAAGCAACAATGCAGAAACAGTATGTGGGATTGGGTTCTGGCTAAGGATAAGGAAACTTTTCTATATTGATGCAGATGGGAGGAACAAGAATCCATGGTGGTGGCAAAAATGTGAAAATTATGTATTATATACATGGCGTACAATTACATCTGAAAATTTGCAAAAATACATCCAAATATGTGGGGAAAAAATCACAGAAAGGATTAAATAGGGAGAATAACATTAAATCTGAGGGAGTACGACGATAGTGAAAGGCAAAAAGCCACTAAAATTGCTGTGAAGTCACAAAGAGATCAAAGAAAACATTTTTTTATTTATATATTTTACTGTGGGTTGCAGGGTGCCCTCCCTCTACCCTCCCGTCTGCACCTAGCTGCCCTACCCTCTCTGCACATCTCTGCACACTCCCCTACAGCACTTCACCATCCCACACCCCTACCCTGCTATCTGCCCTCCTCCCAACCCCAGCCTCCTTCTTACCCCCTCCCAGTTGCCTCTCCCATCATGCACTGCTGCTGCTGCGCTGTTCGTAGTCTGGCTTCAGCTTCCAGAGGTTCTGTGTGTGTGTGTGTGTGTGTGTGTGTGTGTGTGTGTGTGTTTGAACAAAGGTCTTGTTGGCCAAAGGCTTATATTATGACAGTCTTTTTGTTGTGCCTATCTGCGACTCAGCGTCTCCACTATACGGTGAGTAGCAACAATCCTTGTCATAAATTTGTTACATTCCATCCTGGATTTTCCAAGTGTGTTTCTGTAACTTTAGTTGTGAACAGGACTTTGTGAGGTGTTGTTGAAATAAGTTTGAGTTTACTGGGGTTTGTGAAACCCCAACTTACCACTATCATCCCAGAAGAAGAAAAGTCAAGGTATCTATTTCATTGCATTTTGGATGTTGTTGTTGTGGTCTTCAGTCCTGAGACTGGTTTGATGCAGCTCTCCATGCTACCCTATCCTGTGCAAGTTTCTTCATCTCCCAGTACCTACTGCAACCTACATCCCACTGAATCTGCTTAGTGTATTCATCTCTTGGTCTCCCTCTACGATTTTTTCCCTCCAAGCTGCCCTCCAATGCTAAATTTGTGATCCCTTGGTGCCTCAGAACATGTCCTAGCAACCGGTCCCTTCTTCTCGTCAAGTTGTGCCACAAACTCCTCTTCTCCCCAATTCTATTCAATACCTCCTCATTAGTTATGTGATCTACCCATCTAATCTTCAGCATTCTTCTGTAGCGCCACATTTCAAAAGCTTCTATTCTCTTCCTGTCCAAACTATTTATCGTCCATGTTTCACTTCCATACATGGCTACACTCCATACGAATACTTTCAAAAACGACTTCCTGACACTTAAATCTATACTCGATGTTAACAAATTTCTCTTCTTCAGAAACGCTTTCCTTGCCATTGCCATTTTGGATATGATACAACATTTTACTGTGTAACTAATAGTCGCAAATACTGCTGTGGATGGATCCTTACAGGATCCTAAGGGACCAATTGCGAGCATTGATTGATGACTTACTTGATCAGGGAGCAATTGCATCTGATGATGAAGATGAAGATGCTGTTATTGTCAGTGATCACAACACATCATCAGAGCACAAAG
Source organism: Schistocerca cancellata (assembly GCF_023864275.1). Taxonomy (NCBI): domain Eukaryota; kingdom Metazoa; phylum Arthropoda; class Insecta; order Orthoptera; family Acrididae; genus Schistocerca; species Schistocerca cancellata. The sequence continues at coordinate 306,142,934 of NC_064630.1, forward strand.
AAATGAAACAATGAAGACGTGGTCAGTGATAGTTATTATCTGGGAAAAGATGGAACGACAAAATGGAGAAAATAATTTTCACAACCTACTATTAGAATGCCTGCTTTGTTAAATAGATGTGTAATATTTTCTTTCAAGTTTAAGTCTATTGAATCAGTAAATTAAGATATCTCAGATGACTTCAATACCCCATTATCAAAGCATTAATTACAAAAAATTCTGTACAGATATACACCAGAAGGTCCAACTTAGGAGTTGTGAAACCAGTAGCGTAGGTCTGTAATCGACTTGAATAAATACAGCTGCAGTGGACTATTGGACTTTTCTTCAGTTTTACATTTTAATAGCTTTAATACCCATATTTAAACAATTGTTTACTGTATGAATTGTTGCACCTTACAGGTGTTGTTGGTGATGCTAAACAATATTCTACACTGCTAGTGTATCTCTTTCCTTACATTACTGAAAAAATTGTTTTGTTTACACATAAGGAGACAGGTAGTAAGAGACAGAAGCATTCACATGAACACATACTAAAACCCACAGAGAAGCATCAAATGATGATATTACTAGTGCTACTGTATTCAGCAGGGCCAAACAAAACAAGTAGATTGAATTTGGAAGACCTTTAGGCATCTGATGGAACTGGAAGACAGATTTTTTTTTCTTGGGCTACTATGTCCTTCCAAAAATTCCAATCTCTTGCAGTGTCTTCATTTTGATGGCCAAGATAATTAAGCAGTAATGATATAAGTACACAATTGGTTCCCATTAGAGATGTTCTTGACCAGTTTATAAGTAAGTGCATAGAGCATTTCTCTGTCAGTGAATACATTACATTAGACAAGACATTAGAAGCATCTTGTGGGAACTGCAAACTATGATTTGAAAATCTTTACCTTAGTTGATGCCTTGCTGTATTAAATCAGGAACTTTGAAGTCTATATAGGTCATCAGCCAGATGGACCTTTCAAAGTTAAAAAATAAAGCGGAAGACTTAGTAGAACAAATTATGCAACCCATTTTGGGTTCCAGTAGGACTGTTACGACAGATAACTGGTTCACAAGCTGCAGCCTTGCCTCCAAACTTATGAAGGAACATAAATGTACAATGGTTTGTTCAATGCAGAGAGACAAGAGAGATTCTACTACTTGTCAACACATGAGGTCGAAGCGTTCACTCCAGCATTTTTGGATTTCATGAAGAGAAAACTTTGGTTTTGTATGTTCCCCAAATGAGTACAGTGGTAATACTCTAGTCAAAAATGCACAATGATGCTACCATCAATAATTCCGCAGGTGATACAGCTAAACCAGAGTTTAACATCTTCTATAGTATTGCAAAATGTGGACTTGATGTTGTAGATGAACTTCTTGCTTCACGTTATGTGTCAAAAAAAGGTAGGCTGTGGCCACTGATCTTGTTCTTTACTTTAAAGCAGTGGTTCCCAACAGGTGGTCCGCAGACCCCAGGAGTCCACGAGCTATGCCAGAGGGGTCCACAAGACACTATTAGAATAAAAAATATATTAAATATATTTTGTATGATAACAGATTTTTTGTTTTGGCCGCTTCCTGCACGAGCAGAGCTTTAGCGAACACTAACTTCTGCGTCTAGCGTCTTCCTAGAGCCAACTGACACTAGCACACACTGGCGCAAAACTAGAATTAGATAGAAGCAAATAGTTCTGCTGTATGCCGTTAGACTGCGCGCGCTGCCTCTTTGCAGCTGACAACTGACAGTCACTTTACATAGAAACTCACATTTCATACGACAATCAGCCATTGTTAATTTACTGCCAGTGCTTTCAAAGACCATGTTGTTTACATATTCAATATTCTGTAATAAAACAGTAGTGTTTTCGCGGAAGCTACAGTTCGCGTAGTTAAAAATGGACAGTTGGTCAAAAAGTGGTTCGTTAAAATGAGAAAGGCCTACAGATGAAGAGGAAGAAAATGCATTTGATGTTCAAGCAAATACGTCAGTGACTCTCGAACCGAAGTTGTCAGTGTCCATTGAACCTAAACTGTCAGCGTCCCTTGAACCTAACCTTTCCAAGATCAGTGTTAAGCTTAATGGAAAAATTAGAAAATATAACTCTGATTACTTGGAAATCGGTTTTACGTTCACTGGACCTGAGCAACAGCATAAACCTCAATGTGTAATTTGCTATGAAAGCCTTTCGAATGAATGTATGAAACCAGCAAAACTCCGCCGCCATCTTGAAACAAAGCACCCAGAGTACAAAAGTAAGTCACTAGATTTTTTCAAAAATAAATTAGGAGAATTGAAAACATCTCGTAAAACAATTACCAAACACTGTGGTGCAAATGTAAATGAAAGTGCAACCCTTGCGTCTTATGAGGTGGCTCAGCTTGTTGCTAAATGTGGGAAAAACGACACAATTGCTGAGGACCTTATACTGCCATCAATCAGCAATAATACTTTGCAAAAGAATGTTAGGTGTTGCAACTGCTAAGGTAATAGGAACTGTCCCACTCTCAAATAATACTGTTCGAAGATGAATTACTGATATGGAGTTAACATCAAAGAAACATTGCTGGCTAGACTTTGCGTGAGTGACATGTACACCCCACAATTGGATGAAAGCACAGACGTATCAAAAAAAGCTATAATGTTGGTTTTCGCATGATCCTTATGGGAGGACCAACTGTTCAACAAAGATTTTCTTTTTTCATGCGAACTACTGCATACAACAGCAGACGATATTTTTACTGCATTAAATAATTATCTCAATGAACACAATGTCACCTGGACAAAATGTGTAGGCTTGTCAATGGGTAGAGCAAAGTCAATGGCTGGCAAAAAAAACAGGACTTCTAGCTCACATCAAAGCAGTAGCCCCTGAGGTGAAATGGACTCACTGTACTGTTGTACCCATCGTGAAGCCTTAGTAGTCAAAAGATTGGCTGAACCTTTGCAAAAGATACTTAACAAAGTAGTTCAAATCATCAACTACATTAAAACTCGACATCTGCAATCCAGATTATTTTCTTTTTTCTGTAAAGAGATGGGCAGAGAGCATGAGCAACTTCTTATTCATACGGAAGTAAGATGGCTTTCTCGAGGTAGGATCTAGTCAAGATTTTTTGAACTTAGAGACAAGGTTCGTGTCTTCCTTCTTGACACAAAGTATACAGATTTTCTCACTAACTTCTCTTGGCATTGCTCAGCTGCATACTTGGCTGATATGTTTGAACACTTGAATGTGTTAAACTTGAGTTTACAAGGAAAAAAAGGACATTGAAGAAGAGCAAGATCAACTTGTGGATCTGCCCAGCTGTGGTACGATGATAAACATTTTCATTTGTGATAAAATTACAGATTTCTGGGCATCAGCACACAAGGACTACAAGAAACTTGGAGATAAGGCAATGAAAAAGATCCTCCCATTTGCAACCACATATCGGTGTGAGCAAGCATTTTCTTCCTTGTGTTTCATGAAAAACAAATATAGGAATCGGCTCGACATGCGGTCAGATTTCAGAGTGAAAGTTTCAAGTTTGGAACCTAATATTTCAGAAATAATGGACTCAAAGGTCAGATTGAACTCATCTTATTAAGAACTGAAAATTAAACTGTATACTGATGGAGTACTCTGTTGTAACTGAATTTTTTCAAATAAATAACACCTTGTATTAAATTAGTGTTTTCTTATTTTTCACACGTTTATTCAATGCAATCTCAAGTGTAGTACACTTGAAAGACCAATATACTCAGTTTTAATATTTTCGTGTCATTTTCAGTTCATACTCAATTTTTATTTTTTTTTAAGGAGTTTGTTATACTAAACACCCAGATTTGAAGACAAAGATTTTGAGCAATAATCAAAAATTTAACAACAAACAACAATGATGACTAAATTGAAAAAGTTTTAAGCTCAATATTTTTCCAATAATGAATATGTCAATGTTTTTTCTAAGTACCAAAAATAGAAAACGTATAAAAAGACTCTTAATTTGGGTTCTTTAGGTACTTGATAATGTGATATGACAAGATACCAATCACGCTCGATGAGGGTGTCCTCGAGAAAATTTTGTTGGGAACCCTTGCTCTAAAGAATGTGGCAGGTATTAATTCCCAAATAACTTATGATTCTAATACCAGAACCAAGTATATACATCAGAAGTTCTTCAAGAATTTATCTCTAGAACTTATTAGGAGCCGAGTAAATCAGAAACAAAATGTGAATCTCCTTAGAGAACTGGCTGCATGTGGCTGATGACATGCAACATAATTATTATCTCAAGAATCTCCAAACAAAGCTAGAAAAAAAAGGGGTTCATGTAAAATGTCCAAGGATAAAAGACCACAAAACAAAATATACTTGCAAGAGATGTGACAGATGTTTGTGTATGGACCATTTCATAGTAATGTTATGACTTTGTCAGTGAGGAGAAATTAGATTACGAATAATGGAAAGGTTTTTTTGACAATGTGTTTGTTATGGTACACGACTTTGTAATGCAGAGCAAGTAAATGTATATGACCTAATTTAGAGTTTTTTCCTACATTATATTGAGCTTTGTTAATTTAATGTGTTCAGTATTTCAGTACAATAGCTTTGGACACAAAACATTAGTTTCAATATTGTATGACTCGATATTTGTAACCAGTATGTAACTAATAACTAGTAAATAAAAATCCATTCAATCACTGTCATCTATATTAATAATACACAATACTACTAAACTATACCAATAAGTTGCAGTTTATTAAGCCACTAATTCAAATGCTAAAATATTTAAAATACACAAGAGAGTACATGGGGTCTACTACACCGCACAGACCACTGATGTATTTCAGGTCACACCAGTGCTGGGTTAAGCATGTTCAGTTAATGAGAGAATGTTTCCTGGATAGGATGCTGACAGGCTTACAGAAGTATGCAAAAGTAAATCATAAAAACAAAATGTCCACAATACATAAATAAAACTTGCCCGTGCTCACCCCACCTACCCCCCCCCCCCCCCCCCCCACACACACACACACAAACACTTTTTCAAAACAAAACAATTAAGACAAGATTTCGTTACACTAACTGCAATGGTCTGTATGGCAGTGCAACAGCTTTATCAGCAATTAGTTCCATTCTTGAAAGACATAAGCAGAGATTTGGAAGACACCCTTTGCTGGCAGCAACAGGTTCTTATTTGTTACCTGCATGTACCAGACATATACCCAAACTCCACCAACAACATTCCGGAAGTTGTTCAGGGATATTTTCCAAGTGTTTTGAAATAAGGACCAGTGATCTCCAGTGGTTCAGTACAGAGTACTTGCATTTTATTTGATTTCTTACCCTGTTCACCTTCGTATACGTATTGCACTGAAAACATCTGTATGACAGTCCACATCTTGGTGGCATGCGCTGCATGTTTTGTTTGGAAACAACTGTGTTTCCTTCACTCACCCCCTGCCAACACTGATGACAAATTTACTCTTCACCCTCAAGTTTGCATTCAATACTGCTCAATTCTGTCCATGGTTTGTTTTACCTGCAGCTTTTGTTATACGTTAATAGTATCATACCACAGTAACAAAAATTCTACTGATAAAGATCTGGACAAATGCACCTGAGTATGGATTCACTGAGTCCTATGGGAGAGATGCTCCTAAATCATAATTAATCTGTAACGATCAACCACAGACCATAGGTTCCAGGTACCAAAACACTAATAAAATATCCCTGACTAACTTCTGATATTTTACTGCTGACATTAAGATTCACTTAACATAAGAGTAAGATCCACAAACCAGTTTATCCTACAAGGATCTTCAAATTTTAAGAAAAGTTAATCGGAATGAGCAGTTCTGTGTGGATGGGCACTGTCTGCAAAGAGAAAGTCTGGATGAACCATATCACTAAAAAGGAACACAAGCGGTTCCAGTAGCTCCTCCACATGTATCTTTTTGTATATTAACAGCAAAGTATGATTTGAACATCTCTGCCTTAATTGATGCCAGGCTGTGAATTTAGGAGCCTATATAGGTCTACAGCCAGATGGCTGTAGCAATAAAACAAGAGACTTAGTGGAACAAATTAGACAATCTATTTTGCGTTCCGGTAGCAATGTTATGCAGATAACTGGTTCACAAGTTGCAGCCTTGCCTCCAGACTTCTGAAGGAACATACACTTAATACAGTTTGTACAATGCAGAGAAATAAGACAGAGAGATTGCACCATCATTTGTCAAGACATGAGGTCTCTAGTTCACCAATCAAAATGTAAAGCTCCGAAAATTGCACAATCTCCTTTACACCTCCTTATCAGAGCCCCATCATCAACAAACTGGTCTGGTCTCATCATATTATGTATTATCTTTCCCTTACAAACAGATTTTGTCACGTAGTTATAGCCAGATATCAACCCTGAATTAATTTTCCCTCTACAGCACAGGGTATGAGCTGATTTGAAATTTCCAGGCAGATTAAAACAGTGCCAGACCAGGACTCAAACTCAGATCTTTGCCTTCCACGAGTGAAATGCTCTACCAACTGAGCTATGTAAGCATGACTCCCAAACCAACCTCACAGCTTAAATTCCACCAGTATCTCTTCTGCTAAGTAGTGCTTCGATAGCTAAGCCAACAGAACACTTGCCAGCAAAATGTGAAGTTTCCAGAGTTCGAATCCCATTTCAAAACTGAGATTTAATTGGCCACAATGTTCAGACATCAATCTCGTTGTGAAGTCGTCACTCTAGGTCCAACTAGTACTTTCCAATGGCAAACATTTCATGTGTCACTGTTTCAGGGCTAAAGATTTGAAATGACACTTTGCAGCTCATTCAATGTCCTACATTTTCAATGCAAATGTGTTTTTGTGGCATTATGTTGTGAACTTTTTGACAGAAGAGAAAACTAACTGAGACACTATCAGTCATTGCTTTGCTTCATAACTGAATTGTGTGATGATTCAAAGTTGTCGTCCTGATTCAGAAATGACTGAACTTTTTGTGACAACTAACTCTGCATACTGTAACAACTAGAAAGTTTTAAATGGCAGGAAAGCGAATGTTTATACATTTATATACATATATTTTTAGAAAAGTGTTGTACATAAATTAGTATATTAATGCTGCATCAACAGCAGGGTTAAAGCCAAAATTCCACTGTCGCACAGTGCTCAGGACTCTTCAGCCTCCATGAAGGGTCGATATGAACATCACATTATCACCTTGCTGCAGCTCATAGTCAAGCTCCCCCTAGAACGTAAATAAATAAAATTAAAAAAATTAATAAAAAGTTCCAGACACTTTTTTATTACTAGGAAACTGTCACAGCAAAATAGTAAACTTCACTGTTCTTGTGTATGTCAAGCTAATGTGGGCATATGTCAAGCTAATGTGGGCAGTACATCTCAGCTAATAACAACAACTTAAAACACCTGTATCAATAATAGTGAGAAAAATATAGATTGCTACTCACTGTGAAGATAACACATTGAGTTGCAAACAGGCAACTGAAAAGGCTGGAATGTAACAATATTTTCAAAAGGATAGTTGCTACTCACCATATAGCGACTCAGCATCTGCGATTCAGCACTTCCGCTACATGGTGAGTAGGAACTACCCATTTCATAACATTGCAACTGAAAGAGCTGTTACGCATTTAGCTTTTGGCCAAAGCCATCTTCAGAAAAGGAAACATGGGCACACGCATTTACACTTGAATGCACACTTCACCCACACATGACAGCCATCTCTGGCAACTCGAACTGGATTGCAACTGTCACGTTGAGCGACAGTCTGGAGTAGGGCAGGGAAGGTGCAAGGATAGCAGGGTACGTGTGGGGAGAGAGTAAAGTGCTGTCTGGTGGAGGGGACTAGATGGAGGCACAGCAAGATTGCCAGGTGCAGCATCGAGAGGCTGTGGAGGCAGGGAGGTGGAGGGGGGGGGGGGGGGGGATGCCAGAGGTACACAATGAGGATAAAGAAATGTGAATACGGAGGAGGTTATAGAACAGATGGAGCAGAAACTGTTGGGTGGAGGTTGTGGGAACAGTAGGTTACCACATTACAATACATTCTCCACTCTCAAAACTATCCTAGCCTCAACCTATGGTAATTTACTGTCCCACACCCTCCACTCAACAGTTTCTGCCCCCTCTACTGTATTATCTCCTCCTTATTCAGATTCCCTAACCTTCCTGGTATGACACCCTTTGCTAATGCACATGTTCGTATTTCCCCTTCCCTGCTCCTCTCCTTTTGTGCTCCCTGTTCCCCTTCCCCTCATGCCCCCCCCCCCCCTTTCACTGCTCTGTCATCTCCCAGCCCCACAGTCCCTGATGCTGCACCTGGCAGTCACGTCATGCCTCCACCTCGTCTCTGCACGCTCCGCCAGACAGCGCCCTTCTCCCTCCCCTCTGCCCTGTACCCTGGTATCCCTCTTCCTTCACTGCCCCACTCCAGATTGTCGCTCAATGTGACAGCAGCATTCCAGTCCGAGCTGCTGCTGAATATGGCAGTCATGTGCATGAGGTGTCCTTGCTTGTGTAACTGTGTGCATCTTTCCGTTTCTGAAGAAGGCACTGGCCGAAAGTTAAATGTATAACAGCCCTTTCACTGTGCCTGTCCGCAACTCAATGCATCATCTTTACAGTAAGTAGCACTGTATCCTTTTCCCAGCATTGTTGATATTCCAACCTGGAGTTTCCACCATTTAAAACACATGAACATGTAGTGATAAACTACACACAATCGCTCACAAAACTAACAAGATCTGTAGCACTGTGGACAAAAAGGATCCTGTAGCTATTCATACACAAAAATTAATTTATGTTGTGTTGTGATGTGGTTTGATTAATGTTAGGTCCCACATTAATGTGCTGCTTATTAATTAATGCCTAGCACAGGAAGTATCTGTGGACAAGAAAAAAAATTCCCAGATTTCCCAGTTAAAAGTTTACTTTTTCATGGGTTAAAATACACTATATCCTAAGTGAAAGTACATTTTTTCTGTGTTAAGTGACAACGTATGTTCCCTTGGAGCTGCAATCCTTTGAATGGTATTGGTTTTACACACAGCAGTGTAAAACATGGTAGAACTTTAGGAAATGAAACACAGTAAAAAACAACACTTTTTGGAAAAATCTTAGATGTGTGGCAACATGTACACTGTGTATTTTCATATCCAAAAACTATAAATACAAATTCCACCAAATACAGCACAGCAGATTTCCAAGCCATGAAATCAAGATTGCGCTGGGCGATGAATTTGTGTCTGCCAATCATAGCTCATGTCACATGATCTCGCCAGCCAATGACAGCGAATATTCAGAGAACAGGACGCATTACGTAGACAGCAAACAACAATATCACTGTCAAGTAGAGTGAACACACAAATAGGAAAAGTTAATGGTTCAAATTAATATACACAAAGCATAGCTACAAGAAAGGCAAAGCTTTCACATATCGACTGTAGGCAATGAAAACCTCATAACTCCATCTGTCTGTGAAAATTCGTAATTCCAGTAACCAGTGACTCCATAATCAGAGAGAGATTTGAAAGTGCACGTATTCCCCTTATCTGTCAATAACGAAGCTTCCACTATACAGTTACACATGTGGCAACCTTCTGTACCAGTTTATATAATTTTTTTATGGAACTGTTTTCGCTTCACCCGCAAAATTTAACAAATGGAATGGTTTTCATTGCCTACCATCAATATATTGGTTGTCAAATATTTTTGTTGTTTTTCTGGGGTGTACTTAGGCAGGATCCTCAGAGCATAGGGCACAGCTTAAATTGCAGCTGCTGAATATTTCTGAAATGCATGATTACTAATTTCACTGCTTTGCACCAAACAATCCATGTGTTGCCTGGCTGGTTGTATGTTACATCAAGAACTTTGACTTTTCCATAGAAAAGTCAATTAGTGTGAAATTGCTCAAGAACCCAGAATTTTTAAGGACAATTATACTTTGTGCCTCTACGCAATTTGTGTCATCTTTACAATGAGTAGCAATGTATCCTTTTCATAATATTGTTGATAATTTAAAGACAGGTTTTTATTGTTTAAATTAGATCAACATTACTAAAACTGATGTTTATATGCATTTCAATCAGATGTGTTACTATCACTGTATTCTCAAATCCTCTCAATTGATAATACGTAACCATATTTCTAATACAATTTGAACAATGGGCAATATTAAGAAGATTCTCTGTACAAGCTGGCAGTGAAAGCAACCAGAATCAGTCACTCGCATTCAGTTATAGGCAACATAACTGTGACACTTTGTTCCACAAACTAATGCTCTTTGGTGATGTGCTGCACTGCTAAGGTAATTCTATATTTTCCAAGCATCAGAACTTAGTGGCTGACTGTGACTAGTAATCAGCTGTTGCACAGGTTGAGTGCTGTCTCATGCTACTGCTTTGAATACCGTTAACTTGTACTTTAACACAGTTAATTGTCAATTTCATATTCTAGAGCTTTTATAGCTTGCATTAATTTGGAGCACAGCTCAACTAGTGAATGCTAGGACACACCAATGCAGAGAAGCTTTCAACTAGTGAATGCCATAACACCTCAACATGGAGAAGCTTACAGCTTGTGAAAGCCAAACACTCACCAAGGTTAATATTTTATTAAACAAACCACTGATTGTGATAATTATTTACCACATTTCAGCACCTTACTTAAATATTACTAAACTTTTGTAGGCACTTGGAGTTAGACAGCGTGGCACAGTACCACAAATGCTCACAACAGCTGGACAGTAATTTGTCAAAGTCTATGCAGCACCCTTCCTCAACACAAAATAACAAAACTAAATTACTTTTTTATCATGGCTGTAAACTTTTAACAGAGAAGCACTATCCTTCAAACCTAGCACACAAACATATTTCTCATGCTTTATCTACACATGCCACTACTTCTCCAATGACCATCTGAAACGGACACAAAGGAGTATCCTCTCTAATATCCATTATTACCCCAAAGCTGACACAACTTAATTCATCATTTGCCAAGGCTAGGCTTTGATTACTTATCATTGCACCCAAAAATGAGAAACATCCTAGCCATAATTCTTCGCACCATCCCAAACTGGTAATCCATCACGCACCCAGTCTACGAACCTCTTGCCACATGAATGACATCTTAGTGGATGACCTATGTGCTAGACCTTTTTTATGCATCCACCTAGCATACCCTGGCCCCAGTCTCATCACAGGCATACTCTATGCTGCCAATGGAAGGGGAACCTGTGAAAACCGTCATTTCATATGTATCAAATCAGCAGTAACTTCTGCACAGCCTATTATGTGGGTATGCTCACTCAAATGAATGGCCACAATCAAACTGTGAGCATGAGCAGAGTTGACCACTAAGCTGTGGAACACAACGCTGAGCACAACATGTTACACTCCAATGGCTGCTTCACAACCCACACGATCTCAAACATCCCCTTCAATAACAGCTTCTATGGGCTACATAGGTAGTAACAGTGCTTATAACACATCCCCTGATCCTATGATTCTCCTGGCTTCTGCCTCTGCTCGCCCCTGTCTCACAACCACATTCTCCCAGCCATCCTCATGAACCTCACTTCACTCATTTTACACTCATACCCTCCTCCCCACTGTTTACTTCCTCTTCTATTCAAACAAGAAGAACAGTCCCTTAAAAACTTGTCAGGGGTCAAAGAAATTCTGTATGTTTTGCTATACTTGATAAAACAAAATGATTGTCATGACAGACCATCCACAAACACTCTACTATAATTCGAAGTTAGCAGCTGTCTAGCACTTAGTAATTTAAATTGTTTTTCAAATGTTTTGGTAATTAAGGTAACAATTAACACTTTGTGACACTCTTTTGCTTACTAAACAATGCATATCTTACCATAGCACACAAATAAGTTTTAAACATTACTTCAGATAAGCTGAAAATGGAAGCTATAGAGTGTGAACTTTTAAGAAAATGATGTAGCAAACACTTTCAAGATTCTTTCATTCAAGCTGATGATATTCCTGAAGCAGCAAGATGCAATTGCTGAAAAGGTAATCTAAAGTAAATAACTGTCATATTTTCACCACATTCTATCTATACTGCACACACATGCTGTAGGATATTTGCTCAGTGCAGCAACAATAGAAACATGTAAGAGGCAACAACTGTTGCAGTTACTAGCAACACTAAAAATTCAAAAGAATATATTACCAAGAGTTCCCAGTCAGCATCATTAACTAGAACAAGTATACCAGGCCTCCTGAAACAATAAATACAGAATAAAATAAATAGCTAGACATAAAAACTTTCCAAATCAAGTAAGAAACCAAATGTAATGTAAATACTAGGTTTTCATTCACTCTGACAACAAATGGAAATTAATGTACAATCAAATATAATACACTATACTCATTTCAGTTCCTACTGTTTCTGTACATATGAATCATAACGTAACAGGACGTGCACAAGAGAAGTAACTCACAAAGAAAAAACAATAAGGGCGAGTAAGTGTGGCAGAAATAATGAGGATGAGATTGGGTTAAAGAAAGTGAAAAGGAGCAGTAATTAGTGTGATTTAAAATAAAAAAAGACTGTGAATTTGTACTGACAAGGCAGTTTCCATCATGAGAGTTCAGTGGAAAAAAGGAAGGGACCAAAATCACAGAAATTATGAAAAAAATTCTTCCTGCTCTTGCTGTTCCAGATCATGAATGGTAACATAGATATTGAGTTTGTCCAATGTAGACAGTCTATACTTGGCCATTTACCTTGATAAAGCTGCCTTGGCTGCTAGTCACACAGTACAGAATGTTGGACAGAACTATTAGTTTTAATCACAGGCCACATGCATACTTACATATTTCACACAATTGCTGGCATGCTGCACCAGTGGTAGAAGTACAGACTGTATCACATTATTTGCCAGCCCATTCCTCTTTACTACATATCAAGCAAAACTATCTTTATACATACATCAAATACCATAATCTAGAGCTCTACCATTGACACAACATGCATGTGTTTTGTGTATGACAAGTATCAAGTTTGCAATCAGAACCAATGGACAAAAACCTGCTGTCAACATTTACAATGCAAACTCCAAGTTGGAATACCAACAATACTAGGAAAAGTATAGACTGCAACTCATGGTAAATATGACATATTGAGTTGCAGACAGGCACAATGACAAGACTGTTACACAATTAGCTTCTGGCCAAAGACTTCTTCAGAAAAGAAAACATTCACAAAAGCAAGCATATCCCATGCACACATGACCACCATATCCGGAAGCTAAGACGAGAATGCAACTGTCACCCCCCCCCCTCCCCCCCCCCCCCCCAATCTTCTATCCCTGTCCCTTCCCAGCCACACTCCAGATTGCTGCTTTCATTAAACATGACAATTTAAAGACTGATTTACTACCAAAAATGGCAGTCCTGTGTGTGTGTGTGTGTGTGTGTGTGTGTGTGTGTGTGTGTGTGTGTGTGTGCACGCTTTCTTTTCTGAATAAGGCTTTGGCCAAAAGCTTAATGTGTAATAGTCTTTTTGCTGTGTCCGCCTGCAAATCAACATGTCACCCTTACGGAAAGTACGAGTCTATTTTCCTAATATTTTTGTCCACATTTACATTTTTACTTCACAAGAAAGTGACATAATTTTATGTTAAGTGTATATTTCTGCAAGTACCCATATTTCTCTAATTTTGTTAGTGTGGTTTATGTGTATATGTGTAATTAAGACAGAATAATGTCTATCTACAATCCTTTGCAAAATGCCCCCAAAATTTTAAAACTAGCCATAATGGAATATCCTCTGTGGAAAACAAACAACAGAATATACCAAAATAACCATTCACTAGCTCCCAGTCTCTTTACTATATAGTGGGACGTTATCTTTACTCATTTCACTGTTCATTTACGCACCTCTTGTGATGCACCATTTTAAATTCCCCAGTGGCAACATCAAGCGCTCATGTACTATGAATCTTCCTGAATGTCTTAACGATTGCCACAACAGACTACCTCGCTTCAGTATAGTGTATTTACAATCCTGTGAGAATTACTAAAATTATATTAAAAGTTTACATCCTGAAGCATGCTAGATCTTGCGTTGGTCTCCTGAAATTTTTTTGTATTGAATAACATAGTGGGATCCATATAAGAATACATGCTTGATCAAATCATCCATCTGGCTAGATATTCCATTAGCACACTGTTTACTGACCAAACAGTAGTATGGAAAGACTTGAAGAAATCGAGTGACATTGTTCCCTATTATATACAGCATTACAAATAACTGACTGCAAACCTACTTCATTAATATTATTAATTATGCAAGTCATCTTAGAACGTCCTTGAAAACTGGATTACTCACTCAAGTGTAACGACCTGCAGTAAACAACTAGAGGCGTTTACTAAAAACAAAACTTAATACGAAATTTTGATCAGGTCTGAATGTCTCTACTTTATGAAGATGTTTTAGTTGGATTTTAATTTGGCTGATGTATGTTTGTGCATTTTTCATCTTTGCATCTGTGGAATGGCCAGGCAGAGAAATGTATTAAAGTTTCATCTGTGAAAGAATGATAAAATTGGGTTTGGAGTGTCAAACTATACTGATTTTGCTGCACTTGCTTCAGCATCAGTTTCATCAACAAACAACTGAACAGGCAATTTCAGATCCCTGCTTGAATTTAAAAATTACCAGAATTTATTGTGATACAGCTCTTGTAGATAACACTTTTGTTTGATTTCTATTACCTTCAGCTTATCTATTATCTGATGACTCCATTTGAATCTGCAATGTTGCTCTTTCGGCTACCTAATGAAGTTCATAATTTGTTAGTGATCTGTGTCTTTTAAACTTTCTTACTGCCTTAGTTAAAGCATACTTATCCAGAACATTCTGTCAATAAACAGGAATTTTAACCAGATATTCCCTACAGATCTTGGGAAAATTTTACTCCTGGATCTAAATACATGTCGTTTTCTTTTTTCCTCCTCCCTTCCATAGAAATTTTGCCAATCGCATTCACCCACCGTGCAACAACACCATTGTGATCACTAATCCCATCATTTATGATAACTGTATCAGTGATGCCAGGAACGTTAGTTACCGAAACATTCATAAGGGGCATTCAATAAGTTAACACAACACTTTTTTTTCTCAGCCAATTCTAGTTGAAAAAATGTGGTATTTGCTGTGGGACATCATGGAATATTCCCATTTATGCCTTTATACTTTCATGAAGTTCCGATAGGTGGTAGCACTATACACAGCCTTCAAAAAGACGTCTGTAATGGAGGAGTATTCCAAGCAGAAAACTATCAATGGATTTCTTCTGGTAGAAAACCACTGCATCACAGACATTCATAGGCACTTGCAGAATGTCTGGCAGTGAATAAAGACAAAATGAATGAGATTTTCACTCTGCAGCAGAGTGTGCGCTGATATGAAACTTCCTGGCAGATTAAAACTGTGTGCCGGACCGAGACACAATGACAAAATGAATTGGTGGATGAAGCATCTTCCATCACTGCAAGAAGGTTGAATAAACCTGTCCAATCTCTTGTGTGCCAGTCGGCCGCAAACAGCTGTGATTCCTGCAGTGTTGGAACATGTGGACACTCTCATACGAGGTGATCGACAGTTGACAATCAAACACCTCGCTGCTCAACCGGACATCTCTGTTGGTACTGCTGACACTTGTCACCCCGTTGGGGTACTCATGGTTGTGTGCCCACTGGGTTACTTGCCACCTAACACGAGACCATACTGTGCTACAAAGGGCCATCTGTGCAGAATTGCTTGCATGTTATGAGGTCGATCACGACAATTTTTTGTCGATCATCACCACAGGTGATGAAACATGGGTAAACAAAACAGTAATTCATGGTAGTGGCGCCACAACATCTCTCCTCTGAAGAAAGTCACACCCTCGGTAAAGTCATGGGGACAGTCTTCTGGGATTCTGAAGGGGTTATTCTGTTTGATGTCATTGTTAGCAACAAAACTGTAATATATACCGGGTGGAAAAAACTTGTGTCACAAAATTTTAACCCTGGATAGCTGATGCCAGTAGGAACCAAAATTACTATGTTGTGTAGATCGAAAACCCACCTTTTTAAACTATGGAAACTTGGCACCACGCTGGCAGCAGAATTGCCCTGTTGCCATTCACACACACACACACACACACACACACACACACACACACACAGATGAGGGAGTGGGAGGGGGAGGGGGAAGAGGAGGGAATGGGAGGGGGAGGGGGAAGAGGAGGGAGAGGGGGAGGCAGAGGGGAGGGGGAAAGGGGAGGGGGAAGGGAGGGGGGAAGAGAGAGAGAGATAGATTTAAGCAAAAATTGAAAAACATGTTTGATCTCTTTCTCATCTTCATATTCTCCGAAAAAATAATACATTTATATATTTATGGAGAACAGGAAAAAAAAAAAATCACAAAAATGAACAGTCTGCACCAAGAAAAGTCAAACTTCATAGGTATGTATGGCAATGCCTTTTCCGTGCTCATCTTAAAATTTCTTTTATCCAAAGTAACACTATATAAATTCCACGACAGCATTACCTTGTCAAAGAGCAAAAAACATTTGATTTGAACTCATCGGGCTGGGTGTATGATAAGAGAACAGTCATACAGCCAGCCATCACTGTAGTCATTCTTGCACATTTACATCTGCAATGGAATCAAGCTTACTAACTCTTTAACGTTTCAGAAACTTTTAGGTTGTGCACCTCACATGTATAAACAAAAATTTCCTTGTTAGTCATCATCTCCTCCTAGAGCACAGTGTTGACTGCCCATGTGTAAACTGTTTGCCCCCAACTGGCCACTGACTACAAACCATCCATATGTAGGCTTTTAACTTCGATCAGTCTTTAGAACAAAATCAAATACATACATGAAAATTGCAAAGGATTGTACTTTTAGCATTTGTTTCAGTAATCAGAAGAACGAAGGAACTTCAAAAACTAAAAAGTAAGTTACATATTACTACGCACATCAAGTAACTTTTCTGGAATGCAGCACTACACTTCAAAGCAGCGCAGATACACGACACTACTTTTCAATACAGTCACCAGTGTTTCCGCAAACAACAGTTGAACTATTCTACTAACCATTCCATTCATTGACAACAGGAAATCACACCATGGAGCCATTCTAGAACCACTATGTATATGTCCTCATCATTGGAAAAACTGGTTGCTGTGAATCAATTCCTCAATTGTTCAGACATTCTCATCTTTAGTCGACGTCGATAGCCTTCCTTCCCCATCAGCATCACCCACATTTATGCAGCCTTGGTCAAAGTGTTGGCACCATTTCATTCCTATTGGACACAACACTGTATTTTGACTGTACACTTCCAGAACTTCATGGTGAACCTGTGTGTAACTCAGATGTTTGCCCACAAGAATCCTACTGTCCTGCACACTTCAACTTTGCAATATGTTTCCACCTGCTGTGCCATTTCACTCCCACACTGCGAAGCACCTATTATCCATACCCAAGTAGAACTGTGTCTGCAGGGAACTCGGAAGATTTACTCTCTTCTGACAAGCCTCACTCTTCTTACACAACAGTTTTAGCTTCACACGACTTGTGTAACTTTCTGCAATAATTTTCTCTGGCACTAAGAAATTTCACTTCTTAAACAAAATAAAAGCTTATTAGGACCACAAATCTTTAGCATGTTAACACAAGTTTTGTATGCTTTCTTCATCTTACATCTCAAAACATTAAACTGGATTTTTATGCTTCACATATCTGCAGCAAATTTTCCTAATTTTCTATCTGCTATACCCACAACTCTACTCCATTGCAAAGGTATTCTGCAGAATGCTATTGTTTGCTCTTGAAACAAGTTGCTATTGTTTGCTAGTGAAGCACGATAAAAACTACCTACCTTTAAAACAAAAATTGATTGAAAAGCCACATATTACTTACCTAATTTGGAAAAGTAATGTTAAGTAAAATTAAATAAAACAGAGATACATTGCATAATTTCTAGTAAGTGACTTACACAGTTTCTCCTTGTAGAAAAAGCTCTGGTCTTTCTTTCAGTAAGTTATCCTTAATCCACAAAAGAAGCTTCCGAACTGTCCCTGTTAAAAGAGAAAAATTGTAAGCTGTGTATCAACTGTGATGGTAAGATACCTTTAGTATCACCATAACCTCTGCTAAAATGTGGAGCACTTTTAAGTTCTACAAACTGCCAGTAGATGGTGTAACGAGGTTGAAGAGGACTGGCACATGACTTACCATGAGGTAGAGACATTCTCAGAAAAACCTAAGATTGCATTACAGCCATTCCATTTTGCATTGATAGATGTGAACAAGATTCGTTCCACATGGACAACACACACTTCAACCAAAGCTCAAAAAACAGGTTCATGTAAATTTGTGTAAGGAAATGCTCATAAAATACAACAAGAGTACTTCCAATCCATAAAGCAGAAGACAAAATGTGGATAACTTTTGTACATCCTGAAAGTATACAGCAATTGACTGTTTGGATATTGAGAGATGAAGCAAAACCTACAAAAGTGTTTCATTTGTGATTCATGACAGAGAAAATGATCTTTGTTCCTTTGATGACATTGGATTTGTAATGATCATTCCTTTAGAAGATCGAAGAACATAGAAAGCTGCATTTTATACAAAAGTTATTTGCCCCATGTCATTAATGAAATAAGGAAAAATAACAAAAATGTGATGGTCTTCACCATGCCAATGTAAGCTGTCAGAAAGGACATCAAACAATTGGTTACTTGAGAGACAAAAACATTGGAATCCTGTCTCATTGCCCTTATTTATCTGATTTATTGCCCCAACTTCTTTTTGTTCCCTTATGCCATTCAAGAACGCACGGACATTTATTTTTATCATCCCAAGAAGCTGCTGAATTGCTGAATACTTCTAAATCATGTTTTTGAAGTACCTACATCATAGTGGAAGAAATTTTTTGAGAATTGGTTCAAATGCCTGTAAAAAGAGTACAAATTTTAAACGGCAATAGTTTCAGAAACATTGTTTTGTAAAACTTCAAAAGCAGCCCTCATACTAGAGAATAGAGGTGGCAAAAAATAACGTAACTGATAGCAATAACCGGTTACTGAAAACTAACGGTTACTGCGATACCCGTTCCTCTGATACAGGCAGTTATTTCAATAACTGTCTAATGTCAACAGTGCCTCGCGCCATCTGTTGACCGAAGATCGTACTACGCTTTCCCGTCAACTCATCGGAGAACTGGCTAGGAACTAAGGAGAAGATAGACCATTTGGAAGGCGTTCTATAGGCCATGGGAATAACTGTGAGACTGCGCGCATCTGTTGATAAGAACTGTGTACTATATCGTGCGCCTTCGTTACTTTTAGCACAAACAATTAAATAAGATTAATGTCCGAGCGGTGGCTGATAGGAGCTGCAGTACAGGCATTAACAAGTACGGTCGTTCCCTTAAGCCATCGCCTCATATGTCAATTTAGCTTGGACAGGTTGTATAAAGAGAGGTACCATAAGGAATTCGAGCGACTATGGAAATAACTGTCAGAGATAGGTATTTTCCTCTGGCAGTTATCGTTATTGGCTCACAGTTCTCGCTCTCCGACAGTTATCGGACTACCATTACAAGTAACCTGGAAGTTGGTAACGGAATAACTGTGTGTCCGTGTTCCTGATACAGTGATTCCAGTCTTAGACACCGGTGATATTACAGAGATGATAGTTACTGGAGCGAACAAATATTTACGTACTTCTTCGGAAATAGCCGCTGGCCGTCGCGAATGACAAATAACACATCAGAACGTATAACATAATACAGTGGAATATAATAATTATTATCCTCATCATTTGTCAGGAGATTGTCAAAATATGTGAATATATCACAGTGACTGCTAATATTTACAGAATTGATACACTGTCAGAATAAAACACAGATACGCACTTTCAATAAATTTATCATACACAGAATATCCGATCACAGAATACCAAGTGCTGTCAAAACTGAAATATAGCAGAATTTTTACCTAAGTTGGTCTATCAGTCTCTGTTACGACATGCATCTACAGAGTAGAAGGAGCGGTCAATGGAAGCGTCTGATTCCACCCGTCTGCTTCGACGTAAAGGTGCTGTGGTGTGTGAATGTCATTACGGCACGGTGTTTATGAGTTGGTTTTTCTGTGTATCGATCTAGGTTGCAGTGCCGGAATTTGCTGGTGGTAATTATTATTTTTTTTTTTCTAGCTGTGATGTTTTGAGTATTTATGAAGTATTGAATGTGATTTAATTTATGTAGGGATGATTGATTTGTGGACTTTTGGGATTGTGGTTTTATTTTTCGCAGTTGTAGGTGTTGGTTTTTTGGCATCAGTAGCTGTGGTGGACCTATATAGGTCACCGGAAATGACTGATTGCCATTTTCATAGTTGTATGTGCTGATGTTTTAGTATCGTCATCTGAGGTTGACCTATGTAGGTCAAGGAAAATGTCCGATTCCAATTTTCGTACTTTTAGTTGTGGGTATTGGTGTTTTGGTATGGTCACCTATGGTTGACCTATATTGTTCAAGGGAAGTGTCCGTTTCCTGCAGATTTTTGTTGGTGTAGCAGAATGCTGTATTTTTTTTCTTTTTGTTCTTCATTTTGTGTTTTGGGATCATGGTGTGTTTTTTTTTACTAGCTTGTCCTCACTCTAAAACCCCCAACTTCCCGTAGTTGTCCCGTTGGTTTGATTGTATTTTTGGTGGGAAATGTTACTGTATTATTTATATGTATCTTCGTGTTTGTTGCCATGTGTATGTAGTAACGTCATAGACACACTTAAAATAGCTATTTCCGGCATATTGATGACGGGTGGAATCAGACACTTCTGTATCAAATAGTCTTTCAAACACACTGTAAACCGTGCTTTATCTGAAACCAAGTTTTTAAAGGTTGCTGACTTGCTGGCAGTTTATTGAAAATGCATGTTCCTGAATATTGGACTCCTTTTGGACCAAGGTAAGTGATTTTAGGTCTTTATGTAGATTGCTGTTCCCATTTCTAGTACTGATATTATGTATTAAGCTATTGGTTGGAAATACTTGTAACAAATTTCATTAAGGAATAAATATACTAGGAAGCAGTAGTTAGAATACAAAGTTCCTTGAACAGGTTCCTACATGATGTTCTTGAATTGACATCACAAACAATTTTTATTACACGCTTTTACATGCGAAAAACTTTTGCTACGTTTGATAAGTTACCACAGAATATGCTCCCTTATGAAATAATAGAATGAAAAAATGTGGTATTCCCTTCCCAACTGAATTTATTATCGAGTTGTAGTCCCAGAAATGTAACACTGTCAACCTTTTCGATCTGCATGTCTTCATATGTTACAAACATGCTGTCGCTGGAGAAATCGAGCAGTTTCCAAATCTGACATAAAACTTGGATTAGAGTACTCACACTTTCCCCAATAGGACTAGCTTTTACAGCACAAGAGTAAACGAATCTGTCACATTACGCATATTTTTTGTTGTATTACAAGGCTGTACACTTTATTCTATTATGTGAGCAGCACAAGAAATTAAGCTTCGAATTTAACCTACAGTAATCAGTTTACATATTACTTCATACTTAAAAACGCACGTTGTTAACATTTTACTTAAACAGTGCTTTGGCAAAGTTCCACGTACGCAGCTGCGAAGATAATATTTCTAATAGCGACCGATAACCTACAAACATATAATCTGAAACACTAATAATCGTTCTAACATCAACTAAAATGTACCCGGAGTTAATAAGCTGAGGTTATGACGCAATTCATACGACATTCCTGCTATTTCACACTACTCGCAGTTATACTGATAACTAAACTGATGGATTCCAACTATGTCGTTATTTAACTGTCTGAGTTATCGGTATTCGCTAGCGAAAAATAACTTGGCAGTTATTAATAACCGTTAACGATAACGGTTATCAAAGAATAACTGGAACTGTGATAACGGTTACTCCAGAATAACCGTTTGGCCCACCTCTACTAGAGAACTACTACAGTTACTGCAGCTCCACTACTAAACATGAAAAGATAACAAAAGATAGATTTTAGACTCTCTCTCTCTCTCTCTCTCTCTCTCTCTCTCTCTCTCTCTCTCTCTCTCTCTGCGTGTGTGTGTGTGTGTGTGTGTGTGTGTGTGTGTGTGTGTGTGTGTGTGTGTGTGTAAAACATATTAGAAACAAATGAGCTAAATGTGAGAATAAAGATGGATTTCTAAACATTCCATTAACATCTTTGGGCTCCTGCAACACAAATGTAGCTGCTCTGGATGGAGTGACATCCAAGAGCTAACCTGTAAGTGTAACATACTGTTATCTTATTTTACTAATCTACCATGGACTGTCCATGAAGTTTGATGAACATTCTAACTTTGAAATTCTGATGGGAGAGCCAGGCTTATGATTGCCTCAGATTTCAATGACAGGAAGACTGACATATTTTTAATTTAGGATATAATCATGTCTGATGTGTTCCACATCCTGGAGGACCTCCTCACTACGGATCAATTGGAATGAAGCAATCTAATAACTAATAACTGGTGTTTTCTGGGTCTCTCTCTTCTGTATAAACATATTACCGTAATTTTTCTGTTTTTATTTCTATAGCGCCATGAAGAAGGAACAATAGGTTCTCAAATTATGAAATTTCAGTTTTAATTCCATTGATGTGGCTGTATCATGGGGCTATAAAATTCTAAAGCTTCAGTTATTTATTCAGTTATTTTCTGGATCATTGGAAGGGACTCATGTGGTTTTAATTATCATCTCAAAAAAACAGTTACAAAATTTTTCATCTGAAACTTCTTGGCAGATTAAAACTTTCTTCTGAACAAGGAGTCAAATTTGGAACCTTTATCTTTTGTGGGAAAATGTTCTTCCAACTCAGCTCTTCAGGCACAGCACTTGGCCCACCTTCACATCTCCACTTCCACAGTACCTCTCCCCTGGAAAGATTCCAATCAACAAAGTCCAAAGAAGGCCAATTTGGGTAAAAAATGTGTGTACTCAAAACTTTTTTTACAGTGGTATGAGGGAGGGCCATGAACAACTTACTGGAAGTCCTTTTTGGTGGGGTGTGAGCAATGGGTGGGTGGGAAGGCAGGGATTAAAGGACATGTTTTTATGCTTTCCTTAAATAACTCGAAAACCGCAGATTCTAGCAAAAATGATTCCTGGTACAAAATTAAACAACATTAAATTCCTATAAAGAGAATCCTAATCATTTTTTCACTATAAAGAGGATCCTTATCACTTTTTTCTATGGCTAATAGTTTCCATATTGCAGTTGATGAAAATATCACTGATTGCTAAAAATAGTATTTGAATATGATTATTGTTAAATGAAGTGGACCAAGAACAAATATTAAATGTGTGCACCACATCTAAGTGCAGTAGAACCACATTAAGGGAGTAAATGTGTTCTGGTGATGGGACAGGCTGAAAATATGTGGAGGGGGGGTGGGGGGGGGGTGTTACCATGTGAGGGAAGGCAGGTTGCCAGTTAGTGGTCAAGCACTTCCCTACATTGTAGGACTGCAATCTGAAGAGCAAGCAGGTGAGTCCCCTCTCCCTAATCCATTATGTCACAACAAACAATTACAGAGTGTTTCACAAAGTTGTACTGAACTTTACCTCAGTTCAGCTTATTAATGAATGGCAATGCAGTGTGCAGACACATCCTGGGGGTGTTTATTTTTTGTGAAGTGCATTAACACTATATGGAATACAGACATGAGTTAGTAATAATACCAACACATGGGCAGATTCTACTTAAATCTCTGCAAACTGTTAAACACTGCTAGAGTGAAAATTGATTCTCAGTCATTCTATATGGCCTTCTCCCAGGAAAGGTGGCTTCCAACACTGTCAGCACTGCTAACTTTTCAGTTTACAGACAGACTATAGCTCCTCAGCAATTCCCATCCAGTTCTCTTACATGAGTGGACAAGATAACTTAATCGATCTCTATTTATATAATGGAATTATTAAGTGAGTACTTATCTTCAGTTGTTAATTGAGCTTTTGTGTAAAATATGTTCCCATAACCAACACCTGAGAAGTGTTTAGTTTGGAAGTTTATACTGTAAGTGACCTATGTAGTGTTGGTGGAAAAGGGATTGGAATCATAAATGTTGCAACTTCTTGCTGTCTATATTGACAGTGTGTTGTAAGGCTGTGTAGCCATCTTGTAGGCAGTTGGTGGTGAATTAATGTATACCACAAAGTTACTGCACTTCTCTCGCCATTGTGTAAGTGATAGACTATATAAATCTCTTGCATAAAGGAATTGCTGGCACATCACCAGTACATAATGCAAAGTAGGTGGGAATGTGCCTGATGGAATGGGACTAATAATGTATAAGTGTATGTGCTGTAAAGCATTGCCTGACTTTTGTTGAAATGTCTTACATTCCCTAACACCTTGATGACCTATTGCTGTTGCAGGGGGAGCCTCTGCGTCTCATCAGAATTTCAAAGAGCTGAGGTTGGGCAGATGCATTTGATACCCCTCACATTATGAAAAGTATTCCAGCCACTGCTAACGGAGACAATGAAACCTGGGATAGGCTCTTCAGTGGCGTACACAACAGCTCCTGCTGTTGAGATTTCTACATACCGTATTTACTCGAATTTAAGCCGCGCTCAAATCTAAGCCGCACATGAAAAATGAGATTCAAAATCGAGGGGAAAAAAATTTTCCCGAATCTAAGCCGCACCAGAAATCTGGGACTCGAAATTCAAGAGGAGAGAAAAGTTTCAGCCCGCACCTCTAAATCGAAACAAAGTTGGTCCATTGTAATATGAGACACAATTTAGGTCGAATGAATGACGATACAGCTATAGTAGTTTGGTTCGAGTCGTAAGCTTAGCAGTTAAGCTTTACCAGGTAGCCGTTGCTATGCGTCAGGCGCTCCGTCCGTATTTATACGGGTACCCTTCCTTTTTCACGTGCTTCGTCTGGTTTGAATTGATTGCTTATTTTTTCTTTGATCTGGTAAGTGCCGTTCTCTTTATTATAGGTGTTTACATCACTCAAAGCTGAAAATGCATTACTGTACTGTGTCATGCATTGTTTGTCGCATTCTGATAATGAGTGTTTACGACCTGTCGCCGCTCGCGTCATGGCTTGCTTTTGTGCGCGCTACCGCCGCTTACATTTTTTTTAAAAAAAGAGAGGAATCGTCTCATTAGCCAAACAATGGCAAGAGACTGCTATTTGTTGCTACTTACACTGCCGCTTTCTTTAATAATGATCAACAAGAACCAAATAATAGACTGTGTATGATAGAAGATGTTCTGAACGAAAGTTTAGCGAAAATTTTTCTCCGTTTGAAAATCTTTGCAGACGCCTCTTTAGTACATTACATTCTGCACAGAAATTAGAGTCATCTTAGATTTAAAAATCTAATCAATTGCCGTGCTTCATTTCTGACTGTATCACTATTCGGCATAAGAATAATACGAATATAAACATGACATGATATGTATATTCTTCCGCGTTTGCTGTTGTATCACTCTAGTTTCGTAGTTTATTAGGCAGACAGGATTTAA
Organism: Schistocerca cancellata; assembly: GCF_023864275.1. NCBI lineage: Eukaryota > Metazoa > Arthropoda > Insecta > Orthoptera > Acrididae > Schistocerca > Schistocerca cancellata. The sequence goes on from NC_064630.1 coordinate 306,168,534, forward strand.
CTGAGATAGCAGCAAACACGAAAGAATACATGGCAAAATGTTTATATTCGTTATTATTATTATGGTGAAGAGAATACTGCATGTGATTCACAATTTATAAAAGTTCCTATTAGCAACCAACTCTTCTCACAGGTAGGAAAAAATTCAGAACACAGAGTTGGCCATTTTGACAAACATCCCAAACAGTCTTGCCAGTCGGATTTTCGTAGTGCATTGAAATGCTGCTACATTCGAAGATGAACAATACGGAATTTGTATTTACTTCGTTGGATAATGTGTGAAAATGCAGTGGTCGAAACTCAGGGCGGAGAAAAAAAGCTCGTCTTCCACCTTTTTTATAAATTTATTTACTGACGCAAAGGTTCTGGTGCCAGTATTTATCTTTGTGCCTGCGAAGCGCTACATATATTCGACGACAGAAGTTAGTTGTGGCGGCACCTACCAACCTTTTTCAGAACTTCCGCTTTGCACTCGATTCTAAGCCGCAGGCGGTTTTTTGGATTACAAAATCCGGAAAAAAAGTGCGGCTTAGATTCGAGTAAATACTGTAACTGTTCACTTAACAACTGCAAATAAGTATTCACTTAATAAACTGAAAATTACTCAACTATATAAACATGAGCTCAGTGAGTTGTGTGTGTGTGTGTGTGTGTGTGTGTGTGTGTGTGTTTTTTTTTTTTTTTTTTTTTTTAAGTGAGTGAACTATTGTTGAGAAAAGCCTTAATGGCCAAAAGCTTTACTTGTGACTGTCTTTTTGTTGTGCCTATCTGCGACTTAGCATCTCCGCTATATAGTGAGTAGCAACTTTCTTTTTCATAATATTGTTACATTCCATCCTGGATTTTCGATTGTTTGAGCTCAGTGAAGTTATTTCGTCTAGTCACATAAGAACATTGAACAGGAAATGCTGGCTGTAAACTTTCCAGCAAGCACCACTCATAGTGGGAGATGTTACCTTTCTTGGAAGAATGCTATAAGCACTGTACAAGATGACTAAGAATTGCTCTCCCCTATAGGAGTGTAGAACAGTGTGCATAGATTTACATAAATTCTGTACATATGCTGTTTCTTGTGCTAGTATTACTAGTAACTCATATCTGTATTCCAAGTAGTGTTGACACATTTTGTGGAAAATGACACCCAGATGCTGGGTTAGAGTCCCAGTCCAGCAAATAGTTCTAATCTTCCAGGAAGTTTCAAATCCTTACACACTTTTCTTTTTTAGTAGGCTCCCAGCTTACATGTCACCAGAGATTTAAAAGGCGAAGGGGCAGTATAATTTTGTGAAATACCTTGCAGCTGTTCCTCATAACTTATTGCGATATAGAGAGAGGGGAATCACCTGCTCGCTCTTCAGTTTAACCTTCCTTTCCTAATGCATCTTCCTTGCACATTTCCCTCCCCCCCGGCCCCCTCCCCGAAAAAAAGATCCTGCTATACACCCAGAACACAGTATCTTCCTTAATACAGTTTTACTGCAATTAATGATGGTACATATATTTAATATTTGTTCTTGACCCATTTCATTTAACAATAAACATTATTATACACTATTACATCATCTTTTTTAATAAGCTGCAATTTTTTTCATCCCTCGCAATGCAGAAACTATTAGTCATAGAGAAAAAAAATGAATACAGTACTTTTTGTAGGAAATGTAATGTAGTTTAATTTTATACTGGGAATTTCAAGTTATTCACTAAAAATAAAAAAAAGGGACCTTTCAACATCCCCCACCCTCTCCCTCACACCTCGCCAGTGAGATTTTTAGTATGTTGTTCCTGGCACTCCCTCCCGCCAATGTACAAAACATTGCAACTACATGAATTTTTCCCCTAATTTTCCTTCATCGACTACTCTAAACATCAGCAGAGCATTTGTTTGCAAAACCCAAAAGTTCTGGGTTTGAGTCCCAGTCCAGCATATAGTTCTAATCTGCCAGGAAGTTTCAAATAACTGCTCACTTTTCTATTTTGGTAGGCTTCCGATCTACTTGTCAGCAGTCCTCGTCTGGTACACACTGAATTCCCTACACCAATGCTGGAGTCAATACAAAATGGCACAGCACATTGGTAAAGTGGACACGACTACTCTATCAGCGTGCTATGATCTTTTGATGTGGGGATTTTAGTGTGTACCAGAACTACACACACACACACACACACACACACACACACACACACACATTTGGAAACAAAAAGATTATTAACATCATTCAGAAATCAAAAGTAAGGTGTTAAGAGGACAAAAAGGTGATACTTCCTTATATGGAACAAAATGGTACATGAATGTTAAAAATAGCCACACAAATAATTATGAATGCGATGACAATTAACATTAACCAACAAATGTGTGCTACAGTTATAGACAGCTCGATGTTCTACCGAAAGAGATTTGCTGAGACTTCACAACTTAAAGAAGCTTTTTATAAATACATCACCTAATAAAGGGCAGGAGTGCACAGATGTCCCTAATTGGAAATGACATGTACATTCTGTTGCATAACAGAATGGTACACTTGGTGCAGCCAGAAACATTTCAGAGACCTTCCCTAGCAACGAAAGACAAAGAACAGAAGGGGCACATAGCCTGGCATAATTCCAGAAAGAAAGGACCGCTGATGGTGCAGCAGTGAACACAGAAGCTATTACTACACCCTGAATGAGCTGGGCATCCAAGCCATCAACATAGCAGAATGACATCGAGGCGACGGAGAGCTATCATCACAATACTGACTGTGCAAAGTGTAACAAGAAAGCTTAAGTCAGACACAAGAGTAGCTACACAGTATACTGACATGGCAGAAAGCGTGTCTGACAGGTAAAAGTGTAAAATTCTGAAGCAACCCACAGGGCTGGCCAGATGAGATAAACAACAAATGAAGTCATTGCCACCTCACTGTACCAGAACACATGAGATCCACTTGGTCCTGTCTGGAATGACTTGGATGCTGTGAGCCACAACACCAAGTGAATCAAGACTGATGTGGAGCAGTGACCATCACCATCCAGCAGGCCTTCTGGATGCAGGGCCTGGGTGCAGATCATCATCCGTCGTCATGCAGACACGTCACAGCTGCCACCCATCTCTATTCCTGTGGCAGGCTTCGATGCCACTGGATGCTACACGTGTCTCTGCACAAATTAACATACTCCGAGCAGAACTGGCAGATCTCTTGCATGTGTGCAGAGAACAATGGAGTCATTGGTGCCCTTCCTTCTCTAGGAAGCTGTCAGTTGCCCGGAACAACGCAGATGCCACCATGTACTAATTTCATGGGGCAATGTCCTTGTGACAACACTGGTGCACACCATCAACTCAGCCACTGCCACTGTGGCTGTGAACCACACCCTGGTTAGCACATACCGGGTGGTCGCTTGCAGCCTGCACTTCTGCACTCACTGAATGTCCATATCTCAACTGTCAAACAATGGAAAATCCAGGATGACTGTAACAATAATATGAAAAGGAAAGTTGCTACTCACCTTACACCGGAGATGCTGAGTCACAGATAGGCATAACAAACAGACTGTCACTAACTCACACACACACACACACACACACACACACACACACACACACACACACAAATGCAACTCTCATACACATATAACTGCACTCTCTGGCAGCTGGAGCCACACTGCGAGCAGCAGCAGTAGTGCATGATGGAAGTAGCAACTAAAAAATGGCTCTGAGCACTATGGGACTTAACTTCTGAGGTCATCAGTCCCCTAGAACTTAGAACTACTTAAACCTAACTAACCTAAGGACATCACACACATCCATGCCTGAGGCAGGATTCCACCCTGCGACCATAGCAGTCATGCAGTTCCAGACTGTAGCGCCTAGAACCGCTCGGCCACCCGGCCTGCGGAGTAGCAACTAGTGGGAGTAAGGAACTGGGGGGGGGGGGATAGTAGGGTACGGGTGGTGGACAGTGAAGTGCTGCTGGGGAGCACACAGGGACAAGTTGAAGAGAGGGTAGGGAAGCTAGGTGCACTCGGGAGGTTAGGTGGTGGGCAGTGGAGAGGAAAGAGAGGGGGGAGGGGGGGGGGTTGCGGAAAAGGAGACAAGTAAAAAGACTGGGTGTGATGGTGGAATGAGGGCTGCCTGGTGCTGGAATGGGAACAGGGAAGGGGCTGGATGGGTAAGGACAATTTTAACGAAGGTTGAGGCCAGGAGGGTTACAGGAACATAGGATATATTGCAGGGAGAGTTCCCACTTGTGCAATTCAGAAAAGGTGCTGTTGGTGGGAAGGATCCATATGGCACAGACTGTAAAGCAGTCACTGAAATGAAAGATGTCATGTTGGGCAGCATGCTCAGCAACAAGATGGCCCACTTTTATGGCCACAGTCTGACGGTGGCCATTCATGCGGACAGACGGCTTGTTGGTTGTCATGCCCACATACAAGGCAGCTTAGTTTGTAGATCACATGACTGGTGTCTCAGGTAGCCCTATAGCCCTACCTTTGATGGGATAGGTGATGTTTGTGACCAGACTGGAGAGAGGGATGTATGGGACAGGTTTACATCCATTACAGGGATATAAGCCATGAGGTAAGGAGTTGAGAGCAGGTGGTGTGTACAGATAGACAAGTATATTGTGTAAGTTCGGTGGACAATAGAAACCCTGTGGAAGGGATGGCTGGGATAGTGGGCAGGATATTATTCATTTCAGGGAATGACGAGAGGTAGTCGAAACCCTGGAGGAAAATGTAATTCAGTTGCTCCTGCCGTGGGTCGTACTGAGCTATGAGAGGAATGCTCCTCTGTGGCCAGTCGGTGAAACTTTGGAAGGTGGCGAGAGACTGGAAAGATAAGGCATGGAACATTTGCTTTTGAGAGGATAATTACGGTCTGTGAAGGCTCCAGTGAGACCCTCGGTATTTTTTGAGAGGGACTGTTTTTCACTGCAGATGCAATGAACAGAGGTGGCTAGGCTGTATGAAAGGGACTTCTTGATATGGAACAGGTGACGGCTGTCAAAGTGGAGTTAATAGGTTTGATATGTAGCCATATTTGAGGTGGAGGTCAACATCTAGGAAGGCAGCTTCTTGTGTTCAGTAGGACCAGGTGTAGCAAATGGCGGATTGTTGAGGTTCTACATCTACATTTATACTCCGCAAGCCACCCAACGGTCTGTGGTGGAGGGCACTTTACATGCCACTGTCATTACCTCCCTTTTCTGTTCCAGTCGCGTATGGTTCACGGGAAGAATGACTGTCTGAAAGCCTCTCTAATTTTACATTCGTGATCTCCTCGGGAGGTACAAGTAGCGGGAAGCAATATATTCGATACCTCATCCAGAAACGCACCATCTCGAAACCTGGCGAGCAAGCTACACCGCGATGCAGAGCGCCTCTCTTGCAGAGTCTGCCACTTGAGTTTGCTAAACATCTCCGTGACGCTATCACGGTTACCAAATAACCCTGTGACGAAACGCGCTGCTCTTCTTTGGATCTTCTCTACCTCCTCCGTCAAGCCGATCTGGTATGGATCCCACACTGATGAGCAATACTCAAGTATAGGTCGAACGAGTGTTTTGTAAGCCACCTCCTTTGTTGATGGACTACATTTCTCCCAATGAATCTCAACCTGGTACCCGCCTTACCAACAATTAATTATATATGATCATTCCACTTCAAATCGTTCCGCATACTCCCAGATATTTTACAGAAGTAACTGCTACCAGTGTTTGTTCCGCTATCATATAATCATACAATAAAGGATCCTTCTTTCTATGTATTCGCAATACATTACATTTGTCTATGTTAAGGGTCAGTTGCCACTCCCTGCACCAAGTGCCTATCCGCTGCAGATCTTCCTGCATTTCACTACAATTTTCTAATGCTGCAACTTCTCTGTATACTACAGCATAATCCCCGAAAAGCCGCATGGAACTTCCGACACTATCTACTAGGTCATTTATATATATTGTGAAAAGCAATGGTCCCATAACACTCCCCTGTGGCACGCCAGAGGTTACTTTAACATCTGTAGACGTCTCTCCATTGATTACAAGCTCCTGCGTTCTGTTTGCTAAAAACTCTTAAATCCAGCCACACAGCTGGTCTGATATTCCATAGGCTCTTACTTTGTTTATCAGGCAACAGTGCGGAACTGTATCAAACGCCTTCCGGAAGTCAAGGAAAATAGCATCTACCTGGGAGCCTGTATCTAATATTTTCTGGGTCTCATGAACAAATAAAGCGATTTGGATCTCATACAATCGCTGTTTCCGGAATCCATGTTGATTCCTACAGAGTAGATACTGGGCTTCCAAAAACGACATGATACTCGAGCAAAAAACATGTTCTAAAATTCTACAACAGATCAACGTAAGAGATATAGGTCTATAGTTTTGCGCATCTGCTCGATGACCCTTCTTGAAGACTGGGACTACCTGTGCTTTTTTCCAATCATTTGGAACCTTCCATTCCTCTAAAGACTTGCGGTACACGGCTGTTAGAAGGGGGGGCAAGTTCTTTCACGTACTCTGTGTAGAATCGAATTGGTATCCCGTCAGGTCCAGTGGACTTTCCTCTTTTGAGTGATTCCAGTTGCTTTTCTATTCCTTGGACACTTATTTTGATGTCAGCCATTTTTTCGTTTGTGCGAGGATTTAGAGAAGGAACTGCAGTGCGGTCTTCCTCTGTGAAACAGCTTTGGAAAAAGGTGTTTAGTATTTCAGCTTTACATGTGTCATCCTCTGTTTCAATGCCATCATCATCCCAGAGTGTTTGGATACGCTGTTTCGAGCCACTTACTGATTTAACGTAAGACCAGAACTTCCTAGGATTTTCTGCCAAGTCGGTACATAGAATTTTACTTTCGAATTCACTGAACGCTTCACGCATAGCCCTCCTTACGCTAACTTTGACATCGTTTAGCTTCTGTTTGTCTGAGAGGTTTTGGCTGCGTTTAAACTTGGAGTGAAGCTCTCTTTGCTTTGGCAGTAGTTTCCTAACTTTGTTGTTGAACCACGGTGGGTTTTTTCTGTCCCTCACAGTTTTACTCGGCACGTACCTGTCTAAAACACATTTTACGATTGCCTTGAACTTTTTCCATAAACACTCAGCATTGTCAGTGTCGGAACAGAAATTTTCGTTTTGATCTGTTAGGTAGTCTGAAATCTGCCTTCTATTACTCTTGCTAAACAGATAAACCTTCCTCCCTTTTTTTATATTCCTATTAACTTCCATATTCAGGGATGCTGCAACGGCCTTATGATCACTGATTCCCTGTGTTCTGCACTTACAGAGTCGAAAAGTTCGGGTCTGTTTGTTATCAGCAGGTCCAAGATGTTATCTTCACGAGTCGGTTCTCTGTTTAATTGTTCGAGGTAATTTTCGAATAGTGCACTCAGTATAATGTCACTCGATGCTCTGTCCCTACCACCAGTCCTAAACATCTGAATGTCCCAGTCTACATCTGGTAAATTGAAATCTCCACCTAAGACTATAACATGCTGAGAAAATTTATGTGAAATGTATTCCAAATTTTCTCTCAGTTGTTCTGCCACTAATGCTGCTGAGTCGGGAGGTCGGTAAAAGGAGCCAAATATTAACCTAGCTCGGTTGTTGAGTGTAACCTCCACCCATAATAATTCACAGGAACTATGCACTTCTACTTTACTACAGGATAAACTACTACTAACAGCAACAAACACGCCACCACCCGTTGCATGCAATTTATCCTTTCTAAACACCGTCTGTGCCTTCGTAAAAATTTCGGCAGAATTTAACTCAGGCTTCAGCCAGCTTTCTGTACCTATAACGATTTCAGCTTTGGTGCTTTCTATCAATGCTTGAAGTTCCGGTACTTTACCAATGCAGCTTCGACAGTTTACAATTACAATACCGATTGCTGCTTGGTCCCCGCATGTCCTGACTTTGCCCCGCACCCTTTGAGGCTGTTGCCCTTTCTGTACTTGCCCGAGGCCATCTAACCTAAAAAACCGCCCAGTCCACGCCACACAACCCCTGCTACCCGTGTAGCCGCTTGCTGTGTGCAGTGGACTCCTGACTCATCCAGCGGAACCTGAAACCCCACCACCTTATGGCGCAAGTCGAGGAATCTGCAGCCCACACGGTCGCAGAACCGTCTCAGCCTCTGATTCAGACCCTCCACTCAGCTCTGTACCAAAGGTCCGCAGTCAGTCCTGGATGCCTGGGCACATGTGTAGGCAGACGTAGTAACCAAGGATGCATGTTGCGATCCTCGGGTAGTTCAGTGTGCCGTCCCTGTCCACACTATCGCCTTGCTGTTAAGGTACAGTGTCATCAGTCAGCGGGAAGAAGAGTGCCTGGAAGTGACAGACAATAAGCTGCATCTGATAAAGTCAACAATGCAGCTGTGGCGTACCTCTTTCCAACATTGACAGGATGGAATCTTTCTCTCTCATCTTTGTGTAAGGACACAGCCGTATGATGAAGGAGTGGTGCAGATGGTGAGCTCTGCTTTCATCCCGCTAGCGAGACTGGCGGTTTCACCAAATCAGCTAGCCGCCAGAAGCCAGAGAGGATTTCCTCCAATCCATAGCGACACAAATCATTGGTGCCGACATGAGCGACCACCTGCAGATGGGTGCACCCTGTACCCTTCAGGGCATCCGGAAGGACCCTTTCCACATCTGGAATGACTCCCCCCGGTATGCACACTGAGTGCACATTGGTTTTCTTCCCCTCTCTTGCTGCCATATCCCTAAGGGGCCCCATTACGCGCCTGACGTTGGAGCTCCCAACTCAGTAAGCCCACCCTCTGCGACCGCCCGGATCTTGCAGACTGAGGGGCAACCTCTGGAACAGGACAAGCAGCCATGTCCGGCCAAAGATCAGTATCAGCCTGAGACAGAGCCTGAAACCAGTTCGTCAGACAAACTGGAGAGGCCTTCCGTTCAGCCCTCCGGAATATCTTTCGCCCCCTGCCACACCTCGAGAAGACCTCCCACTCTACCACAGGCGAGGGATCAGCCTCAATGTGGGCAGTATCCCGGGCAGCCACAGTCGCAGTCCGATCAGGGGATGCGTGGGACGAGCTGGCCGTCCCCAACAAACCCCGATCCGGACCCCCACAGTGATGCCCATTGGCAACAGCCTCAAGCTGTGTGACCGAAGCCAACACTGCCTGAAGCTGGGAGTGAAGGGATGCCAACTCAGCCTGCATCCGAACACAGCAGTTGCAGTCCCTATCCATGCTAACAACTGTTGTGCAAAGAACGTCTGAACTAATCTACAGAGAGCACAAACAAATCGTCACAAAATTTAAACTGTTATTAAAATACAAGATTGCCTAGTAAATGCAGTAATGCTGCTACTTGCACACTGCTGACACACTGCTCGGCGGAGGAAGGAGACTACACGATTTTACACTATTCAGGTACTACAACGCGACGCCACAACTCTCAAATACTATAATACGCCCGAAATTTATGAATTAAACAATGCAAGTACCAAAAACACGCAAAGAAATTAAGAATTAAACTATGTAACAAATAAGTGAGCTAAGAGTATACGACTTGCTGCTGGCAGCTGCTTATCCAACGGCGGCAGGGAGCACACCACCACAGGTTCTGGAGGAATGTGGTGAGGATGTCCACACACTCAATCCAGATCACAAAGATGACATCAATGAATCTGAACCAGGTGAGGGGTTTAGAATTCTGGGTGCGTAGGAAGGATTCCTCTAGATGACTGATGAATAGGTTGGCATATGATAGTGCCATGCAGGTGCCCACAGCCGTACCCTGGGATTGTTTGTAGGTAATGCCTTCATATAAGTGATTGTGGGTGCGGATATAGTTGGATATGGCAACTAGGAAGGAGGTTGCTGGTTTGGAATCCGTCGGACGTTGGGAAAGGTAGTGTTCAATAGAGGTAAGGCCATGGGCATTAGAGGTGTTAGTGTAAACAGAGGTGGCACCAACAGTGACGAGCAGGGCGCAGTGTGGTAAAGGGACACGAACTGCGTAGAGTCAATGGAGGAAATGGCTGGTATCTTTTCTATAGGAGGGTAATAGGTTGAAGGGGTTGGTCTACGAGAGCAGAGATTCTCTCGGGGAGGGGGGGGGGGGGGGGCATCATGGGTGGTTAGGTTCATTGGAGCAAGTAGAGGGGGGGGGGGGCTGGTAGAGAGGTGAGCAGAGAGATAGACTCCAGGGAGAGGTTCTGGGATGGGCTTGAGGACTTGAGGAGTGGCTGGAGATCCTGCTGGGTTTCTGATATGGAGTCACAGTGGCAAGGTTTGTAGGTGGACGTATCTGACAATTGGCAGAGTCCTTCTGCCAGGTAATCTTTGCAGTTCAAAACAACAGTGGTGGAGCCTTTGTCCACAGATAGTATTAGAAGGTCAGGATAAGTTTTTAGATGGCTATGGTTCTTTCTGAGGATGTAGGGTTAGTTTGCATGTTGAGGGATTTAGGGAATAATGGTCAGGCAAGGTTCGAGGTTAAGAAATTCTGAAAAGTTAATGAGGTGATATGGGGGCAGTGGGGCTGGATCACAGATGGATGGAGGAGTGAACTGAGTCAGGCAGTGTTCAACATTGGTCTTTGGTTGAGTCTGATTGGTAGGGTTGGTGGCAAAAAAGTGTTTCCACTGTAGGGACCAGGAGAAGGAGAGGTCTTTAACAAGTCCTGCACGACTGAATTTGCCGAGTGGGGCAAAAGGTGAGGCCTTTTAAAGGACTGATATTTCTGGGGGGCTATGGCTTTATAGAAAAGGTTCATGACTGTGTTTGAGGTCTGTTTAGCTTCTGCATTTTGTGTGGTGGTGGGAGGGAGTTTTGGAGGGTGGGGTAAATGTAGTAGCCCTGCAAGACAGGGTTTGTCAGCTATGAGGGGGTGTGGAGGAGGTTTTGAGGTTATTGTAGAGGTGGTGGACAGTGGTATTACAAAGTGGGAGTACGAAGTGAGCAGGGTGGAGAGTTTTTTGAGGTGGTGTTGAGCATGTTGCTCTAGTTATGGGTTCCAGGAATTTGAGATTGCATAGCAGGAGAATTTTGCAGATGGAGAGAAGGTACTGCATGGAGGTTTGGGCCTGACTGATATGGTTTTGCAGGACTATGTTGGTGAGGGCTAGCACCTAGCTGCCCAACCCTCTCTCCATTGCATCCCTGCACGGTCACCAGCAACACTTCACTGTCCCTCAGCCCTACCATACTATCCCTTCCCCTCCCTGCCCCAGCCTCCTCCTTACCCCCACCCAGTTGCCACTCCCATCATGCACTGCCACTGCTGGCTGCTTGAGCTGCTGTTCGCAGTGTGGCTTCAGCTACCAGAGAGTGCAGTTATATGCGTGTGTTGCATTTGTGCGTGTGTGTCTGTCGTCTATTTTTGATGAGGCCGAAAGCTTATTTGTGACAGTCTTTTTGTTGTGCCTATCTGTGACTCAGCGTTTCTGCTACATGGTGAGTAGCCTCTTTCCTTTTCATATTATTATTATTATATATCTCAACTGTCATATTTTATTGACAATAAGTGTTTTAATGTTGCGACCCTATTTTAATACCACCTTCAGGGATCAGACAGGCATCTACCTATGAGATGGCATACCCATACTCCTGAATGGCTCTCCATTGAACTCCTGGTTATGACCTGACTTTGGCACCAACCACCATTGCATCCTACCCTCAAGGTGCTACAGTTCTCACAAATTAAGACATTGCAATTATTTTACACTTGTAATTTTCACATATTTATGCCATCACTGTACCACCATGATATCTGCTGTGTAAAATCAACCACTCAGTGAACAGCCTTACTCATACATATCAAATGGCAAAAGTGAAAACTCAATTTGTGAACTCTTTCATGAAATTTCACTTACATGTCTTATCAGTATGGGGCAACTCCAGTGTATGTTTCTTCACTTTGTCAAACAGCAGCTCTGCTCCTCCACTACAAAAAGAAGTAACAATGAAATTAGATAAGGAACGGTGACAAGCATAATTCTGATGCAAGCACTACCCACATTATTTAAGAATGTACAGATTAACATAAGCAATGTAAACTGGTATAGCTAACACAGTAACATTTAATTATTTTGATTAATGCACATTAAACAATTTAATAAAACGTAATAAAATCTAAATCAGGATGGTCAGATGGAGATTTAAGGCTTGTAAATGCACTGCAGTTGGGCACATAGGCTGACAGTTGCTGGAATAAACACATCAGTGTTTGAAAGTCTTTTGAATCCCAAAAATTGAATACAACAGAGTTGGTGTTTAAGAATAAGTATATTGATAATATGATTTTGGGTAACGATGTTACTGCATGGTAACAAATCACAGCAAATAATGCAAAAAGTTTTGGTAAAATGAATTAGATAGTTCCCGTGTGTGTGTGTGTGTGTGTGTGTGTGTGTGTGTGTGTGATTGGGAGGTACCCAATGGCAAGGTTACCTGAACCATTAAGACAATTAGGAGAAACGAATGTAGGTGAAACGCCAACAATGTGCTAAAATTAGTTTGAAGCAATCTGATGTAAAATTCCACTCACCCTCTCCAAATCTCACCCATGGTGAATTGCACAATCACACTAAAATAAATTTTCAACTAAAATACATCTAAAACAAGAGGCAAATGAAAATAAGGACACAGAATATGTGGCTGGGTGATCACTTACAAAAACCATGAATGAGCCAACCACACTGATAACATTTTAGAAACTTCCCATTAAAATTTGAGGGAACAATTCGGACAGTTCAAAAAATCGTAAAACACATACTATGTTTGACTCATTGTCAGTAAAAATATTGTGAAAATCTGTTGGCAAATGAGCCACTGTGCTCTTGTGACCTGCACGCCACAAGCACCACTCCTTCATCATACGGCTGTGTCCTTACACAAAGATGAGAGAGAAAGATTCCATCCTCCACACTGAAAACAGTGAAGTCTTGAGTAACTGGATCATGAGGACAGAGTCATCTGTTTATATCCATCTGATAATACAGCTATGCACTTGTGGTGCTCATTAAAAACATCACAAAATATTGTATGAGATGGAGGAGTGCAACCTCTCCAGTACCATTTTAAATCTAAAATTAATTTGAGCCTCTACTGTAACCAGTGGGATAATCAGTTAAAAACCTGGATTTGAGTTTGTACTTGCCCCATACCAAATTACTCCAGCAAGTGTTTCACGCAAATCCCAAACAGCCTAGTTGCTCGTGGACAATTGGAGGTGTTACAAAGTCTCATGAGCAACAGTACGGTATGCTGGTGAAATAAGAGCAGTGAGGACCTTACATGCTTGACACAATGAGGAGCTGCGGCCAGATGGTGAGTGGTGGTTCCCCAGGCTCATCATAGTGACTGTGTATGGGACTGGTCCCATTATCATTCGTGGCCAGCCTGATCTCCTCAAGGTGATTAGTGTCATTAATCTTCAGGCATGAACAGCTTGTTGATTCATACACTGTGCATCCATGGTCTAGCTGCAGTCTCATAAAAGCCCTAAAAATACTGCAGCATACTCATCCTGTCCTGAGGCTAAGGCACTTTAAGATACCCAGTACCTTCTGTGTTCTTCCCCTTTGTCATTTAGTTATGGTAACCACAACAGTTTGGAATCAAAAATGTGGCCCAGAAACTTCGCCATGTCTTTAAAGTATAGAATGGTATGCCTTGTATGCAAGTCAAGTAAATTAAAAATACAATGACAACGATAAAAATAAAACACACACAAACACACAGACAAACACAAACACACACATTTATTTATCTGCAGAAACTGTAATACTCGTCTTTGCAACTCACTCCTCCGGCCTCTTCACTGTAAGTTGTAAGTAATGGAGTAACTGTTGTGGTTTTGGAGGAGGGATAGAACTGCAGAATTGGCCACAAGACTCCTCACCATTCATGTCATACTGTTAATGGCAATGGCAAAGAGGGTGACACTTAAAATATGCCAATATAATACTGCTGGATAGCCACCTCCACCAGGGTCAGGTAGTCAACAGTTGACTGCTGTCTCCTGAACCGATGCTGAATTCGCTCCAAGGACTTTCCTACACAGTGTGTTAAGGTGACACCCAGGAAACCACTGGGACGCATTTTCTGCTTTTCTGGTTTGAAGAGAGGTATCAAAAGTGCCTCACCTGACCAACTGAGAACTTGTCCACCGTCAAATTAAAACACACTATGAGTATTTCCATTGTGGCTGATTGCAAGTTTTGCAGCCTGCTGCATCGGATTTGGTTGTAACTGCACACAGTATCACAAGCCACAGACAGTGCTCAATACAACTCCCACATGGAGAAAGAGCAATTATAGGACAAAGAATTGGTGAATTTGAAGTTCCACGTTGCACAGTAGCAGCACAGTGCTGGATCGTGCTTGGCAGTGTCAGTATTCATTGCAAAACGCACTGCCACTGTCTGGACGATGTCTTATGGTGTTATTTGGAGACATCCCTGGTTCAGAACCGCTGCAATACATACATAAATGCATTTACCAGAAATCCTTCTGATGGCCTCTATACTTCCACAAAACAAGTGGTGTGACTGATAGAGCCCAGGAACTCTTTGCCATGAGCTTCTCTTGCTCTTATTGATTATGTGTCAGGCCCTGGTTCTAGCTATTTGAAGAGCTCTAAGGTTTTCTACAGTTGTGCGGAACTTAAACCGTCACAGAGCTTAACACCTGACCCCAACTGCAGAGTGCCATTCCTCAATTCACTAAGGTACAGGCTGCCTTCTAAGATTACATAAGGACTTTGGGATGGATAAGTCGGCAGCATGGTGGATCACTCAAGTGATGTAGTTCATTCAGCTGCCTCAGTGTTCAAACACAGTCAGTTGGCTAAACAGAGTCTAGTTATGTCTGCTGATCATCCATTTAGGTGGTTTACTTTTCAGTACTGCTCCATCTGTTAGGTGGATCCACAGTAAGAAGTCGTCACTGGAATGAAGATCAACAGTAACCTCCCACTCAGCAGAATCTGCAACTGCTGAGGAGCAGAAAGAGATATCTAAGGCTGGGGATAGCCCAGTAGCACAGTCAAAATGAGTTGGATTGCCCGTTTCAAGATATCATAAGGCTCTCTAATGCTTGACCCCTGGGGCAAGAAGACTGGAAGCCTCATAACACATTATGGGCATTTAAGTCTCACAAAAGGACAAAAAGTACGGGGACTTGGTAAGATCTGTGAGAGCGTAAGAATCTATTGCTTCTTGTGGAGGCAAATACAGTGACCACATGGCGATCCTCTGACCGATATGACCTTCAACTGCAAATGTTTGCAGCTCAATGACCAAGGATAGTGCAGAAGAGTGGTATGTATCGTGAAGAAACACAGCTATCCTCCCTCGGCTTGCCCCTGTCATGTCACCCTTGTGGTGGAGGGTACAGCATCATGCCCAATGGATGGCAGTAAGCTTAAAATGGGTTTCTTGTAAACATGAGAACAGGGGAAACTCCTGCACTGTAGTTGCAGCTCCTTCACATGTGTCCTGAACCCACTGATGTTCTGCTGTAGTATGGGAGCCATTTTATCAGTGAGGTTTTTCTTTCATCCTGTCTCTAAGCCAGGGTCTGGAAAGAAAGCTGGTAGTCTGGGTGCTGATTCATCACACTGTCCAGTGAACTATATGCTCCTACAGGTGCACACAGAGAATGCTGGTTAGCTTGCTAGTCAATGTGCAGCAGCCCCATTATGAGTAAAACATCATGCGCACTTCACGCGATTTTACAAAAACCACTTATTACAAAAAAATTTACTATAACGAAAGGTTTAGCTTCGTATGGCAGCTTCATGGTGATGTGCCCATCATTCCTCTAATGGTCTTGGTGCATTATTACACCAGACATCAGGCCACAGCTCTTGGCTGATATATATCTACAAATCAGCAAGTTAAATGTTTATCTTTTTCTCTGTTTTCCTCGGAACCTATTTAGTAAATTATGTGTGTATTTTTTTAAAGAGGATTAGGATTAATCTCACAGTTTTGTAAGTGTCAATTCATTCAGTCTGTAGCGCAGGAGCTGTTCATTTGTTTTGAGCTCTGCAGTCTTCCTCACGCAATTTTACAGAAACCATTTATTACAAAAATGAAAAATTGACTATTACGAAAGGTAATAGACAATACATTTGGTAAGCTAGTCAGTCAGGCTCCAGCTCTCAGCTGATATACATCTACAGAGCAGCAAGTTAAGTGTTTATCTTTTTCTGTGTTTTTGTCATAGTACATTTATTAAATTTCGTGTACTTCTCTGTATAAGAGTTCAACCTCGCTTTTTGCAAGGATGAATTCATTTAGCCTGTAGCTCAATAGCTGTTCACTGAGCAGCCAGCTTCATAGCTTATTAACATGTCAGCATCCATTGGTGGCACATCTGGAGCATAGGACGTTGTCTCCTTTTATAGTTTACTTCTTCAGTTAGTCTTGCGAGGATGGTTAGGACGTGCGCATGCTGTGCGTGGATGCAGGAGGAGCTGGTCACAGTTCGCAGACAGCTGAATGCGCTTTTGGCTACAGTCCGTCACCTTCAGGCTGCTGCCTCAGGGTGTAGCAGTGGCGGAGAATCTGGCTCGTCATGTGGGACACCTCAGGTGCCACTTGTTTTGCGCAAGGGCTCTGCTTCTGAGGCACCTCACAGTGTTGCCCATCATGGTTTATCTGCCCTCACCACAGGGTGAGTGGAGTGTGCTAACATGTTTGCATCTCTCAATATGGATGGCCAATGTGGCCAATGTGAATGGACAGGTGGCCACTCCCTCAGCAAAGTCCAAGCAGGCACACGGGGAGGGGTTTACTAGTTATCGAGAGCTCTAACATTATGCGCATTATGGAGCTCCTTATGCAGAGAATGTTGAGGGCTGAAAAGAAAGCAATGTGCACTCAGTATGTCTGCCGGAGGGAGGGAGGGAGGAGGGGGGGGGCCTTATCCAAGATGTGAAGTGGCCTCGCCTGTGGCTATTGAGCGTGCAGGGTGCAGTCATCTGCATTTTGTGGCTCACACTGGCAGCAATGACTCCTGTCACATGGGTTTGCACAAACGGCTGGTGGAGGTGATGAAGACTGCTGGCCTCATGAGTTGGGTGCAAGCAGAGCTCACAATTTGCAGCACTGTTCCCAGAGTTGATTGGGGTTCTTTGGTTTGAGGCCGAGTGGAAGGTCTCCAACAAAGGCTTTGTTGATTCTGTGACGGTCTTGGCTGCAGATTTCTAACCTGTGTTATGTGGGGATTTGTAGAATCCCCCTGAATAGGTCAGGGATGTAATACACAAAGGAAGTAACTATTCAGGTAGCAGAGTACTTGTGAAGTGCCAATGAAGGTTTTTTCGGCTAGGCAGTATTTTGAGAAGCTCTGATGAACACTCGTCAGGCAATATGCAGCAAGGGAAGTCAGATTGCATTCAGAGTACAGACACTTCAAGTCCCCAAATTTTATCAGTAAACTGTTAAAGTATTTGTAATAAAGTTCACGAATTTACTGTCCTCCAGGAAAGTTCTCGTACTCACGTTATATGTAGGATCAAGAGTTGGCTGAAACCCAAAGCAGAAAGCTCTGAGATATTTAGCAAGTCATGGAACATATATTGGAAAGGCAGATTAGAGGCCACTGGACAGGGAGTGCTCCTTCCAGTTCACAAAAATATTGTCTCTACTGAGGTCAAAGTTGAGTGTGACAGTGAAGTATAATAGGTGTCGGTAAAACAAGAACATTGTTGGATATTTTTACCAGTCATCCGGTTCTGCTGTCACAGTTCTATAATCATTCAAAGAAAGTCTACTGTCTGTTATGCATAAATACCCAGATCACGTAATACTAGTTGGAGGTGACCTTAACCTACCAAGTATAGACTGGGATGTCTAAGTATTCACTGTGCGAAGTACAGACAAACAGTCATGCAAAATACTTCTGAATATGTTTTCTGAAAAATGTCTTGAGCAACAAGCTCGGCAGCCCACAGACCTTTTAGCTACAAATAGGCCAGATCTTATCAGAAAGGTTAATATGCAAACAGGAATTAGTGATCATTATGTCATTATAGCAATTATGGTTAAAAAAGGTAATAAATCAGTCAAGGAGACTAGGAGAGCATTTCTACTAGGTGAGCAGATAAGTAGTTGTTAGCATCTCACTTAGACACTGAATTGGCATAACTTAGTTCCAGTAAGATGGATATAGTGGAATTATGGGCAAAGTTTAAGCGGACTGTAAATATTGGTCTGGAGAGTTATGTGCCTAGTAAGTGGACAAAGAATGGGAAAGATCCGCCATGGTTTAATAATGAAATTGGAAAAAGCTGAGGAAGCAGAGGCTGTTGCAGTCTCGGTTCAAAAGAAAGTGCACAAATGACAACAAGCAAAGGTTACTAGAGACTCGTGCATCTGTGAAAAGATCTTTGCATGAAGCATGCACCAACCACCACCATCACACACCTTAGCAAAAAATCTGACAGAGAACCCAAGAAAATTATGGTCCTATGTAAAAATCACTAAGCAGGTCTAAGGCTTCCATTTGTTCCTGATTTAACAGTCTGGTGCAGCAGCTGATTTGACGCTTCAGGCAGACTCCCAAATGGACAACATAGCAATAAGCATCCCTGGCGTAGAGACGCAACTGACAGATTTGAAATCCCAAATCAGTTTTACAAAGAGTAGTCTATGGCATTAGCTCCTTACCTAGCCTGCATTTATCATGAATCTCTCGTCCAAAACAAAGTCCCAAGTGACTGGAAAGAAGTGCAGGTAACTCCAGTAAATAAAAAGGTTAGAACAGATCCACAAAATTTCAGACTAATATCCCTAACATTGGTTGGTTGCAGAATCCTGAAACATATTCTCAGTTTGAATATAATAACATTTCTTGAGACAGAGAAGCTTTACGTCCACGAATCAGCATACATTTAGAAAACATAGCTCATGCGAAACTCAGCTTGCCCTTTTCTCATATGATATACTGCAAACTATGGATGAAGGGCAACAGGCAGATCTCATACTTCTAGACTTCCAGAATGCATTTTACACAGTCCCCCACTGCAAGCTATTAATAAAGGTACAGGTATACGAAATAAATTCACAGATATGTAAGTGGCTCGAAGATTTCTTAAGTAATAGAATCCATTATATTATCCTTGACAGCAAGTGTTCATCAGAGACAAGGATATCGTCAGGAGCGCCCCAGGGAAGTGTGATAGGACCGCTGTTCTTCTCTATATACTTAAATAAACTGGTGGACAGCAATCTATGATTGTTTGCTGACAATGCTATCATGTACAGTGTAATACCACAACCCTCTCTGGGATCCTGTATCCTCTTCCAGTCTCATCCCTACCCTCCAGAACACAGTCATATCAGTTATTTACACCAATTTAAACTGCTGCTTTGATTTTGTCTTTTCTGGTTATCTGGATTCGAAAACATGAAAGGTTTTTTTTTTTTTAAGCTATTCTTCTGACATTGTTTACCTTGGGCCTCACCAGTATGCAGAATGAAGGAAACATGCTGGATTAAAAGCTTATGTACCATCACAATTTGTACGTTATACAAACTTCAGGCACATGGTAGGAATAGTTTTGCTACTGTAATTATGGAGTAATTAACGATTAAAGTTCCGATATTTGTAGTCATCAAAAGACAGCTAATTTTATATTTTCAAGGTACAAAATTGTTTGTATCCCTAATAGAAATATGACATGATGATTTTTTTCAATCAGAACTAAATGTGCTCATGTTCTAATTGGTGTTAGTTAATAAAACTGTAATTACAACTATATAGAAATATAAAATTTTACTCGTACAAAATTTAATTAACTGAATCTAGGCCTTTCATTCATTCAATAAAACTAACCCCTCTGTTATCCTGAAAATGATAGAGTGATTATCCTTTCAGCATATAAAATGATACATGCAAATTAATAAAATGTATTGTTGCAATGATAAAACGTGTAATTTATAGTCTTAATAGAAACAGACTCTTTCCTGTCTTTGTATAAAATTATTCACTTTTATTTGATGTACATTTCTGTGTAATTTGGGAAGATGTATGTACAAATTTTAATTGTATAAATCTAAAAATTAAATATGTAACAATGACAGTAATTGTTTACCAGCCAGGGAAGGCGAGAGCGCTAATGCGCTGCTTCCTGGACTTGGGTAGACGCGCCGACCCCAGATCGAATCTGCTCGGCGGATTAATGACAAGGGCCGGTATGCCGGCCAGCCTGGATGTGGTTTTTATGCGGTTTTCCACATCCCGCTAGGTGAATACTGGGCTGGTCCCCGTGTTCCGCCTCAGTTACATGACTCACATACATCTGTACACGTTCGCACTCTTTCATGGCTTACACTCAACGCAGACAGCTGAGGTACGCTACTTACGTCCCAGGAGGTTCGAGGTGGCGGTAGGAAGGGTATCTGGCCACCCTCTGCAACTAACACTGCCAAATCCATAATAACAAGGCTGACCCCACGCTGACATGGGACAAGGCCCAAAGAAAGAAAAAAACTACCATAAATAGAGGCAATTTGTACGCAGCCAGAATTTCAGTCTGAGGTCAGTCTTACGTCAGTTATGAGACAGTGTTAACTCAATTTTACGTATGTAGTTCACCGCCAAACATCTAACATGCGAAATAAAACTCTTTGCGAACAAGAAATACTGGAAGCTTGTTTAACCATTGCATGATACCTGGGTGGCGATGCAGCAACATCAAGATGAACCTATGGCAGCATTAAGAAGCAGCACCCCGGATTACACAACATACTTATTATTTATTTGGTGGAGGATATCCATAACATGATTTTTAAGCAACGACACACATCCCAAACTTCACAACTCAAAAACATTATGTTACAACAGTAAGGTGTCAAAGTTGAGTGACTGTACGAAGAGACATGATGACTTAAACAAAATTTCTAGTTGGTGTAATGAATGGTAGCTAGCTCTAAATGTGAAAAAATCTAAGTTAATGAGGATGAGTAGGAAGAAAAACCTGTAGCATTCGGATACAGTACAACTAGTGTCCTGCTTGACACAATCAAGTCATTTAAGTATCTGGGTGTAATGTTGCAAAGTGATATGAAATGGAACAAGCATGTGAGGACTATGGTAGAGAAGGCAAATGGTCGACTTTGGTTTATTGGGAGAATTTCAGAAAAAACTGGTACACCTGTAAAGGAGAACACATATAGGATGCTGGTGCAATCCACTCTTGAGTGCAGCTCAAGTGTTTGGGATCCGTACCAGGTCAGACTGAAGGAAGACATATGCAATTCTGAGGTGGGCTGCTAAATTTGTTACTGGTAGGTTCGAACAATATGTACGAGTTATGTTTCAGAAACTCAAATGGGAATCCCTGGAGGGATGACAATGTTCTTTTCAAGAAAAGCTATTGAGAAAATTTGGAGAACCAGCATTTGAAGCTGACTGTTGAATGATTCTATGACCGCCAACATACAATGCGCGTAAGGACCACAAAGGTAAGATACAATAAATTATTGCTCATACAGAGACATATGGACAGTCACTTTTCCCTCACTCTATTTGCAAATGGAAGAGGAAAGGAAATGACTAGTAGTGGTACAGCATACTACACACACCACACACTGTAGAGTTAAATGTAAATGAAGATGTGGATGCAGATGTATGTTTCTTTCTATGAAATTTAGCTATGATAGTGAATTTTTCTTTACAGTTGGGAGGAGGTCTCCAAACTCGAGAAAATGAACATTCACTTCCGATCAAATGTGCATGAGAATGAAATATTCATGATATGCCCCATACCTCCTAACCCATTTGAAATACTGAAGCAAGGTTTTGGCAAATCATAGCAGGAAAAGTGGAGAGTATTTTGCCGTGCGCTTGACACACGGAACTTCTACATCAATATGGCCATAGCTGTAGCTTTTATTTAATTTTTACAATCCAATACAGTATTTTTTATAAAATCATTGATAGGTAGTGAAAAGAGTATGTGCTAGTATGAAAATAAACATGACATTTCTACTTTTGTGTTACTGCAAACAAGCACAAAGTTTTATGTAACGTATTGACCTCTCTGGCTACCTACTGCTTGTTTAATAAGATGCTGTTTCAAGATCCTACTGCAATAACTACTGCAATAACTACTGCAAGGTGAGTTTGTGCTAATTATACCATATTTTGGCAAAAGAAAAAAAATGGAATCTGTAAACATGAGAAATGTAGTCATTACTCATAACTGATGATGCTTCTTCAAATGAGAAAAGAATCCTATAGGCCATCATATTTTTAATTGGGAACAATTGGAATGGAAACTTAATAAATTTTCTTCTGGCTCTTCACCTGAGAAATATAAAAATTATTCGCAGCAAATAGTGTACCACATTTTTTTCCTACCCCAGTTCAGAGAGAATTATCTTTTGATTGGTTAAAGATAGCTTATACATATTTACACCTATTATCACCTGATCACCACACTGATACATGGACAAAAGGCCCTGAGATTCGAGTACCCAACATAATCGCAAGCTAACCATCCTCTTGAGCAGTTTACAGGCTAATCAGTCGACAGGTGTCGAGAGACACTGGGTTCTTGCTGGGCTTAAATACGGGCTAACTAAGCCATCTCACCTTGCAATGGTGACACCCGTGAGCCAAATGCAGATGAAGATTCTGAATAGATGTTGCCTTTGGGTAACATCCAAGTGTTACACCATTGGGTTGTGGATGGAATCTGGGCCTGGGGCTGAGTCAAGTGAAGAGGTAAGAGGGTGCAAGAATTACCATTCATGGAATGGTTCATTGTAGCCTTCAGCTTGGTGGGTGTTGAAACAGAGAGAGGATTCTTCAACTCATCATTTCTGCCAGAGAAAGGTAGCAGAATAGGAAGAGGACGCCTATGCTGTCGCGAAGTGTGTCGTGAGGTATTCTGCAAGGACTGATGGATCAGTATACAGAGAACCCTGCAGGATAAGACCCTGGACAGTTGATTGTCATTGATGGTCCAGAAGGCTGCGGAGCTTGGACCAAACCTGGGATGAAGAGCCATACATCCCCAGGGAGGAAACACAGTGCTCCCAGCATTCCGTTTTACTCTGCTTAATAACGTAGTGAGCCTTAGCACAGTGACACTTAAAAGTGACAAGGTTAGCCTGTGAAAGGTGTATAAATTGTTGAGTGACCGCCACAAGGGGTGTTATGCACTGAAGTCCCTGAGGAGGAGATACAAGGGTCGGAGTTGCTGTATTAAGGTAGGTAGTTCAATATAAGGAAGTGGCCTATCTGAAGGCAGGTAGGAATTGCAAATGGTGATTTCTGGGGTCGTATGCACTCGTATCACTATTGCTTTCAGGTTGGTACAAAGGGAGATCCAGTCACTAATGACATCACTGTGAACCAAAATGCAGACCCCTTCAGATGCTATCTCGGGGCCAGCACAGTTCTGACAGAATGCTCAATAACCATGAAAATGTGTTTCTTAAAGAAAAAGGCAGAACACAGAATAAGAGAAACAAGCTGTATTTGTGGTAGATGATGACAACATCTATTGCAATTCCACTCGATTATAGTGTCGCAAGAGTCCAGGTTAATAAAGAAGCCGAGGGGAGGTTATGTTATCGGGTCAGTGGTCATCACCGATGAGGATGGGGTGACATCCATAAAAACTAGGTCTGATTCAGAGTGAGAAGGAAGGGGCAAAGCCACCCAAGATGTCAGCAAAGTCTCGACCTTGGATTTGTACTCCTGCTTCTTCTTCTCCCTTGGAGGGAGGGAAGAGGTGTTATCAGTAAGGGAATATGTGGCAGTGATGTCCAGACTGGACAGTGTGTGAGCAGCTTTGGGGCCCTCATCTGACCCGAGGTTGCATGCTTCCTACATTGAGAACACCAGGCAGAGGTATTTGGAGATGGGGGCTCCATCCCTATCTGGAGCCAGGGAAGACAATTTCTTCTCTGGCCGAGTAGGAGAAGGAGAAGGAGGAGGAGGAGGAGGAGGAGGAGGAGGAGAAGCGGTTCCTTGAGGAGAGGGACAAGAGCTGCTGGAGGGAAGGGGGAACAGCAGGGGTGGGAGAGAGGAGGGGGCATGAGACCAGAGTAAGGAAGAGGAAGGAGGAGGAAAGGATGTAACAGAGCCAAAAGTAGAAGACATCAACACTGGGTGAAGTCAGTTATAGTTTTGTGAGCCTCAGTATAAGACAATCTACGGACTTATACTCTTGGATCTCCTTTTCTTTGTTGTAAGATGGACAATCAGGCAAACATGGAGAGTGTCAGTCATGACTATTTATACATACATAGTGAAACAATGGGGCTTCCCTCATGGAGTGGATGTCCAGTCACCACACAGTGTGTCCGCTGTACAGCAGGAAGATATGTTCCCAAAAGAAAAGCACCTCATGGGTGGCAGTAAGTATGGCTTCATGTCACATTGGTAACATATAACCTGGAGCTTCTGTGGAATGGTATCTCCCTCAAAAGCCAGAATAAAAGTGCCGGTATTAGTGTGGTTGTCTTTACAACATTGCTGCACACATCGAATAAAATAAATGCCTCATAGCTGCAGATTAGCCCGGAATTCCTCATCAGTTCAAAGGATGAGGTCCCTATGAAAAATCACTCGCTGGACCATATTAAGAGACTGGTGAGGGTTAATAGACACTGGGACTAGATGATAAAACGCATGTAGAAAAAGCTATGATCAACCAGGAGCCCAACCTCAGCTTACAGAGACTCCATTTCGTCAAACTTGTCCTCCACAAAAACAATGGCTTTGTGGCGATGAATGTGTCCCCGTCCATCCTACTTCAAACCAGGTAGCGAGGCTGCAATAGCTTGGGGCTCCGAGTGTACACGTACAAATTCAAGAAAGAATCACGAGCCCTGGAGAGTATCCACAGATGAAACAGGTATTTAATTTGTAATGTATAATAGAATAACACAGCATTTTTGCTGCAGATTATAACCGACTCAATAAAACTCTTTCATAACTTTGAGGCTGTGAATACACTGACAACTAGCAGAAGCTTGCCAACTATGCATCAAAGTCAATATCACTGATGAATTAAAAGATGCTTTTAGTAAGATGATTCACTCCCTCACTTTGTACTGGGATAAGGATGGAATGATGTGATTCTGTCAGAGACAGCAAAGGACCTGGAAGAGCAGTTGAAAGGAATGGACAGTGCCTTGAAAAAAGGATATATGATGAACAGCTACAAAAGCAAAACACATGTAATGGAATGTAACTGAATTACATCAGGTGATGCTGAGACATTTAAAGTGGTAGATGAGTTTTGCTATTTGGGCAGTAAAATAGCAGATGATGGTCTAAGCAGAGAGGATATAAAATGCTGACTGGCAATGGCAAGAAAAGCATTTCTGAAGAAGAGAAATTTGTTAACATTGAACTTGAAGCTTTTGAAATGTGGTACTATAGAAGATTACTGAAGGTTAAGTGTATAGATCACATAGTTAATGAGGAGGTACTGAACAGAATTGGGAAGAAAAGAAATTTGTGGCACAACCTGACAAGCAGGAGGGATCGGTTGATAGGACACATCTTGAAACATCAAGGGTTCACAAATTTAGTATCAGAGTGTAGGGGCTAAAAATGTAGGATGGAGACCAAAAGATGAATACAGTAAGCAGTTCAGAAAGATGCAAGTTGCAATAGTTATTCTGAGATGAGGAAGCTTACACAGGATAAAGTAGCATGGGGAGCTGCATTGAACCAGTATTCATACTGAAGACCACAACAACAACAATCTTCTCCATATAGTTACGTGCTGCACTTCAATGCATTCTAATTTTGTTTTCTTATTTAAAGCCTGTATGACAAATACCAGGTCTGAGAGCCATGTGTGATGGTAAGATCGATACACAAATTGAAAACCACCTTTTTTAGACATACTACTAAGTTAGCCTTCTTGAAATATATAAAGCTCCAATACTTTCTCTTTTTGTTAGTAGCCTGAGTACCAATTTCCAATTGCTGGCTGTTGCTGAATTATAGGACTTATCCCTATAGATCATTTGGACTACCTGCGAAGAGCACTACTTCATCTGCAAATGTCAGGTGGTATGATTTCTTTCCTGTAGTTGTGATTCCTGGGTTCTCCTAATCTTGTCTTCTACAGGCATGTTCTAAAGTTTCTTCAAACTGTAAATAACTTGGTTGAGATCAGATCTCCTTCTTTAACTCTTCTCCAAATGTTAAATTTTTCACCTAATTTTTTTCAGATTTATTGCTGTTTCTGGTTCCATTTATGAATCATACACATTAAGGTTTAAAGACTGGTGCTAACACTGCACAACACTTTGACATAAATGGGAATTACATGCACATCTTTCTGATAGCACACCTTACCAGCAACTCTCCCCTTAGTATTTCTGTGCCAAATGTGATGCATCTTTCCGAAATCAACTTTAATATAATATCTCCACTTCTGTGTAATACCTGGCCAGGTAGCCACATGTTAATGCAACCACTTCCGGGGCAGGGAGGTATGCTGGCCCCACATCAAAACCGTCCAGCAGGTTAACAAGGGGCTGGTGTGCTGGCCAGCCTTGGTCATGGTTTTTAGGCAGTTTCCCACATCCCACAAGGTGAATATACTGGGCTGGTTCCCAAGTTTCACCTCAGGTTCATGCTACGCATACACTTTCTCACACTAGCATACAGGATGTACTCTACATGCAGAGAGATTGGGTACACTGCTTCTGTACTGGGTGGGAGGGTGAAAGGGGGGGGGGGGAGGAGGTGAATAGCAGACTCATGACCTTGGCTGTTTGTTCTCCTTAAATACTTACTTGAAATACTTACTCGGTGTCAGCATCTGTATAATGATCACATTCTATACAAATACAATTTAGTATTCCTATTTCCAACAGACTACATAATTTCATCTGGGTGGTTGTTTTTGGTACATCTTGATACATCACTGCAATTTAATGGTGTTTCCTATCTGAACATGGTTTTTAAAGTTTTAAATATTGCTTTCGTGTTTTGAAAGTACAAACATAATGTTAGTACCAGTCGGATGCTGAATCCCACCCCATATATCCCATATCGTCTAACAATGCACTTCTACTTCTGCTTGCAGAATAGGCTATGAAGCAAGCACATAGAGCCCCAGCTACAGCTGTGATTGACTGATGCCCAGCCCCTACTACCCAACTTCCTAAAATGTCAACCACAATGTTATTTTAATCAAAGTGTTGTAGAGGTAGTATTAAAAGTGTGCAAATAATTTCCATGCCAAATATGGCCAAACATGACACACATTTCCAAATCAATACAGTTGTTACATATGGACTTACTGAAATAATTGTTCAAATTTAGATCAAATATTAAGCAACATATATATTTGTACAACATTTGTACAAGTGAAAATGAAGTATTAACATGAAAATAAAATTCAA
Organism: Schistocerca cancellata; assembly: GCF_023864275.1. Lineage (NCBI taxonomy): Eukaryota > Metazoa > Arthropoda > Insecta > Orthoptera > Acrididae > Schistocerca > Schistocerca cancellata. The sequence goes on from NC_064630.1 coordinate 306,195,890, forward strand.
AAGTTAAACAATGGAAACTCCAGGTTAAAAATCAACAATATAAGGGAAAAGATAGACTGCTAGTCACTGTAAAGATGTCATGTACGACATGCTGAATTGCAGAGAGGCACAGCAAAAAGACTGTTACACAATTAACTTTCGGCCAAAGCCTTCTTCAGAAACGGAAATGTGTGTGCACGCACATGCACACATTCATTACACAAGCAAGTCCACCTCACACCCATATTACTGCTGTCTCCGGCAGTGAGAATCAGTCCAAGCTGCCAAAGATGGCATTCGTGTGTACGAGACGTGCTTACTTGTATGTAAAATCCAGTTGGGCAGGCATGGCCATAGTGAGGGAGTGCATTCACTTTACGCAGAAAGAGCTGGACAAGAATGCGCAAACTTTGCTCCCATGCCACCTGCATATGGCACAGGCACTACCAGGATACACATGGAAATGGGTGGAGTGCAACTCTTCCACTGATAATGAGGTACAGAAATGACATGATACCACAAAACAGCTCAGCAAATTTGCCACTGTCAGGAGCTCCAAAGGCCAACAAGGAGGCAAGTAACACCAGGGCTATTGCGAATATGATAAAGAAAGTACTGGATTCAGCTACAACTTCAGACCTCATGAAAGTATGAGCATCATACCCATCGCAAGGACTATACTGAAATGGAAAATTATTAATGACATTGAGGAAGCAAAGGAAGAAATGGAGATCAGGTGGGAAACACGCATGGTCATCAACAAGTCTGTGTTTCTGAAAGCGTACATGATTGCAATGCAACGAGAGATTATCCAATCACTGAGAGATGATGATGACACGCCAGCCGGGGTGGCCGAGCGGTTCTAGGCACTACAGTCTGGAACCACGCGACCGCTACGGTTGCAGGTTCGAATCCTGCCTCGGGCTTGGGTGTGTGTGATGTCCTTAGGTTAGTTAGGTTTAGGTAGTTCTAAGTTCTAGGGGACTGAAGACCTCAGAAGTTAAGTCCCATAGTGCTCAGAGTCATTTTTTTGATGTTGACACTATGGCCTTTCCATCAGATGGAGGGAATGCAATGCTGGTGATGTACAGCGACAACTATTATCATAAAATTGGCTCACTGCTACAGGGTCCAACCTATAGAAAGCTCAAGAAGGATCCAACCACTATGGCGACCAGTGACTCTACTGAAGAGCTCAGGTCTACCAGAGGACGTGAAGAAGTGGTCATTTCCCAGGGTGCCAGTGATGTCACACCTGTATGGACTGCCCAAAATCCACAAGGTCATCTCTTTGTAGCCATGTGTCCTTAACTACTTTCACCACATCAGCCGAGTTCTTAACATGTCCCATATGGGATTTTAGAAGTGTTGCAAGATATTTGGCTAGTTCACAAGGAAGGGGTGCCCACGAAGCCAATACTCAACACCATTAATTCACACAATTATGGACTAGCTAAATATCTTGCAACACTTCTAAAATCAAGTTACTTAAAATCCGTCTTGATTGCAAATTTTTTTTAAAATTCATATGACCGGTTTTGGTTCATTCAGAACCATCTTCAGATCTGTAAAAATAATGATACTAATTTACTATTTCATGGAAGCAAATCTTTTTCATCCTATCTATTCAACATCAAATGTACCAGAATGTACCTGATATTTCAGTTACAGGAGTAACCCGTCCAAATCCAGCAAATTTCACATGCTACATCACATAAAATTGGTTGGCAGGGTGCACGTCATTTATATTAATTATAACACTATTACCGACAGGTGGCGTCTGGTACATTTGTTACATTCTATTTGCATAAACTGTACCAGACGCCACCTGTTGGTAATAGTGTTACAATTAATATAAATGACGTGCACTCTGCCAACCAATTTTATGTGACGTAGCATGTGAAAGTTGCTGGATTTGGACGGATTACTCCTGTAACTGAAATATCAGGTACGTTCTGGTACATTTGATGTTAATTAGATAGGATGAAAAAGATTTGCTTCCATGAAATAGTAAATTAGTATCATTAATTTTACAGATCTGAAGATGGTTCTGAATGAACCGAACCCGGTCATATGAATTAAAAAAAAAATTGCAATCAAGACGGATTTTAAGTAACTTTATAAAATCACTGATTGCTGTTATCCCATAAGACATTATGTCTGTTTTTGCAAACTTCTAAAATCCCTTATGGGACATATTAAGAACTCAGCCAATGTGGTGAAAGTAGTTAAGGACACAAACCTACAAAGAGATGACATGCTAGTGAGTTTCAACATATCACCATTCATAAAATTACCTCTACCTTGGGCAGAGATGTCAGTCGAGGCGGAAGTGCAGAGGCAAAGATGATGTTGAATGACAGGTGAGGTATGAGTGGCGGCAACTTGAAATTAGCGGAGGTTGAGGCATGGCGGATAATGAGAAGAGAGGATATACTGAAGGGCAACTTCCCATCTCCGGAGTTCTGACAGGTTGGTGTTAGTGGGAAGTATCCAGATAACCCGGACAGTGTAACACTGTGCCAAAATGTGCTGGCCGTGCACCAAGGCATGTTTAGCTACAGGGTGATCCTCATTACCAACAAACACTGTCTGCCTGTGTCCATTCATGCGAATGGACAGTTTGTTGCTGGTCATTCCCACATAGAAAGCTTCACAGTGTAGGCAGGTCAGTTGGTAAATCACGTGGGTGCTTTCACACGTGGCTCTGCCTTTGATCGTGTACACCTTCCGGGTTACAGGACTGGAGTAGGTGGTGGTGGGAGGATGCATGGGACAGGTTTTACACCGGGGGCAGTTACAAGGGTAGGAGCCAGAGGGTAGGGAAGGTGGTTTGGGGATTTCATAGGGATGAACTAAGAGGTTACAAAGGTTAGGGGGGACGGCGGAGAGACACTCTTGGTGGAGTGGGCAGGATTTCATGAAGGATGGATCACATTTCAGGGCAGGATTTGAGGAAGTCTTATCCCTGCTGGAGAGCCACATTCAGAGTCTGATCCAGTCCCAGAAAGTATCCTATCACAAGTGGGGCACTTTTGGGGTTCTTCTGTGGGAGGTTCTGGGTTTGAAGGGATGAGGAAGTGGCTCTGGTTATTTGCTTCGGTACCAGGTCGGGAGGGTAGTTGCGGGATGCGAAAGCTGTTTTCAGGTTGTTGGTGTAAAGGTTCAGGGATTCCGGACTGGAGCAGATTCGTTTGTCACGAAGACCTAGGCTGTAGGGAAGGGACCGTTTGATGTGGAATGGGTGACAGCTGTCATAATGGAGGTACTGTTGCTTGTTGGTGGGTTTGATGTGGACGGACGTGTGAAGCTGGCCATTGGACAGGTGGAGGTCAACATCAAGGAAAGTGGCATGGGATTTGGAGTAGGACCAGGTGAATCTGATGGAACCAAAGCAGTTGAGGTTGGAGAGGAAATTTTGGAGTTCTTCTTCACTGCGAGTCCAGATCATGAAGATGTCATCAATAAATCTGTACCAAACTTTGGGTTGGCAGGCCTGGGTAACCAAGAAGGCTTCCTCTAAGCGACCCATGAATAGGTTGGCGTACGAGGGGGCCATCCTGGTACCCATGGCTGTTCCCTTTAATTGTTGGTATGTCTGGCCTTCAAAAGTGAAGAAGTTGTGGATCAGGATGAAGCTGGCTAAGGTAATGAGGAAAGAGGTTTTAGGTAGGGTGGCAGGTGATCGGCGTGAAAGAAAGTGCTCCATCGCAGCGAGGCCCTGGACGTGCGGGATATTTGTGTATAAGGAAGTGGCATCAATGGTTACAAGGATGGTTTCCGGGGGTAACAGATTGGGTAAGGATTCCAGGCATTCGAGAAAGTGGTTGGTGTCTTTGGTGAAGGATGGGAGACTGCATGTAATGGGTTGAAGGTGTTGATCTATGTAGGCAGAGATACGTTCTGTGGGGGCTTGGTAACCAGCTACAATGGGGCAGCCGGGATGATTGGGTTTGTGAATTTTAGGAAGAAGGTAGAAGGTAGGGGTGCGGGGTGTCGGTGGGGTCAGGAGGTTGATGGAGTCAGGTGAGGTTTTGTAGGGGGTCTAAGGTTCTGAGGATTCCTTGAAGCTCCGCCTGGACATCAGGAATGGGATTACCTTGGCAAACTTTGTATGTGGTGTTGTCTGAAAGCTGACGTAGTCCCTCAGCCACATACTCCCGACGATCAAGTACCACAGTCGTGGAACCCTTGTCCGCCGGAAGGATGAAGACAACTCTTTGTCTTTAAATATGTCTGCTTGTGTCTGTATATGTGTGGATGGATATGTGTGTGTGTGCGCGCGCGAGTGTATACCCGTCCTTTTTTCCCCCTAAGGTAAGTCATTCCGCTCCCGGGACTGGAATGACTCCTTACCCTCTCCCTTAAAACCCACATCCTTTCGTCTTTCCCTCTCCTTCCCTCTTTCCTGATGAGGTAACAGTTTGTTGCGAAAGCTTGAATTTTGTGTGTATGTTTGTGTTCGTTGGTGTGTCTGTCGACCTGCCAGCACTTTCATTTGGTAAGTAACATCATCTTTGTTTATATATATATATATATATATATATATATATATATAGTAATAAAGAATATATTAATTTGTTGTCAGTAAGCGAAACAGTAAAGTAGGGTAACAAAGTTATCTTTGATATAGAGGGAGCCAAAGTGATAGACTCTTGTGGTGATATTGTAGCTACTGCAAGTAATGTAACAGGTATTTACTATGTGAACACAGTTCAAAATAATGCTGAAACAGAAAATCATTCTGTTTATGCTGCAAAAGGTTTCTTGTGGCAAAGGAGACTTGGACATTTGAATAGGAAAAGTATGACTTTTCTTAACAATATGGCAACTGGAATGGAAAATTATGGAATGAATAATGTTCAATGTGAGTTTGCAAGGGAAGCAGGCTAGATTGCCATTTAAATCTAGTCGGAGCAGATCTACCGAAGTCTTGCAACTCATACATTCAGATCTTTGTGGACCTATGGAGAATGAATCCTTAGGAGGTAGCTTCTATTTCCTGACATTCATAGATGATTTTTCTACATACGTGCATGTTTATTTTATAAGTAGCAAGGATCAAGTGAATGATGTATGTGTTGTTTATTGCAAAATAATGAAATATATGCTGCCCAAACAAGACAGACTGGGAAGAAAATTAAAATTATTAGATAAGACAATGGATCAGAATATGTAAACATACAGTTAAAGGAACAGTTGAATGGAATGGGTATTAGGCATCAGACTACCATTCGCTACAGTCCTTCTCAGAATGGAGTTGCAGAACGAGCCAACAGAACCATTGTAGAAAAGGCAAGAAGTATGTTAAGCGATGCTGAGCTACCTAAGTGTTTTTGGGCAGAGGCTGTGTCAACATCAGTGTAATTAATTAACAGATCACCTACCAAAGCTGTGAGACACAAGACACCTTATGAAGTATGGACTGGGAAGAAACTGGATCTAAAGCACTTAAAAGTCTTTGGATGTGAAGCCCTGGTTCAGATTCCAAAACCATTAAGAGGAAAGTTGGATGCAAAATCTCAAAAATATATTTTTGTTGGCTACTGTGAGGATTCAAAAGACTACAGATTTTATAATCCTGTGAATAAGAAGACAATACGTAGTAGAGATGTAGTATTTTTGGAGGATTATAGACCTAAAATAAAGAAAAGTAGTCAAAATGACACAGTAATGCAATCAAGCATAATGTGTGATAGTACTGAAACAGAGATGGAAACTGAAACAGAAGAAGACGAGAATAAAGAGGAAGCTGATGTGCTACCCGAGAATCAAATTGAGGAAGAAGATTCAACAGAGGAAGTCAGTTTAAGGCGGTCTTCACGTATAGTAAAACCAAAAGAATATCCAGATTATGAAATATATGCTGCCCAAACAATCAACAATGAACCAATCACAGCTGATGAAGTTTCAGCAAGTTCAAATGCTCAAGATTGAAAAAAAGGCTGTTGAAAAGGAGCTGCAATCTTTTGTGGATAATGATACATATGAATGGGTTGCCATGCTTGAAAATAAAAAGCCACTGAGAACAAGATGGGTGTTAAGTATTAAAAATCCTGAAAGTGCAATACCAAAATTCAAAACCAGATTGGTAGTTATAGGATATTCCCAGAAAGAAGGAATAGATTACAATGAAACTTTCTCGCCAGTGATGAAGTATTCATCATTAAGATACCTTTTAGCTCTGGCAGTAAAGGAAGACTTATTAATTCATCAAATGGATGTGAAAACAGCCTACCTGAATGGAAGACTGGAAGAGGAAACATATGTGATTCCACCTGATGAAATTAAGCGACCTTATCAAGGGAAAAGGAGAATTTGGCGTTTGAAGAAAGGCATATATGGTTTAAAGCAAAGTGGCCATTGCTGGAATAAATGTTTGCATAAAAGTTTGATAAAACTAGGTATGTTACAGTCAAAGGGAGATCCCATTATATATCAAAAAAGAAGTAATGAAGAAATTGCAATCATGGCCATATGGGTAGATGATTCTTTTATTTTAACCAATAGTGAAAGCCAGATGGAGTTTTTAAAGAACAGTTACGGTCAGAATTTAATATGCATGATTTAAGGGAAATTAATCAATACTTAGGCATGAAGATCCTAAGAAGTGCCAACAGAGGAGAATTATGGATTGATCAATCTCTGTAAACAAGGAGGATCTTAGAAAAGTTCATTATGAAAAATTGTAAACCTGTTCCTACTCCTATGAAAAACAATGCAAAACTGCTAATAACTGATGATGACAAGAAATGTAAGGAAAGTGTACCCTATTTGGAAGCTGTAGGAAGTCTACTGTACTTAGCACAGTCTTCCAGACCAGACATTGCATTTGCCACAAATGCAGAAAGCAAGTTTTGCAGTGATCTGAAAGAAAAGCACTGGATGGCAGTCAAGAGAATATTCAGATATTTAAATGGAACTGCTGATTATAAGTTAAAATATTCTGAAACTGGAAATGCAAATTTAGAAGGATACAGTGATGCAGACTGGGGAAATGAGTTGGAAAGAAGATACTCCATCACTGCAAGTTGTTTTAGACTAATGGGAAGATTGATATCATGGTCTTGTAAGAGACAAAGAACTGTTGCTTTGAGAACTGTAGAAGCTGAATATATGGCCTTGTCCTCCGCTATCCAAGAAGCTCTTTGGATCCGTACACTGATGAGTGAAACAGAATCTCCTCCAACATTAAAGCCAACTGTGATATTTTGTGACAATATGGGAGCTATTAAACTTGCAAAAAATAATGTCACCAGTGTAAGATCCAAACATATTGACATAAGGCATCACTTTATAAGACATCGTGTGGAACAGGGGAATATAATCCTCAGTTATCTATGCACGGAAGAAATGTTATCTTATCTCCTAACCAAACCTCTCAGTAAGGACAAATTTCAGAAGCTGGTGAAACATTATGGTTTAACCTGGGATGTATAGTGTTGAGTATCTGAAAAACATTTGTTCAAGGGGGAGTGTTGGGTATATGTGAAGAAACATTTTCCAGCGTGCATAGTGGCGCACAAGATATGATGTGCAGAGTGCATTAGACTCTATGGAATATAGATGTCCCATGTTTGTTGATGGGGCAACATAATATTAATTTGGTAGTCAAATGTATTAATGTGTGTTGTGCGAATAAAGCATAAGTTTATTTTGTCCCTTAAATAGTTGTTACCCGTCATTTAGCTACATTAATCTGTATAAACTACAACAGGACAAATTTTGCACAGTGTCAGTCTTTATGGAGAGGAGTTCATCTACTATAATTACTTTAAATATACTACTAACACTACTTTTCTCGTGACTACAATGGTTAACAGACAAATTATGGATGTGTAGTAGACAGGACAACTTTTTACCATGATCAAATGGTTTGTTAATCTCAAGTAGGACTTGGGGAATGTATTTACCAATCTGAGTTAGCCTCAAGAATCACAATGGACACACTTAGTAGTTTCATACCACACTCCAGGAATATGTTTTCTGTCAGTGATTTTGGAACACCCTAAAGACTATCAAATGTAGCTTCTGTAGTGAAGATATGATTCAACTGAGCATGGTAGGTATACGAGGACACAAGCAATACTATTTAGTAGCAATTAACTTCTACCATGGAACGAACAATGATTTGCACATTGCATAGCTGATAGAAGACCATGTGGTCTAGTGAAGCGTTTAGATCCAGTAAGCAAATTTAATGTACTATGTCAAAACACGTATTTAAACAGATCAGAGTACTTACTGTAAGTGATAAATTTAGCATCTGGGTGAATACAAACCTATCTACTAAGATATAACCACATGAAATGATAAGTTTTTTTGAACGAAATTTATATCTGAAGCATTCAGCAACCATTATGGGGAAGCCCAAAAATTTTATTAGGGTAATAACCATCCTTTAATTCACATACAGTATTCAAATGCAACATTTTACATTCCTCTGAAAAATAGTTTTCCCCCTCTGTTATACGCCTCCGTGAAAAAATTAAAGAGCACATTCTTTACCATAGAAATACCGAAATCTCAAGAAGCCCACTGTTAACACTGATACAGGAGTGAATGTATAGTAAAACGTTAGCAGCAGGCAGTCGTTTTTCTATAATCTCAGAGGTACGTGCAAAGAGAAAAATTAATTACGAAAATAATAAATAAATAATGCTCGTAAAATATAATCTTGCCGGAATTTTCTTAGATTGTCGAGAGTTGTAAGAGTCACACGCTACTATTCGCTAGAGATTCAACACATGCTATTGACATCGCAGATTACGCTACCACATACTACACACTGATGATACGTAATGCCCTCCTATCGAACGTAAGGATTAGGAAACGTGCTCCGCCGTTCATGAAGAGCAAGTCTATTTCTGTTGACAATCATAAAAGTTTCGTTGATGACATTCGTCCAGAAAGTCTGTATTACGTTGAAACTACAGAAAGATACACTACCGCTAGTAAAATGGTATTTTATCACACACAGAAGCATAAAATAACGACTGTACACAGCGGCAGGGCAGAGCAGGATTAATAAATATATTGTAAGTACGACTGACACATTAGCATTACATTTTTCTTTTTTGGTAAAGTGACTTTTGGGAAATGTTAATAAGTGAACACAACGGTACTTCAAAGGCAGGAGAAATGCGAAAAAATTACCCATAGCAATAAAATTAAGTCAGAAAAAATTACATACCCAAACTCTAAAGTTAGACGAAGCGGCAAATTTGTATCTGCCATATTTTCACAATGATGACAACACAACGATAACACAGGTGTACGTTGTTCCTCTAGGATTTTCCAAAACTTTTGTTTGAAAAAATATTTTTATTGACACATTAATGTTTCATATTAAATGTCAAGAAATGCACAAGTTACAAAGAAGTTTCTTCAATATAATCCTTCAAATTAAAAAAAATCTCATGGCACTACTGTAAAAACAAACTACTACTACTACTAGAATAGACAAGCGCACCAACATTATAATTTACAGTTACTGAAGTAAGTGTTTGTATATAGCAGTCGCCAGAACCGTGTGTGAAGTGCAAGGATTGGAAGATGACAATTGTTTGCAATGTATGCGAGCTTGGAAAGTCGAAGTATAAATGTCCGGAATGTCTGATTTCTTAGTAAGTATTTACTCTGTCTGATATGTAGGATATTATTGTAATGTGGAAGCCGTGATGGTAACTGTCAACAGCAGCCCATTTTTTGCATTTTGCACCATGAATATATTCTGTAGGATTTACGACCTACTTGTTTTCTTTTTTCTTTTATGCACTTCTGAAATACTCCTATGAGCTCAGAGCTAATGGCGAACTGCATAGTGCTTGATTCGTCTCGAGACCGGAATCTTAAATAAATATCACCCCTAGCCATAACAAAAACTATTTTCAGTTATATTTTTCTGAAATTGAAGGAGATTGTGCAGATACATTTTCAAAGTCCGGATTTTTTTACCATCTTAACAGGAGTCGCATTATAGAATTATAGGCCTATATATTGTTTTAGTTTCTGTAGCAACAACAGAACTCCAATCCTGGATTAAAGTCCACTGTAAAGCCAGCTACGCCATTGTGATTTTACCCATCACACCATGGTGAAGGCTTGGACTTTTAGAAAATTTGTGCATAAGGGAAAGAGTATTGAAAATAGAATACATTTTCCATTAATACCATAGATGGTATCATTGTATTGTAATACATATTTCAGTTGTTCTCTTGACTGCTGGAAGACTCACAAATCTTCAACAACATGTAAGCCTGTAGTATACAGACAGGTACAGCGTCGTCTTAATTTGGTAAGTGCAGCAGAAGAAAATGCTGAATCCACATCAGAAGATGCTGTTGCCAAGGAGAAGCTACAAGCATTAGGTATAAATTGCTGTTTTTTACATAGTAGTATTTAGTGATACAGTAGTCGTCCCTTATATAGTTCATCTACTTGTAAGAATGTGTAAATGGCAAAGCTAGAGAGTGAGAGTGAGTGAGTGAGTGCAGTGTTATTTATGTAATGGGCACCAGTTTACTTCGCGCTAAAATTAATGTTCACTTTCATTAGCTTTACTTTCTTTTTCTTTTGTATCCATGCATTAATGTGATACGTCTAGCAAATGTAAGGAAATTGCAGTGAAACTTCAATTATTCCACATTGTAATATCACGTATGTACTGCTATATCCAACAAAAATCTAATTACAGGTTAGGAATTAGGTCTGTTAAATGAATTATGAAAATGTAGCTTTCACTTGGACCCAAAAAAATTCCACATTGGAAACAATATTCTCTCTACTGAGACTGAATTTGATCTGTCGAGTGAAGTTACCTGGTCACATACAACAGATCTAGATGGAAAAAGTAGTTAATTGTTGGGTGTTTTTACTGGCCACTTGATTCTGCTGTGACAGTTTTACAGTCATTGACAGTCAGTCTACGGTCAGTAGTATGGAAGTACCCACATTGTGCAATATTAATTGGAGGAGACTCTAAACTACAGATTATAAATTATTCATTGCAGGGGGTACAGGCACACAGTCTTCCGAAGTTCTCTTGAACACAGTTTCCCAAAATATGACTTTGGTGCGAATCGTGCCCTCCGCCACACACCGCTTGGTGGCTAACGGAGTATATATGTAGATGTAAATGAAGGACATAGTAATAAGCATCACTGGCATAGACAAACAACAGAAAGAGTTGAAAACAGATAAATCACCAGGTCTGGATGGAGTCCCAATATGGTTTTACAAAGAGTCCTCTGCGGCATTAGCCCCTTACCTAGCTTGCATTTATTGTGAATCTCTTGCACAGCACAAAGTCCCAAGTAACTGGAAAAAAGTGCAGGTGACTCCAGTATATAAGGTGGTTAGAAGAATGGACCCAGAAAATTACAGACCAATATCGCTACTTTGGTTGGCTCCAGAATCCTTGAACATACTCTCACTTTGAATATAATAAACTTTCTTGAGACTGAGAAGCTTTATGTTCACAAATCGGTGTACATTTAGAAAGCATAACTCGTTCAAAACTCAGCTTGCCCTTTTCTCACATAATATACTGCAAACAATGGATGAAGGGCAACAGGCAGATGTTATATTTCTAGATATCCGGAAGGTGTTTGACACAGTGCCCTACTGCAGGCTGTTAACAAAGGTATGAACGTATGGAATAAGTTCACAGGTGAGTGAGTGGCTCGAAGACTTCTAAGCAATAGAATGCAGTATATTGCCTCCTGGACAGTGAGTGTTCATCAGAGACAAGGGTATCATCAAGAGTGCCACAGGGAAGTGTGATAGGATCAGTGCTGTTCTTTATACACATAAATGATTTGGCAGACAGACAGGCAGCAATCTGTGATTGTTTACTGACGATGCTCTTTTGTATGGTACGGTACATCTGTCTTAAGATTCACCCGTTTGTTCCTAACCCAATGCGATACTTCGAATGTCAAAGATTTGGCCATACCAGTATGGGACTTAAAGGGAGGGATACATGTGGCAATTTTAGAGGCTCAGCTCACAAATCAGGCAATTCTTATATACTTCCTCCGAAATGTGTAAACTACTTCAGGGATCACCCAGTGTGGAGCAGAATGTAATGTTTACAGTGAGGGAAGGAAAATTCAGGAGTTGAAAGTCAGACACACACACACACTATGGTGAAACTAAGAAAGCTTTCAAAGCTGTGTGACCTCCGCTTTTGCTACTTCTTTTGCATCAGCCCATAAGACTTCAATTGCCAAGTGTTATGCCCATACATGAACTAAGATGACAGATTCAAGTATGAGCACTTGCACTTGCCAGTGTACATGTGGGGGAGGGGGGGGGGGGAACACTTGGTAACAAAAGTTACTCAGAAGCAGTCAGCAATGGGCACCACCTAAGCCACATACCACTGCCCACCATCAGAAGCCTACTAAACTGTCCCCTCAACCCAAGCAACCACCTCCTCCCATAAGATAGAAAACCGTTATTCAGAAAGTAGTTCCAAGTCAAAGAAAGTGGTAATTTAACCTTTGGATCGGCAAGCTCCCTCCCTATCTGATGGGGACTATGCTCTTGAGAGTATGGACTTCTAATCGGAGGAACCGGAGAGCCAGGAACCGGCTAATGTTCCCCCTGACCTACCCGGTAAATTGTCACCTCCGAGTGAGAAAGAGAAGAACTAAAATTGCTAAACAATGTCTTCCGCAGGGACTTCTCGTATTGTAGTGGAATTTAAATGGATGTTGCTCACATTTGGAAGCATTACAGCTCCTGGTCCAGGAGAAACCATTTTGTATCTGCTTACAAGAAACACATCTTGAAGTCACCGACACACCAGCATTGTGGGGTTACCATGCCTACGGGAAGAATGATATTACTGGAAACAGGGCTAAAGGTGAAGTGGCTGATTTCATTGATGACAGATGCCACTCCTCTTACCATGACCATACAAGCAGTTGCAATGAAAGTCCTAGCGCCCTTTAATGTAACAGTGCGTTCATTGTATCTTCCACCTAATGATGCTTTGGATGCAGACACGTTGACAGAACTCTTCCTGGCACTCCACGCCCATTCCTCCTCCCCCCCCCCCCCTGCTTGTCCAGGGGTTAGAATAGGCCCGAAGTATTCCTGCCTGTCGTAATTGTCGTAAGAGGTGACTAAAAGGACTTTCACACGTTTCAGCCATTATGTGATGGATCCCTGTAGGGTTTTGTAGGGTTTCACCTCCATTCTTCAAAATTTGAAGAGCGAGCCAATTGGGGAAGGGCGCCTTACAAGGTGCATGTTGTCCATCGTGCATTGAGATCTTTAGCCCATTTTCTCGTAGTCGCATTGCAGTCCTGCCCATTCTCCATCTCTTGGTCGAAAACACCTTCCTGGGTGCGTTTTCCACCATGCACTGTCGATTTCTGCGTCGACGATGACCATGGACTTCTTTGCACCTGATATCCAGCACATTGTGGTGGGACTGCCATGTACCCTGTTGGTTGTAGCCCCCTGAACACACAGGTATCTCTCTGCTGATGCCTGCGGCATTAACTCCCCACGTATGCCAAGGGGTAGATGCCCATCCCCCTGGGGCGTTGGGACTCCTGGCAATAGCCATCCTGCCAGGTGGCGTTTGGTGCGGCTGGGTGGCGCCTGTTGGGAGGGCACCTGGTTGGAGTGGATGGTATCAGGGTGGATGACACGCAATGAAGCATAGTCCATCATCTCTTGCTGGTGGTGAAACACTAGCAGTCTCTTAAGCGATCACGAGCTCAATTCAACGCACAGAAGTACAACCCCAAATCGCTCCCCTCCCTGGTCACACCATATGAGGAACACCCGGTTAAGGATGGTAGCGGATATTATTCGCCCCGGTACCTTGTGTATTCGAGAGCTGATGGGGAATCTTTCATGACGATAAAGCCTCAGTTTTTTGTTGAGCATGTAGAGGACATTCGAGAGCTGATGGGGAATCTTTCATGACGATAAAGCCTCAGTTTTTTGTTGAGCATGTAGAGGACAAGTTCAGGGAGGTGGAGGGCTTGTCCAAAATGAGATCTGGGTCAGTCTTGATCAAAACAGCATCCTCTGCCCAGTCACAGGAGTTACTCGTTTGTGATAAGTTGGGGGGTGTTTTTGTAACCATCGCTCCCCATGAGAGCTTAAATATGGTCCAGGGTATCATATTTCACAGAGACCTTCTTTTGCAGTCTGACGATAAGCTGCATGCCAGTTTTAGAGCGGCGAGGTGTACATTTCGTCTGGCATGTCCACCGTGGTCCGAAGGATAATCAGGTTGCCACCGGTGCCATCATCTTGGCCTTTAAGCGAGATACATTGCCCGAGAAGCTCAAGGTGATGGTCTACCGGTGTGATGTAAAGCCCTATCTCCCTCCCCCGATGCAGTGCTTTAAATGCTGGAAGTTCGGCCCTGTGTCTTCCCACTGTTCTTCCAGCGTCACACGCCAAGATTGCAGACGCCCATCACATCCCAATACTCCATGTGCCCCGCCTCCCGTCTGTGTCGACTGCAGAGAGCACCATTTGCCTTGCTCGCCTGACTGCAGGATTCTCCTGAAAGAAAGGAAAATCATAGAGTACAAGACCCTGGACCGACAAACCTACACTGAGGCTAAGAGAAAAATTGAACACCTGCATCCTGTGCATATGACATCACCTTACGCCACCACTACAACAGTTCTGGCATCATCAGCTCCACCAACCCAAGTGATCTCTCAGAGCAGGAAGATTACACCTGCCCCCTTGATGGTGGGGGGCATTTCCTTCCGTGTTGCTCCTGCACCACATACCTTGGAAGCAACACCGCCTTCAACCATCAGCAACATCCATCCCCACTTGTAAGCCGGAGAAGCATAAGTTTTCTCTGGCTCCTCTCGCTAGGACGGGGTCCCTTGGGTCACTCCCTTCCCAGGTTTCTTCTAGTGGGAAAGATGACACCTGCCAGCGGCTGAAGAGCCCAAAAGCAGCTGGTTGTAGGGCTTCAAGCTCATCCTCAGTCCTGGAGGCTGAGCCAGTGAAGTCCTCCCAGCCAGGGAAACCCAAGGAGCAGCAAGAGAAATCCAAAAAGAAAACCCGTCTAAGACCAAGGAAATTGCGGTGGCACCCACACCACTGATACCTACAAACTCTGCAGCTGAGGATGGGGGTGGATATTTTGGTGTCCGCTGAGGACCTAGATTTCGCTAGACCCTCAGACACAATGAATATAGACTGCTCAGGCAATAAATCGGTGGCACCAGGTGACTCGGAGGCGTAAACTGCCTCATTGAATGTTCCATGCCTACCCAGTCTCACGATGTCATCCTCCAGTGGAATTGAGGCGGTTTTTTCCACCGCCTGGCTGAGCTACGGCAACTGTTAAGCTTTACACCTGCCATTTGCATTGCACTCCAGAAAACCTGGTTCCCAGCAATGCGGACCCCTGCCAGCTATAAGGGATATTACAGGTACTGTAGCAACTATAATCTTGAGTGTCAGGTGGAGTCTGCATTAATGTCCTAAACTCGGCATGTAGTGAACATGTACCCCTTCAAGCCCCTCTTGAAGCTGTGGCTTTCAGAATGACGACGACGCAGGAAATAACTGTCTGCAATGTATATCTTCCTCCAGATGGTGCAGTACCCTTGAATGTATTAGCTGCACTGATTGATCAACTCCCTAAACCTTTCTTACTTCTGGGAGATTTTAATGCCTATAACCCCTTATGGGGTGGTACCATGCGTACTGGCCAAGACAGAGATGTTGAAACTTTACTGTCACAATTCGACCTCTGCCTCTTAAATACTGGGTCCACCACACATTTCAGTGTGGCTCATGGTAGTTATTCGGCCATTGATGTATCAATTTGCAGCCCAGGACTTCTCCCATCTATCCACTGGAGAGCACATGATGACCTGTGTGGTAGTGACCACTTCCCCATCTTCCTGTCACTGCCCCAGCATCAGGCACACGGACGCCTGCCCCAGATGGCTTTGAACAAGGTGGACTGGGGAATTTTCACCTCTGCTGTCACCGCTGAATCTCCCCCACATGGTAACATCGATGTGATGGTTGAGCAGGTGACTAGCACAATTGTTTCTGCGGCAGAAAACGTGATCCTTGGTCTTTAGGGTGCTCGAGGCCTAAGGCAGTCCCTTGGTGGTCACTGGAAGTCGCTGAAACAGTTAAGGAGCATCGGCGAGCTCTACAGCGGCACCCTTCCATGGAGCACCTCATAGCCTTTAAACAGCTCCATGCCCTTGTTCACTACCTTATCAAACAATGGAAGAAGGAGTGTTGGGTGAGATACGTCTCCACCATTGGGTGCCACACGTCACCTTCCCAAGTCTGGGCAAAGATCAAACGTCTTTTTGGGTACCAGGCCCCAACAGTTGTACCGATGCAAATGTGATTGCCGAACACTTTGCTCAAGCCTCTGCATTGGAGAATTACCCCCCAGTCTTTCACACACTCAAACGACGGTTGGAAGAGAACGTCCTCTCATTCACTACATGCTGCAGTGAATCCTATAACACCCCATTTACAGAGTGGGAGCTCCTCAGTGCCCTTGCACATTGCCCCAACACAGCTCCTGAGCCAGATCGGATCCACAGCCAAATGATTAAACACCTCTCATCTGACTGCAAGTGACATCTTCTCGTCATCTTCAACCAGTTCTGGTGCGATGGCGAGAGAGCACCATCATTCCGGTGCTAAAACCCGGTAAAAACCCGCTTGATGTGGATAGCTATCGGCCCATCAGCCTGACCAACGTTCTTCGTAAGATGCTGGAACGTATAGTATGTCGGCGGTTGGGTTGGGTCCTGGAATCACGTGGCTTGCTGGCTCCATGTCAGGGCGGCTTCCGCCAGGGTCGCTCTACCACTGATAATCTTGTGTCCATCAAGTCTGCCATCAAAACAGCCTTTTCCAGACAGCAACACTAGATTGCCGTCTTTTTTTACTTACATAAAGCATACTACATGACTTGGTGACATCATATCCTTGCCACATTGTATGAGTAGGGTCTCCGGGGACAACTCCAGATTTCTATCCAAAACTTCCTGTCGCTCCGTACTTTCCGTGCCCAAGTTGGTGGGCGCTGATGACCTCGATGTTGAGCGCCCGTAAGCTCCAACACACCACCACCACCCAAGTTGGTGACTCCCATAATTCCATCCATATCCAGGAGAATGGAGTCCCGCAGGGCGCTGTATTGAGAGTGTCTATTTTTAGTGGCCAATAACGGTCTAGCGGCAGCTGCTGGGCCCTCCATCTCACCTTCTCTGTATGCAGACGACTTCTGCATTTCGTACTGCTGCTCCAATACTGTTGTTGCTGAGCAGCACCTCCAGGGAGCCATCCAAAAGGCACAGTCGTGGGCTCTAGCCCACGGCTTCCAGTTTTCAGCCGCAAAGTCGTGTGTCATGCACTTCTGTCAGCTTCGTACCATTCGTCCGGAACCCGCACTTCACCTTAATGATGATCCACTCACTGTAGTGGAGACATAGCAATTCCTAGGACTGGTTTTTGACGCTTGATTGGCTTGGTTCCCTCATCTTCATCAGCTTAAGCAGAAGTGCTGGCAGCACCTCAGTGCCTTCCGTTGCCTAAGCAACACCAATTGGGTTGCAGATCGCTGTACGCTGCTGCAGTTCTACAGAGCCCTTGTCCAATCCCAAACTGACTATGGGAGTGTGGTTTATGGTTCAGAAGTGCCTTCAGCATTGCATTCACTCGACCCTGTGCACCACTGTGGGGTTCAATTAGCGACAGGAGCTTTTAGGACAAGTCCGGTGACCAGTGTACTGGTGGAGGCTGGCGTCCCTCCACTGCAGATCAGATGTAACTGCTGGCCAGTTACGCAGCACACATTCATAGTTCCCCTGAGTATCCGAATTATCGTCTCCTTTTCGCACCCGCCGCAGTCCATCTCCTGCATCAGCAGCCCACATCGGGGCTAACGATTGCGGTTCCCGTGCGGTCTCTTCTCTCCGAACTAGAGTCCTTCCCTGTACCACCTCTACTTGTGGTCCGTTCACGTATGCCTCCATGGTATACGCCTCAGCCCGCAGCTTCGTCTGGACCTTTTGCATGGCCCTAAGTACTCTGTTAACCCTGCCACTCTCCACTGTCACTTCTTCTCGATTCTTGACGTGTTCCGGGGTTCTGAAGTGGTTTACACCAACGGCTCAATGGCTGATGGTTACGTAGGCTTTGCATATGTTCATGGAGGACATATTGAGCAGCACTCCTTGCTAGTTGGCTGCAGTGTTTTCACTGCAGAGTTGGCGGCCATATCTCGTGCTCTTGAGTACATCTGCTCATGCCCTGGTGAGTCATTTCTCCTGTGTACTGACTCACTGAGCAGCCTACAAGCTATCGACCAGTGCTACTCTTGCCACCCTCTGGTAGTGTCCATTCAGGAGTAGTCCCGTTCCATGGTGTTTGTGTGTACCCCAGGACACGTCTGAATCCCCGGCAACGAACTTGCCGACAGGCTGGCCAAACAGGTGATGCGGAAACCGCTTCTGGAGATAGGCATCTCCGAAGCTGACGTGCGTTCTGTCTTACACTGCAGGGTTTTCCGGCTCTGGGAGACTGAATGGCATAACAGTACGCACAACAAACTGTGTGTCATTAAGGAGACTATGAATGTGTGGAAGTTTTTGATGCAGGCCTCTCGCAGGGAATCAGTTTTCCTCTGCCGGCTCTGCATTTGCCATATATGGCTAACGCATGGTTACCTACTCCATCGCGAGGACCCACCTCAGTGTCACTGTAGCTCCCAAATGACAGTCGTTCACCTCTTGCTGGACTGCCCACTTTCTGCCACTCTGCGGCAGGCTTTTAACTGTCCCAGTACACTACCTTCGGTGTTGGGCGACAATGCCTCCACAGCAGCTTTAGTTTTACATTTTATCCGTGAGAGTGGGTTTTATACTTCTATGTAGGTTTTAGCATATGTCCTTTGTCCCTCTGTGTCCTTCCCCGTAGTGCTTTTAGGGTGGTGGTTTTAATGTGTTGCAGAGTGGCTGGCTTTCCCTTTTTATTCTCGTGGTTGGCCAGCCACTGTAATCTGCTTTCATGTTTTGCTCTCTTCTGTTTCTAGCGTCTCTCTGTTGTTTTCTTGTCCTCTTTTGTTCCTTTTAGTGTTGGTTGCCTTCCCTTCGTTCTTGTGGCTTTTCCTATCTTTCTGTTTTGTGTTATGTGTTTCATCCATTTTCTTCTCACACTTGTGGCATTGTTTTGTTAGGAACAAGGGACCGATAACCTTATAGTTTGGTCCCTTCTGTCCTCTTTTAAACCAACCAAACATTCTTCCTTGTGGGAGACTTCAATGCACACAGTGTGCTGTTGGGCTCGGCTACCCTTTGTTACAAGGTTCGGATGATCGAGCAACTTGTCCATTCTGAAAATATCTGCCTTCTGAACATGGGTCAGATGACACACTTTTCCACAGCCACAGGGCCTTCTTCAGCCATAGGCCTTTGTTTTTGTTCCCCCAGCTATTGCAGACGCCATTCAGTGGGAAGTGGCTACAGATTTACATTCTAGTGACCACTTCCCAGTGTGGATACATCTGCCGACTAGAGCAGTGGCTGACAGGAGACCACGAAGATGGACGATACAAAGGTCAAATTGGTTGCAGTACAATCGACAGGCTAGTTTTGAATAAAAGGATTGTGCACAGGAGATGGTGGCCCATATCACTTGTCTGTGTCTATGATAAGTTATGTCTAAAAATCTCTTATAGCTCATTGTGGCCCTCAGGATATCCATGCCAGTACTAACTGACTCCCATGATTGTTTTAAATTTACATGTTGGCCTTTCTTTAAATCTACCAAAAATAAGATGCAAATAGTGCCATAATTTCACATCTCTATGTAACTTAACAATCTCTTGTATGTTTCTAGTGTATTCTAAGTTTGTCCGTTTGTTTGTCAGAATGGGATACTAAATTATCAGTCATATCAGTTTGGAAAAGCTTGAAAAATGTATAAACTTCATTATAAATAATGTTTGGATATTTTGTGAGACTGGGTGAAACTTCTGTGTTATGATTTTGCTTAGTTGGTTTTGTTTTAGAGGCCAGTTTTTTTATTCCATTTTGAAAGTTTGTGTTTTCCTAAGAACACCTCAATTTCTGAACTTATTTCTTACTCACTCTCGCTTTTGTCATCCTGTTCTGTGTTAGTAGATAAAGTGAAAGTGAAAATGGTACAAACCTTCAAAATTCTCAGGAAAAAATCAAGTATTAACACAAGCAGGTGCGCAGGGTCTGAAGTGCCCACTACCGCTGTCCCTATAAAACAACACAATACTGTGGGCTCTTGAGTCATGGAGGGAGGGTAGTAGAGGGAAGGAGGAGGGGGGAGGGGGCGGCAGCTGGACAAATATTAGAGCTGCCATGTCACAGGGCTACGTGTTATGCTACAGCACTAAGAAATTCTGCAATGGGGTACTCGATCCCCCATTGCACCTACTCTAAGGTTAATAAATTAGACCTGGATAAATTGAAAGGACTAGAGGATGTTGAGTGTTCCAAAGGGAACATTAAGAAAATGTTAAATGAAAGGAATACATGGAAAGAAGAATAAGGCAGAAATTTTTGTGTTAACACGGTAGATATTGAATTTAATTGAGGAAGGAAGAAAATAGCAAAGTGCAGCAAATGAAGCAGACAATAGAGAATACCGATATCTAAAAATGAGTGTGGCACACTTAAAGCAGGGCTGGCTAGGGAAGAAATGCAGTGTTGTAGAAGCATGCATGACTATACAAAAATTAACTAAAGACTTTGAAAGTAGGAGAAGCATCCGTATTAGCATAAAAAGCCAAAATTTTAAGTTGGTCATAAGAGAAATTGGGAAGGGGTGTGAAGAAATATTACAAAAAAGGGGGGAAAAAACTTGAAGACAGTATTATGAAAAAAGGATGTGAATGAAAGTAAGATGGGGCCATGATCTTGCAAAAAGACTTTACAAAACACTGAAAGACCTAACCTGAACCAAAGTACCTCAAGTACTTAATTTTCTCTCAGAATTATTATGATCCGTGAGAGAATCCACCATGACAAAACTGTTCCACGTGGTATGTAAGATATACGGGTTCCCACAGACACCCAGGAGAATGCAATAACGCCAATACCAAAGAAGGCAGGCAATTGGAGATGTGTGTGTCAACAAACTATCAGTGTAACAATTCATACTTGCAAAATAGTAACATGAATTATGTAGAGAAGGATGGAACGAATGGCAGAAATTTACCTCAGGGGATATCTAAGTTTGGTTTCCAGAGCAATATAGAATCACCTATTTTAGAAAATAGACTGAAGGAAGTCAAACCGGGATTCATAGCATTTGTGGGCTTAGATAAAAGGTTTTGTTTGATAGTGTTAGATGGTGTAAACTCTACAACATGTTACAGATTGCAGTTAGATTAGGACAACACGAAAGGGAGGCAGTAATTGAGAAGGAAGTGAGACAGGGATGTATTACATTGCCTATGTTAATTAAACTGTAAGTAGAGCAAGCAGTACAGGAAACAAGAAATTTCGAAAAGGGAGAAGAAATAATAACTTTTGAGGTTTGCTGATGTCATTGTAATTGTCAGAAGTGGCAAAGTATTTGGAAGATACTTTGAATGAAATGGATAGTTTCTGAAAATGGGTTGTAGAACGAATCAACAAAAGTAAAAGCAAGGATTAATAGAGTGTAATGAGATTAAAGCAGGCAATGCTGAGGAAATAAAGATTAGAAAGTCAGACACTAAAAGTAGTAGATAGGTTTTGCTATATTTGGGAAGCAAAATAACTGATAACTGATGACTGAAGTAGAAAAGGTATCAAATGCGGGCAGGCTATACCAAGAAAACCATCTCTGAAAAAGAGAAACTTGTTACAATCTAATATAAGTAATTGTTACGAAATCTGTTGTGACAGTATTTACCTTATACAGAAGTGAAACAGAAGTGATAAAAAGCACAGACAAAAGGAGGATAGAAGATTTTGAAATGTGGTCATAACACCAACAACAATCACAATCTATCAGTGGGGCAGTTGAGGCTATTAAGTGGGCACTACGGAAGGTTGGAGTGTATGCTCTACCCTGTAGCACTTATTTCTTCAAGATTTGTAATGATGAAACACCTATACGTACATTCCTTTTGTCCAAGTCAGCATCCATTTAGGGAGTTGCAGGAAATACTTTATTGACAATTTAAAAATTTTTCTCACATTTGATTTAAAGCCAGTACTCGCCACTCTTTTGTTTGGCCGACATCAGGATGGAAGCACCCTGTATCAGGCCACAGAGCACATCCGGCGACACAGGCTTTCTGATTGTGTCCTCTGCTCAGACACTCTCAGCGCCGTTCAAAGTCTCTATGCGCTGTAAACTGCCCATCCCTTAGTGCAATGGGTCCAGGAAAACTGTCACTTTCTCGCTCTTGATGGAGCCACTATGATGTTTATGTGGGTTCTTGGTCGTGTCGGTCTGCCAGAAAACAAGGCTGCTGACACTGCTGCCAAGGCTGCAGTCCTCGTACCTCAGCCCATTAGTTCCTATGTTCCCTCTGACGATCTCTGTTGTGCTGTCTGACATGTGGTGGTGTCACTTTGGCATCAACATTGATCCTCGCTTAATGGGAATAAGCTCCAGATCATTAAGGCTCTATCAGTGGCTTGGACGATCTCTTCTCGGCCCTCCCGCCACGAGGAGGTAATTTTAATTACGCTATGTATTGGGCACTGCCTTTTTAGCCATCGCCATTTGTAAAGTAGCGCTCCCCCCACCACTTTGTGCACATTGTGCCCAAGTTTTAACTATTTGCCATTTCCCGATGGAATGCCCATTTTTTTTAACCGCTTACATTCCCACTTGGGTTTGCCATCTTAGTTATTGGCCGTTTTGGCGAGCGGCGCTTCGGCTGTAGACTGCATTTTACTTTTTATCTGTCGTAGCAATATGGCAAAGGCCATTTAATTTTTAGTTCTGGACCTCCATTTCTGTGCGCCCTGTATCAGACCTTTCTCCACATCCCTGTTTTTAGCTGTATTCTCATGTCGATTGGGATTGATGTGCAATCACTTTTTAACTCCTGTCTTCATATTCCATAGTTTTGACTTGGGCACATATGACCCCAGTTGTTTTTGCACCCTAAAACAAAAAAAATCCAACCCAATCAGGATGTAATGCTAGATGCAGTTACTTCTAGTTAAGATTGCTGATAGGCAGAGCTTCCCCAAGTGGCATCTGTTGGCAACCAATAACATTCATGGGAAGAGAACTACATGTTCTCTGTTGGGACTTGACCAACACACTGTTGGGAGGCACATTCTATCTCTCTCTGAACTTGATTCTCAGCCTGTTATGGCATGACTCTCCCACTATGTCTTCCTGATAACTTCTCGGACTCTGTTTAATCATTGACTTGTGTTGTCCCTTTGAATGACTGGTGACAAATACACCACCCCATCGTGTGTCCCATGTATCCTGTATCAGATATATATATATATTTTTTATTTTTAGCTGTTAAATCTTCTTTTCCTCACCCTGGCACCTGGACACTTTGTTAAGAAATGCATTTTTTCCCCCGCATTCAGAAAGTGTAGCTATTTAAATTTCTTTATTATGAAGACTATAAATATAGCATACTACTGTACGTTATTGGTGGATGTAAATGCTGTCTCTGAGGAAATAATACTGGGAACCAATTACTGATGTTCCGCTTCTCCAGAAGAGGTGCAGTTGCATCAGCAGCCTTACTATGGAACTCACTGGGTACCCACTGAATGTGTTTCATAGGAACCTAATTTATCCCTGTGTGACTTGCATATGTTGGGGTTCTTACCGGAATAGGAAGTGTCTAGTGGACAAAAATTCAGTGACAGTGGAACAGTTAAACAGAAAATGTGCAGTTGGTTGTTGGAATGTCCCTCACCTTTCTTTGATGAAGGGTCAAGAAGTTGCCTGAAAATGTATTTCTATGAAAGAAAACTACAAAAAAAGTAACTTTGTTATATCAGTCAAAAATATATGTGGAAAAAAATTTAATTTTAAATGGTTTTTATATTGTGGTTGCTATGATACTGAATACTTCTCTACATTTATATACTGCATTGATGATTGTTTGAACAACAGATTACATATAACTAAATTAAATACTCTTATTGTAATTATCTTTCAGCGGAATCGGATGAACTCAAAGATGTTCTGAAAAACCATGAATTAAGAGAGATGTTAATAGCAATTGATAAGTCTAAATTTCCTTCACAAGCAATACAGGCGGCAATGATGGAACCTATGTTTGTGGAATTTGCTGACATTTGCCTGAAAATTGTTGAGCCACCAGCAGAATGAAAAGCCTATTTGTATACTCGGAATGGTTTTTTTCCATATAATATTTGTGCGTGCTGCATTAAGTTCTTTATGTGAAAATATTGTTGTGTATGTGAAAAATTATTTATTTAAGATTGTTGTGATGTAATTATCTTGCCGCAAACATCATTTTATAAATTTGTTATACATTAAAAATGCTTCGTTTTAGTAGCAGAACAAATGTATTGACTGTGGCATAATATTTATGTTGCTGTTGCTTAAATTTCTAATGAATACACACATTTTCTAGCTAATAGTTTCAAGAATGCAAAATAAGACAAGAACTTACTTGTTGTTTCTGGTGCAAATAAGCCAGTCTTTAGTCATAGGGCACCATACATGTGACCACTGTCCCTCTCCAAATAATTTTTGTTATCCATATACGTATGTGGAAAAATATATAAATGTAGGTAGGCATAGTTTCATTTCTGTAACTAAAAAATGTAAAATTAGAAAAAGTTCTCATTGTTTGTCATTGTGCATAACAAGCTAGTTTCAAATGGTGCTTAACTGTTTCCAGTTGCAATACTTTAGATCTGTTATGTCAGACATGATTACTATCAATTGAATATCTGCATTGACAGTGCCATTAATATTAGACATTCATATATGCCAAAGGTACCAATACTGTTCTTTCAAAGCAGATTATTTTGATCACCTGGAACTGTTCATGTAAAATAACAGCTCCTTTCAACCCCAAATACTTTTTTGCTTTAGTCTGTATTGTAAGGCAAATAAGTGAATCGCTACAGTAAAATCTATTTGTTTGTCGTATTCAGTGTTCCTGTTTGATAAATGTATGAAGAATGTTTTCAGAATTAATGGAATTTTTGGTGCACTTTAAGTTGAAATAAAGATGTGTGCATTCTCCCAAAATAATGTGCCATTGTAATGTAATTCATGTGTGAACTATCTGCAAAGTAAGAAAGAATTATGTTTAATCAGTATGCTGAAAAGAAAGCAGTACAAATTTATAGACACTATTGAACCAGTTAACAAGTGAGTGTTCTGGGTCATCTGGAAATGGAACAGCTGCATGAAAATGGTTTGGAACTCATTCAGGGCAAAGTCGTAATTAAAAGTTAATTCCTAATGTGCCTCAGATCTCTGGCAGACACGCGTCCATGAAGCTCTTGCTATGTTAAGTGATTAATATTGAAATCGAAGCTAGTTTAGTTAAAATTACATTTTGGACTATAGTGGCCGGCATGGAAAAAAAGGGCTTCAAAGTCATCTCTCCGTCTTACAGCATTGCCAGCTTTTTTCCCACTGATAATTTCAAATGTTCATAAAAATTTAAGAAAAATAGTGGACAACTCTTGATGAAGGTTTCTCGGGTCTCCAGGTGGGTGGTAGCGTTGATCTCTCTCATTGTTTTGAGAAGTTTCATACTACCCGAAACGTCGTGAGATATCAACGCTACCACCTGGCTGGAAACCCGAGAAACCTTCAACAGTTTACGCCGGGAAAGCCTACAGTCACGTATTGGGCAATTCTGTTTTTAGTCTACAATATGATGGAGTGCTTTCCAAAAGCAAATTCTCACTAGCTGATAGAGAAAAAAATGAAACTACCATTACAAGAAATTTTGGAGGAAAATATTTTTTTACTTCAACCTGTGGTAGCAACAGAATCACTAATGTAATTTAACTGAAAAAAATATATGAACATCCTCAAAGTTTACAGATACATATGCTCCATCTTTTATTTCGGAAACTTAAAAGCATTTCAAGATAAAAAATAAAATGTTAAAAGAGGTGTGAAACCATGCTGACTGCATAGCAAAAAATGTTGTCGCTGATGTATTTTCATTCTGTAGGACTGCGAAGAAACTTCCCACAAGAAAGTTGTTAAGAAAACTACTGAATTATTTTTGGTAACATTTTAGAGATCATTATTGTATTGTATCACATAGAGAGACAAATTACTTCCATGATATTCCGTGCGCAGCAGTGCACGAGTCATTGTAGGCTATCGCCAAGAGTTTTGTTCGAACGGCTTGCTTTAATATGACAGAGAATATTTTCTCCTTCCCAAAAATATTTTACTAGCTGCTAATACATATCCTTTGTCATTGCATCCATCACTCAAAATGCCACCATACGCTATGCAAAAGTAATTGTAGTTAATTTGAAACCAATATTTTCACTGAAGTCTAGCAAAATATTTGTTCAAAAGGTTTTGTGAAACCCAGGTTGTATCTAAAGTTGCTGTAAGCCTATTATTCTCCGCACATAATAGGTGCTTGGTACACAAAAACTTCGTTCTTACTACTACAAAGTCCCTGTCTTGTGTTACAAATTTCATCCATCATTACAGTTCTGAATTTTTAAAAAACGTTGGTGGAGAAGATAGCGCATTGAAGTGACTGGCCAGAATAATCAATTTTATCAGGGGCATTACCCTGTATTTCTCTAGACGTCGGATACTACCCTCTTGTCAAACTAAAGTAATACAATTCAACGTTCTAGCTTTTTGTAAAAGTTGTCAAATATCATAGATTTCTATGCTCTTCTCGAAGAATCAGAATAAGTGCCGAGACTGTTCTGATGTTACTGCACTGTTTATATATAGAGTCGATACAGAAGCACCACAACGTTTTGTGATTTTATGAACTGCATTACCACCTTACTACAAAACAGCCAGTAAATCCTTTTATGAAAACAAGGAGTTAAATTTCGAATGTACAATTAAACTGAATGCAGTAAGATTATATCCAAATGTAAAGACATTCGATACAGGTTTTTAGGGAAAACTGTTGTTAATTAATGCAGAATTGACAATCTTATTTTAATTGACACTAACTGTCAAGTAAACCAATCGCCACCACTTGTGATAAATTTATCAGACGTATACTGTAAGGGAAAAACATTCGCAGTATGTCCTCTTTTCTGGCTCCGTGTCTTCAGATTTACTGTTGCTTGTTTCATCCAGGTGTATCATAACAGATTCCACTATGGTGTCTCTTAAACCTTGGTTCAAGAAATAAGTTTCTTGCAATGCTTCTGCATGTTTTAAGCACCTCTCCCAGTCCTGCTGAGTAACATTGTCAAGAGCTTCGTGTGTTAGTTTCTCGACACCAGCAAGTTTGAAAGTAGTATTTCTTTTCGCCACTTCTCACTTTACTTGGGCATATATCAATCAATGGGATTATACCGGCAGTGATGCAGTGGTAGACGACCAGTTGGTGTCCCATTTTGTTTGCCAGTTGATCTAATTTGCAAGTCTTTTTGGCACCTACGATTTCTTCCTTAGACAGGATTTCAGCCTTCGTTTCATTGAATCAAAGTGAAACATTGTTTCTCTATAACCACACCATAATATCTGCCTTGCGCCAATTTGAATGTGGCAACTTTTCTATCTGAATGGAGTGGTAGTTGGCGTTATCCATCATGGTAATTGACCCTTCTTCCAGCACAGACAACAGTTGAATAAACCAATTCTTAAAAACTTCTCCATTCATTTCTGAATGGTAATCAGATTGGCAAGAACTTTTCCTGCCACGAAAAACAAGTTTGGCCTCCGGTATGAAGCCTGTGGTTAATGAACCAGTGTGGATGATGATTAAATGGCCACTTTCAAACCACCGTTTCCGTTGGAGTCGTGCCATATACACTTATTGGTGTGGTTCTGTGATACCCAAGTTTCATCCAAGTGCACTACAGGCCTGGTGTCTTCAACACACAAGAAGTGCATCATACACAAAGACTTTGCTTTTTCTGCTGCAGTGTCTCTGCGTTCTATTAATAATTTCCGTCCGTCATTACATTTCGTGAATCGGAAACCAAGGGAGTGGGGAAGATGAAGAACGGAGGTTCCTGAGCCCAGCCATTGGATACTCTCCTCTGTCATAATATCCAAGTACAGTTCTACGCACGAGCTCTTTGGTAAAATTGTCAAATTCGGTTGATTTCCATTCACATTCGTATCCCTTTCTTGGAGAATCGAAACACTCATTCATTTGGAGATTCTGCCATTGACACAGATTTGCTAATACGGCCTACAGTTGACTTGGAGACACCACACGCTTTAGGGCAATTTTCGATTGTCTTTCTGCCCTTTATGCACACCGACCGGAGGAGCACTACAAGTAGGCCGTTGCTCCTGCATTCTTATTCACCACCGAACACACATCAAAGCACCTTTCTAAAGTCTGAGATCAGATGTGAACACTCGATATAGCACGGTAACACTGAGCTTTCAGCTCCTCTGACCTACCGCACCGCTAATGGGACCTAGATGGAAACAAAGCCGAGAGGCGGGCGAATCTCAATCCGCAGCCCCTCCTGGCGGCAGGAAGGGGCCGTGACCTTGAGGACTCTACTATTGTGCCGGCCACTCTAGTGCATTTACTTTTTATCTAGGCTATCTATTGAAGGGTTTGCTTTTCTGAATGTATTTGGATCAAAAAGGAAGTATTTAATAGAGACTGATAGTCGTTAGTTTTGTTTACATTTTAGTCGCGAATCTCATGCGAGTGTAGATCCTCTTTTTTTTATTATTATTATTAGACTTAGCAGTTCAAAGTTAAATTAATTCATGTCTGTTGTATACGATTTAGGTATTTAATTAAAACTTTCAAAAGTAGGTTTAAAAGTTTGTTTACATTAGCGTTTAGTTACATATTGGTAAGTGCTAGAAACTTCAGTGCTCTTGTGCTTTTATGTAAATTTTTCTATCAAACTATGTGTGAAAAATGTGGTGGTTGCCTTAGAAATCTAAAGGGGCAAGTTTTCTGTGAAAACTGTACGTTACGGTTTAATTGGGGCGAATGTAGCGGCAAGTAAATGGAGACTGGTAATGAGGCTCTTCCATGGCAATGCAGATTATGTATAAAGGACAGAAAAATCACTTAACAGGAGACAAAAATTTGTGCACTTAATGCTGAATTGGAAAACACAAATTTGGAATTATGTAGGCAACGGGAGGAAAAAGAGACGGTGCTGGGAAAAGGTAGCAAGCAGAGGGCGAAAAAGGGAAACTGTTGATAAAACTTTGGAAATTCAGTTAATAAATCAGTTTTGCTTGCTATCTGAAGTAGTGGAGGAAGTGCCTCGTCCAGATGTAGTTGAATGTAGGTTGAAGCAGAATATTTGATTAAAGAAAAAAGAGAGGTGGGGATCAAAACAGAACAGTAAAAGAAGAATTCTGCTTCTAGGTAGCAGTCATGGGAGGCGTGTAGACTAGCAGCTTCAGGAGAAAAGAGGTGCATGGTACCAGGTCACAAGTTTTGTGAAACCAAGTGCTAGACTTAGCCAGGTGACAGGAAACTTATGTCAGCTATGCAGGGACTTTGAGAAGGAAGATCAGGTAATTGTAGTTGGGGAGCAGGAAACAGCCTGGCTATGAATCCAAGATATAATATTAAGAGCAACCTGGACAAAATAAGAGCAGAAACTGAGCACACAAATGTGGGGTTTGTGGAGGTCTTTCAGTGCCCTGACGACCCTGGGTAAATACTGCTGTAAGACATGTCTACACTGAGCTGAACAGGATGGTCCAGACACCAGCAAAATCTCACGTAAGTGGAGTTCCAGTTGATGCTATTGGTAGGTGGGGATACACTACACATGCCCTGCACCTAAATAAGAAGGGGAAATATGTTAGCTTCTCTACTAGCTGATACTGTAAGGGGGACCACAGTCACACACAGGATGATCCCTGTAGTTAATGGGACCAGGCAGACAGGTTTTTTAGGTTAAAGCCAAAGTCCAGACAAACAACATTCAAGAAAAATAGAATAAAAGAAGCTTCATGTACACTAAATAGGGATAAAGCTAAGGGTAGTGCCAAAGTACTTCAGCAAAATATTAGGGGAATAAAGAGTAAAGTAGATGAGCTGTTAGTGTGTTTAATTGATATAAAAAACAATAGTGAGATTGATATACTTTGTCTGTCTGAACACTATATAACTGTGGGGATGGGAAGTGTCAGTATAAATGGGTATAATTTAGCATCTTACACTCGCAGATCTAGCATGGATAGAGGAGGAGTTCTCATTTACACAAATCAAGGGTATAAGTACAAAATTGCATATGTAAGCAAATTTTGTGCCAATTAGCATTTTGAAGTTTGTGCATGTGAACTACAGCTAGATAATGTAGTGTTGATATTAGCATATTCATAAAGAAGTGTAACTCCCTATTATGCTGTCTATCAGAAAAGAAGTAGTTATTAATCTGTAGTGATTTCAATGTAAACTTTCTAAGCAATTCTGATAGGAAAAGTGAACTAGAAGTATTATTAATGACATACAACTTAGAATCAGTGATCACCTTCCATACACATATAGCTCAAGACAGTAGCAGTCAACCAAATAATGTATTTGTACAGCAAGAGGCTTTAAAACTAACACATGCTTTCCCTGTGATAAATTAATTTTCAGACCATGATGCACAGTTGATTAACTTACGGAACCTAGCAGGGTGTACAGTTCAGAAACCATTAAGTAAAAGTGTAAGGCTGGTCAACCCAGTATCTATAGAGCACTCCAGAGCAACTTTAAGAAATGTTAATTGGGGAGATGTATATAATGAACCAAATGCTAATGACAAGTGCAACTTATTTCTGGATAAATTTATATCCCCTTTTGAACATTGTTACCCCCAACAAAATTAGTAAATGTACCACCAGTTTTCAAAGAAACCTTGGATTACTACAGGTATTAAAGTATCTTCAGAAAGAAAAAGAAAATTGCGAGACAGCAAGAATTAGTAAAGAAAAAGCAGTAGTACATGGAAGAGTCAGTTTTGAGAAATCCTTGTCAGATTAATTTTCATCTAACAACCCCTTGTGAAATGAGGAGGATCATTAAATCTTTGAAAAATAAATGTTCTGTTTGATTAGATGATATCTCTAACAAGATATTAAAACAATGTGGAGCAGTTACATCTGATGTTCTCAGTCACATCTGTAATGCATCACCAACTCAAGGTATTTTTCCCAGACAGGTTAAAATATGATTGTCAAGCTTCTCAAAGAAGGGGGAGCGGGGGGGAGGAGGACACCACAGATGTCAATAACTACCAACTGGTATCCTTGCTTACAGCATTTTCAACAATTGTCGAGAAAGTAATGTACTCGGGTGGTTAGCAATCTCAACAGTAATGGAGTACTTAGTAAATCACAGTTTGGATTTCAAAAATGCTGTTCTACTGAAACAGCAATATACAATTCCACTGCCTACATAACAGTCCTTAAAAAGTAAAATGTCACCAATAAGAATTTTCTGTGACCTAGCCAAAGGATTTGATTGTCTGAACCATGACATTATATTACAGAAATTGCAATTCTATGGTATTAATGGAACAGCATATGATTGCTTTAAGTCATATCTACAGAACAGGAAGCAAAAGGTTTCTTCATATGGTTTAAGTGATTTAAGGAAGTTTCCCCACTTCACCTAACTAGGGTGAAATTACATTAGGTGTTCTACAGGGTTCAATTGTGGGTCCCCTTCTTATCTGAAACAAGAAGCTAAACTGACACTGTTTGCTGATGATACAAACATCATTATTAATCCAGCAAAAGAGACTCCAATAGAAAATGATACAAATAATATCTCTGGAAAAGTTACCGATTGGTTTTCTATGAATGGGCTTGCTCTGAACTTTGAAAAAACACAGTACATCTATTTTTCTAATATTGGATCTCCTAAAGCGACTAGGTGCAGCAGTCAGAATAATTGCTAATTTTGAGGATATAGAAGTTAGCAAGCAAACCTACTTTGCATACTTTCTCAGATGTCATACAAAATAATATTTTGGAGAAACTCAACACTTAGGCAAAAGGTATTCACTGCTCAAAAGTAAGTGGTGAGAATAATGTGTAAGGCCCATAGTTGCATATATTGTAGGCACCTGTTTAAAAGGTTAGGAATTCTTACAACAGCCTCACAGTTTGTTTACTCAATAATAAAATTTGTTCTCAACAACATGGACCAGTTTAAAAACAACTGTGACATTCATGATTGTAATACCAGAAGACAGACAGACTTACACTGTCCTCTACTTAACCTATCTTTACCACAGAAAGTGGTAAAATATGCTGCTGTAAAACTTTCGATAAATTACCAGATGAAATAAAATGACTGACAGACAGCAGTAATAGTTTCAAAAATAAATAGAAATCATATCTCCTTGACAGCTTCCTGTATACCATAGATGAGTTCTTTAATAGGAATAAATTAATCTAAAAAGAAAGATGATGAAACTTACCAAACAAAGGCGCTGGCAGGTCGATAGACACACAAACATAGGTCTATCGACCTGCCAGCGCCTTTGTTTGGTAAGTTTCATCATCTTTCTTTTTAGATATATTTTTCCCACGTGGAATGTTTCCCTCTATTATATTCGAATAAATTAATCTATTAGGTATAATATGTGTGTTTTGTACCATTTAAGGAAATGGGGTAGGTAATAAAAATTGTAAGCTTTTTTAGAGAGAGAGAAAGAAAAAAAAGGAAACCATGATTCATGTGTAAATTTCTTTACACTTGACACGTTCCACATCATAACAGTTACTATGAGATTGATTAATGGAACACGTAACTAACTAATATATGGTGCTGGGGTTCAGTACACCACAGAGCAGCTGTGCATGCCTTTCCCAAAACATAATTTTATTTTTTACACGTTATGACAAGCATAATTTAATTAATGAAAAGGGATATTCTTCATGAAAACAATGTCATAAATGGTGACACTGTTGTTGAGGTAATAGTCAAACACTTCTTAACATATTTTCTTCCGTTTTCGTGTAAAAACAACCTTGTATATGGGGCCAGCATTTGCAGAAACTGAATTGCTGTAAAAGGTCTATTTTAACCCACTTGCTGAGATGAAAAATAGTCTTGACAACAAGTTTTTGTATCAGTAGTCAGTCCATACATCACAGCAGTGGAACTTGGTGTGTCACAGGGAATGAGTTTCTTGATTTAATGGCCTGGGCTACGAGGATGGTACAACCCCCCCCCCCCCCCCCCCAAAAAAAAAAAAAAAAAACTGAATCTCAAGGTATGCTGCATGGCTATTGAAGTGAAACCATCATTAGTGGGCAACCTGTGGAGGACCTACCACACACAAGAAAGGAAAGGGTACCATGTAGTGCATAATTTGATTAACTTTATTATCATTGAAAAGTGCCACAAAAAATGAAAGGGTAGCATTTAGTGCATAATTTAATAAACTTTATGCTCACCATCTTGAAATGGTTTGGTTGGAGAAACATAGCCCCTAAAATTCACCTTGTCCTAGGGTTTCTGACAAGCAAGGTGACAGACGTCGCAAGGAGAGGACCTGCACTGGATCTATAAACGTGGGCAAATGTTTCCCCATTACCTTGTCTGCCTTTCTCCCAGCTTACTGCCCCAAAGTTTAATACCCAAATCCTGTCATCCGGCTTTAATATGATTGGCCACGTCCCAGCATTCTAGCAGTATTCCAATTTCATGTGGACAAACTTCATGTCATTTTCATACTTTTCCAGGTAGCATAAATCTGCATAGCATCAAATCTCCAAAAGCAGATCATTCAATGACCATAGGTTGGACAAGGGGGAGTTCAGACTAAGGGCAAACATAAGAGTAATGTGTTTGGTTACAAGCCTCATACATGGCCATATTGAAGGCGTACCCAAAGCAGGGTAGGGAACTATCGCAGCAGATATGGTCTGTGTGATGGGGAGTCAGTATGGCAGTGCAAAATCTGTGGTTTACCTACCCCCACAAATGGCTGATTAGGGTAATATGGTGTTGTCGTGGCATGAGCAATACCAAAGCAGAAATAGTGGACGGATGCCCAGACGGAGATACTGGCCTTATCTGTGACTAAAACCATGCACGCCCCAAATGTCCCACATATTGATTGGAGGCAGTTTATCATAATCTGGGTTCTAGTGCCCTGAATAAGAAGCAACTAGTAAAAGTTAACACATTCACGTACACAAAACATATACTGATTGCAGTCTCAAGAGCATGGGAACACCACCACGTTATCAACATACATCTTTTCCATGGGCTGATTAATGACTTTCAATGATAGGAATCATTGTTAGGTATTTAATGCTAGATTGCTAATGCGATGCATCTTATAATCTGATAGAAAACCCCAAATTTGCTTATTGATAGCCTTCCATAGCTTTCATCTTAAACCCCCAAATGACCTCCTGCAGGAGTTTCATTGTAGTATTTAGAAACGAGAGACTAAATCCATGGGTGACACTATTTTATGACCATGGCTTACCTGAGCAGAACAACACAGAATATTCCCCTTCATGAAATACAGCATAACAATTTCCCCTTTCTTAATTCCCTCCTTCAATCTGCTTAGCTGTGGGACAGATTCCTGGTGTTTTCCTGACATCTTTAAAAAAGAAGAGAACATGTGGTTAATACTGAGCAAATTCAATTATATGAGGCATCCAATTTACAGAGTTCACGTCTTTTCATTCAGAAGTTTATCTCATTATTCCCCAAACATCCTGCTTTGGCCATCAGCGATAATATCCTCGGTACTGCAGATGTGCTTAACCCAGAATTAGAAAGCAGATATCCTCACTGCCCATCTTGCAATACATCTTGGCATTGTCAACACCTAACTGAGGTCCCTGTTATCTGTTTCTAACAAGAATGGACAGTGTTCAAGATAGATTTTCATCTTCTCAACTCAAAACAAAAAGGCCAGGGCCTCTAGTTCCTACACAGAATATTTTGGTTCAAGTGAGGAGAGGGTATACAAAGCATATGCAGTAGGCAGTCTCCTATTAGCATCCTCCTGTAGAAGGATAGCCACAACACCTACTTTTGATGCTTCAGTCTGGACAGTAAATTCCCTATTAAAATTGAGCATTGCCATCACAGGGGCACAAGCCAAAGCTACCTTCAAGGCTTTGCATGCTGTTTGCTGGGAAAAGCCACATTCAAATTTCCTCCTTTTTTCCCCTGTGGTCATCAAGAGGTGCACAAGCTGAGCAAAGTTGGAAATAAATTTCTGAAAAACATTGATCATGCCAGTTCTTACAACTTATTCCCGGGGTACAGATTTAAAAGTATAAACTTGCAAACAAGGTGGAAAACACCACACAGTCTCTGGGCCATACGAAGCAGTCATCATTGATATTAATAACATACAAAGAACTGAACCAATCTAAACCATACACAAGCCTGGAACATCAACTGTCCAAGTACAAAATGGCAAGTATGTCAGGAGAGCAAATTGGGAGAGAGATCTCTAAACAATGTGGCGTTCGCTGTGTTATTCTGTGGTTTGGTATTTAACTAATTTGTAAATGAAAATTATAATCTTATTTTATTACATTGAGTAATTACTAAATAATTTTTCTCCCGGCTAAAGAATTGGTCAAGTTGCTAAAGAACTCCAAGTTAACATCATGTTAAAGTGTTGTGTGTAAGCTGTGTAAGTGTTGCTAAATCACAGTTCATACAACAGATTCTATACAACTATGGATTATGATGGAAATAGTTATCTTCAGCAAAATGATCATTAAAACCACCGAATATCAGCCGCGCACAACACTGATGTATGTTACCTGAAACAATATTCTTCGCAACTCGTGCGTAATTAATTTTGGCTCCATACATCAGCTAGAAAAGTTTGTTATAATGATAGTGCTATGAGCACTGTTTTTAAAAAACCAATCTGATTTGAATTATTTTCATTAAAATGAGTTCAGAACCACCGGTGCACATTTATTTTTACACATTTGTATTACGTTTGGCATTTATGTCTGCAGAGTTGCGTAATTTGAATTTGCCGCTGAGATAATTGTTAAGATTGGGGCAGAAAATTGATAGAGAATTTCTATTGTTAGACCAAATAAGTAAGTATTTGAAATGCTTATTAAACTCTATAAACTCTACTTTCGTATTGTGCACTATTTAGACTTCATCAAGCAAACATTTGATTTGTTTCTAAGGAAAACACAGACAAAAACACAATACAAATCGCTATCATCAATGGCTGCGCTCCTTGCAGCGGAAAGAAATAATTAACACAGATAATGCTTACTGAGAGAGGAATTAAAGTTACAAATAATTATTCACTCATATTTATAATAATAATGAACTCTATTCTCAAGTAATAATTAACAAATAATTACAATTTCTTAACTGACCTCAGTTTGATATGCGTCCACAACCTACAAAAGCCAACCAACAAAAGGTAAAAACAAAGGAAGACAAACGCAGATCATAAAAGGAATTTACAATTATCATTGTCTTTGTATGATACACATCGATACGTCCAATTACATCATAGAATACACTACTGGAAATTGAAATAAGAACACCGTGAATTCATTGTCCCTGGAAGGGGAAACTTTATTGACACATTCCTGGGGTCAGATACATCACATGATCACACTGACAGAACCACAGGCACATAGACACAGGCAACAGAGCATGCACAATGTCGGCACTAGTACAGTGTATATCCACCTTTCGCAGCAATGCAGGCTGCTATTCTCCCATGGAGACGATCGTAGAGATGCTGGATGTAGTCCTGTGGAACGGCTTGCCATGCCATTTCCACCTGGCGCCTCAGTTGGACCAGCGTTCGTGCTGGACATGCAGACCGCGTGAGACGACGCTTCATCCAGTCCCAAACATGCTCAATGGGGGACGGATCTGGAGATCTTGCTGGCCAGGGTAGTTGACTTACACCTTCTAGAGCACGTTGGGTGGCACGGGATACATGCGGACGTGCATTGTCCTGTTGGAACAGCAAGTTCCCTTGCCGGTCTAGGAATGGTAGAACGATGGGTTCGATGACGGTTTGGATGTACCGTGCACTATTCAGTGTCCCCTCGACAATCACCAGTGGTGTACGGCCAGTGTAAGAGATCGCTCCCCACACCATGATGCCGGGTGTTGGCCCTGTGTGCCTCGGTCGTATGCAGTCCTGATTGTGGTGCTCACCTGCACGGCGCCAAACACGCATACGACCATCATTGGCACCAAGGCAGAAGCGACTCTCATCGCTGAAGACGACACATCTCCATTCGTCCCTCCATTCACGCCTGTCACGACACCACTGGAGGCGGGCTGCACGATGTTGGGGCGTGAGCGGAAGACGGCCTAACGGTGTGCGGGACCGTAGCCCAGCTTCATGGAGACGGTTGCGAATGGTCCTCGCCGATACCCCAGGAGCAACAGTGTCCCTAATTTGCTGGGAAGTGGCGGTGCGGTCCCCTACGGCACTGTGTAGGATCCTACGGTCTTGGCGTGCATCCGTGCGTCGCTGCGGTCCGGTCCCAGGTCGACGGGCATGTGCACCTTCCGCAGACCACTGGCGACAACATCGATGTACTGTGGAGACCTCATGGCCCACGTGTTGAGCAATTCGGCGGTACGTCCACCCGGCCTCCCGCATGCCCACTATACGCCCTCGCTCAAAGTCCGTCAACTGCACATACGGTTCACGTCCACGCTGTCACGGCATGCTACCAGTGTTAAAGACTGCGATGGAGCTCCGTATGCCACGGCAAACTGGCTGACACTGACGGCGGCGGTGCACAAATGCTGCGCAGCTGGTGCCATTCGACGGCCAACACCGCGGTTCCTGGTGTGTCCGCTGTGCTGTGTGTGTGATCATTGCTTGTACAGCCCTCTCGCAGTGTCCGGAGCAAGTATGGTGGGTCTGACACACCGGTGTCAATGTGTTCTTTTTTCCATTTCCAGGAGTGTATTATATAAATAATTAATATTTATCATCGTTTTCACCATTTTTTCATATGTTGAATAGATAATGTTTATAACTGTTAGAGGCATAATTTCCTCTCGTTGCACTGTAGCTAAAATTTATCTTGTGGATGTTACAACAAGTAGCCGTCTATGAGTGGTAGAATATCATCATGTCTGACTTCCTAAACTAGCAAACATAGAAGTGCATTGAGTTGGCAGCCACAGTACCTTGTTGTCTCTGACACCAGAAGCTCTTTCCAATACCATGACACAGATGCCCCTTTCGTTGTCCACCATAACAAATTTGCTGGCTGCCAGCATCATTAGTTCCAAGTTCTTTATTGTCATGGCATTATAGACAGACACAGATACCAAACCAATAAAGTGCACTATTCCCTACGAATTTTTCAGGTGTGAGCATGACTGAATGGACTTAGTGTTTAGATTAGATTAGATTAGATTTACTTTCATTCCAATTGATCCGTAGTGAGGAGGTCCTCCAGGATGTGGAACATGTCAGAAAAACAACAATACATGACAAATATTTACAACTAAAACAAATAAGCTAATGTACCATTCCACAGGTCCCAAGTGGAATGATCGTCATTTTTTAATGAACACTAAGAGTCATTTTACAAATACTAATGCACTGAATTTAAAATAAAAAAGTTTTCTATTTATTTATAAGGTAATAAACATGTAATACAACTACTGTAATACTTATTTACAATGAACACATTACTGCACTGAAATGGTGCAGAAGTTATGTTGTACTTATATACAAATCAGTTGGTTTTACTAAGAAATTCATCAATGGAGTAGAAGGAGTTGGCCACCAATAAATCCTTTAGGCTTCTCTTAAACTGAATTTCATTGGTTGTTAAGCTTTTTATGGCTGCTGGCAAGTTATTGAAAATGTGTGTTCCTGAATAATGCACACCTTTTTGTACAAGACTAAGTGACTTTAAATCCTTGTGAAGATTATTCTTATTTCTAGTATTGATTCCATGAATTGAGCTGTTGGTTTGAAAGAGTGATATATTTTTAATGACAAATTTCATTAAGGAATAAATATATTGGGAAGCTGTAGTTAGTATCCCTAGTTCCCTAAACAGGCTTCTGCAGGATGTTCTTGAGTTCACACCACATATAATTCTTACTGCACGTTTTTGTGCCCGGAAAACTTTAGCTTGGCTTGATGAATTACCCCAAAAAACAATCCCATATGACATTATGGAATGAAAGTAAGCATAGTATGCCAGCTTTTTCATTTTTATATCCCCTATGTCTGACAAAATTCGCATTGCAAACAGAGATTTGTTAAGACGCTTCAGCAGTTCTGTGGTGTGCTCCTCCCAGTTGAATTTATTATCAAGCTGTAATCCCAAGAATTTAACACTGTCCACTTCTTCTATCTTCTTGTCATCGTATGTTAGACATATACTCTTGGGACACCCCTTACAAGTTCTGAACTGCATATAGTGTGTTTTTTCAAAGTTTAGTGACAAAGAATTGGCTAGGAACCAGTGATTAATGTCCACAAATATTTTATTGGCTGATCTTTCTAAGACTACACTTGATTTGCTATTTATTGCAATGTTTGTATCATCAGCAAACAAAACAAACTTGGCATCTGGTAATGTTACTGATGAAAGGTCATTGATATACACAAGAAAAAGTAAGGGCCCTAAA
Source organism: Schistocerca cancellata (assembly GCF_023864275.1). Taxonomy (NCBI): domain Eukaryota; kingdom Metazoa; phylum Arthropoda; class Insecta; order Orthoptera; family Acrididae; genus Schistocerca; species Schistocerca cancellata. The sequence continues at coordinate 306,235,605 of NC_064630.1, forward strand.
ATGGAACCTTGTGGGACCCCACATGTAATTAGTTCCCAGTTAGATGATGCCTGATAGCTTGATACATGTCTCTTTCCTAATAACACCCTTTGTTTCCTGCCAGAGATATAAGATTTGAACCATTTTGCAGCATTTCCTGTTACACTATAATATTCTAGTTTACTTAAAAGGATATTGTGATTTACACAGTCAAATGCCTTTGACAGATCACAAAATATACCAGTTGCCTGCAATTTTTTGTCTAATGAATTTAGTACATTTTCACTGTAAGTGTAGATAGCCTTCTCAATATCAGAACCTTTTAGAAATCCAAACTGTGACTTTGACAGTATGTTATTTGAGATAAGATGGTTATAAAGACGACTGTACATTACTTTTTCGAAAATTTTTGAGAATGCTGGCAACAGTGAAATTGGATGGAAATTTGATGCTATTTCTTTATCTCCCTTCTTAAACAGTGGCTTAACTTCAGCATATTTCAGCCATTCAGGAAATATTCCACTGATAAACGACTGGTTACATAGATAACTTAATATGTTACTTAGCTCAGAATCACATTCTTTAATTAACTTTGTTGATATTTCATCATACCCACTAGATGTTTTTGATTTTAAAGATTTTATGATGGACATTATTTCTGTTGGGGTAGTGAGGGTCAAATTCATATTATGGAAGTTACTTGAAATGTCTGGTCTAAGGTAATCCATAGCAGCACCTACCAAACCTGACAACCCTATCTTTTCAGTAACAGTTATAAAATGTTTGTTAAAAAGTTCTGCAACACTATACACATCTGTCACCAATGTATCATTTACTCTTAATGCTATTTGTTCCTCTTCATGTCTGGTTCTACCGGTCTCCTCCTTCACTATATCCCATATTGTCTTTATTTTGTTATCTGATATGACTATCTTTTCCTTGTAATATATTTGCTTTGACATCCGTATTACAGTCTTTAATATTTTGCAGTATTTCTTATAATGTGCTATAGCATCAACATTGGAAATGTTTCGGATTGACAGATACAGTTTTCTTTTTGTTTTACAAGATACCCCTATTCCTTGAGTAATCCATGGCTTCTTTGTAGACTTTGCTCTAACCTTGGTAAGTTTTGGGGGAAAGCAGTGTTCGAATAAGGTAAGCACTTTATTAGCAAAAATGTTATATTTTTCATTCATGCCATGAGCACTGTAAACATCAGTCCAGTGAATGTCTCTGAGGAGTGTCCTAAAATAATCAATTTTTGGTTTACTGATTACCCTCTTGAGCTCAGATTTAACAGATTTTATATCCTGTTCAGTATTAACATTTAACAGAAGGAACTGCATGTCATGGTCTGAGAGGCCATTGACTATTGGTTTTGTAATATAATTTTGTTCATTTGACTTTTCTATAAAGATATTATCAATGGCTGTTTGTGAGCAAGTGGCTATCCTAGTGGGGAACTTTACTGTGGGAATTAAGTTGAATGATAGTGTTATTAACTCAAATAAGTTCTTATTGGGAGAGTCTTTAAGGAAATCTACATTGAAATCACCAGCAACCACTATTTCTTTGTTTTTTGTTGTTAAATAGGCCAGTACAGCTTCAAGGTGGTTTACAAACAGATTAAAGTTACCTGCAGGTGCTCGATATACACTTAATATTATGAAAGATTTTTTATGAAAATCTAATTCTGTTGCACATGCTTCCATATGCTGTTCTAGGCAAAATTTATGAATGTCTATGTTCTTAAATTTATGACAGTTCCTGATGAATGTGGCAACTCCTCCTTTCTCCATTTCTGATCTACAAAAGTGAGATGCTAACCTAAACCCTGTAACACTTAAAAGTTCTATACCAGTGGTCACATGATGTTCAGAGAGGCAGATTATGTCAGCTGGGTTTGAAGACTCTAATTCATCTATGCAGATAGTTAATCCAACACCCTGACTGGAAACTACGTGACCCAGAAAGAAAGTATCACAGTGCACAAAGCTCATCTTTGATGACTTAACAGCGAATCCAGCATTGTAATATGCTCAAGATGTTACTCAAAACATTCACTAAAAGTTACAAGACGCCAAAACTGCTGATACGAAAAAGCTTCATCCAAAATTCCAGTCTATATCCATCCTGCCCCTTAAGTACAACAAAGATGGGGGAAGAATAGGGTGATTTAGACAGTCTCATAATCCCCTCTTCCAGCATCTCATCTATAGCAGCCTTAAGATGCTTAATCCAAAATGGAAACATTTGATATGGTGGATACCTTATGGGGATATTCTCTGTAAACTTTGTTCTATATTATTCCCGTTTCATTTCATCGAGACATGTTTAGTGTCTGCATGACTACATAGCTGGCAGAGCCAATGAACCTGTTCAGGAGATAAATGACTAAAATTGTAATTCTCTCTCTCAGCAGCATCTGTCATGACTAGTCTTATTTGATTCCCGTGCAACTCTTCCTGACAAATGTTTACGAAAGTTTTAGGCATGCACCCTATGGGCGCCAAAGGAAAACTTGCCTCTCCTCCAATCTGGGGTTAGGTCCATATATTGGACATAATTCGCCCCCAAAGTAGTGGGAACTGACAAATTCCAAGCCACCTTGGCTTTAATCATCTCGGTAAGTGGATCTGAACTTTAATCTGAACTTCCCCCAACAACTACATTTCCCTGGAATTTGCTACCCTAAGGACACTCTCCCACCAGTGACACAGGAAATTTGCATATCCAGCTCTATGCCAGATTGACCAGGCTCATAGAACTTCCAAAAACCAAAATGCACACATTGGTTCTTCAATGATGCTCCCACACACAAATATCCAAGATCCATTTACAGAATGGAATTTAAGTTGAAATACCCTTCACCTCTTGGCTTATACCAGACTTGTTCTTTGGCTACTTGAAATTCCTCACCAGTTGGCTCTTAACTTGGCACCTATAACATCCGATACCTGATGAGTGTGATCTATTGTCTGACACCTTGCTCTCATATGGCTGCCATACTCTCATGTGACTGTTGACTCCTTAACTCAATCCCCACATGAGTATCTTCAGTATGGCATATGGCCTGCACCTTCAAAATCAGTCTTTCCATCTTCTTGAAGCTCTTACGTTGCTCACTAAAAATGACACTTCATCAGTTTCTGGGGAGCATTCCCTTCAAAATATTACAAATAATCTCATGCTCCTGAAACTGTAAGCATATGTATTTTTGTAATGGCTCATCATGCAGCGATACACCAAAGTAACGCTTTTCTATGTGCTAATGGCACTTCTGTGTGGTCAAAGTCCCTAGATACTGACCGCCTAAATTCCAAAAATCCTCCTTCAAAAATAGTTTGATCAAAACACCAAGTGGCCATCAGACACAAAAGTTGGTAAAACTACTTGTCTCTCAGGTTTAACACATATCCATACTCCTGTAAATCCAAGAGAATATAAAGTGACCATTTGACCACCTCACTGCACATCATAGACTACAGTCCCCCTTCCTGCAGCAGTCCTGCTTGAGGGTTAGGCAATTTTGTAAAAAGGCTGAATAACCCACATACGGTTCTTGGCTAGTTCTCTCACTATGCTCTTGATACATAGATACAAGCTGCCTCCTTCATCACTGATTCAGTGGAACAACTGATTAATCTGTATGTTCTCCTGGGCAATATCTCAGCTTGCTCCTGTAACTGTTAGCATAATGCACCACTCACGTCATAATTCAACTAATTTCCAAGTGTGATGGCTGAGTAGTATGAAAGAAGACCCTTACGAAATAAGCTTTCCTGGCAGCCACTGAAAGCTGGTGACAGCATCACTCACCTCAGTCAGGTACAAGTTTGGTGGGGCCAAAATGCAGTCAGTTGCCTTGTTCAGCCAGTGGCCAGATTGGCCATCCTCCAGGAAATGTCACAACCTCTCATGGATAATCCACACACAAGCTCATCCTTCCATAGCTCTGGGGCACAGGGCAACACCCTCTCAGACATTCTGAAACACAATTATCCACAAATAGTGTCTGGTAGGGCAGGCAAAGACAAAAGAAAATGTCCTTATTAAAACTATGAGAATTTAAAATTTTGAAAATTGACATCTGTCACCTGTGCTAATTTTCCGTTTTGCACACTAATCGCCACTCTTCACTCTTCTACCAATGTGTGAGGGCAGCTAAGATTGGTGGTGCTAGGTTGAGAGGTGTGCAGCAACATTTAGGTAACATCTTTATTAACAACTTAAAAATCTCAAATAGCAGATCAAAATCAAGCTCCAGTTCACATTTACAGTTCAATAACGCAACATATAATAATCGCAATACATGGCCGTTGAAAAAATAAAAGACAATACCGCATCACTTCTACTGCAATTTACAAAATTTAACCCCCACAGTAAATGGCTGCCAATGCTGCAAAGAAAAGAACTACCCTAGAGATGTCAGGTTTATGATGCCATTTACATTTCCCTTAAAAAGATCACATAACACAAATTCATGTGAGTACATTAGCCACCTACTCACTGTTGATAGTACACAGCACGCATACCATTACAGTTTTAAAACTCAAGACTGATCCTTCCAAAAACTCAACCTCAAACACTAATCACCAGAGTTTGAGGAAACACAGTTTAGTTTAAATGGGACCATCCAAAACATGCAATACCCAAAACATAAAGATGACTTCCAGTTATTGGACACCAGTGATGAAAACTACAACTGCCATTCATTCAGTAATCTAACATGAGGCCTATGATTATTAGTCAATAGTGAACAGAAAAAAACTTTTGTAGAAATTAAAAAAAAAATTGAGCTTGACAATACCAGCATGCATCATTCAGCACAGCTTACTACAACTGCCTTTTAACAAAGTTCACAGGATGTCCAAAACCCAACTCTGCAGTCACACAACAGGTTTCTAGTAGGTAAGAATATAACAGTTCATTTGATACAATTGATTGTAATTTTGTACAAGCTAATTGAGCTAATACAAACCCAAGGTAATATGCTGGCAGTGAATATTGTTGATGATGCCAATTTCTCACCAGATCGAGGCATGTGGCACTAAACCCATGCACTGCCAGTATGATGTCAGGTGATGTTCCCTTGATGATGGTTCAAGGGGAAGACCAAGCTCAGAAAGCTGTGCCCCACAGAGCAAAGCCCAGAGCACCTCACCAGTTACAGTCAACTTGTATATTTTTCTGGTGGCACACACAGGATGTATGATGTTTGGCGGGTGTTTAAATGGCTTAGTGATGTGACGCAAATGAACTGTCACATAAGTGTCAACATCAGTAAAAGACTGATGCTAAACATCAGACTATGTAGACCTTATTCTGACAGTTCTAATTGTTCTGCTTTGGAGGTTATTGAATATGAAGTCTGCCTGAAGCAACCATTAGCCCGTGATTAAGCCCCAAATGTTGGTGGATCCCCACATAAGCAGAGAGACAGGGTGAAAGAAAAACTTCACTAATAAAATTTGTCCCATACTACAGTAGGATGTCTAGTTTCAGGACACATGTGAAGGAAATGACTCCTGTGCTTTTGTTTAGAGGAGATACATTTTAAACTGACTGGCATCGCGGTACTAAGTGGCTATACCATCCACCACTAGGATGACATGAGTAGAGAAAGCCCCCCCCCCACACACACACACACACACACACCACTCCTCTGCTCTATTCTTGGTTACTGAACTGCAAGCAACTGCAGTTTAAGTTCATGTGGATCACAGGTTCACTTTATGCTTACTTTATTTGCCTCCACAAGAAAGAGGCTTCCACAAATTTTAATGATCAATTTCAATATATTTTCTCCTACTGGGAGACTACAGTGTCCTTAATATGTTATGGGCTCTTATGGGGCTCCCATCTACTTGCCCCAGTAACTGAGTTTTAGAGAACTTCATAATGCCTCAGGAGCTATGCATTGTCAACATGGACAACTCCACTCTCACATATAGTTCTGAGTGGGAAGTTGCTGTTGATCTTTATTCCAGTGACTTCTTCTCACTATGGATCGCCTAACAAATGGAGCAATAATTGAAAGGGAGCTAACTAGATGGCAAAGCTGACTGGACACTTTATCCGGCTGGCAGTATTTGAAAACAGGCAGCACCCAGAAATGGGTGGATCACATCACATTAGTGATCCACCATGCCCTCAACTTATCCATCCTGAATTTCTTGGATCATCTTCAAAGGCAGACTGTACCTCAATGACCTGTTGCATGCCACACAGTGATCTGTGTCAGGTGTGCAGTTCTGCAACAGTTTCAGTGCCACCCAACAGCAGAAAAACTCACAGTCTTTCGAGTATCAAGAGCCAAATCTTGACACATCTTCAAGTGCAGCAAAAAAAGGTAAAGGCAAGTCTTCCACGACTCTATCAGTTACTCCACTTGTTCTACAAATGTATGGGGGAGCCATCAAGAGACTATCAGGTAAAGCAGTCATCTGCCTATAGCAGCAGTGATGGAGCAGGGGTGTCCCCAAACATCCAGAGACATCGCACAGACAATGGCAGATCATTTTGTAATGACAACTGCCATTGCCAGCCAGGATCTAGTATTCTGCCACTACCATACAACCATGGAAAGGGGTGAGTTGGACTTTGGATCCAACATTTGTGAATCACAACATTGCCCCTTCTCCGTATGGGAGATGGACTGTCTAAGACTTATGCTACCGCACCCAATCTTGATCAAATCCACTACAGCATGCTGTGAAACTTGTAAACAGTGTCAAAGAAAGTCCTCCAAGATTGTTTTAATATGATATGACAGACAGGATAATTTCCCAACTTGTTGAGGGAGGCAACTTCAATACCTCTCCTCAAACTAAGCAAGGACAGAACATGTCCATGTGTTACCAGAGAGTTGTTTTCATGAGCTGCATAGGAGAGGCTCCAGATGAATGGTCGATCATCACCTAGTTTGGATATTAGAGACTAGGCAGCTCCTTAGCCACTTTCAGTGTAAATTGAGGAGATGTCAATGCACTGCCGACAACTGGCTCATGCTAGAGGCAGCTATCCAGCAGGCTTTCCTATGTAAACGGTATGTTTAGGTATATTCTTTGACATCAGTAAGGTGTACAATGCTACTTGGAGACACAGTATTTTAGGGCAGCTCGAGAGAGAGAGACTTGCGTGACATTGCAGCTAGCTATGGGTGTGTGGTGGATGGATTGGAAAGACCTTCTTACAGCATACTACACTGTTGGTTGTTCAGCTATGGAACACCTTTTCTCCAATTATCCATATGCAGTAAGGTCTCTTGGGATCTGTGTGACGCATGTACCGGAGTCAGCTGGTGTGATGTATAAAAGCAAATCCAGGGACTTCGTTAACTGCCATCCTGGTTACTGCAGAGGCCCAGAGTAATTTTAGGTTTAGTGCGGTACAGGAGAGGCTGCCCTCTTGCATACATTTTTCCTATAATATTTTATGACATTTTAAAAGGGCATCACAACTGTATAGCTGTGTTGCCAAAGGGGCCTAAACAGGGAGACTCCATTGGTTTCTCTTGTGTTTCACCTGATCATGTCCTCAAGATCCAGCTACTTCAAGGATTCACCGTGTTTAATATGGAAATACATGTAATCTTGAGGGTACTGGAGCAGATGAGATGAATTGTGACCACTAACTTCCTCACCTGTTCTGACTCCCTGACTGCTGTCGCTCTCTACAACATTTGTATCTAGCAGATAAAATAGTCCTAGACATCCAGTATGTCCTTTTCCACCTACAAAGTGTCAGGAAGGAGTTGTCTTTCCGATGGGTGCCAGGGCACATGGTGAAACAAAATGACGGATGTAGTGAAACGTCATCTTTCAGAGTGTGGCTTAAGCAAAATCAGACCCATGAAAGAACTGAGCCAGGATTCTGAGTACACATCATTCACCATCTGACAAACTTTATTACCATTAAAAGGACACTATATGTACTATGAGAAACAATTTCTGAGATCAGCAACAATCACATGAAACAGCAGTTGAAAAGGGAACAACAGCTCGGACACCAACAACAGTTTTAAAATGAAATAGGGCCTTCTATCAAATTATAACTCCTCATAATATTGATATCAAACTATTACCAAATGTTATCACCTAAACCACAGACTGTATATATTTTAACAAAGGGCACAGCTTGGGAGAACAGTAACTGGCACAAATAAGTTAAATATAACTTTCACTGTTTTTGACAAAAACACTACAGATTGCCCCACGGGGCTGACTCAACATTAAAGAACCATGAAACTAAGGGACAACAGCCTAAATACTAGAATTAAAAAAAACAACAAATAATGTGAAATGTCAGGGCTAGGCTGCTGCCTCTATATCTCCAATGAGAAACAAGTTCTGGTGCTGTGACTAACCTTAGAAAAATCCCTTAAATGCTAGGTTTAAGCAATGCAATGCTTTTCTTCTCACAAGATTTGACTGTTAACACCAAACACAAACAGAAGCCAACAGGGCAATGACCTGATCAAATAAGGAATAACTAAAAACAAGTGTGAGGTCTGCAAAGCCAGTGCTGTTACAGCCCCTGACATTAAAAGAAGGGCGGGAGGGGGGGGGGGGGTGTATCACATTAAATACACTCCTAAACCAAAAGAATGAGCAATGTACAACAGGAGTGGCTTCCCATAGTAATTTTAAAAAAGAATTGGCCAAATTCTAAAATACTACACTGATAAAATGAGGGGTACCAAACTGGCATAGAATAACTGGCTGCACAGGCCCCTAGAATGAGAAAAACAGTAGTTACATAAAAGAATTACTAGATTACAATTATGTAAGTTAGCAAGTGGCAACCTCCACTGACTGCTTAGGCCTTTAGAATGAGGAAAACAGCAGTTACCTGGAACAGTTAACAGATTACAGGAATGTAGAAGCACAGCTGTGAAGGCACTATGGTGCAAGAGTCCTATAAGGCAGCATACCACACTGTCCATGATGCTAGAACAAACTAAAGGTGTGTCTAAGTCCAGGCAACTGTTGCACACTCAACACAGTTACAGTCCTCAGTGAGAAGGCTCGAGTTGAGTGAGTATTATAGTACACATTGCACTGTAGCACTGTGGGTATCACAAAAGATGGTAGAATAGAAAGATAATTCCACAAGTATTTCTGAGCATGGACTAAGAAACCTAAACACCCAGAAATTAGCAGCTCAACTCTGATTTACAAAGGCATCGGGAACAAGACACGTCGGACAATGGGACTCTTACACTGACAGAACAGTCATGTTCACTTTTATAATTTGATGTACCCTTTCAAACAATAAGTGGGTTTCTCAGAGCCAGACTTCCCATTAGGCGAACAAGGGGACTTAATTCATGGCCACAAATCAGTTACCATGTGCAACTAGATTACCACATGACAGATTAATCAGTTCCAGAAGACTTGAGTGAGCTTTATTCTAAGAAAGTCACTATGCACAAACAAGCTTTCCAATGCCCAAAGTCAGTGCACCTCACCCCATATTCAGCCATGTAAACCCCCTTGACACCAACAGAGGAGGATGTCACTGCCCAAGCACCACTGGTCCCAGCTCACCACTGCAAGGCAATGCCTCGCTTTCTCAATCGTGACACCACCACCACGCCCTGTAGATAAACAGTTCACTCTATACTGTGGCTGTGAACGCATGTGGATCAGATGGACAATTTTTAAAAGGAAAAGGAGCTGACATGGCTCATGTAATAGTCAAAGAGGTGTGTCACAATACTCGGATATTTCAATTTGCCATCCCCACACATTCTATAACCTCACTGTTGAGGCAGAGTGTCATGCGTCAATGGGAAGAAGAGTGGATGGAATTGGCAGACAACAAGCTGCACCTGGTGAAGTCTACTTCTGCCATGGCATACCTCTTTCCAGCCATGCAGATGGAATGAGGTCCTTCACAAAGGACACAACTTTATGATGCACTCAGCCATGGCATACCTCCTTTCAGCCACAGAAATATGAAGAGGTTCTTCTCACTAGCCTTCCCATAGGATACAGTCCTCAGATGCATGACTTCTTGCTCCAATGAGAGAACCATTCCATGTGTGGTGCTTGTGGTGTACAGATCATGGTGCACCACATTTTAGTAGACTATATTTAATACTCAAACAAGAGGGCAGCAGCTCATTTGCTGACAGATTTGCCCTCTGTTTTGATTGACAGTCAAATGAATGTGGTAAGACTTCTAAGGTTTTGTGGAATGTCCAACTTGTTCTCTAAATTTTTAGGGAGAAGTTTATAATCAGGATAGCTAATTCATCCACATTTCTTGTAAGTGACCAGTCAGTCACATTTCTTCATGTAATTATTTTAGCTCTGCTCATATTTATTTGTGTTTTAATTGCTGGTTTCAGAAGATTTGACCATTTTTACATGTGAATTTTAAAATTTCCCCAGCGAATAGACTGTTCAAACAAATTTCGGGCTTGCAGGCGGTCATCGTTCAATACTTTGCACAATATTTCAACTGGGCACCTGCCAGTCATCTTCAGGTGAGCCGTCGCAGACTGGCGAAAACGTCCTCTGTTCCGCAATATATAGCGTACTGTAACTATTCTGCGCATGCGTCGAAAACTTTATAGTTGAACCACACTGCCCGCCGGCAGCGCCCTCGCTGGTGGAATAGCGGAACTCAGTTGCCCTCTGCATTGCTGATTGCCACGGCCGTCGATGTACTCTGTCGTGTTCGATTTGAGCAAATTGTGGAGATGATGGGATTCCATGCACTGTCCAGCTGGTAGCCGCTGTCACGGCGTAACAGATTTTCTGCCAGTCGTATTTCTACGGATTCTTTAATAATGGAGTCCCAGAAAGACGTTGCTGTGGACAAAATCATTGTTTTCTCATACTCCATTGAATGATTGAGGATTGTATTGTCTAGTTTGCAACGTGTGCACTTAAGTTTGGAATAGAGAAGTGTTCTTATGCAAGCCATAGAGCCAGTACCTGGGGCATGTTCTAAGTTTGTCTGGAGTGAAGCTAGGTACCTATCTTTGGCACGGACTGGGCTGTTTTTTAGGTTAGAGGGTCTTAAGGAAACACAAGAAGGGCTTCGGTCTCAAAGAGTGCAGGTCAAACACAGGAAGAACATAGATCTAGGAACCATTTGTATAACAGTTGTGAATTGTCATAGCTGTATTGGGAAAACACCAAAGCTCCAAGCACTAATAGAAAGCACTGGTGCTCAAGTTATAGACACCAAAAGCTGTCTAAAGCTGGAGATAAGTTCAGCCAAAATATTTGCAAATGACCTTACAGATTAGATGGGTAGATCACATAACTAATGAGGAGGTATTGAATAGAATTGGAGAGAAGAGAAATTTGTGGCACAACTTGACTAGAAGAAGGGATCGGTTGGTAGGACACGTTATGAGGCATCAAGGGATCACCAATTTAGTATTGGAGGGCAGCGTAGAGGGTAAAACTCATAGAGGGAGACCAAGGGATGAGTACACTAAACAGATTCAGAAGGATGTAGGTTGCAGTAGGTACTGGGAGATGAAGAAGCTTGCACAGGATAGAGTAGCATGGAGAGCTGCATCAAACCAGTCTCGGGACTGAAGACCACAACAACAACAACATGGAAGAAAATTCACTGTGGTCACTGACAATGCTGCCCTTTTGTAGATGTTAATTTTAAATGATCCCAGTAGTCATTTAACTCACTGGGGATTAAGATTATCAGAATATGTCTATGATGGGCTTCACGAACTGGGTCGTTTGCAGCAGAATGCAGATATTTTAAGCCGAATAGTCATGGTGGTGCAGGCAGACAATGTTTTAATAGAAGAAATACAAGAATCACAAGAAAGAGATGAGAAATGTCAGCAATATGCCTCCCATCTGGATTTTGTTGCAGAGAATGGTATAATACAGTCGCAGAAGAAGCTGAATAGCACTGTGGTGCAGCGGTTATGATACTAAACTGTTGCATGGAGGGTCATGAGTTCAAAACTAACCTGGACTGTACAATTTTAATTTCTATATGCAGTTTGAGTGCATTCTAGCAGTATCCACAAATGTCAAGACTCATTGTATTATAATGTTCTGTAGCTGTATATATACTGTATGTGTTCGGGCTGGAGGCAGTTCGCTCCATGCTCTTATATGTGCAAGTGCTGAATAAACCTTCGTTAAGTGAAGTTAGCGTTTGTCATTCATCTAATTACACCTTCTTATACATGACACTATTCTGGTGGAGACACCAGGTATTGGAACTTGTGATAGCGCACATTATTGATGACACAGTGGCTCCCATCAGGCCATGACAGAGCCACTGTTTACGTGGGGAGAAACCTGAGTTCGTGCCATATTCAACAGATCGCAATCTACCAGAGACAGAAGAAGAAGAAGATGTTATGATGACAGCAAAGGTGTGCCACCACATGAGACCTCCTTCCAGGTTCTCTGGTGATGATCGCCAAGATCCAAACAAGAGGCTGAAGGTATGTGAGCGTGTAGCCAAATTTAACAAATGGGACGACACCACGTGTTTGGCTAACATATTTTTCTACTTGGAGGGCACTGCCAAGCAATGATATGAGAACAACGAGGAGAAATTCACAAGCTGGGAAGTATTCCAGGCAGAACTGCGCAAGTATTTTGGCGACACACAATGACAGAAGTGCAAGGCTGAAGATAAATTGAAGTGCAGGGCACAGCATCCAGGAGAAACTACAGCAATCCTACATTCAAGACATCTTGGAGCTGTGTAAAATAGTGGATCCTAGAATGAAGGAGGAAGACAAGGTTGCACATCTCATGAAGGGTGTTGCTGAGGACATGTATCAAGCCCTACTCCAGAAGGAAGTTTCGAAAGCAGACGTCATAAATTGGTGCCAGTATATCAAGACAATGCATCCAAAAAGAATTACATGCAAGATGTTTGAATGGCTTCCGAATGTCATACCAATGTCTGTGATGGAGGAAGCAACTGATTTCACAAGTGTTCTTCATCTGATAGTGAGAGAGGAAATTCAGAAGGCACTTGGATTACAAGGCAAGCAAAAAACTGAGACGCTTCAAGACGTCATTAGGGAGGAATTAGAACAGACATTGAACCGAGTCTCTCGTCCGTCATTTCTGTTTAAAACGGTGAAAAAGTCAAGACCCAGGTGGATTTACATTCCTACAATGCCGCATGAGGAACCTGTTTGGACACCAAGGAAGACTGACCTCTGGAGGACCAGGGATAACCAACCAGTATGTTTCCACTGCGGACGACCGGGACATGTGGTGCGCTATTGTCGAGAAACACGGAGGATATTTGATGATGCCTGTGCCAGAAAGCAGAATGATCTTAGCCGACACCAACTCCGGGATGACGAAGATGAACTAGAAGTTGTGGTTGCAAGACGACCATCTCCATCACCATTTAGAATCTCCAGCCGATCACCTAGCCTCCACAACCTGGAAAACTAAAGGGTGTGACCTTCCTTGGAGGTGAGGCTGCCAAAGAGAAAAATCGTCCGCCATCAGTCACTACAAAAATGATAGGAAACTACTTCGATATCCTCAGGGATGGCTGACCAGCCCAAGTTCTTGTGGACTCTGGAGCATCATATTCAGTCATTTTGGAAAAGTACCGTCACCAGTTGCAGAAAACCATTCATGTGAGTATAAGTGACCATATATTGAATTCATTGTCTTACAAGGGTGTAGTCATGACATCATTCTCGGATGGGACTTTTTGAAAGCTTCTTAGGCAATTATAGATTGTGATATCTCAAAGATTATGCTAGATGAAATGAAATACTGTGGACAGGAAGATGCGCATCCGAGTGTGTGGAGACTGTGTGCTGGGTGAAGTGATCATTCCCGCAGTCAGCACTAGAAAAGTAACCATCATGTGTCATGCCATGCATCAACCCATGGATGTTGTAGTGGAATGTAAGAGAAGCATACCACTGAAGAATAACTGGTCATCCCAGCCTCTGTCATCTCGTTTAAGAATGGATTCGGTGAATTGTGGATAGTTAAATGTCGCCGAAAACCGAAGATCCTTCCAAGATGCATGTGCATATCAAATGCCGAGCCATTAATTGAAGAACAGCTGAATGTCATAGAAACCTCCCATGCCAAGTCTGTCGGCGAAATTAGCACCACCACTACAAGACAAGATCTTCTAGCTCAACTATCACCAGAACTCACTAAGGAACAACAGAAGAAGCTACTTGCTATTCTTCTAGAGTTCTCTGTATGCTTCAATCCACAGGTGAAGATCAAATTAGACAAATCGATGGTGAAGTACCGGATTAGCACTGGAAACCATGAACCAATAAGCCAGAGAGCATACCGCATGTCGGCATCGGAGCTTCGAATAATTCGCAACGAGGTAGAGAAAATGATGAAGAATAACATCATTCAGCCTTCGCAGAGCCTTTGGTCATCACCAGTGGTCCTCGGCAGGAAGAAGGATGGCAGTTGGCCCTTTTTTTGTTGATTACAGGAACTTTAATAAGATAACTATAAAGGACGTTTACCCTCTTTATGAATTGACGATACACTAGATTGTCTGAAGGGGGCTAAGTTTTTCCCAACCATGGACATGTACTCGGCATACTGGAAAATCGAAGTAGATGAGGCTGATCGTGAGAAAACTGCATTCATCACCCCTGAGGGCCTGTATGAGTTCAAGGTGAAGCCGTTTGGTTTGTGTAATGCACCAACAACTTTTGAGCAGATGATGGACAATCTTCTATATCACCTGAAGTGGACGAGGTGTCTTTGTTATTTAAATGACATTATAGTGTTCTCAGAGTTCTTTGATGAACATATAAAAAGACTGAGGGACATTCTTAAGTGTCTCCAACAAGGTGGACTGAAACTTAATCCAAGAAAGTGTCTCTTTGGAGCAAAAGAAATCAAAATACTTGGACACCTTGTGTCAAACAAAGGTGTGCAGTCAGACTCAGAAAATGTGAGATCTGTAACGGAATTTCCTATTCCTGAAAGTATTAGAGATGTGAGGAGCTTCCTCGGATTATGTTCTTATTACTATCATTTTATCACAGGCTTTTGTATCAAAGCCAGGCCACTCCAAGAATTGTTAAAAGCTGATACTAAATTTATTTGGGGTGGTGCTCAACAAGATTCTTTCGATAGCTGCCTGTACATTACTTTTTCTAAAATTTTTGAGAATGCTGGCAAAAGTGAAATCGGTCAGTAGTTTGACGGTATCTCATTATCCACTTTATTCATTGGCTTAACATCTGCATATTTTAGCCAGTCAGGAAATGTCCCACTTATAATTGACTGGTTACACAAGTAACTTAGAATTGTACTAAACTCACAAGAACATGCCTTAATTAACTTTGCTGATATTTCATCATAACCACTAGAATGCTTTGTTTTTAAAGATTTTATTATGGAAGTTATTTCTTTTGGCAAAGTGAGTGACATATTCATGTACCTGAAGCTATTTGTAAAGGCTAGTTTCAGATATTCAAGGGCATTATTTACTGATCCTGACAGTCCCATTCTATCAGTAACGGATATAAATTACTTGTTAAATAGATTTGCCACACTATGCCCATCGGTTACTAATGTGTCATCTATCCTTAGTGCTATTTGCCCCTGTTCCTTTCTGGTTCTACCAGTCTCCCTCTTTCACTATATCCCATATTGTTTTTATTTTGTTCCCTGACATTGCTATCTTCTTCTTGCAGTGCATTTGTGTAGATGTTTGAATTGCTTTTTTTAATATTTTACAGTATTCCTTGTATTTAGCTAAATCATCAGCATTGGAGCTATTCTTGGTCGACAGATACATTTTCCTTTTTGTCTTACAGGAAATTTTTATTCCTCATGTAATCCATGGTTTTATTATAGACTTCTGTTTAATTTGAGTAACTTTTAGAGGAAAACAGTTTTCAAACATGGTACTGACATTGTTCATGAATGTGTTATATTTTTCATTCATGTCATGAGCACTATAAACATCTTTCCAGTTCATATCTTTGGGCAGTTTTCTAAAACACTTAATTTTTGATTGAGGGGCTAGTGAATTAAGTCATCATCAAAATGGGAAGAAATTACATGTGGTGTCCCACAAGGATCCATCTTAGGGCCATTGCTTTTTCTTGTGTACATTAATGATCTCTCATCAGTTACACTGCCAAAAGCAAAGTTCGTTTTGTTTGCAGATGACACAAGTATTGCAATAAATAGTATGTTAAGTGTAGTTCTAGAAAGATCTGCTAATGATATTTTCATGGATATTAATAAATGGTTTAAAGCCAACTCACTGACTTTAAACTTCAAAAAGACTCACTACATGCAATTCAGAACCTGTAAGAGGTTTCCACCCAGCATGTGCATTAAGTATGAAGAAGAGCAGATAGAAGAGGTTGACAGTCTTAAATTCCTGGGATTACAACTTGATAATAAATTCAGTTGGGAGGACCACACCACAGAACTGCAGAAACGCCTTAACAAATCTGTGTTTGCAATTCGAGTGTTAGCAGACATAGGCGACATAAAAATGAAAAATCTTGCATACTTTGCCTGCTTTCATTCCATAATGTCATATGGTTTAATATTTTGGGGTAACTCTTCAAGTCAAACAAAAGTTTTCAGAGTCCAAAAGCATGTAATGTGTATTATTTGTGGAGTAAATTCACGGATGTCCTGTAGAAACCTCTTCAAAGAACTGGGTATACTAACTACTGCCTCTCAGCATATTTACTCCTTAATTAAATTTGTCCTAAGTAATATATCTCTTTTTCCAACAAACAGCTCAGTTCATACATACAATACCAGGAACAAAAATGATCTGCACAAGGACTTAAAAGCACTGACTTTATTTAAAAAAGGAGTCCACTACTCAGGAACACTCATCTTCAATAATTTGCCAGCAAACATAAAAAATTTAGTTACAAATAAAGATCAGTTCAAAAGGAGCCTGAAAGACTTACTAGTGGCCAACTCCTTATACTCCATTGACAATTTTTTTAATAGAAACAAATGTATTGTATATATTCATACTATTAGTATTGTTATTTCAGCTTTAAAAAAAAAAAAAAAAAAAAAAAAAAAAAGACTTGTTCCACATCCACAAGGATCTCCTCAGCACGGATCTATGGAACGAAAAACTAATCTAAGAACTACACACAGATGCCACTGGATATGGGATTGGTGCTGTTCTGGTACAAATTTCAGATGGAAAAGAGAAGGTTATAGCCTATGCTTCTAGGACACTTACACAAGCTGAGAGAAACTGCTCAACTACAGAAAGAGAATGTCTTGCTGTGATCTGGGCCACGTGCAAATTTTGACAGTATCTCTATGGAAGGCCATTCACAGTTGTTACAGACCATCATTCACTTTGTTGGCTGACAGGTCTTAAGGATCTAACAGGACGACTTGCCAGGTGGGCACTACGTTTTCAAGAGTACGTCAGTACCATAGTGTACGAAAGTGGAAGAAAACACCAAGATGCTGACTGTCTTTCAAGAAACCCTGTGCAAGATCATCAAGACTTTGATGAAGATAGTGACTGTCTCGCTGCACTCCAGGATCTCTCTGCTGAGCAGAAGAAGGACGCCAAGATATCTCCAATTATGCTTGCCTTAAGTCAGTCAGAGGATGTGTAAGGACAATTTAAGGTAGTTAATGGATAACTTTGCAAGAAAAACTTTGATCTGTTTGGAAAGAGGTGGCTACCAGCGATTCCTAAACACATGCGCTTAGATGTTCTACAGAAATTCCATGACACACCTGAGGCCAGACATGTAGGATTTATTAAGACATATGATAGAATCCACAAGAGATTTTTCCAACCAGTTTATTTAGGAGTGTCCATCACTATGTGTCGCACTGTTGAGAGTGCCAGAGGAGAAAGGCAGCTCCTCAGAAACCACCTGGCCTATTCATACCAATTCCACCAGCCAAAACGCCTTTCCAGCTTGATGGGATTGACCTCCTCAGATGATTTCCAGTATCTGCTAGTGGCAATAGATGGTTTATAGCTTGCACTGATTATCTGACACGCTATGCCATTACAAAAGCAGTGAAAACAGCCAAAGCATCTGAGGTAGCCAAATTCATCATGAAAGACATTGTATTGAAACACGGTGCCCCGAGGTCATTAATTATGGATTGAGGGAAAGTTTTTCAATCGAATCTTGTGACAGAGATAAACCATTGGTGCAACATTATTCATCACATGATGACTGCCTACCATCCAGAAACTAACGGGCTTACTGAATGCCTTAATAAGACCTTGGCAAACATGCTATCAATGTTCATCAGTGTTGAGCAGAGCAACTGGGATGAGATGCTATCTTTCATGACGTTTGCCTACAACACTGCCAAACAAGACACCACAGGATTTATGCCCTTTTTCCTGGTACATGGGCATGTGGTGACTACAATGATAGACACTGTGCTTTTGTTACATCCTGATGACATGGACGATGACTACATTGGCCAGGTGTTAACCAGAGCTGAGGAAACTCGGCAGTTAGCTCGACTCCGCACGCTGCAGGCTCAAGAAAACGATCAGCGAAGGTATGATGCAAGCCACCACCCTGTTGTCTACCAGCCTGGTGACCTCATCTGGATCTTCACTCCTGTTTGGAAGATTGATCTCTCTGAGAAGCTCCTCAGGCGCTACTTTGGACCTTATAAGGTTGTAAGACAGTTGCCTGATGTTACTAATGAAGTTGAAGATTTTGACCCCGACACAAGACAACAAATGATCAGAGATACAGTCCACATCCTTTGACTGAAGCCCTATAAGGATCCTGCAACCCAGCGTAAATTTGATGCTCCAGCGACAGGCAACAGCGAAAAGGTGATGAAGAGTGTAGTGGCAAAAGAAATTCTAGAGACGCTGTTCCCTTAAGGAGGGAGCAGTGTCGCAGAAGAAGCTGAGTACCACCGTGGTGTAGTGGTCATGATACTAAACTGTTGCATGGAGGGTAGTGAGTTCAAAACTCACCTGGACTGTGCAATTTTAATTACTATATTTGGTTCAAGTACATTCTAGCAGTATCCACAAATGTCAAGAATCATTGTACAGAAATGTTCTGTAACTGTATATATACTGTATGTATTCTGGCCGTAGGCAGTTCTCTCCACGCTCTTGTATGTGCAAGTGCTGAATAAACCTGCGTTAAGTGAAGTTAGTGTTCGTCATTCATCTAATTACACCTTCTTCTATGTGATGATATACAGGGTGTTACAAAAAGGTACGGCCAAACTTTCAGGAAACATTCCTCACACACAAAAAAAGAAAATATGTTATGTGGACATGTGTCCAGAAACGCTTACTTTCCATGTTAGAGCTCATTTTATTACTTCTCTTCAAATCACATTAATCATGGAATGGAAACACACAGCAACAGAACGTACCAGCGTGACTTCAAATTCTTTGTTACAGGAAATGTTCAAAATGTCCTCCGTTAGCGAGGATACATGCATCCACCCTCCGTCGCATGGAATCCCTGATGCGCTGATGCAGCCCTGGAGAATGGCGTATTGTATCACTGCCGTCCACAATACAAGCATGAAGAGTCTCTACGTTTGGTACCGGGGTTGCGTAGACAAGAGCTTTCAAATGCCCCCATAAATGAAAGTCAAGAGGGTTGAGGTCAGGAGAGCGTGGAGACCATGGAATTGGTCCGCCTCTACCAATCCATCGGTCACCAAATCTGTTGTTGAGAAGTGTACGAACACTTCGACTGAAATGTGCAGGAGCTCCATCATGCATGAACCACATGTTGTGTCGTACTTGTAAAGGCACATGTTCTAGCAGCACAGGTAGAGTATCCCGTATGAAATCATGATAACGTGCTCCATTGAGCGTAGGTGGAAGAACATGGGGCCCAATCAAGACATCACCAATAATGCCTGCCCAAACGTTCATAGAAAATCTGTGTTGATGACGTGATTGCACAATTGCATGCGGATTCTCGTCAGCCCACACATGTTGATTGCGAAAATTTACAATTTGATCACGTTGGAATGAAGCCTCATCCATAAAGAGAACATTTGCACTGAAATGAGGATTGACACATTATTGGATGAACCATTCACAGAAGTGTACCCGTGGAGGCCAATCAGCTGCTGATAGTGCCTGAACACACTGTACATGGTACGGAAACAACTGGTTCTCCCGTAGCACTCTCCATACAGTGATGTGGTCAACGTTACCTTGTACAGCAGCAACTTCTCTGATGCTGACATTAGGGTTATCGTCAACTGCACGAAGAATTGCCTCATCCATTACAGGTGTCCTCATCGTTCTAGGTCTTCCCCAGTCACGAGTCATAAGCTGGAATGTTCCGTGCTCCCTAAGACGCCGATCAATTGCTTCGATCGTCTTCCTGTCGGGACACCTTCATTCTGGAAATCTGTCTCGATACAAACGTACTGCACCACGGCTGTTGCCTCGTGCTAATCCATACATCAAATGGGCATCTGCCAACTCCGCATTTGTAAACATTGCACTGACTGCCAAACCACGTTCGTGATGAACACTAACCTGTTGATGCTACGTACTGATGTGCTTGATGCTAGTACTGTAGAGCAATGAGTCGCATGTCAGCATAAGCAACGAAGTCAACATTACCTTCCTTCAATTGGACCAACTGGTGGTGAATCGAGGAAGTACAGTACATACTGACAAAACTAAAATGAGCTCTAACATGGAAATTAAGCGTTTCTGGACACATGTCCACATAACATCTTTTCTTTATTTGTGTGTGAGGAATGTTTCCTGAAAGTTTGGCCGTACCTTTTTGTAACACCCTGTGTATATATATAAGACCCCATTTCCAGCAGAATGGTAATTCCAAAAAAGTTGCAATTACATATAATAGCTCAGTGCCAAGACAGTTTACAAGCACTTTCGAACTTGACAAGTTCCCACCTGGTGTAGAGTGTGTCGAAGTCAAAGGAGTGTTGTGCCGCCTAAAAAGTATCTGGGAAAAGGTGCAACAGAACAATGACAAAGCTACCACTAAACAATTGCAGTGTGGTAACAAATGAGTTGTCCATCCCCCTTACAAAGCTGGTGATTCCCTTTTGCTCTGAAATCCAGTCATTAAAAAGAGGAAAAACAAATAAATGTTCACCCTCATAAGAAAGACCTTATCCAATCGTATGTCTAACCCCCTGTCAATGCCAAGATTCAACTACCAGACGGTGCTGTTATTGTCTATTTCTATAGATTAAAACTACGCCACAGACAAGTTCTGCTACCCCCTGTTGCAGCTCCAGGCCTATCCCAAGGAAAAGATGCTGTAGTAAACAAAATAAAGAAAAACAATGACGAAATGGCCTCCTACCCTCCTATGTTATGCTTTGAGAAACAAACATATAAATGCTTTGAGATCCTGAGATTAACTGTGCCTTGTTTCAGTGTAAATCTTTGCTAACTGTGGTTTTATGAATTCCAGGTAACTATTTATCATTTTCAAGTGTTCTGTTATCAGTATGAGAGGACTAGATTGCAAAGGCATTCTGTTCCATTGATTGTCATGCAGGAGATTTTTCTGTAATTTTTTTAATGTTCTGTGCTGCAAAAGAAATTGAGCAGCAGGTTTTCAGCAAGATGATGTCTGATGGTGATTGGAGGAAATGTTCTGTTGTGCTCTGCACAAAGAAACAAGATGTAGGGTAGGAAATTCTCAATGATTTGTTGATGTAACGTGCTGTGCCTAAGTTAGTTTACTATAAGGATTAGTAAAGTGAAGAGAGAAGGGACTCCTCCATAAGTGATTTTTAAAGGGTGAAGATGAAATAAACAATTGTGAAGTGAAGTGAATTGGTAAAACTGAACTGTTAGCATGCCAGTCCATGGCCAGTAAACATAAGTGAGCTATAGTACATCTGATCAGATTATGAATGTAGTAAAACATAACCTAATAGTTTCCTCAGTGTAGAACCAACAAAATAGTGGGAAGATAGTTTTGCTAATCAGTTTATTCTGTGTCCAGTAAGAAATTATACACTGCACTACTTGAATTTTCTATGTAAGAAAAGTTTTTTCAGCCATGGTCAACTGTGGACAGTCATTATTCAGTATTGGAAACTAACCGGAAACACGAGCAAGAAGCTACCTACCAACACTAGATCTAGATACACTTGAAGAGGCCGCCAAACACACTGTCCTAATGATCTGTCATCATAAAGACCAGTATTGTACACTACAATGCGGGATCAGTGTTCTAGTAAGTTAAAACTATCTTCAATGAAATTCCATTACTAAGAACTACCCATTTTGCTTTACACACAATAGATCAGTGGAAACAGTAAAGCGATACATTGTAATTTGAACTATATGAACCAAGGAGTTTTCTTATCTGTGTTTGAAGCAATATTAAAAACTAAATCAAACAGAGGTATTTCATATTTGCCTCATGGTTGTTCCATCTAGCAAAGAAAATTGTATACACTGGACCACTATTTTGTCAGTAAGCACATGTCCCACCATACCTACCTAACAGCTGTGAGATCATTATCCAAACACTGAACAATTCATACTGTAATATTCTGTCAGTAACCCAGTTTAAACAGTTGAGAGAATAATATTCTACTATTCCACAACAATCCTGTCAAATCTGCTGTAAAATTATAAATGAAAGGAAGAAATTATAATTATGAATCATTATTCCATACAGTCTGACAAATGAAACACTTGGGATAGATGACGCTTGCTCTTGCTAGGTGTGGCTGCACTGCAGCCATATTGGCCCACAGCCAATCAGAGACCAGCCGCTGATGATTATGTACTACTGGGCCCTGCCTTTCAAATGCATGTATAGTTGCTGCACATAGCATGAGTTCCCATAATAACATTATCCGCTCTACTGTTAGTTGTATCTGATAGTAAAATATTCAATCTGTGTTCACACAAAATGAGTCGCTGAGGTCTGTTGAATGTTACCTCCAACTGAACAGTGATTAAAACCTAGTAGTGCAGAGATAAATAACTTTTCCTTCTGTCTTTTGAATTATCTGTTAGCCCAATACCAAACCATTAACCTACTCTGTCACTGAAACTGTTTCTTTCTGTTACTGAGAGAATTTATCCCCTGGAACACAACAAAAATTAAATTTTGGCAAATTAGCCACATCATCCACCATCACAATTAAAGTTTCCTCCCCAACACCAGTACTCTAATGCATTCTAATTAGTAAAATAATGTACCATAATGGTTGTTTACAGGAAATCATAACAATTAATTTGCTTCACTGTGTTTTTGTTAGTAACATATGAGCTGTGAATTTAAACTAGTTCTTCACTATGAACAAAAACTTGGTCATTATAACCTGGCAGATAAAAGAAGATGATGTGAATAATTCAAAACCTTTAATTGACATTTACCATTGGATTTCAAGCCATTTACCTACCCTTGTGACAGCAACATGGTGGAGCCACATGTTTAAACATGACTGGTCAGTTCAGCACATGGTGTGTCTGCATGTGGAGGAAGACTGGTTCTGGCATCTGAATGGAAGGTACCTAATCATCAATTGATACTCACATTCCAATAAACCTTTCAAACCTGTGATTCTGAACTCATTGGCCAACCTATTCATCGTAAATATTTACTTGATCCAATCCTTATTTTGCTACCAAATTAATTACAACTGACTTTGAAAATTTGCATACTACAAGGCTTATTTTGTGGTCCAATACCATTCTGTAACCCAGGATAAAATAATTCCTAGTAAGATGTGTTTCAGTTTAATACTCACAACCTATTCTAATACTTCCCTCCCTTAACAATGCTCACACTTCACTGCTAGAGCCAGATTGAACAAGCCCTGCTCTATTAAATTGACAGTTTAAACAAAAACTATTATTAACCATTTCAAAACTCCCATACTGATTCTCAGATGCAATTACTATCTTTCCAGTGACTTTATCAAATGGGTACTATACTTTTTTCATTGATCAACAGTATTAAAAAAGCAAATCTCAATACAAACTTTCGGTAACACCACAGCACTCACATCAGGTTTGGATTTTTGTACTTGGTTAGAGATCATCCTCACCAGCCACCCCTGCCTAGAGAAGCAGAACTTTTTGTTAGGATGACATTTGTGGTGCCATATGTGCCCTTTGAAGACACAAAACAGACACTGGCCCTCCTATTAAGGAAGCCTCTTGCAGGGCAGCCTGATATGTTACCACACTACATCAAGCAGAGGACAGCCGCTTAGTGATGCCAACCTGCTGTGTTTAATAACAATCTTGGCATTATATTCACAGTGAGTCATAATTTCAACTTTACTCTAGTAACCATGATGTAACAATGATGCTCAACCTACCCATACCCATTGACTGTACTGGATAAAGTACCAAAGAAATACTCAGGAGAAGCAGTGTGTTTATCTGACATGTTCCACACCCAGGAGGATCCCCTCTTTTGTGGGTCTATGGAATGAATAATTAATCTAATCTAATCTAAGCAATAATTATGAACACTACTACCCACAGTGGCAATTACTTCACTGACAACTTTTATTGTGTTACATTGTCTTGGAGTTTACAAGCAACCATTGACTTTGCCTCATTATGCCATTTCAAATTTGGTAAATGCTACCTACCCAAATTGGAAATAATTCTCAGTGCTCAATCTTATAGAACTGGTCTTTTCTAGAATATATCTATTGCAATTGCTGACCTCATCCACTGTATACTTGGAAACTTGGCTCTGAGCACTATGGGACTCAACTGCTGTGGTCATAAGTCCCCTAGACCCAGCCATCACAAGGCAGAGAAAATCCCTGACCCCGCCGGGAATCGAACCCAGGAACCCGGGCGTGGGAAGCGAGAACGCTACCACATGACCACGAGATGCGGGCACTTGGAAACTCTTCTGTGAGAATAAAGTAAAAGTTAAACCAACACAAGACTAGTGCCATGGTCTGCCAAAGGTAACGGGTGTTAAAAAAGAAATGAGCTGGAGTCTGGAATGTGCAAACCAGTGACAGGAGGTTAATATCGTGGCATGTGTAATGAGGTGTGGTTCCGACCAGAGCATGGAAGTTCACAGCCCGTTGCTAGAGGGCACACATGCACATCATGTGACTATACAGAGCTAGCAGCAGCACACATCAATCATCCAACGCTGCCAATTTCATTGCAAACAGTGACATGGAGGTATCAAAAGAAGAGCAGAGAGATGTTTTTCATTTTCTGACAGCAGAAGGCGTAGGAGGAACAGACATTCATTGATGAGTGTCACAAGTGTACAGCAAACACTGCATGTTCCTTGTAAGGGTCAAGGCATGGCACAAGCACTTCAGGGAAGGACGGGTGTTGTTAGTCAATGTTGTACAGTCTGGAACACCACACTGCATTACCAGTAACATTATCCAGCTGGTGGATGCACTCATTACCCGGGACCGCCAAGTGACAGTAAAAGCCATAGCCACCATGGTCGGATTGAGCATCAGAACTGTTCACACCATCATGAAGGAACGACTGCATATGCACAAAGTGTGTGCCAATGGGTGCCCCACAGTCTTCAACCACACCAGGAAGCATGTTAAATGGCCAACTGTCTTGCTCATCTGCAGCGCTATGCTTGGGAAGGGAATGTGTTCCTGGCACGAGTGGTGGCTGGAGATGAGTCATGGTGTCATCACTTTGAATCAGAATCAAAACAACAAAGTATCCAGTGGAAGCATCCAGGGTCACAACTACCAAACAAACAAGGCCATTCATATGAGTGCAGGAAAGGTTTACTGATGTTCTTCTTTAACCAAGATGGCCCCCTTCTGATTCACTTCCTGCAGTGCGAGACAGTGAATGCCCAGCGTTACTCACAAACCTTGACCACACTTCACCAAGCGATCAAATCAAAATGACCAGGCAATCTCACCTGTGGGGTCATTCTGCTCCACGATAATGCAAAGCCTCGTATGGCCAACACAGTCGTGGCACTCCTGCAGAAATTCAAATGGGAGGTTCTTGGCCATCCTCCATACACTCCGGACCTCTCTCCCTGTGATTTTGCCATTTTTGGTCCCCTTAAAAAGGCTCTGAGGGGCAAATGATTCACATTGGACAATGACACCCAGCTGTATGTGTGGAACTGGTTAACATCACATTCCCAGGAATTTTATGAGACAGCCATTCACCACCTTGTGTCACAGTGGGACAAGTGTCTCAGCAGCCAGTGTCAGTACTTCTAATGTCAGGTACTGATTTCTGTACTTATACCTCTGACTTGTTTCTTTTTGAATGCCCCTTATATTTACAGTACTTGAGAAGCTCAGTGCATTACTAAAACTCAGGTTTCTGTCCAGAGATACCATAAAACAGACCTCCAGAATTACATTCAGAGCATACAGAAGTTGAATTTATGTGACCAGTCCAAATACCATCTGCTGCTGTGCAAACACCAGGCAGTGCCGCATGTACCGTGTGTCCCTGTCTCAGCAGAATTCACATGCACTCTGTAGGAAGTACTGTGCCCGCTACCACTTTGCATGGATCCAGTACTATAACATATGTAGGATATGCAGAGAAATTAACTCTTCACCGTATGTATGCTTGAGTACAACTATGACTAGTGAATATGTTTGCTGCATGCACACCATCCTAGTAAATATTTAATATCAATTTTGAAGCCTGTTAACCACGCTTGGTTAAATATTTTGAGCACAAGGTAGAACGAAAGGTATCACAGAGATTAAGGGGTAAAAAAAAGGGAAAATAAAATTACACAAAAAGAGAACACATAAAAACATTTATGGCATTGATAGACTCTACATTCCATCTGTAAGAAGGTACTACATAACCATGCAATGTCAACAAAGGTAAGTCATTCATCGCTGATCATCACTGCATGCCATGATCTTCAATCAGCTTTATGCAAATCAGTATTTAACCACAGGCAAGTCAATGTAACTAGTTCCAGTGACTATGCCTGTGGACTATGACACCAGACACTAGCACTAAGCATCAGTAACGTGGCTATACAGGGACAAGAAGCACCCTCGCTGCTGGCTCACAGTAAGTGACATAAGTCAGGGAGGCATCTGTAATTTGCTCACATTAGATGACAAGCAAGAAATAATTGTGTCAGAATAAGGTCAATTTATATGAAAAAGCAAATGTATTTAATGTAACTGCACAGTGGAGAGTCTACTGCTCAATTCATTTCACTGTCTAAGTTCTTATATTATGTTTACGTTTCATTTCTTACTCGAGTCACTTCACAGTCGAAGTCCTTACGTTATGTTTAAGTTTCATTTCTTGTATTATTCTGATACTGATTTATTGTGCATTTGCTGGACCACTTATTTTGCTGTGTCTTGCTAATCTGTTAATTGTGTACCAACTTTGTGCTAGTCTGTTAAGTCCATGACAGTTTCCCTCCTTTGGAGCCACTTGAGGGTAGTTAAAGCTAATTGGAATATAATTGAGCAGCCAATCCAACTCAGGTTAGTTGTGCAATTTGTAGTTAGAAGTATGCTATTTCCTGTAGTTTTTCTCCCATATTTTATTTGTGAGGTTTGAACCACGTTAGAAATGCTGTTGTATTCAGAGAAGTTACTGATGTTGTGTGGGTTGTTAGGGTATTCCTCTGTTGTACCTCTTCTGCTTACATCTGTTATCATTTTATAGGCATAGATATCCTGATGGGATATGCACTACAGCCCATGTCTGTTTATTGCAATAAGGTATCTGATATTGCTTCAGTAATCATGGTTATGCCCTATGCTTTGGCTCCCTCATGGCAGTAGATTATTAACAATATTGATTCATGTGGCAACACATTTACAGAAACACTACTTTTTATACGTACAGCACGCCCCTTTCAAGTAAATTATAAGCACAGTAGAAGCCGAACTTTCTCTGTTGTTCTTCTGCCACCCCTGTGCAAAATGCCATTTCTTATATTTTTGTGTCTATCATTTTTCTAAACCCACAATGCTGTGTTCTGTCAGAGGCTCTATTTATCTGATTTAATTAGCAGAAGTGATCCACTTGACACTGTTTTTCTGTTGTGAGTGTCTGCTTCAGTTTGTTATGTGACGGACACATGATGCGATGCGCAGCTCACAGGCTGTCTAGGCTGAGACGAGCTCAAGCAGATGACCGCATCTGTTACCGTTGTGTAACCTCAGATAGTCATATTTCCATTTTCAATTTGTTTCTTGTTTATGAACTCTTATACTCAATTACATTCCCTTACATCAACAATAACCCTCCCACGGGACACCACCTTATTGTAAGCACCATCAGTGCCAGGCAGGAGGGTTTGCGCACTCTTACGAAGTTGAGAGCTGTGCCGGCAGTAGTGCAGCTACTGGCATGGTTACCTAAGCCAGACTGGTCTTGATGGAGGAGTCAGACAAAGTGTGTCCCATAACGTAGCGCAGGGTGGGCTCTATAGGTGTAGGGAAGCCAACCCTCCTAGGAGAGTAAACCCTAAAAAAAATCCAGGTCCTCCAAGTCGGGGTTTGGGCATGAGGCTAACAACCCCACCCTGAAAAAAAGTGCTGTTGCAGATACTATACACATGCCTCAGAACAGAAAGGATTGCCTGTTGACGACCCGGTGAGAAAAACGGTTAAAGAAAAGGAACAAGGATATTCGGATAGCCACCTGGAATGTGAGGACACTCAAGAGGCCTGGCAAGCTACAAGAAATTGGGAATGATCTAGGTAAGCATCAAGTGAAAATAGCGGCTATACAAGAAACTAGATGGAAAGGGCAAAGAATGATAGCATTAGGGGAACATTTAATGATGTATAACGGTGGAGATACAGGCCTTTATGGCACTGATTTCCTTCTACATAGGTGTACAAAGGCTAACGTAATTGGTTTTACAGCAATAAGTGACAGAATGTGTTCTCTAATGATAAGGTCAACATTTTTTAATGTTACAATATGAATGTCTATGCCCCTACGGAGGAGGCAGATGAAGATACAAAGGATATATTTTATGCCAAACTGGAAGAAGAAATTGGTAAAATGCAAAAATAGGGAAAGAAGAGGTATATAGAAGTATAATAGAAAAGGAAAGCCTACACAATGACAACAATGATAATGGACTCAGACTGATAGACTTCGCCAGTAAGATAAGAATGAAACACAATATACAAAGACTTTAAATGAAGGAAACTCAGGAAGAATATAGGAAGAAACTAGAAGAGATATTGGAAGCAGGGAGAAACACAGGGAATGAAGATAATATGGAAACTAAATGGGAATCAGTAAAAACTGTCATTAGCGTAGCTACAGAAGAGATACTGGGGAGAGAACAATGCAAAAGGGTGGTTAAGTGGTTCGACAAGGAATGCTTAACAGTAATACACGAGAGAAATGAAGTGAGATGGAGAATGTTGCAAAGGAACAAGTGGTTAGCAGCAGAAGAATACAGAGAAAAGAGGGAAAAAGTGGATAAGCTTCGTAGGGTAAAGAAAAGGCAGCATAAAAGGAGAAGGATAGAGCAGCTGGACAAAATGGGAGACAATACAGAGATCAGAAGGTTCTATAAAAAGAACATGAGTTTTGAAGAAAGGCTTCCAACCACAAGCAGTCTCCTATAAGGATAAGGATGGAAATCTAATTGGAGATAAAAGCAAAGTCCTAGAAAGGTGGCAAAAGTATTTTACCAAACTGCTTGATGGGAAAGAAGGGGATAAAGAAGAAGGAACCGTTATTGAGAATGAAAGGGAACAGGACTCAGAATTAGCAGAGTTAGATGTAGAGGATCGGGAAGAGGAAGTAGTACCAGAGCTAGAGGAAGTGAAGAATGCTATCAAGAGCCTAAAAAATAATAAAGCAGCAGGAGAAGATGGCATAGAGGCCGAATTACTAAAATATGGGGGAAAGAAAATGGAGGAGGCAGTCCATGAATTGATATAGGAAATATGGATAAAGGAGGTAATACCTAAGGATTGGAACATGGGAATTATCTGCCCGTTACATAAAAAAGGCGACAAGTCAGCATGTAGCAATTATCGTGGAATCACTCTCTTGGACGTAACATATAAAATATTTAATAAAATTTTAGCCTCCAGACTTTT
Source organism: Schistocerca cancellata (assembly GCF_023864275.1). Lineage (NCBI taxonomy): Eukaryota > Metazoa > Arthropoda > Insecta > Orthoptera > Acrididae > Schistocerca > Schistocerca cancellata. Next base: position 306,265,595 of record NC_064630.1, read on the forward strand.
TGAAGGGTTGATAGAAGGGATGTTGGGGGACTATCAGGCTGGATTTAGGAGGAACAGATCCACGATGGATCAGACGTTTTTAGTAAGACAAGTTCTAGAGAAATTTTATGAGTATGACATGCAACTACATCAGCTGTACATTGATTTTAAGCAATCATACGACAGCCTACACAGGAAGAAAATCATACAGAACATGAAAGAATTTAGAATCCCACTAAAACTGATCAATTTAACAGAAATGACAATGAAAGCGACACTGTGTAAAGTAAGAATAGAGCAAGAACTATCTGGTGAATTCCTAGTACGGAGGGGGCTACGACAGGGAGATGTAATCTCTACAGTGCTATTTAACTTAGTTTTAGAAAGGATGATGTGGCAAATGCCGATAAACCCAGGAGGAACAATACTTAATCGGCAAGTTCAAGTGGTAGCATATCCGGATGACATAGAATTACTGGCAAGGACTGTAAGGGCACTAAAGGGGAACTACGGTGTGTTAGAGGAAGCAGCAGGTGATGTAGCTTTAGAAGCAAACATAAACAAAACAAAGTATATGGTGATGGGGGAGTACAATATAAATGCACAAAATAATTCAATAGTAATGAATGGGAAAGAATATGAAAGAGTGAAAACATGTAAATATTTAGGTTCTGTAATAACGGAGACATTAAAGTAGCAGTAGAAATTCAAGAAAGGATAGCGAGTGGAAATCGTTGCTATTTTGCCTTGCAGAATGTATTTAATTCCAGGAATGTTAGTAGGAATACAAAAATCAAAATATACACGGCCATATTAAGACCTATAGTAATATATAGATCATAAGGCTGGGTATTGACATTAAAGGAGGAGAACTGGTTATTGAGATTGGAAAGAAAGATACTGAGAAGGATTTTTGGAACAGTGAGAGAGGAAGATGACTGGAGAGTAAGGACAAATGTAGAACTACAAACACTTTTTGGACAGATGGATATTGTTGTTAAAATTGAGCAGGGAACAATAAGATGGGCAGGACATGTACAGAGAATGCCAGAAACTCGGAGTGTCAAGAAAGTTCTCATGGAAAAACCTGATGGGAGAAGGAGAAGAGGTAGATCCGGGAAAAGGTGGCTGGTCGATATGGAAGAAGATCTAAAGGCGATGGACAGGGAAGAATGGAGGCAGGTAATAAAGGAGGCCAAGGTTCTTCAAGGACTGTAGAGCCAATCAAGAAGAAGACCAACATCAACAATAATTCACATATTGTCATCAGTACACAAGAACCTTAAAGAAGTTCCATAAACTCACATGTACAATCTGCTTACTTGCAATTGCTTGCACAGCCAGGAATGTAGACTGATAAAAGATTAACTAAATAACTGGCACTTTCCAATGAGGGTTTCTGGATTTGACAATGTCTGAAGCTCAAGGTATGGCACCTGACCACAATAAAGTTTATGGCCATTTGCTGTTCATTGCTGAGAATAATGCTTCATTGTTTCATTAGATTTCCTCTCTTTGGTATTGGTACTGCTCACAATGGAGGTTGGGGGAATAACAAAATAGGGAAATACAAACAATGAAACACAAGGCAGACAATGAAGCATTGTGGAGAGTCAATACTTTTGGAAAGCCAGTAACACAGATCATGGACAGTCGCTGGGTGGAAGGGAGTGAGGGGAGGGCTCTTTGCACACTCCCCATATGACCCCTTGGAGGCATTTGCTGCCTCCTGTACATGGTTGTCTTAAGTCTTTTTACTTCCATACAAGTGACTTATACTTAATTATGATCTGTTTGTATAGTCACTTTCAGCTGTTTTGTGTCTATGACATTCTTGGCTACAGCTACATAGCTTAAATTAAGAGAGCATTTCATTAGTTCCCACTTGAGTATTACACTTCTTCTTGTACAGTTTTTTCGCAGCTACCCAGTAATTTGAGCAACAGACAACACACAAAACTTTAAAGCCTTTTGCACACTTGTATCATCATTATTTAAAACAAAAGCAAGTTCATATCTAGAAAAAATGCCAACATTTTGTCAGAATATAAAGTGCAATCATGTAAAGTTTAGTGCACTGACAATGGTACACCACAACCACACACTGATGAGTCCTCCTGCCAGAGGTGGTGATTGTGTCAGAGAACAGTGCCCTATTCTTAACTGTGTTAAGGTATGTTCTTTCCATCTTTGTGAATAAAGGTATGTTCACGGCATTAGAATTTTTGGCTTAACTAGCATGTTATTTTTGTATCACCAGCCACTCATTCCTCCAGGCATATAACTCTTCTCTGCAACAATGAGGTAATAGTTTCCTACTGGTAGCACACTATTTTCATCCCTTGTTGATGTGTCTACTTCTCACTTTCCTGTATTCTCAATTGACCTGGTATCCAGCATTATGATACTTCCTTCCATTGTCACTGTAGTATCTGAAGAGTGTATCAACTGTTTGTAACATCATCTGTTGGCTACATTTCATGAATGGCATGTAGAACACTTAGAGAATCAGAGCATACAAGAAAATTATTTTGCAATTGCATTGCATCTGCTACAGTAAGGATGTAGAGGCTTATCTCACTAGTGGTAAGATAGATACTGCCTACAGGAAAATTAAAGAGACCTTTGGAGATAAGAGAACCACTTGTATGAACATCAAGAGCTCAGATGGAAACCCAGTTCTAAGCAAAGAAGGGAAAGCAGAAAGGTGGAAGGAGTATATAGAGGGTCTGTACAAGGGCGATGTACTTGAGGACAATATTATCGAAATGGAAGAGGATGTAGAAGAAGATGAAATGGGAGACACGATACTGCGTGAAGAGTTTTACAGAGCACTGAAAGACCTGAGTCGAAACAAGGCCCCCGGAGTAGACAACATTCCATTGGAGCTACTGACGGCCTTGGGAGAGCCAGTCCTGACAAAACTCTACCATCTGGTGAGCAAGATGTATGAAACAGGCGAAATACCCTCAGACTTCAAGAAGAATATAATAATTCCAATCCCAAAGAAAGCAGGTGTTGACAGATGTGAAAATTACCGAACAATCAGTTTAATAAGCCACAGCTGCAAAATACTAACACGAATTCTTTACAGACAAATGGAAAAACTAGTAGAAGCCGACCTCGGGGAAGATCAGTTTGGATTCCGTAGAAATACTGGAACACGTGAGGCAATACTGACCTTACGACTTATCTTAGAAGAAAGATTAAGGAAAGGCAAACCTACATTTCTAGCATTTGTAGACTTAGAGAAGGCTTTTGACAATGTTGACTGGAATACTCTCTTTCAAATCCTAAAGGTGGCAGGGGTAAAATACAGGGAGCGAAAGGCTATTTACAATTTGTACAGAAACCAGATGGCAGTTATAAGAGTCGAGGGACATGAAAGGGAAGCAGTGGTTGGGAAGGGAGTAAGACAGGGTTGTAGCCTCTCCCCGATGTTATTCAATCTGTATATTGAGCAAGCAGTAAAGGAATCAATAGAAAAATTCGGAGTAGGTATTAAAATCCATGGAGAAGAAATAAAAACCTTGAGGTTTGCCGATGACATTGTAATTCTGTCAGAGACAGCAAAGGACTTGGAAGAGCAGTTGAATGGAATGGATAGCGTCTTGAAAGGAGGATATAAGATGAAAATCAACAAAAGAAAAACGAGGATAATGGAATGTAGTCGAATTAAGTCGGGTGATGCTGAGGGAATTAGATTAGGAAATGAGACACTTAAAGTAGTAAAGGAGTTTTGCTATTTGGGGAGCAAAATAACTGATGATGGTCGAAGTAGAGAGGATATAAAATGTAGACTGGCAATGGCAAGGAAAGCGTTTCTGAAGAAGAGAAATTTGTTAACATCGAGTATAGATTTAAGTGTCAGGAAGTCATTTCTGAAAGTATTTGTATGGAGTGTAGCCATGTATGGAAGTGAAACATGGACGGTAAATAGTTTGGACAAGAAGAGAATAGAAGCTTTCGAAATGTGGTGCTACAGAAGAATGCTGAAGATTAGATGGGTAGATCATATAACTAATGAAGAAGTATTGAATAGGATTGGGGAGAAGAGAAGTTTGTTGCACAACTTGACCAGAAGAAGGGATCGGTTGGTAGGACATATTCTGAGGCATCAAGGGATCACCAATTTAGTATTGGAGGGCAGCGTGGAGGGTAAAAATCGTAGGGGGAGACCAAGAGATGAATACACTAAGCAGATTTAGAAGGATGTAGGTTGTAGTAGGTACTGGGAGATGAAGAAGCTTGCACATGATAGGGTAGCATGGAGAGCTGCATCAAACCAGTCTCAGGACTGAAGACCACAACAACAACTGCTACAGTGTCTTTAAGTCTGTATAGTAAATAATTGTTGAAGTTTTGTTGGTCATCTAAAAATTTGTAAAAGGCCTGTTGAAAATGAAAGTCTGGTGTACAAAATTCCTTCTAGAATGAGATTTTAAATCTGCAGCGGAGTGTGCATTGATATGAAACTGTGTGCCGGACCGAGACTCGAACTCGGGACCTTTGGCTTTGCCTTTGCCTTTGCGAGTTCGAGTCTCAGTCTGGCACACAGTTTTAATCTGCCAGGAAATTTCAAAATTCCTTCTACTTCGCTAAATTTAAAAACAGCCCAAGTGTCACTACTAACCATGGAGGATATTTACTCCAACTACACTGCAGAGTTAAAATTCATTCTGGAAACAATCCCCTAGGCTATGTATAAGCAGTTTTCTTAGCAATATCCTTTCGTCCAGTTGTGCTAATCCCAAAAGATAGGTAGAAGAAGTTCAGCAAGTTTAGAAGGTATGAGACAAGTAAGAGACAAGACAGAAGTAAGAGAGAGTCATGAGTCTTGCTTGGCTACTTTAGTTGTAGAAGGCTTGCCCATGAAAAGCGAAGGTCCAAGGTTTGAATTCCAGCCCGGCACACAATTTTAACCAAGTTTCAAGTCAATTCACACTCCACTGCAGAGTAAAAATTCATTCTGGAAGCATATATTTAGGTTTTTAATTTTCTTATGAATTGCTTGGTATTTGTCATTTCTTGCTTTATGTTAAATGAATTCTCAATGAATGTCTTTGCACCATAGAACATAACTCCACTCTGAAGTGTAGACATGGAGGCAAAATCTACATGAAAATTATTGTTTTACCTTGTATATTGACAGATAACTGAAAATGACTTTTGTCAGCAACAACAAACCATGAAGCAGTAAATTTGGTGGGAAATGTGTGTTTTAAGAATTCCAAGATCCTAAAAACTGCTTTTCTAAGATGCACAGTTATCTATTTTACACATTAACTCACCATCTGCTGAATAAACATTTTTCTTTAGATGACCTGCCCCAAAAGATAAAACAAGGAATGTAAATGTTGAAAATGAGCTGACACTTCTGTCTTCAGGCCAACACAATGAGAGAGACCTCAAGGGGCAAAACGTGGAACTGCTCTTCTCAATAAGTCCATCTCTGTGTCAGTTCCAACACAATCTGCTAATTGGATGGACATCAAAGAATTCCCCAGGCAGACCACTGGTTCTTGCATGAAGTTGTGTAATATGACTCCTCCTGTGACCAAGACCCAAATACCATGTTGCAAGCAAGCTGCAGACATGCTGAGCAGTCATCCAAGGCATGCCTGACAAAGCCAAGCCCAAAGCCAAGGTTGTGTCACTAAGAAACTTTATAATTGCCCAACCACATCTCAAGATCATCAGAAAATGATTCATGCAGGCTAAAAACGAGAATGGGCTCAGCACTGACTTTTGGGGACACCTACATGCCATGTTCTCCCCACTCCAAGGCTAGTATTATGCCCACAAGCACAGTCCATCAATGTGACCCTCTGCCATTAAAGCAAGACTGCTCCATGCAAGAAGGATGCCAGCAATATCACACCACTCCAATCCACCAAGCAGAATTCTGCAAGCCACACAAAGCCCTTACTTGGCAAAAAAACACATCAGCACACTATCACCTTACCTGTAAGGCCCTGCACCACCTGAGGTGTAACAAGCTGGAATAGCTCCACTTCCTACAGTTCTACTGTTTTTTTTTTTATGGCATTGTACATGTAATGCCCCCCCCCCCCCCCCCCCCCCCCCCCCATCAACCATGGACCTTGCCGTTGGTGGGGAGGCTTGCGTGCCTCAGCGATACAGATAGCCGTACCGTAGGTACAACCACAACGGAGGGGTATCTGCTGAGAGGCCAGACAAACGTGTGGTTCCTGAAGAGGGGCAGCAGCCTTTTCAGTAGTTGCAAGGGCAACAGTCTGGATGATTGACTGATCTGGCCTTGTAACAATAATCAAAACGGCCTTGCTGTGCTGGTACTGCGAACGGCTGAAAGCAAGGGGAAACTACGGCCGTAATTTTTCCCGAGGGCATGCAGCTTTACTGTATGATTAAATGATGATGGCGTCCTCTTGGGTAAAATATTCCGGAGGTAAAATAGTCCCCCATTCGGATCTCCGGGCGGGGACTACTCAAGAGGATGTCATTATCAGGAGAAAGAAAACTGGCGTTCTACGGATCGGAGCGTGGAATGTCAGATCCCTTAATCGGGCAGGTAGGTTAGAAAATTTAAAAAGGAAAATGGATAGGTTAAAGTTAGATATAGTGGGAATTAGTGAAGTTCGGTGGCAGGAGGAACAAGACTTTTGGTCAGGTGAATACAGGGTTATAAATACAAAATCAAATAGGGGTAATGCAGGAGTAGGTTTAATAATGAATAGGAAAATAGGAATGCGGGTAAGCTACTACAAACAGCATAGTGAACGCATTATTGTGGCCAAGATAGATACAAAGCCCACACCTACTACAGTAGTACAAGTTTATATGCCAACTAGCTCTGCAGATGACGAAGAAATAGAAGAAATGTATGATGAAATAAAAGAAATTATTCAGATAGTGAAGGGAGACGAAAATTTAATAGTCATGGGTGACTGGAATTCGAGTGTAGGAAAAGGGAGAGAAGGAAACGTAGTAGGTGAATATGGATTGGGGCTAAGAAATGAAAGAGGAAGCCGCCTGGTAGAATTTTGCACTGAGCACAACTTAATCATAGCTAACACTTGGTTTAAGAATCATGATAGAAGGTTGTATACATGGAAGAACCCTGGAGATACTAAAAGGTATCAGATAGATTATATAATGGTAAGACAGAGATTTAGGAACCAGGTTTTAAATTGTAAGACATTTCCAGGGGCAGATGTGGACTCTGACCACAATCTATTGGTTATGACATGTAGATTAAAATTGAAGAAACTGCAAAAAGGTGGGAATTTAAGGAGATGGGACCTGGATAAACTGAAAGAACCAGAGGTTGTACAGAGTTTCAGGGAAAGCATAAGGGAACAATTGACAGGAATGGGGGAAAGAAATACAGTAGAAGAAGAATGGGTAGCTTTGAGGGATGAAGTAGTGAAGGCAGCAGATGATCAAGTAGGTAAAAAGACGAGGGCTAGTAGAAATCCTTGGGTAACAGAAGAAATATTGAATTTAATTGATGAAAGGAGAAAATATAAAAATGCAGTAAATGAAGCAGGCAAAAAGGAATACAAACGTCTAAAAAATGAGATCGACAGGAAGTGCAAAATGGCTAAGCAGGGATGGCTAGACGACAAATGTAAGGATGTAGAGGCTTATCTCACTAGGGGTAAGATCGATACTGCCTACAGGAAAATTAAAGAGACCTTTGGAGATAAGAGAACCACTTGTATGAACATCAAGAGCTCAGATGGAAACCCAGTTCTAAGCAAAGAAGGGAAAGCAGAAAGGTGGAAGGAGTATATAGAGGGTCTATACAAGGGCGATGTACTTGAGGACAATATTATGGAAATGGAAGAAGATGTAGATGAAGATGAAATGGGAGGTACGATACAGCGTGAAGAGTTTGACAGAGCACTGAAAGACCTGAGTCGAAACAAGGCCCCCGGAATAGACAACATTCCATTGGAACTACTGACGGCCTTGGGAGAGCCAGTCCTGACAAAACTCTACCATCTGGTGAGCAAGATGTATGAAACAGGCGAAATACCCTCAGACTTCAAGAAGAATATAATAATTCCAATCCCAAAGAAAGCAGGTGTTGACAGATGTGAAAATTACCGAACAATCAGTTTAATAAGCCACAGCTGCAAAATACTAACACGAATTCTTTACAGACGAATGGAAAAACTAGTAGAAGCCGACCTCGGGGAAGATCAGTTTGGATTCCGTAGAAATATTGGAACACGTGAGGCAATACTGACCTTACGACTTATCTTAGAAGAAAGATTAAGGAAAGGCAAACCTACATTTCTAGCATTTGTAGACTTAGAGAAAGCTTTTGACAATGTTGACTGGAATACTCTCTTTCATATTCTAAAGGTGGCAGGGCTAAAATACAGGGAGCGAAAGGCTATTTACAATTTGTACAGAAACCAGATGGCAGTTATAAGAGTCGAGGGACATGAAAGGGAAGCAGTGGTTGGGAAGGGAGTAAGACAGGGTTGTAGCCTCTCCCTGATGTTATTCAATCTGTATATTGAGCAAGCAGTAAAGGAAACAATAGAAAAATTCGGAGTAGGTATTAAAATCCATGGAGAAGAAATAAAAACTTTGAGGTTCGCCGATGACATTGTAATTCTGTCAGAGACAGCAAAGGACTTGGAAGAGCAGTTGAATGGAATGGATGGTGTCTTGAGGGGAGGATATAAGATGAACATCAACAAAAGCAAAACGAGGATAGTGGAATGTAGTCGAATTAAGTCGGGTGATGTTGAGGGTATTAGATTAGGAAATGAGACACTTAAAGTAGTAAAGGAGTTTTGCTATTTGGGGAGCAAAATAACTGATGATGGTCGAAGTAGAGAGGATATAAAATGTAGACTGGCAATGGCAAGGAAAGCGTTTCTGAAGAAGAGAAATTTGTTAACATCAAGTATAGATTTAAGTGTCAGGAAGTCATTTCTGAAAGTATTTGTATGGAGTGTAGCATTGTATGGAAGTGAAACATGGACGGTAAATAGTTTGGACAAGAAGAGAATAGAAGCTTTCGAAATGTGGTGCTACAGAAGAATGCTGAAGATTAGATGGGTAGATCACATAACTAATGAGGAAGTACTGAATAGGATTGGGGAGAAGAGAAGTTTGTGGCACAACTTGACCAGAAGAAGGGATCGGTTGGTAGGACATGTTCTGAGGCATCAAGGGATCACCAATTTAGTATTGGAGGGCAGTGTGGAGGGTAAAAATCGTAGGGGGAGACCAAGAGATGAATACACTAAGCAGATTCAGAAGGATGTAGGTTGCAGTAGGTACTGGGAGATGAAGAAGCTTGCACAGGATAGAGTAGCATGGAGAGCTGCATCAAACCAGTCTCAGGACTGAAGACCACAACAACAACAACATGTAATGCATATATCACGTATACACAAAATTGTTGAATTCTTACTCATTCAGTATTTTACTAAATTTTATTTATCAAAATATGATTCACAGCCTGCTGGTGATAATAGTATGCTTACTTCTTGTATAAATGTTCTATTTGAAGAAATATTCTGCATTTAAATACTTGCCTCCCATGTGCATGTCAAAATTCAATACTGCTAAAAATTGCCTCAAACAATCCTGTTGAAGGAACATCCACAACTGTGCAGCATAATAGACATGGAAATCACCACTTCAGTGGTAAAGCTTATATTTTAAAATTCACAGCTGGTTTAAGGTTAACAAATGCCAATCAGCAGGTGCAATTACTTATAACAAACAAGAGAAGTACACTAAAAAATAATCTTTAAATATGCTTGTATGCATAAAATAAAGCAAATGAGGATTCTAATTTATAAAATTCTGACAGTGGTTGGACTGTGGTGAAAAGTGAGAAAGGAATAGGTCACAATACCAAGGTGACAACTGATAATACATCTACATCTACATGATTACTCTGCTATTCACAACGAAGTGCCTGGCAGAGGGTTCAATGAACCACCTTCAAGCTGTCTCTCTACCGTTCCACTCTCTAACGGCATGCGGGAAAAACGAGCACTTAAATTTTTCTGTGCGAGCCCTGATTTCTCTTATTTTATCATAATGATCATTTCTCCCTATGTAGGTGGGTGCCAACAGAATGTTTTCACAATCGGAGGAGAAAACTGGTGATTGAAATTCCATGAGACGATCCCGTCGCAATGAAAAACACCTTTGTTGTAATGATTGCCGCTCCAATTTACGTATCATGTCTGTGACGCTATCTCCCCTGTTTTGTGATAATACAAAACAAGCTAGCTGTATTTCACAAGAATGGTATTTTCTGAAACCATGCTGACTATGTGTCAATAAATCGTTTTCTTCGAGGTACTTCACAATGTACGAATACAGTACATGTTCAAAAACCCTACTTCACTGTCCGCCACTCCCACCATACCTCCCTACACCAGCCTCCTCAGCTTTCCTTCTCTGGCATTATTAATATAGTTGTCAGTAAGCCATGATGCAAACTGGTGAGCCGGACGATGTGGCCGAGCAGTTCAAGGCGCTTCAGTCTGGAACTGTGCGGCCACTACGGTCGCAGGTTTGAATCCTGCCTCGAGCATGGATGTGTGTGATGTCCTTAGGTTAGTTACGTTTAAGTAGTTCTAAGTTCTAGGGGACGGATGACCTCAGATGTTAAGTCCCATAGTGCTCAGAGCCATTTGAACCAATTTGCAAACTGGCGATGGTTCTTTTTGTGTATGGGATGTTTTTCTGTGGCATGGGTTGGCTCCACTTATCCTCTTGCACAACACTGGAAAATTTTTGGAGTTCATTTGTGCTCTGTGCACTACACATGTTACATATGTGGAAGTAAATATTGATGTTTGGTTTGATTTTAATTATAAACAATTTCAAACTCCAGTCCATCACCCCCATCACCAAATAATTTTATGATATGCCAGTTGCCAAAGATTCTTTTTCACAGTAGTTGAGATAATCATTTTGAGAGACTCTGCAACTGCTTGGAATTTAAGATAATCCTTGTACTTAGTTCTGTCTCAGTTGCACATTTGGAATTAGATTACATGTTTTAGTCACTCTAGACCATCTTCAGATCTAAATAGCAACCTGTATTGTCTACTCGGGACTCCATATCAGAGTGTTGTGTTTTGCAAAAGTACACAGATGTGAAGATGATCCAGAGTGATCGGAACATGTGAGCGGACATGCCCTTATATAAACTGTGCCAACCACAAGTAACATTGTCTTGTACCATTCCATTGTTATTTTACAGTTGCGAGCCCGTACCTATTCCTTCATTATTGCTTCAGCTAATATATAAGCTGTGTTTTCATGTGTCCAGTAAGCGTCAGTAATATGAAATAGAGTGCTACACGAGAAAAATTTACGATGCACATAAGAAAGTGCCAGAGATTTCGAGCTGGCAGCACGATCCCACATTGAGGCAACTGTCTAAGAGATAATTAGTAACTGAATAAACATTTGGCAGATGTAAGTGTGCTGTTTAATGCTCAGAGTGCATCATTACACTTTTACATGGCAACAGAGTGATACAATGAAAGTTTATTGTATTATTGTTTAATTAAACAACGATTTAACTCATATAATTTAAGTTTAACTTAACACAACCTTCCGAAATTCCTTAACCAAAGATGATGAAGTAAATATTCCAGAATTCAAATCAAGAACAGCTGTCAACATCAGTGGCATGGAAGTAGATATCCTCGTAATAGTAAAGCAATTTAAATCTCTTAACAAAAGCAAGTATTATCATGTCACAGAAGATATGATGTGAGTTACCTAGATATAGTTTCTGGAATGAGCTGCTGGTTAATCTCCAAGGCAAGCTGATGATGGCATAAGGTCTCAGCTCAGGTGGGCCAATAACAGAAACAACCAATTTCTAAAAGCCTGCCCACATAAATACTGCATCCTTTAGCACTCCCTCCCCCTTTCCTTTACTATTAGAGTACTTTGATTAGGCATTTGCTTATACATTTGGAAACTAGTACATACAATATTAAAGCTGAAGGCTTAAGGAATTAAGATTTCAAATGATTAATCCATCCATCTTCTCAAAACTGTGGAATTGTGCACCCAATTAGTTGCCCATCTTGTCGTACAAGACAATGAATTTATCAGAAAACTAGGCTATCTCGGATTCATCTGGGTCAACATAGTGAAATACAAAGAGTTTCAAGATCCAGGATAGTATCCCACAGCCAGAATTCAGACACAATAAGGAGAACTGTTGCTTAAAACTAGGTAAGTCATGTATACTGGATAACAGGCTACTAAAATTTACCAAAAATTATTAGGCACAGCTAAATAAGATATTTGTGAGGGCCCACACCTCGGAAAGTTGTTGCAGATGCATGCAATACCAGAAAATGTTTGCAAACCATTGATAGTACAACATTGTCCCACCCGCTGTTGCAATTGTTATGTGGTAAGCCTGAAACATACACACACTGTTTTCTATTAAAAAGATAGGATGAGAACCATGAGCCTGCTACTCCTGTTATCTCACAATATATTAACTTTTGTATAAGGACATCATGCTTAACACAATCAGAGAGAGAGAGAGAGGGGGGGGGGGGGGGGGGGGGGGGAATGGCTCTGTGGCGGCCATGTTTTTGCCACATTTTGGGTGGAATGTTCAAACTGGTGATAGTGGAGTGCAAAGTCCGCAGAAATACTTCTTTCACTGAGACAAAAATGAGATGAAATTACAAAAAATACTCTCATAGACATTTTTAGTATGATTGGTTGATTACTGCATCAATAATACACACCCCTAGTAATGTTTCAGTTTCATACATGTAGAAACTATTCAGCTCCTAGATATTTCTGTTTTGAAGCTCGTTTGGAAGACAAATAATTGCAGTAACAAGAATGTAAACAATGGATATAGGTCCTGTAGGATCTGGTTTCCATCTCAAATGCAAAATGTTAAAAATATAATGCACATTACAACTGACAAAATAAAATCGTAAGCATTCATAAGATGTTCTCACATACTGAATGCTTCTCATGGGTAGCTTCACCATTAAGAAGCATTACTGGTATCAGGCAATGTTAAATGCACTGCAGTAATGAACAAATATAACAAGAAAACTTCCTCTATCCCACAACAAATATTACTGACTCAATTCAGACAATAAATCTGCAGACTTGGTATGTCACAGATAGAAAAAGTTTGCAAAGATGATGTGTTCAACAAAAAATTTTCCAGTAAATAGTGCTGAAGTATCCAACTACAAATGCAAAAAGCATGTGCTAATAATTTATCCATGTCAACAGTCAGACGATAATAATACTGAAACCCAAACAATGCTGTGTTCTGGTTTGCAATAAAGCTGAAATTGACATGATAAATTTGGATGATCACCACAAAGTGTTTGATGAAACTTTCCGTTACTGCTAAGAACTAGCACATACAGGCTTCATAAAAACTGATGGTGATAGGTAAAAAAATTTAAATAAATATAATACATAAAAAATCAATACATTGTAATACTTGTTGGTGCGATGGCGTTTGCATGGAAACAAGAACAGGTGCCTAAATCTAAGAGTTACTGAAGTGAAGTAAGAAACAAACAATTCTGGTTACAGGCATAACCTGTATACACGATTAAGGAATTAGTAGCTGCCATGCATTATAAGAGTCTGTAAGAGGTAAGGTGTTAATAACACAAAAGTGTGTTTAATTCAGGTTCCTTTCCTATTACAATTGGTTGGAATTGCCAGTTTTTATAGTTTGGCAATAATTCCTCGGCCTATATCTAAATTAAATTTTTCTGTTGGATAATGCAGAATATATTTCTAACAATTTGTCACCACAAAGATGACACTAGTAAAGCATTGGCATTACTCAGGTGTATAGTACTGTAAAGTGCTTCTCAAACTTTGTAGATGTCTTTAAAATTTCAGACTATGTACAAACCTATAATATACAGTGCATTCATATCCTCCTGGGCTTACCTCAGATTGGCTGTGTCCTGCATTCAAATGTGGAAGTTTCAAGTCACTTTGTCTTGACCGGACATTACAGAACGCAGCAAGGAGATATAAATTTGAGACACGAGTTCCACATAGACAATTTTCTATAGGGTCTAGTACAAATCATGAGCATACCCTCTCTTTGCCACAGAATATGAATATTGAAGCTGCACCCATCAGTGAAGAATTGCATCACCCAACTGACCTTTGCAGTGCATAGCTTTGAGGTGGCCTGGAATTTTGGTAAGCTGTTCTTCTCATTGCCATCCTGTGTAGTTTCCTATCCACATGGCCTTTATCAACAGTATTGAATTAAATTAGACGCATTGGTCCATAGACCCCACAGTTAGGAAAAAATGCACATGAGTACAGGTCATTGTTCACCAGACAGAAAAAAGCAGCAAAGTGTAGACTGGCATGCAGAAAGAACTGTGTGTACGTGCTTGTGAGCTGCTCAGTGCTTCTTTCTCTGGGTAGTGACCTGTCCTCATTTTCAGAAGATGAGGCAGGTTTAGCCTCATTTAGCACTTTTTGTCTTATTTTATTCATATAATGGAATCTAATATCGTTGCCAGACAGAAAACACTGCCTCCTCCCCCACCTTAAAGATTTTTTAGTGAAAAGCAGAAAGAGGAGGAAGTGCAGAACATAATGAGGCATGAATGTATAAATGTGAAAATACATGACATTATTCAAACAACAGATGAGGCATTTCCTGAAATATTGAATTGAACTGTCCTGGAGTAGGGTGACTATTGGCAGCAGGAAATTCTCTGAAAATTTCAAGTATCTCAGGCCTCAGTAAGAATGTAGGCAATAAAAGCAAGTAAGTAAAATAGAATGCAATACATCTATTTGTCAGTAATTAACAACAGACATCATCACCCTTATTAAGGCTTAAATTAAACAGCAAAAACAAAATACATTGTATAAACAGTATACACATATACTGTAGATTTGCTTGGTACAATAACTGAAATTCATTTTCACTATACACATGTCAATTAACAGTATGGAATTATGTCCAGCATGACACTCATAACAAGAAACTAGAAATAGGTAAACATAAAAAAGAAAAGAAAGGCTAATGTGATACTTAATTCCAAGAACTTAGCATATTTTGTAAACAAATGTTGTAGCAGTGGTGAAATGTGTGTGCAACGGAATTTACTAACACAAGCCACTGTACACCCCATAGAACTATGCTAGCACTAGTGTTTGTGCTATTGCCTAGGAATAGGCAGTCAATAAGAATGTGTTCAGTATTAGAAATAAATCTTCTAAAGCTTTAAAGAACAGCGTACTTTCCAATAGAATTCTTCAACAGAACTGAAGGCAACAATTTGGAATGTTGTGAAAAGGGAAACAGGGCAACTGAGAGCACAGGAAGACTGCATTTCTGTCAAACACAATGAAAAGTTTGTTAACAAGAAGTCAGAAGTAGAAAACATTTTGATGATCATTTTTAAGTGCTGTAGAGAAAATAGGATCTAGCTATTCATTAGAAAATGCAAGATAGTATGTAGAAGAGGCAATTTGATAAAACTGAAATTCAACCCACCTCTCCTATTATTAGGAAAATAATAAATTCACTCAAAAGTAATCGCTCACATGGAATTGATGGCATTTCCAACAGAGTACTAAAAGCTTATTCCCAACAAATAAGTAGGATTCTCAGACATATATGTAGTAGCTCACTGAAACAGGGCATTTTTCCATATAGACTGAAATACACTATTGTTAAACCATTGTATAAAAAAGGGGATGGATCTAATGCTAACAACTACTGCCCACTTTCACTTCTGACAGCTTTATCCAAAATTCTTAAAAAAGTAATGTATTCAAGAGTAGCAACACATATTTGTAAAATTGAAGTTCTAACAAAATGTCAGTTTGGTTTTCAGAAAGGATTTTGAACACAAAATGCTATTAAATGCATTGAATAACCGAACATCACCCATTGGGATATTTTGTGATCTCTCAAAGGCTTTTGATTGTGTGAATCATGAAATTCTTCTAGTATTGTGGTATGAGTGGGACAGTGCACAAATGGTTTCATTCATACTTAACTGGAAGAATGCAGAAGGTTTAAATTGTACAGATAGTCTGCATAAACTAGCAAAGTCCTCTAACTGCAGAGGTATCAAGAATGGTGTCCTACAGGGTTCAGTCTTGGGTCCCTTATTGTTCTTAATATACACTCCTGGAAATTAAAATAAGAACACCGTGAATTCATTGTCCCAGGAAGGGGAAACTTTATTGACACATTCCTGGGGTCAGATACATCACATGATCACACTGACAGAACCACAGGCACATAGATACAGGCAACAGAGCATGCACAATGTCGGCACTAGTACAGTGTATATCCACCTTTCGCAGCAATGCAGGCTGCTATTCTCCCATGGAGACGATCGTAGAGATGCTGGATGTAGTCCTGTGGAACGGCTTGCCATGCCATTTCCACCTGGCGCCTCAGTTGGACCAGCGTTCGTGCTGGACGTGCAGACCGCGTGAGACGACGCTTCATCCAGTCCCAAACATGCTCAATGGGGGACAGATCCGGAGATCTTGCTGGCCAGGGTAGTTGACTTACACCTTCTAGAGCACGTTGGGTGGCACGGGATACATGCGGACGTGCATTGTCCTCTTGGAACAGCAAGTTCCCTTGCCGGTCTAGGAATGGTAGAACGATGGGTTCGATGACGGTTTGGATGTACCGTGCACTATTCAGTGTCCCCTCGACGATCACCAGTGGTGTACGGCCAGTGTAGGAGATCGCTCCCCACACCATGATGCCGGGTGTTGGCCCTGTGTGCCTCGGTTGTATGCAGTCCTGATTGTGGCGCTCACCTGCACGGCGCCAAACATGCATACGACCATCATTGGCACCAAGGCAGAAGCGACTCTCATCGCTGAAGACGACACGTCTCCGTTCGTCCCTCCATTCACGCCTGTCGCGACACCACTGGAGGCGGGCTGCACGATGTTGGGGCGTGAGCGGAAGACAGCCTAACGGTGTGCGGGACCGTAGCCCAGCTTCATGGAGACGGTTGCGAATGGTCCTCGCCGATACCCCAGGAGCAACAGTGTCCCTAATTTGCTGGGAAGTGGCGGTGCGGTCCCCTACGGCACTGCGTAGGATCCTACGGTCTTGGCATGCATCCGTGCGTCGCTGCGGTCCGGTCCCAGGTCGACGGACACGTGCACCTTCCGCCGACCACTGGCGACAACATCGATGTACTGTGGAGACCTCACGCCCCACGTGTTGAGCAATTCGGCGGTACGTCCACCCAGCCTCCCGCATGCCCACTATACACCCTCGCTCAAAGTCCGTCAGCTGCACATACGGTTCACGTCCACGCTGTCGCGGCATGCTACCAGTGTTAAAGACTGCGATGGAGCTCCGTATGCCACGGCAAACTGGCTGCCACTGACGGCGGCAGTGCACAAATGCTGCGCAGCTAGCGCCATTCGACGGCCAACACCGCGGTTCCTGGTGTGTCCGCTGTGCCGTGCGTGTGATCATTGCTTGTACAGCCCTCTCGCAGTGTCCGGAGCAAGTATGGTGGGTCTGACACACCGGTGTCAATGTGTTCTTTTTTCCATTTCCAGGAGTGTATATTAACAACTTGCCACTCTATATTCATGAAGATGCAAAGCTAGTTCTTTTTGCTGATGATACAAATATAGTAATCACACCCAAGAAGCAAGAATCAGCTGAGGAAATTACAAACAATGTCTTTTAGGAAATTATTAAGTGGTTCTCTGCAAATGGACTCTCACTAAATTTTGAGAAAACACAGTTTATACAATTCTGTACAGTAAATGGCATAACACCATTGATAAATATAGACTATGAGTGGAAGTCTGTTGCTAAGGCAGAATACTCAAAATCTCTGGGTGTGTGCGTTGATCAGAAATTGAACTGGAAGAAACACATCGATGATCTGTTGAAACGGTTAGGTTCAGCTACTCATGCTATTAGGGTTATTGCAAATTTTGGTGGTAAACACATCAGTAAATTAGCCTACTATGTCTATTTTCATTCATTGTTTTCATATGGCATCATATTTTGGGGCAATTCGTCATTAAGAGAGGAAGTATTCATTGCACAAAAGCATGTAATCAGAATAATAGCTAGAGCCCATCAAAGATCACCGTGCAGACATTTATTTAAGGAACTCGGGATATTCACAGCACCTTCACAATACATACATTCACTTATGAAATTTGTCATTAATAGCCATCCCAATTAAAAAATAACAGCAAAGTGCATAGCTACAACACTAGAAGAAAGGATGATATTCACTATTCTGGATTAAATCTCACTTTGGCACAGAAAGGGGTGAATTATGCTACCACAAAAAAAATTAGTCATTTGCCAAATAGTATTAAAAGTCTGACAGATAGCCATCCAACATTTAAAAGCAAATTAAAAGAATTATTGGATGACAACTCCTTCTACTCAATAGATGAATTCTTAGATATGACGTACTAACTGTGGAAAAAAAATTAATTATTTAGTGTAAAGACAACTTATGTTAAAGTGACATGTTCCACATCATTATTAAATGTCGTATTCATGATCTACGGAACAAGGATTAATGTATGTATGTATGAATGGGCTTAATTTGACAATGATAATATAGTGCTGCTATGCACTTACGACCCACTATATCTCAAACACACTAAGTTTCTGCCTCTGCACACAGATTAGGTGGCAGAAAAAGTACAGGAAATTACAGCAATTCCTAGCACTGCCATTCTTCACAAAGATGATAAAGCTATTGAAAAAAACAGGCAGACTTCTTGGTAAATAACCCTTTGACTTCAGCCTTAGAAAATTGCTAACATCTGCAGTGGCGCCACTTAGAGTAGTAGTTCTAGAAATGTTAGATGAAGAAAAAATGTAACCAGAATCTTGCTAGACTCAACTAAAACCTCTGAACCACTAGACCAAAGAATTTTGTTAAAGAAACTTGACATGCTTAAAATAATGAGGATAGTAAGGAAATGATTTCTATCCTACCTAGAAAATAGAATGGAATGGATTGAGATCTTTCATACTACTGAAACATTTAACTGGAATGGGAAGGCATCTCTCAGATAAAGAGAATTAAACACAGAGACTGGTGTGCATTGGGTACAATACTATTTCTAGTTTACATTAACAATTACACATTATGTATAACACTGGCAGAAACAATACTGTCCATAGATGACAGCAACTTCTTAATTACTCTTGAAGTAATAATTGTACCTATGATAGTGCAAACATAAGCAACAAATAAAACAGCTGCACAGATAAACTGAAAACAATGAACCTCTGCATAACAAAGAAGCCTGATCTTGTAAATCTGAACATCTTGTAAACATCTTGTAAATCTCAGCCCCAAACATTAAATTCTTTGCTGTGTATGTTGATAAGTAACTGAAACAGGACAGACACATCTAACACCTTGAAAATATAAAGTATTAAGAAGGTTTTACTTGTCTGGTGGAAATGGTGTTGCCATTCTGTGATCTGATGGGACATGAAGCGGCACAAGTGATGAGATGCAACCAAAACACAGTCCTTCACCCCAGAAAAAGAATCAAAACTGAAGCACAAGAAATAATTTGTTATAAGTTTCAGATAATGTAACTGAAATGCACTACAACTACCTAACGTTCTGAGCCAGTGCATGCATAGCAGAGGTTTTGCTGGCCATAGCATGGCTAAATTTTAAGCCTATAATTTTTCTTCATTTTCAGTTAGAATACCTTCAGGCGAAATCTGAAAAATCATTTCACCAATTTCAACTTAATTTTGTGGCAATCAGGATCTGAACTCCTTGGATTTGATCATCACTATGAAATTTATCAATGACCAACTGAAATTCCTAAAAATCCCTTCCATTAATAATAATAATAATAATAATAATAATAATAATAATAAAAGAGGAGAAACATTCCTTTGAGGCATAGAGAAGGCTGTCTTTATCCTATCTGAACTGCTTCAAATCCACAAAAGTGCAATAATCTTTGGTTTTCTTGATACATGAAGCTACTACATTCAGGCTCTTCTCACATAGATTATCAAACTTCATTGCCCTCCCTATAATATACCCGGCAATATAACATAATGCATTACTTTCAGCCTTACTTAATGCATTGTCTGAACTGATTTAATGCTCTTTCCAACCTTTTGGAAGCTTAAATACAGGTGGGGCATTTAATGGAATGTTGGTCAAGAAAACTTGAAGGGTAGGCAGAATCACTCTTGTCATAGGATCCATTCCCTACATCCATGAAAGACTTAGCAACACAAATAGTTTTCAAATTGTTTTTCAACAGTATTGTGATGGAGACCTTCTGAATACTTCTAACACAGGAGCATAAATTTTCTATGCAATCTTGAGTTAATCTAGCTGTTAGCAAAAATTTGTAATTATTCTTGTGCAAAAAGATTTCCTGCAGATCAGGTACACTATGTGTGGACAGTCTCACATCACTTTCAACTGGTTGCCAGTGACCAAATATTCCAATTTCAATATGCTTAGATATCTTTGTAACTTCATCCAGCAAAGTGTCGTCTCCTTGTATCTTTCTTGATTGAAGGTACTGATGGCAATAATCAGATGTCTGGAAGTCATTGTGGAAAACCACTTGTCAACTATCTCAACAAACCATGCTGTTGTTCTATGCTTGGCAGTGTCAGTTTCAGAGGACATAAACTTCAGATCACAACTGATTTCATGACTGAGAAAAGTACATGCCCAGAAACTTTAATTTTGCTAAACTTTTTTGGTTCTGTTACATCTGTTGTTAGCTTGGGAACAAGTTTCAAATCATTATCCTGGCTGAAACAATATAGTTCCTTAATATGATTACAGTCAACAACTGTCGAAGGCAACTTATACTTATCCCTTATCCTCTCAGGAATGTTTATAACAGTGTTGGAGTGTAAATGTTGTCAAATTTTTTAAAAAGTTTTGGCGCATCTGCAATAAAGTATTTTCCTCCAGCTGGGTCTTCAGGATTTAAAATATAATTCTGAATTCCAGAGTGTCTCCACATACTTTGATTTGCAGCACCCATATTTGATGTCACACACTGTATGCGTAGTCCTATATGTTCACTGCGTTTAAGTACGCTTTGCAAAATAGTATCACAAAACTTTTCTGTTTAAACTGCTTCCATTAAAATGATATGGCACTACTTGAATCCACCTGGAAGAGATATCACCCAAATGAAAAACACAAGCGTGTGTGACAACACTTTCAAGGCATGGAATGGTAATATAGCCAGTACACTCACCTGTTCCCACATCAGGTTTCTTGCTTGGAATAATTGATATTTTATCAAGCAGTAGAAGACAGTCATATTCTTTTTCACTCATACTCTCAACCTTTTCTCTGAAAAATGTGAAAACTTGGTCTAGAATACCAGAACTGAAGTTTACTTCTTAGTGTACACTGAGATGGCAATGAAAAACCTAAACTAATTAAAAAATGAAATCCTTTGCTACCATATGCAAATTTCAACTGAAGAGACTTCTTCACACTACTCGTGGCCAATTTCACTTCCTTCTTACTTAAACTCTCCTGTGGATTGCCATTAAACAGTGTTTTTAGTTCATGTGGAAGAGAGTGACACATACTGTGGAGTTTCTTTTTTAGTTGTGTATTCCTCAAAAGATATCTGACCTTCTCAAGATCTGGAATCTGTCTCTGTGGTACCTGAATGTAGCCTAGTTTATGTAAGTTTGCTGTGAGTTCACATTCTACTGGTGCACTGTCTTGCACACTACACATGAAATCTTCATCACACTGCTGCTGGATTTCTGCAACAGTCTCTGTTGTAGAACTACTGCATTCATTTTCTTGAGGAGGATACTGATGGCATAGTTTAATTTTCCTTCTTTTAACCTTTGATATGACGTGAGAATAAACTGTTGGTATGGCATTTGACCTGAGTTTCCTCTTGCCATCGACCCTCACTCTCTCCCAGTGGTCATCAGTGAAATTTTTCTACAATAAAGAAGCAAAAGAAAAGAACCTGCAATAAATTAATATCTGAACAATGTGTTTACACAAATGTACTAGAGAGAAAAAAGAGAAACAAACTCAAAAAAACTGTTGAGCTTCCTGCCCAAACAGAAGTAATGATAAATTGATAAACACACAGTCAAATCATCTGGAATGACTAACTGTATAAACCAAAAGGCATTTGTGGAAACATTGAGATAGGCCCTCACTGTTAAAAGCAAGACATAACCCAAAGAGACATAAGTATGGCGTGTTTTCAGCTTAGAAGAATCTGTACACATCTGCTATATAAGCACATTTCAATTCTATGCTTATAGGAATTAGTTTTGCACACAATCAATACACAGACCAAATGTCACATCTATCTTGCAGCTTGTGTTCTATGCAGCTGGAAAGCTAAAACCACTTAAGTCACATAGATAAGCATAGTCCATCAGCTTCCACAAGGCTTTTGTGTGATATACATCATCCTTGTTAACTGCAACAGCCCACTGCTTTCTTCTTTCCACATTCTGTGGAAATACTAGCATATGTGTAACAGTTCTGTCACTAAATGTAACTGGGTTCTCTCTTTTGATGCTAGTCAATTGTCAGGATGAGCATTACTGCAAAGGACATTTGATTCTAAGGCATTATGTCAGGGTGAAAATACTAAATAAATTAACTTTTCTCTCTTAACAACATGTGGGCAGGGTGGGTTCTTCCTTGGCTCGGGTATGAGGTAGAATGAAACAGCATTTTTACATCAGATAACTTTTATTGAAAGTTTTGTACAACTGTTTCTTACTGGATGTTCTGGCTCGGAGAGCGGCAGCTGTGTTGTTTGCGAAGCCTTCTGCTGTGGCAGCGTCGGTGTCTGATTACGCGTAGCTGTGTATATCTCGTGTCGCCGTCTCGCCCAGTTGACTGGAGACGCGCCTCGTGCGGTGGCCCGTTTAATTATTTAGAGTGAAGTCACGCATCGGATGGTGATACCTTGGAGGTGGCGTCCCAGTGTTTCTCTTCTCTAAGCGGCCGCGTGTGTTGTGCGTCGGCCAGCGGAGCGGCGCGGCGGGGGAAGGCCAGTGTCCCGGACTCGAACAACGGGCTCCCGCTTGCAAGTCTTCGGCTGTCAGATCTTCATCCCAGCTCACAGGTGACTGCTGATGTGAGGCTGTCTCCTTCCCGTCCTCACGAGTCACCCGGGTACATAAAAATCAGACTTCAAATACCTTTTAACTTCTGTCTTCTGGCGCCGAGGCTGCTGCTTGCTATTCCATTACAGCGGCGGACTTGGTGCGTCTGTGCATGATGTAGTGTCTTCTTGCATGATGGTCTTCAGCACCAAAACTGACTGAAAACAACTGCTACTCTTCTCTTCTTCCTTCTTCTGTCGGGCCCACTGCATCTCGCGTATTTATTCACTTCAGTTTACTGGAGGTGAACGACTTCACGGTCATTGCCTCTTCTGTCACGTCGAAAAGTTTCTCGAAGAATCTTCTTAACATCGGTCATTGGCTCTTGGAATGTAGGCGAGGGCCTTTGATCACATGTGATGATTGAGAAACACGTGAGCCGGTCGGGCGATGCCCTGACGGCTGAATCGACAGCGTCCTCTTATGTGGAACTTGCTGACTTCATGGTCATTGTCGCTTCTGCTCTGCTGTTCTGCCCACTGTTTGCCAGTATGTAACTCTCTAAACTAAACCAAGTTTTTCATTTATATTCTAATTTCTACTTCACTTTGATTTCACTAATTTATTTACTTAAGTACCACTCAACACTCCTCCACCCTTCGGAGAAATTCGCCCTTGAATTTAACACTCAACATTCCTCCACTCTTCACACAGCAAAAGCACTACCACAAGCAATGAAAACTCTCTACTTAGACGATTACACACGCTTCACATTAAGTATGTTGAAAATAATTTATCACTTTACTAGAGCACTGTATGCTCATGAATCACATAGTTCACACATAAATCGTTGTAATAAGTGTAATAAATCTTGATGACTATGAATAAACAAAAATAGATTTTTCACTTAGAAAATTACATAGCAACACCTGTTTACCCTATATTAATGCAAGAATATCTATTCTACAGTATTGTTTATTTTAACATGAGACTGTTTAATAAAGATTGAAGTACAATAAACAAAATTAATAAACTAATGCTCACAAGTAACCACTGAAGTACATCAGTTAAGAGTGTGGTATCCAATTAACAGGGATTTGATGAAGTGGTATATTATTATTTGGCTTATTTTTTCGTCTTAAATAAAAGAAAACTGTACAAAGCAGAAACACCAACACAAAGGTTCCAGGTATACCCATTCCTAGCATCATAATTTTAGTTTTGTGTTTTAATTTTAAGACGTGTTGCATCATAACATTGGCATCAATTTTGCCTTGCTGTGAGTTTATGAACATATCTAATGACTTCAGAAGGGAACTGTCAAGGGAGTCATTGAGGTAGGATAGGTTTTGTGTAGGAAATGCTAGTAAAAACAAAAACAAAGAAAAGAAGGAATACATTGTTAACTACAAGATCTACATGTTTCCATGTTCAACTTTTTTTTTTAAAGAAAAATAAACCATTATCATTTAGTAATTATTTACATTTGTATACTATCCACAGTCTACTAAGATTCCACTAGCACATTCGAACCCTTGGTCTAAGACTGTATGGTGCCAAGTCTGTATGTTGTGCTGGCGTGGCCACTCTTTTTCCTTTTCGGTCACTTCCCCCACCCTTCGGAAAAGCAGACACTATTGTTGAAGAATTACATCTGGAGCGCCCTTAAAAGGTTTTAAACGACTTGCATGGACAATAGTAGTTCGGGTGGGCAGTTGCAGTTTAACGTTGACTGGTGACGTGATCTCAGTAATTTGATAAGGACCTCTGTAGTTTGTTACAAATTTCTTCGTTTTTCCTTTCGCAATATATGGGGTAGACAGCATCACCCACTGACCGATTTTGTAATTTGGATATTTAGCTTGGGCATTACCTAATCTTTCCTGTCGTTCCAAAGCCTTTGTATTAGATTTTTGAACCTTTTTCCATACATCCTTCATCATTTGACTGAAATCTTTTACCGTTTCTCTGACTTTTCCATTTTTCTGCCTGATTACATCAAAAGGGGACGGCATTTTTCTCCCATAGACCACTTCATAAGGTGACATGCCAGTTGCTTCATGCGTTTTGGAATTGTATACCGACACGATTATTGATAAATACATATCCCAATTAGAATGTTGTTCATTAATATAATAACTTAATCTTGCCAATTGTCCGATGAACTCTTTCTGTGCGTCCGTTCCACTGAGGGTGTAACGGAATTGTGCGTAATTTACGTATTTTTAGTAAGTGGCAGAGCTGTTTCATTAATTCAGACATAAAATTAGATCCCTGATCTGTGATAATAGCTTCAGGTACACCAAATTTAAGTATCCAGTTGTTAACTAAAGCTTGGGCAACTGTATTTGCGTGCTGATCTGGGAGACTCACCATAGCTAGATAGCATGAAAAGTGATCTATAATTGTAAGAACATACTTATTACCAGCAGGTGTTTTATGAAATGGCCCGTAGAGATCCAGTCCACAGATTTGAAATGGACATGAAGCCTCGGGGAGCCTCTGTAAGGGTATTTTTGAACGAGAAAGTTCAGCTCGTTGTGCGCACGCAATGCAATTACGAACGTACTGCGCAACATCCTGATTTCTGGTTTGCCACCAAAATCGCTCTGCTACACGTCTTTCGGTTGTCCACTGTCTACCGTGTCCTGCAAGGATATGATCGTGGGCCTCTGCCATTATTTCTTGTCTAAAGTGTTGGGGAACAACAATTCGCGGTCCAAGTTTTGTTTTACGGCATAATACACCATCTTCAAAGCAAAATTGCTTTTGAGATGCGTATTTTTTTCATTCTGTATCCTCATCTTGTGCCTTTCTCCAGTCATCAGCATCTCGGCCTGTTGCTTCCAAAAGTGCTATTTTCCGACTTAGACAATCTGCATTCGTGTTTTTTTTGCCTGGTTTATGGATAAGTTCGAAATCCATTTCGGAAAGACATAGGGCCCAACGGGTGAGATGACTAGATGGATCCTTTAACCCATGGAACCATTTTAAAGCTGCGTGGTCTGTAATAACCTTGAATTTCCTGCTGTACAAGAAGCATTTAAAGTATTTGATGCCATAAATAATACTTAACAATTCTTTCTCCATTGTGGAATAATTTCTTTCTGCCGTTGTTAGTTGTCTCGAAGCGCAGGCTATGGGGTGTTCCGTGCCATTAATATTCTGATTCAAAACAACTCCTACTGAATGACCACTTGCGTCACAGGATAAAATAAATTCTTTATTATAATCTGGGTAGGCTAATACTGGACTGTGTGTTAACTTATCTTTAAGGGTTTGAAATGCTGATTCACAATCTTCAGACCAATGAAATTTTGCACCCTTTTTCAATAATTGGGTTAAGGGTTGGGCAACTTCAGCAAAATTTTGAACATATTTTCGGTAATACGATGCGAGACCAATGAAACTTTGTACTTCCTTAACGCATTGTGGTGTTGGGAAGTCCTTAACTGCCGAAATTAATCGAGGATCTGTTTTAATTCCTTTTGCACTAATGACATGCCCTAGGTATGTAACCTCTGTCAATGCAAAACTACATTTTTCCATATTTAATGTTAATTTAGCTTTTCTAAGTCTCTGAAAAACATTACGCAGATGCACAGCATGTTCATTAATGTCTTTGGAGAATACAATAATATCGTCTAGATATACACAACATTGCTGAGTTTTGAGTCCTCGCAATACTCCATCGAGTAGTCTTTGAAAAGTTGCTGGTGCATTTTTCAAACTGAAAGGCATTCTTTTAAATTGCCAGTGGCCTCCAGGGATAGAAAATGCTGTTTTATGCCTATCTTCAGGTGGAACTTCCAATTGATGAAATCCGCTACATAGATCGATTGTTGAAAAGTATTTACTGTTACCCAAACTGTCAATGATATCTGTAATGTTTGGAAGAGGATAAACATCTGAGATAGTTTGTTTGTTAAGGTGTCTGTAGTCACAACAAAATCTATATCGTTTCGTACCGTCGGGAGACTTCTTTGGAATAATTACGATGTTTGAATTATAAGGGGAATCAGAATATTCTATAATTCCATCTTTTAGATGCTGTTCTACAAATTCATCCAGTACTGGCTGTAAGTGATGCGGAACTCTATAAGGCTTCCTATAAACTGGGGGGTTATTTCCTGTTGGGATCCTATGCTGTGTGATATCTGTTGCTGACAGTGGACCTTCTGCATAAAATAAATCTTGGAGCTCAACTAAAACTGCTTCTATCATGTCTCTGTCATTTCCTTTCAAATGCTCAATCTTCTGGCGTAATGTGGTTTTATAGGCTTCTGGTTTCTCACCATCATCAATATTTGACCAAATGAAATCTTCTTCTTCAAAAGTACTGACTGTAGCTATTAATATTCCCTTATGCAACTCTTTGTCCTCCACTCCGGAATTGTCAATATGTACAGGTACTTTTCTTTCTCCCTCAACGTCTTGAACCCGTACAACACTTCTACATACTAAACAATGTGATACATCTAATTCCTCATTTTCCTTTAGTGGCTCTATTAGACATACTGTATCTGTAGGTACCTCGGGGTCAACGGTCATCCAGAAAAGTTTTCCTGAGCCAGATGGTATCTGATCCTGCGAATCAACCTTCAAGAACGTTGCACGCAGTGTAGTTGATTTCGCCTTCCGGTTAGGGAAATCTTGCAGCAGCGGGCCCTTTGCAGCAGTGTCACCTAGCTGAAACACTATTCCGCTAAGTTCTACAGTTTGCTGTCTGAGGTCGATTTTAGCATGATGTTTATTCAGGAAATCCAACCCTAGGATCACGTCATACCCGTCAGTTACCTTTGTTACCACTTCTACATCTTCTCACCATGAATATAGAAAATCAATGATGTACATCCTAATGACTTCACTGTACCTCCTCCTACCCCACTCAATCTATACCTTGGAGGGTCATATTTCTTTTCTCCAATACATTCATTACTCACTATTGATACGTATGCGCCTGTATCCACCAGTATCCTTGCGTCTTTATCCTGTATGGTAGCAGATAACCAGCATTCCACCTTCACATTCACCTTAATGGCATGAAATTTTATTGGGAACGCCTGGCGGTGGCTCCGACATTCCCGTTTGAGTTTAACTGGTTTCTATCTCCAAAAACTTTCTTAGACCTGCATTTTTTGAATGTGTGACCTATTCTTTGACAATTAGTGCATTTAGGTTGTCTGCAATTTTTTGCTATATGTCCCTGTCGATCGCACCTAAAACATCGTACTCCTGCTGAAAATACATTTTGCTTCTCCTTGTATATCGTGGCAATGTCTATTTCTTCGAAAGCCATCACCACAGATACAGCTTCCGCTAAATTTTTAGGAAACTCTGCCCTGACATGACGGGACGTTTCAGGAGGTAACCCACGTAAAAATGTATCCAGAGCTCTATCTTCTGCCTCTTGTAAAATAACCTTATTTGCTTCATCACTAGTTGTCAACTGATAGGTGTTAATATTAACTCTTCTAATCCTATCTACAAAGCTTTCTAACGACTCGTTTTGCCTCTGAGTGATAGTGTTTAATTTTTCCCTATAAAATCTACAGCTGTTCTGTTTTTGAAAACGTTTAAGTAATCCTTTCTTCAATTCCTCAAATGTTGGAGCATTCCATAATTCTTCATGGTATAATACGTGTGTTTTAGCCTCTCCTATCAATCTTAACCTTGTCATTTGTAAGAGCTCTTCATCTGACCATGATCCTAGCTTTGCAGCTGCTACTAAATCATCAAAAAAGGCTGTTATGTCTTCACCAGGTTTACCTGAAAAAGGAGTTACCAAGGCTGCTGCTGAGGAATCTAGGGTGGGAGGGATTGAATTGGTTTGCCTAACCTCACACAACTGTTTAAATAATGCATTATTATCATTTTTAAGCTGTACTATTTGATTAACTAAGCTCTGAATAGCTTCCTCAGTAGAAACTGCTTGAGGTGCTGACTCTGACTTTATACGGTTTCGTGTCATCATTTTACAAACTATTAGTTACACAATCTTACTACACTGAATGAAAAAGATGTTTAAATATTTTCGACAAACTCTTAAAATCATGAGAGAAAATACACTACTAAATAAAGAAAACATTACGACTGCTATGCAAACCTCTATCCTTTCACACATTAAACAATGCTAACTGTGGACCTTCAGTGACTGTCATTCACACCTCATATTGAGCCAAGCGTTTTTTCTCTGACACCAAATGTAAGAGTTCTGTCACTAAATGTGACTGGGTTCTCTCTTTTGATGCTAGTCAATCGTCAGGATGAGCATTACTGCAAAGGACATTTGATTCTAAGGCATTATGTCAGGGTGAAAATACTAAATAAATTAGCTTTTCACTCTTAACATGTGGGCAGGATGGGTTCTTCCTTGGCTCGGGTATGAGGTAGAATGTAACAGCATTTTTACATCAGATAACTTTTATTGAAAGTTTTGTACAACTGTTTCTTACTGGATGTTCTGGCTCAGAGAGCGGCAGCTGTGTCATTTGCGAAGCCTTCTGCTGTGGCAGCGGCGGCGACGGCGTCTGATTACGCGTAGCTGTGTGTATCTCGTGTCGCCGTCTCGCCCAGTTGACTGGAGACGCGCCTCGTGCGGTGGCCCATTTAATTATTGAGAGCGAAGTCGTGCATCGGATGGTGATACCTTGGAGGTGGCGTCCCAGTGTTTCTCTTCTCTAAGCGGCCGCGTGTGTTGTGCGTCGGCCAGCGGAGCGGCACGGCGGGGGAAGGCCAGTGTCCCGGACTCGAACAACGGACTCCCGCTTGCCAGTCTTCGGCTGTCAGATCTTCATCCCAGCTCACAGGTGACTGCTGATGTGAGGCCGTCTCCTTCCCGTCCTCACTAGTCACCCAGGTACGTAAAAATCAGACTTCAAATACCTTTTAACTTCTGTCTTCTGGCGCCGAGGCTGCTGCTTGCTATTCCATTACAGCGGCGGACTTGGTGCGTCTGTGCATGATGTAGTCTCTTCTTGCATGACGGTCTTCAGCACCAAAACTGACTGAAAACAACTGCTTCTCTTCTCTTCTTCTTTCTTCCGTCGGGCCCACTTCGTCTCGCGTATTTATTCACTTCAGTTTACTGGAGGTGAACGACTTCACGGTCATTGCCTCTTCTGTCACGTTGAAAAGTTTCTCGAAAAATCTTCTTAACATCGGTCATTGGCTCTTGGAATGTATGCGAGGGCCTTTGATCACATGTGACAACTGAGAAACACGTGAGCTGGTCGG
The DNA here is from genome assembly GCF_023864275.1 of Schistocerca cancellata. Lineage (NCBI taxonomy): Eukaryota > Metazoa > Arthropoda > Insecta > Orthoptera > Acrididae > Schistocerca > Schistocerca cancellata. Next base: position 306,295,923 of record NC_064630.1, read on the forward strand.
GCGATGCCCTGACGGCTGAATCGACAGCGTCCGCTTATGTGGAACTTGCTGACTTCATGGTCATTGTCTCTTCTGCTCTGCTGTTCTGCCCACTGTTTGCCAGTATGTAACTCTCTAAACTAAACCAAGTTTTTCATTTATATTCTAATTTCTACTTCACTTTGATTTCACTAATTTATTTACTTAAGTACCACTCAACATATGAAAACCACCTTTGCCTCTGTTGGTACATCCGAAACCACACAACACGGCATCATTTCTGAATAGCTGCAGAATGAATTAAAGAAGGCTGAGTACATATTGTACCACTGCTATCATGCTTACTTCAAAACAATGCTGATTTCATCACAAAATACTTACTTATTTGAACTCTTATTTAAGCTTGCACTTGTACATTTTGTGCAAAAAGGTGTCCAAGTAAAGTGCAAATACATACAGAGTGCATAAAAAATTTGTAAATAACTCAATTACCTTCCAATGGTTTCCAAAAGTCTTCAAAACAACAGTAAAACTCTGAAAATACTGCGAACATACTAATCGCGAGAGACCTATGGCATAAACATGATGTCAGCGTGGCAGTCAATCACGTACAATTTCACCTATGGGCACTCTCTCCCTGTATATAGGCTCTGTAACGGTTTGTGCTTTTGTTACGCAAGTTCACAAAACTGTACACTTTGAAAATTATGTAGATGTCTCAACATAGCAAAATAATGCAGACGTATGACAAAGCCATTCAGTAGTAGAATCAGACAATAAAATATAGAGGAATAAGTAAAAGAGTGATACAAGGCTGCAGAGGGCATAGTGGTTAACTTTGAGATAAAGGGGAGTGTGTTACATACAAATGTAAAAACAGTGATGCATTAGTAGCACAAGAGCCTGCTAGTTGTGTGAAACCAAGGTTCAGCCACATTAGAACAGAGTGATGTGCAGATGACTGCAGTTCTTTAACATTCCGCAGCACTGGAAAATCATTCACTGCATCCATTAACTGCGGATCTGATCTTACACCATCTGCTGAAATGATATGGTGTAGATAGTGCACTTGTGATACCATGAAACTGCGCTGTCAGATTTACATTAGCATCCCTAACATGAGTTAGCATGTTTCTCAGTCATTTTCATCTTCCTTCATTGTACTTGAACAAGAGTTAAAGTCATCCAGGTATACTAGACATATGTTTGGCTTTTGCCTCATAAAGGTAAATCAGCAGAATGTTAAAATGTAGCTGGAGCTTTTTGAAGGCCAAAGGGCATCCTTAGGTATTATTAATGCCCTGAGGACACAACAAAAGCTGTCTTTACTGTATCTTTCATAGTTATGTAAATTTTATAGAATCCAGAGCACATGTCTTAGTTGGTGAAAAATTTGTATTTTGCAAGGTGAACCAAAGTGTCATCAATCCTTGGAAAGGGTAAGTATCCAATTTTGTCACATCGACTGCTCTGATGTCTTCTGAAATGTAATAAGCCTTTTCTCCATCCTGGTTTTCTTTGGGACAACTGTTCGGTTGTCCCATGCTGCATGCCAAAGAGTTGGTGATTACTGTAGGAGAGAGCAAAAGAAAGAGGCAAGTAGTGTGTGATAAGCTTCATTTACTTGCCTCAATTTCCAAAGACAAATCCAAATCAGTAAACAGCATGGATTCAGAACCAGGTCAGATCTGTACATACATAGTAGTAGAATAGGCCGAGTGTCGAGGCACCATGATTAAACCATGAGCTATAATGGGCAAGTTGCGACCTGTGGCATCCTTAGGTCAGCTCCAGTCATGATGCTGGGTGATGAAGACGTGTGTCAGACATGACTGCAGCTTGGTGTTGCAATCACATGGTCACTGCCAACTTTGGTACATGGACTAAACTTAGCATAGTATCAATGGTGAACAATACTGTATTCCTCCCCCCAACCCCCTGCCAAACCTCTTTCTCATTGTCATTGTGTGTGTGTGTGTGTGGGGGGGGGGGGGGGGGGGGGGGGAGGAAAAGGGGACGTTCAGTCAATGACTAGCTCCTGCTCGTACACCGACATTCGTCTTGTGAATGGCTGGGAACACTGGCTGGAAATCCAGTCATAGGGCAGCCACTTAGGCCCAAGGACAGGGGATCTTCCCTCAGTGCTGGAAGTGCCATGGTGACTAGAGGGTCCTCAGTGGCCAACCATAAGGCAGCAGGGTGAAGGTAGCCCCCCTCCTCCACCTCCCCCTTCTCTCCCACAGTTGGGGCTGCGATGACGCTGATGGCACTGCGTCAACATCCCTGGGCTCCATGTCCAGGGCCATTGGTCTGGGAGGCAAAGGCAGCTGAGCCCGAAGGGTCTTTATGAGCACCAAGCCTGCAAACAAAAACCTGTGGCAATATCACGCAGCCCACTAAAATGAAGTTGATTTTGATGCCGCTTTTGCAGCGTGGTGGGACCTGGTAGAACATGTAGCGAGCAGCCCAAGACTGGTAGTAACATGCTGTTACCAGTGCCTATGTCTACCAGAAATTCAGAAAAATACAAAATCATGCACATTAAACTTAGAGCACTGCAGAGGGAGGGTCAACTGCTGCGGAGGGTGCAGTAGCCGAAGCAGTGTCCTGGGTTGGTATCATTGCCAGAGCATGAAGTTGCATAACCGCAAGCACTAGGATGAGATAGAGAGAGAGCACTAAAAGTTGCTTCCATGCATAGGAGGTGCATAACTTGTTCATCTGTTGTGCAAAAGCTTCACTGTTGGATTGCAGGTGAAACAGTGCGGTCCTAACATGCTTGAAGCCATTGAGTCAAAAAACTGCTCAAATTTCACCTATGTGAACTGTGTTCCATTGTGCAAAACCAGCACTTCTGGTAAACCTTTCAAGCAAAAGATTGACATCAGTCTTGATAGTGCTAGCTGTTGTGATGGAGGGTACAGGCACCACAAACAGAAACTAGCTAAAGGCAACTACAACAAGAACCCAACAGGAGTCTCAGGAAGGGACTCCACGTTGATATGCAGTCTTGGCAAAAGGGTGCTGGGCTTGGGCCAAGCAAAAAATTTTTTTGGGAGAGCAGCCTGGTGTTCCATGCATGCTGGACATTGTGAGGCTAATTCTTCTATTTGAGTGTCCATGCCAAACCAAGTGCAAAGGCATCAGGTGAGCTGCTTAGTGCATAAATGCCCCAATGGCTTTGATGGAGGATGTAGAGGACTTCATTGTGAAACAACTGTGGCAAAAGCACACAGGACTGATCATTGTCTGTTTGTAAGCTGAACCACTAAACTGTGCCGAAACACAAAATAATGGTGAACTATCAGATCGCTAACCTGCCTAAAAGTACGTGGTCAACCAGTTTGGAGGTAACGTAAAAGACTCTTGAGATTGGGATTCACAGCCATTGTCTGAGCAACCATCAGTGGATTATGGGAAAAGCATCAAGTGTTTCATTGTCCTGGACAACAATATGAAAGCAAGTATCTTCTCAGGCACAGAACACTGAGTCTGTGCAGACTGGTAGGTGAGAAAGAGTGCCCATATTAGAATGCTTAGTCGTTGGCCTGTTCGCAATTTCCTACTGATAATTGGGGAGGAGCAGAGACAAATGCTACAGGTTTTGAGCCATGCATGGAGGGACCAACTCTGAAGAGTTTAATAATGAAGTGAGAGGTTTTTAGCCATCACCAAGTAGAATATCCTGCCATACATGTATTGATGGAATTTTGTCACGCCGTATGTGGTAGCAAGTGTTTCCTTCTCACTCTATGTACAGCTGCTGTGTGCTTTGTTTAAGAGTTTGGGTGGAAAGACAGCTGGCCTTTCCAATGATCCAACTTTGTCCAAGAGGATAGTGTCAATCCCATAGGAGAATACACCAACCACCAGCATGACTGGCTTAGTGGGATCAAAATGTACCGAACAGCGATCCTCCAGTTTCTGAAATACGACTTGACACTCCCTAGCCCACTCAGATGGAACATTCTTTCATCAAAAATGATGCAACTGATCTGCAATCTGCGCAGCATGTAAACTGAACTGAATGTAGTGACTGAATTTATCTGACGCAGCCTGGAATTCGCTAACATTTTGGGAAGCTGGAAGGTCCTGGATGTTAGTTAAGTGTGAGGATGATGAGTGGGTATCCTGACTGTTGATGACGTGTCCCAAATACTCACTTCAGCCTGGAAGAAGGAGCACTTGGCTTTATTACACTTTAACCAAGTATTTAAGAGCACTTGAAACAGTTTCATGAGACTGTAAAGATGCTCTTTTGGAGTATGACCCAATACTATGATTTGTCCAAACGGTTCATGCAAGAAGGAACTTTATCAGTCATTTGTTCTAAGTAATATCAAAAAATTGCAGGTGTAGATGCACTGCCAAAGGGCAACTTCAAAAACTTAAATAACCCCTTGTAGGTGTTATCACAAAAACTTGTTGGGGAACTGCAAATAAGCACCTTGGAAACAATACTGGAAAAGAAGTGACCTGCACCAAGCCTGTCCATAAGTTCCTCGGATTATAGCAAAGGAAGAGAGTCACTCACAGTCTGTGGGTTTAGCTTTGCCTTGAAATCTGCATACAACTGTAATTTGCCTGTTGGTTTCTTGATAATTACCAAAGGGATCATCATCAGTAAACACTTCCGGGCTAAGTTGCCGTGGTCGATCTGTAGAACTTCTTCTCCCTGACGTTTCATTCTCAACTACGGAGAACATCTTCCGAGGTGAGTCGACGACTGGCTGCTAGGAGCTGGGGCCGCTGCTTATATGGAGATCATAGAAGGCGCCACCGCATGTCACGTGGCATCGATGTGTAGCTATCTCTGGCTATCGTCTGTTCTCTCGATTGCAGGCAATCAATTGTCACGTGACTGATGCAACGTCGACCTTCATATGTTATCTAATATTAATCCTTCTTCTTTACGATTAAAATTGTATTGATGTTTGTGGATTTCAATTGCCTCTCTATACATACGTGTATAATAATGCGATGTCCTCGCTAGCACGCTTGTCTCATCAAATTTTATTTCGTGATCTCCATCCTTAAAAACATGTTCCGCTACACCACAATACAATTTTAATCGTAAAGAAGGAGGATTAAAATTGGATAACATATGGAGGTCGACGTTGCATCAGTCACGTGACAATCGATTGTCTGCAATCGAGAGAACAGACGATAGCCAGAGATAGCTACACATTGACGCCATGTGACGTGCGGTGGCGCCCTCTACGATCTCCATATAAGCGGCGGCCCCAGCTCCTAGCAGCCAGTCGTCGACTCACCTCGGAAGATGTTCTCCGTAGTTGAGAAAGAAATGTCAGGGATAAGAATTTCTACAGATCGACCACGGCAACTTAGCCCAGAAGTGTTTACTGCTGAAGATGCCAGCCGTGGAAGCCTACATGGGATGACACCAAAGGGATGTTCACTGAATGGCTGCAGCAGAGTAAATCATATCGTTGGCCTGCCAAGATACGACTTCCTGTGCCACAAGATTTCTGACAGCTTGAGGGAGAGGCCATGTATGGAAAAGTTGAGCTTGCACATTATTGTTCATGGTTATGTGAGCCACAAAATTGTTGTCTTTGCCTAGACCATCTTGGAAAATGTCCCAGAACTGAGCTACATTGGATGAGGCACAGAAGAGTTTACAGAGAGAACATTATCTTGGATGTGCAAACCAAACTGATCAAAACAGACAATACAAGAAATGTTTGCACTTAAACATAAGCACAAAACCGTGAACAAGACTGTTTTTCTAACTTTACAAAATTTGGCAAATAGGCTACAAATACCTTGTACAGGAATGTTATGTCCATTTAAAACAAAAAGTGTTGTCTGTGAATTACGTAGCTTGAACTTGCCTAACAGTTCTTATGTGCTTCTATTTTAAAAGAGTCATTGGTGCACCAATATCCAATTGCATACATAGATTGTGTTTGGCAATCTGCAAAGTGAAAATTTATTAGCGTGATGCTAGATGTAAGAAGTTTATGACTTCTTCACTGTTGCATTTGACTTCCACTGAGCAATATTAGAATCTCTACTTGGCCTTGAAAATATTGCATTAGCATCCATTGACTGGTACATTGGAGAACAGTGCCTAATGGGCTTGCATTTCTGCTAACAGAGAGATCGAACATGTCTGTGCTTACCACAATGGTAGCACTTAGTGTCATGACAGAGGCATGTCTGCTAATTATGTGCCATGGAACACTGAGGGTAGGATTTAACCCTGCTATTCTGCTGCCTAGCACCCTGATGTTGTTTATGATGCTACTGCGGCTCAGACTTTTTCCACCACAACATATGAATGAAGGTCGCAATAATACCTAAATAGCACAGCACAAATAGGGGCAGAATCAAAGTCCACCACTGCAGTATCGTGTGTCCTGCTGCTCCACTAATTCCAAAACCTATTTAAAGCTAGGATCAGAATACTTAAGAATCTGTTTGCGTATGTGAGGATCTGACACATTTTGAGTAAGCACTTCCCTAATCACGTTATCACTATAGTAATATCCCCATTAACACCTGAATTTGTAATGTTGTTTAAGTCCTTGTAAGTCATCCACCTACTTCTTGTGTGTCTGATTGGGTTGCCTACACAAGCAAAAGAATTTATAATTTGCAGCTGTCACAGTAATCTCTTCATCATAATACTTGTCTTGCACAGCAATTGGTTCATCATAAGCAATACTTTCAGGGTGGCAGTGCAAAAAGTTGGCAGGCCAGCCAGTACACTGAAGAAAGTATTGGTGCCTGTCCCTACCTTCAGTGTGATGCACCTGCATGTGCAAGACGAGCTCTGTACGGCACTCAAATCATTCCTCTTTTTGAGAATCAAATGCAGAAAATGGCAGTGTGGGAACAGGTGCTGCTGGCTTTGGCAGTGCTGTGGAGCGACGCTGCTGTGATTGTTTGCATGGCTACATGGCTAGCAATCTGTCTACAAATTCCATAAGCTTCTGTATCTGCTGAGCACGCAACTACACAGTCTTGAGTTAATGACAGTTCTTACGGAGCACTGGCTATTATCAAACACACCATAATAGGACACTACAAAAATAGAGCACAACCAGTAAGCTATGCTGGAAGTCACTGTACATATCATACTCCAGAACAGCACAAGAAACACTATCAGTTGCAGGGTGAATGTTCTGAAACATGCACACAGTAATGTTAGTACACAGAAGCAATGTGACAGGTGAGCGCAGCAAATGTTCACCATTCCACAAGAAATACACACACAATAAATACTCTTCTTGAAACATGGAAACCAAAAACAGCAAAACCAGTGTTCTTGATGGGAAGTGGGACAACCAACAAAACGATGTTGCCAATGTTCTATACTGATGAGAAGCATGACCCAGCAGCAAACAAATGTAGTTTTTCCTTATCGTCATATGTGTGGCTGTCCCATGGTGGATGCAAAGGAGTTGGTGGTTATCATGACAGAGAACAAAATAAGAGACTCACAAGCAGTGTGTGATAAACTATGTTTACTTAACTCTGTTTCTAATGACAAGCCCAAATCAATAAACAGTACAAATCCATGAGCTATGCCAGTCCTTATGTACCCCAGTAGTAGCAGAGTCTGAGTGTCGGTGCATCACAATCAGTCTGTGAGCTAGACTAGTCATGTGTGATGTGAGGAAACTTTAAGTTGGCTCTGGCCATGGCACTGGCTGCATGGACTAGTCAGGGCATCTCTTGGAGGTGGCTGCAGATTGGCATTGGAATCACATGGTTGCTGCCAACTTTGGAATGTGGACTGGATTGACATGGCATGGTATCAATAGTGAATGATTCCACAATTATGACATAGCCCAGGTACTGAAAGAAGGTTGAATCATTCCTGCTTCCCGCAGATCTGAGATTTTTTCTGTACTACTGGCTGCAAGTGAAATGGTAAGTGTATGATTTCTGGGCTACAGGCCCAGCATCACATGTAGGGATCTCACAGTATATTAGGGAGGTTGCCAGAAGTTGTTTCTGTTCCTTAAACAAAATCATAAATTCAGCTAGAACATGGTACAATATTTTCAAGTCTTCCTTACACAGTTGTTCAACTTTGCTTTCAGTTTCTGCTTTTATAGATGAAGAAGCTGAGGTGAAATTTAAGTCAACTGTTTTTTCTGTTGTTTGTTTACTTGATATGCTGTTATCTAATCAGCATTTACTTTATGCTCTTTGGTGATTATGGTACCCTGGGGAATTAACATCTCTGCTTCCAAAAGTATTTACACTCACTGCCAAAAATGTGCCCTCTTCTGATGTACTTATCCAAGATAAACTGCACTCCAGTGTATGTTTACTATGTAAAACTTCATTTCTTGTTACTGGATCCTCTATGGCAAAACCTCATCATAAAAAATCATTCTTAAGCTGTATCCAAACGATTTTCCTTGTACTACCCAATATTTTCTAGGTTTTGTTTAACTTCAACGCTATGGTATGTGGTTTAGTGGACTGCCAGAAAATGGCCACTTGTTCTGGACTCCCTCGCATCCTTATAGTGAGAACACTGTCAAAGTGGTGAACACTTATCCCAATTTGTACTTATTGTGTTCAAAAGTTAACTGTGCTCCAAAAACGGCTCAGAAAATTGTTGCCTAAAATGGCACTGAAATTGTGGTCATGCTTCCAAACTACTTCAAATGTGAACTTACTTTCATCTATTTCCAGTTCCCCAGTTTGTGAACTTACTGGGTAAATTACCTTTGTCCCAAGCCACTCAGTCTATTATGCAGCAGTTTCAGTTCTTGACCGTGAGTAGATTTTATGAACAAAACACCTATTTGTGCACTTGTATCAGTGGTAAAAACCTGTCTGCTGTTGATTTTACATTTCAAAGTTACTTCTGCCAACTGAACAAGTCCTACTACTCTTACTGGATTTTTTTTTATGGAAGAGGAGTGAGGGTAAATAGCAGATCTGCTCCCATTCATGTTTCCTGTACTTGCATTCCTTCAAGCATCTCAGTAATCTGTTTGGTTAGCTGAGCAATGCTGGGGAGACCAGCAATTTACTCTTTTGTGTCCAATCTTTCTACAACAGGCACATGCCAGTGTCAAATACTCAGTAGCCTTGTGACCTGGGAATCTGTGACAAGTGCAGCATACTTCGGCTGTGAAAGCATGCCTAACATGGTTTACCCTGGTGCAAGATTGGACAAATTGCTGGGCCTCCTCAAGCACAAATGAATTGTGGGGGCTACCTTAGTGTGCTCGGTGAAGCACGCTGACTCTCAGCACCTATCTGTGAGTCAATACTACGAACAAATAAATCTACACAGAGAGCTTCTGCTTCACTGGGTAGTAACTCAATCCTTTCATTACTTCCTTCTAGTACATATAAACTACATGACTCAGCTCTTATTCGGTCAGTAAAGTGCCCTAAATTCTCTCTGGAGTTTTAGCACAGCATGGAAAGTTTGTCCCTACAGTAGCTAACACTATGAATATTTCCAAATCCATCCACTAGCCCTTTTGCAAGGATGTCATATGCTATGGTATGTCTCAGCCCTTCCACAGAATTTACATAAGCATGTGCCTCTCCTTGCAGCTTCAGGTTGGTGACTCTTACCAACATTTCATCACTTTATGTGGACAGTTTTCTTGATTAAATTTTTTATGGAAGTTTGGACATTTTTGCCTGGTTTACACGTGAAGGTGGGAACTAGCCAACCCACTGCAACAGGCTAGTGAAATACTACTGCCTGTTGTGGCCATCAAGACTAGCAAACTTGATACTTAATTTGCAGTTTATTGCTCTTTGTAAATTGAGGTGTGTATCTCTTCACTGCAGTTATCTCCATTGGAAAGAAACTATTGGGCTATTTGTGTATCAGTATCAACTGGTCAGGCTAATCAAACCTATGATGTGGCTGAAATGAAAATATACTAGATAACATGTTTATTTGCACTACAAAGATGACATATTGACCCTAGAAAATGTGAGATAATACTAGCCATGCCAGGGCTGCTACCACTTGTCCTCACATATCTTACTACAATTGAAATATAAATACATTCATTGTTAAAAATAGTAATTTTGAAGTTTATAATTAAAAGTTGATTGGTTTTCTAAAACAGGTTATAGAATTTGTATTTAAAATTTGTTACTATCTTTTCAGAATAATAAACATGCTGAAATAATGCAGTTATCATTACCCAAATATGTGAAATACATTTCTACGATAATGTTAAATTTAGAAATGTTTATACCTTTTAAAATACAGGTTTGATTCTGATATTAACATGAATCCTGGATCTTCACACAAAGGTGAACAATAATTACAATTAGGTTTCTAAATTTGTAAATACAAGTTGTACCATTTGTTTACATTTGGTACACATATTTTCACATAGAAACTATATTTCATCATAATGAGGAAAGCCAAGAGCTGAACATAAAACTTGATCACCCTGGATATAAGATAGGACCTTCAGACTGATTGTAGATGTATATATTTTTAATACTAGGCACTGGCCCACTGATGCTTTGTGTGTGAATTCTACTTATAGATGTGTATATTGCAGTGATTACAAAACTGTAAAACACAAGACCATTATGTTTTGGATATTAACATAAAATGCATTTCTAAAATTGTGCTAACATAAAGGATCAACAACTCTGTTTATTATTAATTAGGGTTTCCATCACAGTTTTCAATTTCAGTTTCAATTTATTGCTCATAACATGTAATTTTATATGCATGTGCATTTTCAACTAAGTATAAAGTTTTTACAATTACAATTTTTTTGTTTACATTATTTCTTATTACATTATATTTCATGATAAATTCAAGTTATAAGGGCATTTTTGGAGAAGCCACTGCTTCACTCACCTTTTAAAAGTATCTTCTGTCAATACCTTAACTTCATTTGGTAACAAGTTATTAAAATCAGCACCTTTGGCATAGGGGCTTTTTGATGTTAAAGTTAATCTTCTGTTAACCAATGTTACGCCTTGTTTCATAGTTGTGAATATCCATGTTTCTTTTTGTGATCTAAGTCTCTTCTTTCACTAGCATTAAAGTTTCTAGTATACAGGGTGTTACAAAAAGGTACGGCCAAACTTTCAGGAAACATTCCTCACACACAAAGAAAGAAAATATGTTATGTGGACATGTGTTCGGAAACGCTTACTTTCCATGTTAGAGCTAATTTTATTACTTCTCTTTAAGTCACAATAATCATGGAATGGAAACACACAGCAACAGAACGTACCAGCGGGACTTCAAACACTTTGTTACAGCAAATGTTCAAAATGTTCTCCGTTAGCGAGGATACATGCATCCACCCGCCGTCGCATGGAATCCCTGATGCGCTGATGCAGCCCTGGAGAATGGCGTATTGTATCACAGCCGTCCACAATATGAGCACGAAGAGTCTCTACATTTGGTACCGGGGTTGCGGAGACAAGAGCTTTCAAATGTCCCCATAAATGAAAGTCAAGAGTGTTGAGGTCAGGAGAGCATGGAGGTCATGGAATTGGTCCGCCTCTACCAATGCATCGGTCACTGAATCTGTTGTTGAGAAGCGTACGAACACTTCGACTGAAATGTGCAGGAGCTCCATCGCGCATGAACCACATGTTGTGTGGCACTTGTAAAGGCACATGTTCTAGCCGTATGAAATCATGATAACGTGCTCCACTGAGCGTAGGTGGACGAAACTAAAATGAGCTCTAACTTGGAAAATAAGCGTTTCCGGACACATGTCCACATAACATCTTTTCTTTATTTGTGTGTGAGGAATGTTTCCTGAAAGTTTGGCCGTACCTTTTTGTAACACCCTGTATACATGGCATGAACTGTGAGAATATTGTGTCTAATGAACAGGGGTTTGCAAGAAGTTCCTGGTTTTACTTTTGCTATGATTCTCAAGGCTCTCTTCTGCAGTATTAAAACCCTTTTCATATTAATTTGGCTTGTCCCACCCCACAGTACTGTTCCATAATACAAGAAAGGGGTACATTAGTCCATAATATACATTCCTTAGGGTTTCAGAATGAAGATATGATGATAATCTTCTTAATGCATGAAGACTGGGTGTTATTTTCTTACAGACATAATCAGCTCGCTGCTTCCATGGAAGTCGATCATCTATGCATAAACCCAAGAATTTACAATATGTACAGGTTTTTGGAAGAATTTCATCAATCACAGTATTTTGGCTGTTTGGACCTCTTGGTTTAAAATGAATAATATTGGTTTTATCTATGTTTACTTTTAGATTGTCTCTTTCAAAGTGAGCTCTTCCCTTTTCAATAAAGTTATGTACCTCTTCAACTAGGCTGGGCTCACTGTCTGCATAGCAGACACCAGATGTATCATCTGCGTACATAGTGATCAGTTGCTTATTGTCAAGAGAACTTGGGTAATTAATTACATAGCATATGAATAGGGCTGCACTTAAAATAAAGCCCTGAGGAACACCGAAATGTATATTTCTTTTACTTGGCCTTCTCCTCTCCAGTGTTTCTCCATTAGTGTATATAATTTCCGTGCACTGCTGCTACCCTTTAAATATGTTTCTAGCAATTGCACGAGTTTTCCAGTGACACTACTCTTTGCAATTTTTGATAAGAATGTGTCATGATGTACTCTATCAAAAGCCCTTGAGAAGTCCAGGAATACTCCTGCTGCTTGGAATTTTTCATTTATTTTTTCAAGTACGTGGTGGACAAATTGTACTGCTGATGACATGGTCCTTCGACCTCTTCTGAAACCATGTTGGAAACCACTTAATATGTCATCATTGTTGACAGGCATCTGTAGTTGCTTATAAATTCCAAACTTGACAGGCACTTTCAGTTATTTATTACGTATTCATGTGTGCTGTCTTTCCAGAGATTATAAAGATAAAACAAAATACCTTGATATTCTACTGATAGAGGTTCCAGACATTGTCGCACTATTTTACAAAATATTGATGCGTATGGCCATCAGACGACTGCTGCACTGAATTATACCTGTATTTTAAAAGAGTGAGGAACTTATTGTACTTGAATTTGGACTGGTCATTCATCAATTTGTTCAGTTCCTTTATTTTCCATTTACATGTTTCCTATACCTCTGGCAATGAAGTAAATTTGTTAAACTAAAAGTTGTGTAATTAGAAAATGACAAAATAATATGTACTATTTTGTGGGATGGGAATTTTAATTTGCACGTGGGAATTCCCTATGGTTGGTTGGTTGGTTTGGGGAAGGTGACCAGACAGCGTGGTCATCGGTCTGATCGGATTAGGGAAGGATTGGGCAAGAAGTCGGCCGTGCCCTTTCAGAGGAACCATCCTGGCATTTGCCTGGAGTGATTTAGGGAAATCACGGAAAACCTAAATCAGGATGGCCAGACACGGGATTGAACCGTCGTCCTCCCGAATGCGAGTCCAGTGTCTAACCACTGCGCCACCCCGCTCGGTGGGAATTCCCAATGTTTAAAATTTTATAATTGGCATAATTAACAAACTAAGACGCTATTTCGGTAAAAGTACGCATTCTTAGAAACAGAAAAATTAGGCTACTAAACTGTAACACCAGATTTTAGAAATAATTATATTTTAAAATTGGATCACTGTGGAACATCAAAGTTTTAAATACGAATAATTTTTGGAGAACTAAGTGTGAAGAAAAAGCAAAACTTTGCTTGAAAGAGGAGAACAAGGGCTTTCAAATAAACTATATTAAACAATTTTTGATAGATGGGGAAATCATTGCTTCAGTTGTAAGGTTTTAAATTCCCAACTGGTTGTGGGCTGACAAGAGCCAATAGTCAGGTGCAATGACTGAAAACAAGTGCACATAAAAAATAAATCATCTTTACATATGCTTGTGTGCATGAAGTGGCACATTATGTGCTCTGTGCTTGCTTGTGGTCATCTCCTCCATCCTACCCAGTCTCGCAGCACTCAGCATCACACCAAATGACATACGTGTTCTGGTTCTTTATACTATGCCTCTTCTCTTAGGCAGTTTCTCTGTTAGACCATCAGCGAGAGCACACCACTAGTTCCTGCTACTAATAAGGCGAGTACATCATTTGATTGTTACATATTTTTACGAGATGCAGACAGGAGCGACTTATTTTCAGTTATCTGGGTAGTTACTACACTACTGGCCATTAAAATTGCTACACCAAGAAGAAATGCAGATGATAAACAGGTATTCATTGGACAAATATATCATACTAGAACTGACATGTTATTACATTTTCACGCAATTTGGATGCATAGATCCTGAGAAATCAGTACCCAGAACAACCACCTCTGGCCATAATAATGGCCTTGATACGCCTGGGCATTGAGTCAAACTGAGCTTGGATGGTGTGTACAGGTACAGCTGCCCATGCAGCTTCAACATAGTACCACAGTTCATCAAGAGTAGTGACTGGCGTATTGTGACAAGCCAGTTGCTTGGCCACCATTGACCAGACGTTTTCAATTGGTGAGAGATCTGGAGAATGTGCTGGCCAGGGCAGCAGTCGAACATTCTCTGTATCCAGAAAGGCCCGTACAGGACCTGCAACATGCAGTTGTGCATTATCCTGCTGAAATGTAGGGTTTCGCATGGATCGAATGAAGGGTAGAGCCACGAGTCATAACACATCTGAAATGTAACCTCCACTGTTCAAAGTGCCGTCAATGCGAACAAGAGGTGACCGAGACGTGTAACCAATGGCACCCCATACCATCACGCCAGGTGATACACCAGTATGGCGATGGCGAATACACGCTTCCAATGTGCTTTCACCGCGATTTCGCCAAACACGGAAGCAACCATCTTGATGCTCTAAACAGAACCTTAATTCATCTGAAAAAAATGATGTTTTGCCATTCGTGCACCCAGATTTGTCGTTGAGTACACCATCGTAGGCGCTCCTGTCTGTGATGCAGCATCAAGGGTAACCACAGTTGTGGTCTCCGAGCTGATAGTCCATGCTGCTGCATACGTCGTCAAACTATTCGTGCAGATGGTTGTTGTCTTGCAAATGTCCCCATCTGTGGACTCAGGGGTCGAGACGTGCCTGCACGATCTGTTACAGCCATGCTGATAAGATGCCTGTCATCTCGACTACTAGTGATACGAGGCCATTGGGATGCAGCACGGCATTCCGTATTACCCTCCTGAACCCACCGATTCCATATTCTGCTAACAGTCATTGGATCTCGACCAACGCGAGCAGCAATGTCACGGTACGATAAACCGCAATCACGATAGGCTACAATCCGACCTTTATCAAAGTCGGAAACGTGAGGGTACGCATATCTCCTCCTTACATGAGGCATCACAACAACGTTTCACCAGGCAATGCCGGTCAACCGCTGTTTGCGTGTGAGAAATTGGTTGGAAACTTTCCTCATATCAGCATGTTGTAGGTGTCGCCACCGGCGCCAACCTTGTGTGAATGCTCTGAAAAAGCTAATCATTTGCGTATCACAGCATCTTCTTCCTGTCAGTTAAATTTCGCGTCTTTAGCACGTCATCTTCGTGGTGTAGCAGTTTTAATGGCCAGTAGTGTAGTTTATTTTTTTAATTTATTGCGTGTTTGAGTGCTTACTAGGCACAACCTTTTATTTGAAAACAGTCTAGTGTACAATACCACTGTTTCTATCGACTGTTGTATCAAACCTCGTATCATACAAGCTTTTGTTTGATTGGTTAGAACAGCTCGGTGTTGGTTGACTGTCAGTGAGAGAGCACTTCAATTTCCTGCTGCTAATGAGGTGAGTACACCTTTCGTTTGTTGCATATTTTTACGAGCTTCAAACAGGAGTGACTGCAGTAATGGATACAAACTGTGATAGTTGTGTACATATACGAGCTGAGTTGGCGACCCTTTGCTCACAGCTCGAGGCTGCTTTGGCTTCTGTCACACAGCTTGAGGCTGCTGCCAAGGGGCGTCACTTTGGGGGATCGAAAGCGGGGATGCGAGGGACGTCGAGCACGTCCCACGTGTCCTCTGATCAGTCCACTGCTGTGGCGCCCTGGGTACTGCCTCCACTGAGGTTTACCCCTCACCTGTGGTCAAGTGGGAGGTCATTCCAAAGTCTGGCAGGCAGCGCAAAACTTTCTGAGGGGCTGATCGTAGGACCTCCCTGGTTCGTTTGATGAACAGGTTTCAGGCGTTATCTGTGGCTGACGATGTCTCTGAGCCAGATCTACATCTACAAGTACATCTACATCCATACTCTGCAAGCCACCTGACAGTGTGTGGTGGAGGGTACTTTGAGTACTTCTATCGGTTCTCCCTTCTATTCCAGTCTCGTATTGTTCATGGAAAGATTCTCTGTATGCCTCTGTGTGGCCTCTAACCTCTCTGATTTTATCCTCATGGTCTCTTCACGAGATATACGTAGGAGGGAGCAATATACTGCTTGACTCCTCAGTGAAGGTATGTTCTCGAAACTTCAACAAAAGCCCGTACTGAGCTACTGAGCATCTCTCCTGCAGAGCCTTCCACTGGAGTTTATTTATCATCTCCATAATGCTTTCGCGATTACTAAATGATCCTGTAACGAGGCATGCAGCTCTCTGTTGGATCATCTCTATCTCTTCTATCAACGTGTAGTGCTACAATGATGAAAATTAATATCACGACAATGTCAAATCTTATTTTCATGATTTAAAGAAGTATTCGTGATATTAAAAATGTAATTATAATTTTATTACCGGTATTTTTATTGTTGTGCTCAGTGTATCAAAGTCTTTCTAGTGCACGGAATAATTAGCATTGTTTGTACTACGAAACTATATATGATTGTTAAGGGTTAAGCATGTAATATTTCGATGTAAGACACTTTGTTGAGTCTGAATTTTGTTCTCGTACTGGTCGGTAGAGAAGGAAAAGTTCCTTAATCAATGTGAAGGTAGAAAGGCTGTAAAAAGGAGAGAGAGAGAGAGAGAGAGAGAGAGAGAGAGAGAGAGAGAAGGTAAATACAAGTTATTCAAAACAAATGTCTCCCAAGTGTGACGTCTTGTCATTTCCTATAACTAAAAATTGCAAGGTCTAATCTGAGCCTGTCCTGAATAACAGCGAAGAACATTTACGTTATCATATATTTTCTTCGTTTGACCACGGTTGTGATCGCATGTTTCTTTTTTGTTACGCGACGTGTTATGAATATTTTCATTATACGCGCAAAAGTGCACACAGCTTTAATCGAACCTGCGTCTTTCGGAAACGATAACTTTTAATCAGTACGATTATGCGAATACCGTCTAAATCGCAACCGTGATCGCAAAAGTGTTTCCTGGACCAAATAATTCTTATAAAATGTGTATCCCCCCAAAGCGAGCAGCATTGCTCTATCGCTGACTCGCAACAATTGAAAGAGTAAAAACTTTTCTTAAATAAAATTGCCACCTTTTAATAATTATTATTATCCCATTAAATAAATAAATAGCAATTCAGTGGCTATCCAATCAATAAACAGAGGGGGCAATTCAAACGCTATCCGGTACGGATCCCACACTGGTGAGCAATATTTAAGCAGTGGGCAAACAAGTGTACTGTAACCTACTTCCTTTGTTTTGGGATGGCATTTCCTTAGGATTCTTCCAATGGATCTGGCATCTGCTTAACCAACAATCAACTTTATATGATCATTCCATTTTAAATCACTCCTAATGCCAACTCCCAGATAATTTATGGAATTAACTGCTTCCAGTTGCTGATCTGCTATATTGTAGGTAAATGATAAAGGATCTTTCTTTCTATGTACACTCCTGGAAATTGAAATAAGAACACCGTGAATTCATTGTCCCAGGAAGGGGAAACTTTATTGACACATTCCTGGGGTCAGATACATCACATGATCACACTGACAGAACCACAGGCACATAGATACAGGCAACAGAGCATGCACAATGTTGGCACTAGTACAGTGTATATCCACCTTTCGCAGCAATGCAGGCTGCTATTCTCCCATGGAGACGATCATAGAGATGCTGGATGTAGTCCTGTGGAACGGCTTGCCATGCCATTTCCACCTGGCGCCTCAGTTGGACCAGCGTTCGTGCTGGAAGTGCAGACCGCGTGAGACGACGCTTCATCCAGTCCCAAACATGCTCAATGGGGGACAGATCCGGAGATCTTGCTGGCCAGGGTAGTTGACTTACACCTTCTAGAGCACGTTGGGTGGCACGGGATACATGCGGACGTGCATTGTCCTGTTGGAACAGCAAGTTCCCTTGCCGGTCTAGGAATGGTAGAACGATGGGTTCGATGACGGTTTGGATGTACCGTGCACTATTCAGTGTCCCCTCGACGATCACCAGTGGTGTACGACCAGTGTAGGAGATCGCTCCCCACACCATGATGCCGGGTGTTGGCCCTGTGTGCCTCGGTCGTATGCAGTCCTGATTGTGGCGCCCACCTGCACGGCGCCAAACACGCATACGACCATCATTGGCACCATGTCAGAAGCGACTCTCATTGCTGAAGACGACACGTCTCCATTCGTCCCTCCATTCACGCCTGTCACGACACCACTGGAGGCGGGCTGCACGATCTTGGGGCGTGAGCAGAAGATGGCCTAACGGTGTGCGGGACCGTAGCCCAGCTTCATGGAGACGGTTGCGAATGGTCCTCGCCGATACCCCAGGAGCAACAGTGTCCCTAATTTGCTGGGAAGTGCCGGTGCGGTCCCCTACGGCACTGCGTAGGATCCTACGGTCTTGGCGTGCATCCGTGCGTCGCTGCGGTCCGGTCCCAGGTCGACGGGCACGTGCACCTTCCGTCGACCACTGGCGACAACATCGATGTACTGTGGAGACCTCACGCCCCACATGTTGAGCAATTCGGCGGTACGTCCACCCGGCCTCCCGCATGCCCACTATACGCCCTCGCTCAAAGTCCGTCAACTGCACATACGGTTCACGTCCACGCTGTCGCGGCATGCTACCAGTGTTAAAGACTGCGATGGAGCTCCGTATGCCACGGCAAACTGGCTCACACTGACGGCGGTGGTGCACAAATGCTGCGCAGCTAGCGCCATTCGACGGCCAACACCGCGGTTCCTGGTGTGTCCGCTGTGCCGTGCGTGTGATCATTGCTTGTACAGCCCTCTCGCAGTGTCCGGAGCAAGTATGGTGGGTCTGACACACCGGTGTCATTGTGTTCTTTTTTCCATTTCCAGGAGTGTATTTGCAGCACATTACACTTGTCTACATTGCGATTCAATTGCCATTCCCTGCAGCATGTGTCAATTCGTTACAGATCCTCCTGCATTTCAGTACAATTTTCCATTGTTACAACCTCTCGATATACTACACCATCATCTGCAAAAAGCCTCAGTGAACTTCCGATGTTATCCATAAGGTCATTTATGTATATTGTGAATAGCAACGGTCCTACAACACTCCCCCGTGGCAAACCTGAAATCACTCTTACTTCGGAAGACTTCTCTTCATTGGTCTGATAGTCCATATGCTCTTGCTTTGTTCATCAAACGACTGTGGAGAACTGCATCAAATGCCTTGCAGAAGTCAAGAAACACTACCTCTGGTAACCCATGTCTATGGCCCTCTTGAGTTTTGTGGACAAATAGCACGAGCTGGGTTTCACACGATCGTCTTTTTCGAAACCCATGCTGATTCTTACAGAGTAGATTTCTAGTCTCCAGAAAAGTCATTATATTCGAACGTAATGTGTGTCCCAAAATTCTACAACTGATTGACGTTAGAGATATAGGTCTATAGTTCTGCACATCTGTTCTACATCTCTTCTTGAAAACAGGGATGACCTGCACCCTTTTCCAATCCTTTGGAACGCTACGCTCTTCTAGAGACCTACGGTACACCGCTGAAAGAAGGGGAGCACATTCCTTCGCATACTCTGTGTAAAATCGAACTGGTATCCTATCATGTCTAGCGGCCTTTCCTCTTTTGAGCAATTTTAATTGTTTTTCTATCCCTCTGTCATCTATTTCAATATCTACCATTTTGTAATCTGTGCGACAATCTAGGGAAGGAACTACAGTGCAGTCTTCCTCTGTGAAACAGCTGTGGAAAAAGACATTTAGTATTTCGGCCTTTAGTCTGTCATTCTCTGTTTCAGTACCATTTTGGTCACAGAGTATCTGGACATTTTGTTTTGATCCACCTACTGTTTTGACATAAGACCAAAATTTCTTAGGATTTTCTGCCAAGTCAGTACATAGAATTTTACTTTCAAATTCATTGAATGCCTCTCGCATAGCCTTCCTCACACTACATTTCGCTTCAAGTAATTTTTGTTTGTCTGCAAGGCTTTGCCTACGTTTATGTTTGCTGTGAAGTTCCCTTTGCTTCCACAGCAGTTTTCTAACTTGGTTGTACCAAGGTGGCTCTTTTCCATCTCTTATGATCTTGCTTGGCACATACTCATGTAATGTACATTGTATGATGGTTCTGAACTTTGTCCCACTGATTCTCAACATTATCTGTACTTGAGACAAAACTTTTGTGTTGAACCACCAAGTACTCTGAAATCTGCTTTTTGTCACTTTTGCTAAACAGAAAAATCTTCCAACCTTTTTTAATATTTCTATTTACGGCTGAAATCATCGATGCAGTAACCGCTTTATGATCGCCGATTCCCTGTTCTGCATTAACTGTTTCAAATAGTTCGGGTCTGTTTGTCATCAGAGTTGCCACCCTGTTCCAGAGGAAGCTTCTCAGCCCGTAAGGTCTGGGCATGCACAGAGGGTGGGTTTGCTGGTAGTTGGGAGCTCCAATGTTAGGCGCGTAATGAGGTCCCTTAGGAATATAGCTGCCAAGGAGAGGAAGGAAGCCAGTGCGCACTCCGTGTGCATTCTGGGGGGGGAGTCATTCCGGATGTGGAAAGGGTGCTTCCGGATGCCGTGAAGAGTACAGGGTGCAGCCAACTGCAGGTGGTGGCTCATGTCAGTACCAATGATGTGTGCCGCTTTGGATCAGAGCAGATTCTGTCTGGTTTTGGGCGGCTAGTGGAAATGGTAAAGACAGCCAGTCTTGCTTCCGAGATTAAGGCGGAGCTCGCCATCTGCAGCATTGTTGATAGATCCGACTGTGGTCATTTGGTGCAGAGCCGAGTAGAAGGTCTGAATCAGAGGCTCAGGCGGTTCTGTGACCGTGTAGGCTGCAGATTCCTTGACTTGCACCATCGGGTGTTGGGTTTCTGGGTTCCGATTAATAGGTCAGGAGTCTACTACACACAGGAGGCAGCTACATGGGTAGCAGGGCCCGAGTGGTTTGTAGCAGGGGCTGAGTGGAAGGGACTGGGCGTTTTTTTAGGTTAGAGGGTCTCAGGGAACCACAGAAGGGACGTCCATCTTTAAGTGGGCAGGTAAAACACAGTAATGTAATTGTAGAAATGATTGGTATTGTAGTTGTAAATTGTTGTAGCTGTGATGGGAAAGAACCAGAGCTCCAAGCCCTAATAGAAAGCACTGAAGCTCAAATAGTTGTAGGTACAGAGAGATGGCTAAAGCCGGAAATAAGTTCAGCCGAAATTTTTTCAAACGATCTAACAGTGTTCAGGAAGGATATAATAAATATAGTTGGGGGTGGAGTATTTATTGCTGTAAGAGGTAGTTTGCCTCATAGCAAAATTGAAGTATATAGTTCGTGTGAAATAGTATGGGTAGAGGTTATACCTGACATTCAGACTAAACTATTAATTGGATCATTTTACCGACAGCCCCCCCCCCCCCCCCCCGACTCAGAAGATAAGTTTTCTTTGAACTGTTCAGCAAAGCAACTATGAGTCTTATTTCAAATAAGTACCCCGCCCATATAATTATAGTTGGTGGCGACTTCAATCTACCCTCGATACGCTGGAAAAATTATACTTTTAAAGCCGGTGGCAGGCATAAAACATCATCCGAAACTGTACTGAATGCTTTCTCAGAAAATTATTTTGAACAATTAGTTCATGAGCCCACTCAAAGCGTAAATGGTTGTGAAAGTGTACTTGACCCTTTACCAACAAATAATCCTGGACAAATAGTGAGTATTGTGACGAATACAGGGATTAGCGACCAGAAGGCAGTTGCTGCTAAGCTGAATACTATAACACCTGTTGTTGTTGTTGTTGTTGTGGTCTTCAG
Organism: Schistocerca cancellata; assembly: GCF_023864275.1. Taxonomy (NCBI): domain Eukaryota; kingdom Metazoa; phylum Arthropoda; class Insecta; order Orthoptera; family Acrididae; genus Schistocerca; species Schistocerca cancellata. Next base: position 306,317,972 of record NC_064630.1, read on the forward strand.
TCCTGAGACTGGTTTGATGCAGCTCTCCATGCTACTCTATCCTGTGCAAGCTTCTTCATCTCCCAGTTCCTACTGCACCTGTACACCTGTAACACCTACAACCGTCAAAAAGAAACAAAGTATATCTACTTAAAAAAGCTGATAAAAATGCTCTGAGCGCCTTTTTAAGACAGTCTTCACTCCTTCCAATCTGTAATGTAATGTAATTGTAGAAAAGTTGTGGAATGTTTTCGAAGAGATAGTATTGACAGCAATTGAGAGATTTATACCACATAAATTAATGAGTGATGGTACTGGTCCCCCATGGTACACAAAACGGGTCGGAACTTTGTTGCAGAAGCAACGGCATTCGAAATTTAAAAGAACGCAAAATCCTCAAGATTGGAAAAGTTTTACAAAAGTTCGAAATATGGCGCATACTTCAATGCAAGATGCTTTTAATAATTTCCACAATAAATCTCTGTCTCGAAATCTGGCAGAAAACACAAAGAGATTCTGGTCATGCATAAAGCACACCAGTGGCAAGACGCAATCAATATCTTCACTGCATGATAACAGTGAAGTCACTGATGAAAGTGCCACTAAAGCAGAGTTATTGAACACGGTTTTCCAAAACTCTTTCAGCAAAGAGGATTAAGTAAATATTTCTGAATTCCAATCAGGAACAACTGCCAAGATGGGAAACATAGAAGTAGATATCCTCGATGTAACGAAGCAGCTTAAGTCACTTAATAAAGGCAAGGCCTCTGGTCCTGATTGTATACCAGTCAGGTCCCTCTCAGAGTATGCTGATAAAATAGCTCCATATTTGGCAATTATATACAAGTCACACCAATACCCAAAAAGGGAAGTAGGAGTAATCTGCTGAATTACAGGCATATATCACTAACGTCGATTTACAGTAGGGTTTTAGAACATATACTGTATTCGTACATTATGAAGTACCTCGAAGAAAACGATTTATTGTCACATAGTTTCAGAAAATACCATTCTTGTTAAACACAACTAGCTTTTTTTTTCTATTATCGCAAAATAGGGGAGATAGCGTCACAGACACGATACGTGAATTGGAGTGGCAATCATTAAAACAAAGGTGTTTTTCATTGTGATGGGATCTTCTCATGAAATTTCAATCACCAGTTTTCTCCTCCAATTGTGAAAGTGAAGTGTTGCAGTTTAGATGAAGGGCAGGAGAGAAGGTGCGGAGGGGGAGAGGGGGTAAGTAGTGGAAAGGAGAGACATAAAAGAAATTGAAAGACTGAGCATGGCGGATATCATGTTTGGCAGCGTGTTCAGCAGCAGGGTGGTCCACTTGTTTTTTGGCCACAGTTTGTCGGTGGTCGTTCATGCAGACAGACAGCTTGTTGGTTGTCACGCCTACATAGAATGCAGCAAAGTGGTTGCAGCTTAGCTTGTAAATCACATTACTGGTTTCACAAATAGCCCTGCCTTTGATGGGATAGGTGACGTTAGTGACCGGACTGGAGTGGGTGGTGGTAGGAGGATGTCTGGGACAGGTCTTGCATCTAGGTCTATTACAGGGGTATGAGCCATGAGGTAAGGGACTGGGAGCGGGGGTTGTGTAAGGATGTACAAGCATATTGTGTAGGTTCAGTGGACGTTGGAATACCACGGTAGGATATCCCTCATCTCAATGACTGCTTCAGAGCCTGTGCCATATGGATCCTTCCCACCAATACCAGCTTTTCTGAACTGTGCAGGTGGGAACTTTCCGTGCAATACATCCTACATTCCCGTAACCCTTCTGGCCTCACCCATCCAGCCCCCTCCCTATTCCCATTCCAGCACTACACAGCCGTCATTTCACCACCACGCCCAGACTTTTAATTTCTTTCCTTTCCGCTACTTACACCCCCCCCCCCCCCACCTTCTCTCCTGCCCTCCATCTAAACTGCGACACTTCACTTCACTGTCCGCCACTCCCGCCATACTATCCCTGCCCCTCCCCACACCAGCCTCCTCCTTACCCCCATCCAGTTGCCACTCCCATCATGCACTGGTGCTGCTGCTCACTGTGTGGTTTCAGCTCTCTGAGACTGCAGACGTGTGTGCAAGTTGCGTTTGCGCGAGTTTGTGTGTGTGTGTGTGTGTGTGTGTGTGTGTGTGTGTGTGTGTGTGTACTGCTGACAAAGGCCTTAATGGCCGAAAGCTTTAGTTGTGCGAATCTTTTTGTTGTGCCTATCGCGACTCAGCATGTCCGCTATATAGTGATTAGCAAGTTTCCTTCTCTGGTATTGTTACATTCCATCCTGGATTTTCCATTGTTTGACAACTTTATTAGATATTTTTCCCATAGATACCACCCTATCTCAATATAACAAATTATCTCAAAAGAAATTTCATGACTTAAGTATAAGGTATATTTTTAGACCTTTGTGGCCCATATAGCGATTCAATAGAGTAATTTCAAAGCAAGCTAATTAACTCTACCCTGGCATCAGCTCTTGCAGAAATCTGGAACTGCTTTAAATTTCTGGCGGTTGTCAAAATAACTCAAATAAACAGTGCTCAACAAATGTGCTGTCCATAATGATTGTTTTCAGTGCAGTAATTTGAGTGCAAATCAATAAATCCATAAATCTTTACACAGCTTTCAAGGCAGAAGATCCCATTTGTTTGAAACCTACAACTACACCTTGCACAAGTCCCATTAGATTGCATCAGCTTTCCATGAACAAGCTCATCTGTCTTGCTTTGAAGAAATATTTGTGAAAAATTTGTTGAATGGTGTATATACTTGAGGTCAGCACCAGAGAAAGGTTGCCACACAAGACCTGTCACACATAATGTATCACTCAAATTATCTTCTTCACACTTTCAGATGCTTTTAAATGAAGAAATTTTGGTACAATTTACTAAAACTAGCACTGTGCAAATTAAAGTCTACAAGACTTTGCCATACAAAAACAAAATTCAAAGTATGGGGTATGGGTAGAATGATAGCACACAATCAAGTGAGTTTAAAAATGTGTGAAGTCTTTATGTTAAATGTTCAAATTACAGTTCATAATGACAACAAAAACATAAAAAAAGTTTTGCTCACTAGCATACATAGAAGGCCTCCAACCAGCACACTTAATAAATAGAAACATTCTACTGCAAAAATGTGAGGTTATACTTAAGCTTTATTTTATTTTTAATGAAATGCATAGATCAAACACTTAGCAGCAGAACGCACTGATAGTTACATGAGGGGGGGAAAAAAAGAAAAGATCAGTCTGATTAGAATAGTGTGCATAATTATGGCCATCAGATTCACATTAATTCATGTTAATCAAGTACTCTGACTTCCTCTTGGCGCTCTGATCAGATATGAAATAACACACACTTTATTGTCACAGATCCTGCCAGTTTATGATGATTGAAATTACATTGGCCGACCCATGCCGCGGCCTGCAGGGGCATCACCACCACCTGATTTAGGATTTTTTATGGTTTCATCTACAGATAAGACAAGGCAAGCTGCTTCACATGCAGCTGTTAATGCGTTAATCTTGACAACAGCTGGCTCCCAGACACATGCTTCAAAGTTATCACTGATGTCTTCATTGTTGATGTCCACACCATACCAGCAATTACCTGTAAACATTTAATTGAGAATTATTTTAGCTATGCATGTCAATACTGTAAGGTCAGTCCTAAAGACAGAATCAGTACAGAGAAAACTGGTTTTTTTTATCTTGCCCATGTCAAACTTCTGGGTATAATTGCCTTTCATTATAGGTAGGGACACACTGTAGTGTGGCTTCAGTTGCCGGAGACTGCAGTCGTGTGTGTGTGTGTGTGTGTGTGTGTGTGTGTGTGTGTGTGTTTCTGACAAAGGCCTTGCTGGCCAAAGGCTTATTTGTGACCGTGTTTTTGTTGTGCCTATCTGCGACTCAGTATCTCTGTTATATGGTGAGTAGCAATATTTTGTTTGTGTTTTACTGAAGTTTAGTCCATGTATGACAGTTTCAAACGAATTAAAAAACTGTTTAAACCATTTCAACATATTTCAGTTCAGTCATTGTTCCAGAGAATGCCTCCATTATATTTACTGCCCTCACATTTGACATTTATAACATTTATTACTGAAAAAAAAATGTTAAATTCATTGAATTTAATTAATTGAAGAGAAAAACACTGTCACAACTTCATAGTTCTGTTCCACGACATTATGCTGCTGATCCATCGATACTTCATTCTGGAGTGAAAACAAGACACCCTTAGTCTATATTTTAATACAGAAGATGAACTGCTTCCACAGAACACAAGACATTTGACAATGTCAAAATATTTTCCTGGTATGGAAAGTTACTTCTCTCTAAATTGGGGAGGGATTTGTATACCTATTAAGTATCTACATGGTAGATGCCTGTCTTTCCAGGTACATACAAAACACTGCTTCTCACATTAGCATTAATAGAATTCATCATTGTCATTGAAACAAGAACCTAGAATTGTGAACGCCGACTGGCATAGATCTGTGCCTGTAAGAGTTGACAGTCTAGTTTGATGGTGCAACTCAGTGCATCTCAGTTACAATCACAGCACAGTACAATTCATTTCATGTCATGTCATGTAAATGGGTTTTTGGTGTTAAAACAGAATACTGGGAATGTCTACTTAAATATTTATTCAAAATTATTTTTATTATTTTATTTGTTTGTTAAGTTTGTGGTGAAAGCTTAAGCTGTTCCACAGCTCTGAGTTTGGGTTAGGTTTAAAGGTGATAATTTGATTGAAAACTGATAAAGCCAATGAATGTACTCCCATAAAGAAGACATCAGTCATACTGCTCATGCACCATGCTTCAAATAGAAATACTCAAATTGATACTACATTAAAATTACTTCTTGTTTAATGAAAAATTCTACACACAAACTGAGGGAGTTGCCATGGGATGCAGTTTTTCTGGGGCTATAGCAAACATATTCTTAAATTCATTAGAAGAAAAACTTTTCAACACAAACCCATTATTTAAAAAAATTGTTTATTACTATAGATATGTTGATGACACCCTAATGCTACTTGATGGAAATACCACAGACCTCCAGCTAATAACAATGCACTAAATGCACTACATCCATAAATGAAATTTACAAGAGAACTAGAAAACAACAAAGCGATAAACTTTCTAGACCTTACCATAAAAAAAAATGTTGAAAATACACACACATTCGATATATACCGAAAACCTACCACAACAGATAACATTATACACGCTACTTCGTGCCATCCAAAAGCACATAAATACGCCTACTTTCATGCCATGATCAATTGGATAATAAAACTCCCACTAAAACAAGAAGCAGTACATAAAGAAATAAAAATTTTAAAATATGTGGCGCTACAGAATGGTTATAACCAAAAATTGTTTCAACAGATATATGACAAAAATACCACATCATTAAAATCAAAAATATGTAATGAAATAACACTTCAGCGAGAAACACAAATCAGACAGAAATTGACATATATACCAACAGCTTAAATAAGCAACATATCAAACACACCAAACACAATGTTAAAGAAAACAAACATATGCCTCTTAGACCACACTAAAGAAAAATTAAAAATTAGATCGGGAAAAGTTAAATTACCAGTACGCCCGAATCCAGGTATATACAAAACTCATTGTAAAGATTGTGGTAAGTTCTATATAGGTCAGGCAGGCCGGAACTTTAATATCAGATACAGAGAACACACCAGAAACACTGAATGCAACCCATCAACCTTCTTTCAACACCTACAGATAGAACAATATACCACAGACAACGTAGAAAAAGCAATCCAAATTTTGCATGTAACACCTAAAGGTCACTTACTCAATATTCTGGAAGAGATCAAAATCTACACACATGCTCACAAATATCCACAACAGATACTCAACGAGCAGTTAGATCTAATATATATATATATATAATTCACAAACCCAATCATCCCGGCCGCCCCATTGTAGCTGGTTACCAAGCCCCCACAGAACGTATCTCTGCCTACGTGGATCAACACCTTCAACCCATTACATGCAGTCTCCCATCCTTCATCAAAGACACCAACCACTTTCTCGAACGCCTGGAATCCTTACCCAGTCCGTTACCCCCAGAAACCATCCTTGTCACCATTGATGCCACTTCCTTATACACAAATATCCCGCACGTCCAGGGCCTCGCTGCGATGGAGCACTTCCTTTCACGCCGATCACCTGCCACCCTACCTAAAACCTCTTTCCTCATTACCTTAGCCAGCTTCATCCTGACCCACAACTTCTTCACTTTTGAAAACCAGACATACCAACAATTAAAGGGAACAGCCATGGGTACCAGGATGGCCCCCTCGTACGCCAACCTATTCATGGGTCGCTTAGAGGAAGCCTTCTTGGTTACCCAGGCCTGCCAACCCAAAGTTTGGTACAGATTTATTGATGACATCTTCATGATCTGGACTCACAGTGAAGAAGAACTCCAGAATTTCCTCTCCAACCTCAACTCCTTTGGTTCCATCAGATTCACCTGGTCCTACTCCAAATCCCATGCCACTTTCCTTGATGTTGACCTTCACCTGTCCAATGGCCAGCTTCACACGTCCGTCCACATCAAACCCACCAACAAGCAACAGTACCTCCATTACGACAGCTGCCACCCATTCCACATCAAACGGTCCCTTCCCTACAGCCTAGGTCTTCGTGGCAAACGAATCTGCTCCAGTCCGGAATCCCTGAAGCATTACACCAACAACCTGACAACAGCTTTCGCATCCCGCAACTACCCTCCCGACCTGGTACAGAAGCAAATAACCAGAGCCACTTCCTCATCCTCTCAAACCCAGAACCTCCCACAGAAGAACCACAAAAGTGCCCCACTTGTGACAGGATACTTTCCGGGACTGGATCAGATTCTGAATGTGGCTCTCCAGCAGGGATACGACTTCCTCAAATCCTGCCCTGAAATGAGATCCATCCTTCATGAAATCCTCCCCACTCCACCAAGAGTGTCTTTCCGCCGTCCACCTAACCTTCGTAACCTCTTAGTTCATCCCTATGAAATCCCCAAACCACCTTCCCTACCCTCTGGCTCCTACCCTTGTAACCGCCCCCGGTGTAAAACCTGTCCCATGCACCCTCCCACCACCACCTACTCCAGTCCTGTAACCCGGAAGGTGTACACAATCAAAGGCAGAGCCACGTGTGAAAGCACCCACGTGATCTACCAACTGACCTGCCTACACTGTGATGCGTTCTATGTGGGAATGACCAGCAACAAACTGTCCATTCGCATGAATGGACACAGGCAGACAGTGTTTGTTGGTAATGAGGATCACCCTGTGGCTAAACATGCCTTGGTGCACGACCAGCACATCTTGGCGCAGTGTTACACCGTCCGGGTTATCTGGATACTTCCTACTAATACCAACCTATCCGAACTCCGGAGATGGGAACTTGCTCTTCAATATATCCTCTCTTCCCGTTATCCACCAGGCCTCAATCTCCGCTAATTTCAAGTTGCCGCCACTCATACCTCACCTGTCATTCAACAACATCTTTGCCTCTGCACTTCTGCCTCAACTGACATCTCTGCCCAAACTCTTTGTCTTTTAATATGTCTGCTTGTGTCTGTATATGTGTGGATGGATATGTGTGTGTGTGCGAGTGTGTACCCGTCCTTTTTTCCCCCTAAGGTAAGTCTTTCCGCTCCCGGGACTGGAATGACTCCTTACCCTCTCCCTTAAAACCCACATCCTTTCGTCTTTCCCTCTCCTTCCCTCTTTCCTGATGAGGCAACAGTTTGTTGCGAAAGCTTGAATTTTGTGTGTATGTTTGTGTGTCTGTCGACCTGCCAGCACTTTCATTGGTAAGTCACATCATCTTTGTTTTTAGATATATTTTTCCTTCGTGGAATGTTTCCTTCTATTATATATATATATATATATATATATAGGTCGACAGACACACAAACGAACGCAAACATACACACAAAATTCAAGCTTTCGCAACAAACTGTTGCCTCATCAGGAAAGAGGGAAGGAGAGGGAAAGACGAAAGGATGTGGGTTTTAAGGGAGAGGGTAAGGAGTCATTCCAGTCCCGGGAGCGGAAAGACTTACCTTAGGGGGAAAAAAGGACGGGTACACACTCGCGCACACACACACATATCCATCCACACATATACAGACACAAGCAGCAATAAATATGTCTGCTTGTGTCTGTATATGTGTGGATGGATGTGTGTGTGTGTGTGTGTGCGCGCGTAATTAAGGGCAGTATCCCAAAAAGCACTTTGCTAGTTTCTACCTATCTAGGCGACGTCACATTCCTCTGCTTCACATCAGGGCAACAGACCAATCCGCAAAGGTGCTTTTCCTTTGGCAATGAGAAAACTATGGTAATTGAAGTATGAATTAGAAGATCTCCACTATTCACCAGGCTTGGCACTTTATAATCTCCACTTATTCCCCCATTAAAAGAATTTTATGTCTGGAGAAAGTCGTGACTCAAAAAACTAAGTTTTTATTATGGAAGGGTATTTTGACGGCCTTCCAGAACCTCTCTTCACTTCAGGAATAAAGCCAACTCACTGGAGAAACACTGCACACAGCTCTGAAGGAGAACTGTGTTGAAAAAAGTGCATTTTGACCTGTAAACCAGACTTTCCTTGTCTCACATTGTAATCTATAGAATAGATACCTTGTGCATGTTTCTGGCGCAGTTTGTTGAGAATGTTAGTTGCATCAAATCCAGCATTATCACACAACTGTCTTGGTATAACCTCCAGAGCCTTTGCAATAGCGCCAATCAGCAATTGTTCTTTTCCAGCAATAGTACGTGAGTAGTCACGTAACGCACGACTCAGTTCCATCTCGATTGCACCACCACCTAAAAGGATGCAGAAATATTACACTTGTTGCCTGTAGTCAATATATACATACTATAAAATATATTGTCATGAAATGTTCATCTAACCTGCAACTACAGCATCATTCTTTATTGTACGCCGGACTATCATAATGGCATCATGAAGGGATCTTTCAGTCTCTTCCATGAACTGTTCTGCACCACCCCTCAGTACAATTGTACAAGTCTTTGCATTGGGGCAACCAGTAAAAATGTTAAATCTAAACAACAAAAATTATACAAATTAACTACTGAAACATCTATACAATCAGTACTAGTTTAAACTCCATTTAGTAACTACCATCTACAGGATCAGTAACTGACGGCAACATTTGTCATTTCTGTTATGAGTTAACTTATACACACATCAAACTTAGTAAAATACTAGTTATATATGCAATTTTGCTGTTGATTTAGATTATTAACTCCAATTTTGTTGAGACTTCTGTCCTGGACCCCACACAAGAGTAACGCCATGGCTACAGCCCTACAAAATTTTACAACATGTTTCAACTTCAAACGTTTGGAAACAATCTCTTGTAAGAATCCCAAAAGTACTGCAAATGCAAAAACTACTGTTTGTATGGTATATCCTAAAAATTACTTATGGATTCGGACACACACTTTTGTGTTTTTGGAAAGCTTTTTCATTTAGTATTATCTCAACACATTTAAAGAACAAAGCAGTGTTAATGCACAATATAATTTGCCACATTTGTTTTATGGATTCCTTAAAAGGAAAAACACTGAAAAGATAGTTATCAATAATTATGAAGATACTATAATAGTACGGATCAAGAAGTTCAACAGAGAGAACACCCAAAATCGAGGCACTGAAGGCAGTACTAATGTTAGAGCAGATGAGGGGTCTCTCAGGGCTTATCCACAAAGAGAGAAATCCCTATCAGCACCCAACCCCTACCAACACAATTAAAGGTGAATTAACACATCAAAGAATGCCTTCTAGTCGAGAGATCCAGAACAGTTAAAGTGAGAGGGTTAAAAACATAATGGACACAAGTTGGACTGAATAATAATAAAAACAAGATGAGGGAAATATGTAAGGCACCAGGTGCAGTCCCATCCCTGATTCATTATAGTCAATCTGTTAAAAAGCACCCACTAGTCAACAGAGTGATAACCTTAAAATGGAAAATAGGGTGCAGCAGAGAGAGAGGCAAACCACATTCACTAGCAACTCAAACACAGTAAAAAGAGGACTGAAAGTAGCAGCTGCCAAAGGAGGTGGGACTGAGGGTTCCCCCAGACTCACCATGCAGCACAAGATGCTCCAACCCCAACCATCCCCTTCCCACCCCTTATATATGAGAATAAAAACCACTTTCACAGAGAAAAGTGAGAACCAGTTCAACTGTGCATGAATTATCTGCTAATGTCAGAGACATGGAATTTTGAAACCTATACTTGACATGAAGGCCCAGTGGAAGGGGGCATTCCAGCAGAATAGAGATACTGTCTGTAAGGCTCCACAACCACAATGTGGGGGCGGCTCATTTCATGAAATGAAACTACTGGTTAGTCTGACTAATGCTGAGGGGGCAGGAGGGTGGATTCTTTCTGGGAGAAATCAAAGGAGGTGCGCCATTCTGCAGTAGTTTCCTTGATATTGCGAAGTTTATTAGAGGGAGCAGTAGCCCACCAGATGATGTTTCAGCTCTGAATAAGCAGAGGCCTGAGTTGCGACTGCAAATTCAAACCTGGGATCAACAAAGTGAATGTGGGGCAATAATCCCTTCTGTAGCCAAGTGATCTGTCAGTTCACTGCCTGGGATACTTGTATGACTTGGGACCCAAGAAAGATGACAGAACAGGCAATGCGATTAAGGTCAGAGAGACCACGAACAGTAGATAGTACATGGTGATAAGAATAACAGTAATCAGTGACCTGGAGACTGCTCATTCAGTAACTACAAAGATTCAAATTTGGTCAAGGAAGGCTTGTTTAATAAAACACACTAGAAGTTTCAAGCAACAAATGTTGTTTCTGACTGGCAGGAGATGTAAAAGTGTATCCTGTCTTATCCATGGTTTTAGAGACACCAGTGTAAATCATGGAACACCCTTATACACTTGGAGAACTGAAAGGAACAGAAGCCAAAACATCACAGTAGTGACTGAACCTTTAGGGCCATGGAATAGACTGGTCGTAATTAAAAGGATGTTAGGCGGAGGTCCCAGGAGACAAATTCAAACTGGCAGAATCACACAAAGGGCAGGTGTCAGGGGGTCAACACCCCTTGTGTGGAAAAAAAGTATGTGACAAGTTGGATGACGAGGAAATCATCAAATGATGACTGCATAAATGAGCAACTGTTGGTACCATCAAAACCGAAGGGGGTAGATTCCTGCTCCAGGAAGGAGATTGTCTACAGGATTAGTCCAGAAGGCACTAGAAGCAATCTATCACCACCATGATGATGAACTGGGCTAAGAATTTCAAAGCTGAATGTGCTTCAGAGCCATTAACCTGGCAACCATAGTACCACCAGGCTGAGACCAGGGGCTGGTAAACACAGAAAACTGTAGCATGACCTGCACCCCAAGAAGTGTGGGCAAGAAAGCAGACAGTGTTAAGCTTCCAGATGCAGCTAATTTTTTTGCTGACGAATATGGGGCAGCCAAGTTAGCTCTTTATCAAAGGCAGAGAACAAAACCGACTGTGCAACAACATCCACGTGCTGGGTACCCAAATAGAGTTTGGGGCCAGAATTGACTACAGTATGTCAACAGAAATACATGAACCACATTTTCTCAGAAGAGAATTGGAAATCATGGGAAAGGGGCCAAACAGCGGCTCTTTATCTGGAGTCTTGGAGCTGGTGTTCAGCCGAGGCCTTGGAGTGAAAGCTGCACCGAATAGAAACGTTGTCGACATACAGTGTGAGGGTGACAAGCGACCCGACAGAAGTCACTAGCCCATTAATGGCGATGAGGATGATTGTGAGACTCAGCACTGCGCCCTATGGGATGCCATTCTCTTGGACCTGGAAGAATGGAGAGGGGGGGGGGGGCAAATATACCACTATGGAGTTCTCAGAAATCCCAGTCACGGAAGGAAAGTAAAATGTGATGGCATCGAACAGTGCCATATGTCTTATGTAGGTAAAAAAAAAATTCCTGCGATGTCATGTTACTGTACTTAATTAGACAGCGAACTTTAGTGCGCAGTCGCTTAAAAGGGAGGAGGACATCTTGTGTGGGATGCCACTTGAGACGATGCTTGGCCCTGCGTGAACAGATGTCTTTGTTCTACCATGGGATTGGCAAGTGGCAATGTGTGCCTGAAGGTGCAGGTGCCTAAACCGGAAATGTCTCCCATAACCTCGTTGATGCTATCTGACAGTCTGCGGTGGAGGTGACAGCAAAGGTATGTAACTGTCAGTTGACTCTTTGAAGAGTCCATTTTGTTAACTGGTCCATCGGATGATATGGCAGTATTACAATCACTGGGAAGCAAACACTGTCACAACGATCCTCGTGAAGAGACCATAAGAGCAATAGCCGGAAAGGTGGTATGAGCAGCGCTAAAGTGGATAGCAATACTGTCACTGAGGCACAGATTGAGATCAGAAACAAGCTGGTCAATCAGAAAGCCTGTACCAGACTAAGTGTTACTTCCCTACATGGTGTGGTGCACACTGAAATCACAAAGTAAGAGAAACAAGGTGGGGGAAGCTATTGGATTAAGGTGGTCATCTCAAGGGAAGAAATTACGAGTGGTGACCGAATTCAATTGGTGACTGCAAATCTTCCTTTCAAACTACAGAAACAAGGAGAAACCTCTCTGTAATAACAAGAGAGAGATGTGGGGAATGATGATACATTCAATGGAGCGAGAGATGGCAATAGAGTCTTCCCACAAAGAGATGATTATCCCAGGGGATGATGGAGGATGCCAGGGTGGAAGATCGCAGGGCAAGTCCCATGAGGTTTCGTTGACACTGATCTAGACTGGCAGTGGCAGCATAGGCGGCTGGACAAGGTACCACCGCACGCAAAGAACCTTGACCAGTGGGGGCTGCCATCCAGCCTGCAGCCGAGATCTCTCAACCCAAGGGGTGCCACTGTCTCAAGATGCCACACACAGCTGATGCCCGCAACACTAATGCCAGTACCAGTGGCATCGACAGTATTAAACCAAGGGAGCCACATCAACCACCTTCCTGTTTATGAACCTGCTTGAGCAATCTTCTTGGCTATCAAAGGTAGTAAGAGAAAGGAGTCTCAAGATCCTATTGCAAATTTGCATGTCAAGTTAAATTTAAAGTTTGTGTTAAGTATTCTATTTCACACATTCATTCGTAAATTTCAAAATTTCAGTGTAAACGTTTAGAGCAAAATATAAGATGTTAAAATTAGATGTGATGAACAGGAGAAAGCTTTGTTCACTCTGAACAAGCAGATAAAGGATGTTCAGGGGAGAGTACATGAGAATGGAGAAAAGTAACCTCACTATCAAAACAGCTAAATTCAGTAGAAACTGTTCGAATTCCAAGACCACTGAGTTTGGCACTAAACTCCATGTTCTGTCTACTGAAATAACAAGTAGTCTATAAACCAGAAATCTGTGCTAGGTCAACAATATGCACCTTTTATTTCAAGAATATAGAGTGCATTGAGTGATTGTGTTCCAGCAGCAGACTGGCAAGCCTCTGAAATTGGCATGGGGCCACCACTACAAAATGTCGTCATGATACCCCAGGCCGAGCATATGTTTCCAGCTTCTGAGAGAGGTTTGACAGGCAACTGCTCGCTTGACAGGATCCAAAACTCAATGAAATAATCCCTGCACAGTTGATGTATTCCATGAACTTAGTAATGATCAGACAGGTTTGGCTGGAGGACAGGGAACACAATGGGTTAATGGGATTGTCATCTTACACTGCTTGTTTCGTTAACCCTTTCCAGCCCAACTTTTATTTACTTGTGGTAAAAAATATTTTTTCACGTATTTCCCTACGTAATGATTGGAATAATATATATTTATAAGAAATTGTTATTTTTTTGTTTTTTGAGGGAAATTTGGGATGACTCCATATGGCATCATTGGGCAGGGTTTGTTTCCTTCAGTCAGGTGGTTGGGATGTTAAGGTGCTTGGTAATGGAACTTGAATGAATATTTTAATTACACAATTTGATGCAGTTTACTAAAGAAAAATTAGTACATACAATAATGCAACTTGCATTTCAGGACAATTTGATGTTTTTTTACAGCATGATTGTTACTTTACATGAAAATTTAAAACAGTTCCTGTCTTTGGTAAAGCAAAGAGGTTTATTACATTTGATGCATCTCGTTCGAGAATGTGCTGTTTTCTACGCGCTGTGGCCAGTGTCCAATGTTGTCATACCTTACATCATCAACTGGTCTGGGAACCAATGGGGCTCGTTTCTTCACAACTGTAGGCGATGGACTGTCATCTGATGAGCGTCCTCATCTTCTTACCAAAATGTCTCCTGTTTTTAGTAGTCCATGAGCTACATCAGACCGAAAAATCAACAGAGACATGTGTTTTGTAATTCCTCTTTGTCTGCAATGTTGGCGGTATAGGAGCCACGCATTCACAACACACATGTCAAGGAGGTGGAATACGATCCTTAGATAAAATCTTTTCACACCAATATTACTCCTATACAAAGCAACCAGCTTGTTGTGCAGATCAACTCCTCCCATCGAACGGTTATATTCTTTAATAATGTCTGGCCCTGGAACATCAATATATTTTTGTTCTCCCACTGACCAACGTTTCACTGGTTCTACTGGACTTACTCCTTTGTATGATGATGCAAGAACGACAGACTTGTTATCATACCACTTCAGCGCTAAGATGCTCCTTTCTGTTTCATTTCGATAATTGTATGATCCTCGTCCCGGCTTTTTCAGCTCACTGTCTGCTTTTAGATTGCAGCCTTGAAGTCTTGTGGGTCTAACAGTTCCAACAGCCAAAATGCCATAGTTTTTCAGGGCAGAAATAAGATTGTAAGAGGTGAACCAATTGTCTGTAAACACTTTAAAATTTTTATATTTTGGCAGTCCTTCCACAAGCCTTATCACAATATCACCACTTATACCAAGACCAGTATCATTATTTCCCTCGTTATATTTCAAAATTGTACACAACTCCACTAGAACCAGCACAGGCAAAAACTTTTATACCCCAGTTGTGTGGTTTGCTTTTTACATACTGTTTCAGGGAGGAATGACCATTGAATGGAATGATTAGTTCATCCACTGAATAATATTCCTCAGGTTCAATAACTGAAAAACCTTGTTTGATTTTGTCAACAAATGGTCTCACCTTGAACAGCTTGTCATAATCAGGGTCCTCTCTTTGTTTCATTTTAGTGTTGTCATTCACATGTAAATAGTTTCTTGGCTTATCAAACCTATTTCTAGGCATTCAGTCAGCTATTGGAGAAAATCTTGTAGCCTCTGCCCAGTACATTCTGTAACTAGGTATTTTCACAACACCTGCTAGGATGTTTATGCCTATATACTTTTCTATTTCACGAACATTTGTATGTAAAGAAGCACCTGTTTTCTGTGTGCAGTATAGATTAGATTGCTCGACTAGGTTCTGGATAATGTCATCACTACACATTGTTCTGAAATACTGCAAATGTGTCAGTTCATCTCCTGGAGGGTCAGAGAAAACTGCATTACATGATGTGTCCACTTCTTCACTGTCCTTCATTCTCCACCAAAAATCCCGGTGTGTATCACACTGAATTTTCTGAGCTGAATGACTTGGTGCAACGTTTGGCTCAGCAAGTAATCTTGAAGGGAACATCATCATCATCGGCTTGAGGGTCCAGAATTTCAACCATATCAAGGTCCATTCCTTGAAGAAACTGTATATCCAGTGTAGTAGGGTCCTGCTGCCGAGCATTTTCAATCTCTTCCTCCACAGCAGACGTATCAAGGTCCAAATCAGATAAATCACCTTCGAGAAGCAGCAATATTTCTTCTTCTGATAATGATTTATGATTGGGAATCATATGGTAAAGAAACCAGGAATTTTTTACTAAAGCAGCAAAAAAACTGGTAAATTATATCAATTAAAATTTTAACATATTAATATTAGTTAGTATAATAAAGCTTCAAAAGCAACTTGAAAATATTAAGAGTTACATATTATGGTAAACTTTAGTCGATGTTATTGCATGTACTACATTTGGTAACATAACAAATGCCCAATGATGCCAAATGGAATCACACATGTTTGTGACTTCCAAGCAGAAAATTGCTGTAACTAGCATTATTTTCAAAGTGTTTACTAGTTAATTTACACTTTCAACAATTATTTATTAGTGCAACTTTGATATTAGTTTGCTTCCTTTACCTTCATATAATATTTTGAAAATCCAGCTGGGTGCACTGTACCGTAGACACCGTGCAACAATACTTTTGTCAAGGCATTGTAGCCTGGTGCTCTCTGCTTTAGCGAATTCACAGTAGCCAACCTAAGAACAATGAACTTTAGAAAGCCCTGCACACTTGTTTATAATCTTTGGACAAATAGTTTGGCCTTGGGAAAAAGTTAAATATGATGATGCCATATGGCATCACTGGGCTGGAAAGGGTTAAGAGCCTGTTGATGGGGTACAGCTGGACGCTTAAGCACCATGCACGATGAGGTACGATATACTGATTCTACACCTGCACCTGCAAGTGCGTTCTTTCAAGAGGGAAACTGAGGAGCAGAAGTCGACGACACATCCTGTGCAATCTGTCTGCAGCTTCAAAGAATGGTTTACAACTGTGCCATTATCTGACAGCAAAACTGCTGCTTCAGCCAGCCCCTTACAGGAGAAACAAAGCTATGATGGAGCATTATGGGGAGACACAGTCTTATTTAGTGCTGAAGCAGAGATTTTTGGCACTGTACTGTGGGCTAAACCACCAACAGCACATGTTAAGTCTCTGCTGATGACAAGGCCTCATTACAACGGTAATTATGTGATGTTGCCGGAATTATTCTAGCACGAAGTCTCGTTAGCACATCACCTAGATCAACCGCTGGAACAAGAGAAACTTATAGCTTTGATAACCACAGAAAAATATTACTGTATTGATCCAGAGTACAGAAGAATTGCTGGATCTTCTCTCAGCATTGGACGCAATTAAAAACTGAAAGATATCAGTGAGGCCCATGGCGTAATAGTGATCGTGTTTTTCCTGTTAGAAAAAATGATGCGGTAAGAAGTAATGAGCAGAGAACTGCATCAAAATATACAGAAGTACACATATTAAATACTGACAGTGATGCAAGGACAAACCAGCATGTCTGTAGAGTCAATACAGAGTCTTACCAACAATCATTCTTCCCACACACTATTCACGGTTGGAACAGGGTTGGAGGGATCAGATAGTGGTACTGAAAGTACCCTAAGCCAAAAAACTTTAGGCGGATTGCAGAGTATGATGTAGATGTAGATGCTGCTCTAGTCTCTCATAAATGACATCACATTTTGCGACAAGTGGAGTCAAGTCAGCAAGGGATGGAACTGTGAGGCACAAAACTGCTAAATGTTTACCCCCAAATGGGCAAAGAAGAGCAGATAAAAAACGTTTCTCCCCAGAACAGTGATTTCATTCCTAATGAGAATCGCCCATAATGAACAGAGCCTGCAGTTTACAGGACACTTGCAGGAACAGAAGACAGCCTGGAACAAGAGACATCGTCAGTGCATAAACATATGAAATGGACTGAATCCCTTTCGAAGAGGTTTCAAGTACTCTAGACGGTACATCTACCAGCCAGCCAGCCAGCCAGCCCCCCCCCCCCCTCCCCGCTGCCCGAAACAGCTGATACTATTATACAGATATCAGTAGTAGTAGTAGTAGTAGTAGTAGTAGTAGTAGTAGTATTAGCAGCAGCAGCAACAAAATTAACGTCTCCAGCCATGGATAGCTGGCAAGAAACATTGTGATATCATCAAAGATGCTTAGAGCTCTCTACATCATGTACCAACTGTCCACTACTGCCAAGTGGTGGTGGTGGTGGTGGTGGTGGTGGTGGTGGTGGAGGAGGAGGAGGGAGCAGTTCATTTATACAGTATGACAAGTGTATAACATCTGAAACATTGTGAATAAGTGTTATTTCTAAGATTCAATGTGGAGCTTTGTCTGGGGATTGCTACTCTATTGCCAACTGTGAAGGACAACAAGCCACTTTTGTAAACAACAGGCACCCTGCTCCCTGTTTGACTAAGCGGTAAATGGGGACAGCTGACAGCAATTGTGGCAATCCTGTAGTGGTGTCTGGCATGTCTATGAACAAGTAATTTTAATTTGACTGTAAAAAAATATTCTTGCCAATATCATTCCTTCTGATGAGCCACACCTCTCAATGGAATATTCTCAGCCAACAAATTGTCATTCTCATATGCAATTCCTGCAAATATTACCATGCAGTCATATCTTACTTCCAACTATAGTCCTTAATCCAAGAAGTAAAGAAATGAGAGTACTTTTGTAATCTTTCGTCTATGCTATCACTGAGCAAGAAGGACCATTAACCAGTTACTTATTTGTAGAGATCCAAGAATGTCTTACCTATTTTTTTTCTTTTTTCCACAAAATTAGCATCTATTGGATGATCAGACACACTTATTCATACACATTTAACAGTTGCCATGTTAGTTACCTGAAGATTGAATCTTTTAAATTGATTTGGGGGGAGGGGGCCACTGATTACAGATATAATAAATTAAGAAATGTAGTAGAACACTACCCAGCTCACAGAAGAACCAAATGGTATGAGGCTAATCAGCTTGTGTCAAAGCTCTTACCTGAACTAATGTCAATCTACTTTAGAAAATTCCCAAGAAAAAGCTAAAACATGAATACCACCCAGCCCAATGTTAGGAGACTTTCAGTTAGATCACGTGGTTATTTCGCAAAAAAGTACAATGGAAATTATGAATGTGAAAGTAGTAAGGAACGGTGAATTTGATTCTGATCATTACCTCTCTAAGATTAAACTCAAACCCCTACCTAATAAGGAATTAAGAAAGTCACAAAGGTTAATAATATATAATACAGTCAGGCTTACTTATAACAAAAGAATCTATTAAAAACTATCAAGACAAAATTAAAAGTGGCTAAACATTGCAACTGACAAGAAATATCCAAAGCAATTAATAATGCTGCACAGGAAATATTTAGGTCAACAAAAAATAAAAGGAAAATATGGTGGAATGTAATGTACAAAGAAGCCACATGAGAGAGAGAGAGAGGGAGAGAGAGAGAGAGAGAGAGAGAGAGAGAGAGAGAGAGAGGACCAAAAAGTGGGAAAAATGGAAATGCTCAAAGAAAACTGAAAATTATGAAAAATTTAAACAAAGAAAGGTAACAGCTTGGTTAATCAGAAATACCAAACCCCAAAATGTCCTGCTTCAAAAATGAAGATGGCAAAATTGGGTTATGCAATACTGAAAATTGTGAAATAATAGTAAGATATTTTCATCAGCTTCTGAACTAACCTGAACCAAGTCATATATTGGAATTCTCATATTTATGAAAATTTGGAAGAAGATTTACACCAACTAAAGAAGAAATTCAAGACGTAATTAAGACCCTCAAAACCAACAAAGCTAGTGGAGAAGATTCTATTACAGCTGAACTTTTGAGGTGGTCTTTGCCAAGTATAGCAAAGGAGCTAAATTTGCTCTTTGAAGAAATCCGGAATACAGAAAAAATTCCAGAGAAATGGGAAGTTGCCCTGACACACCCACTCCACAAAACAGATAATAAACAACTACAGAGGAGTCTCTTTACTGCCAGTAGTGTATAAAGTATTTTCCAAGATTTTGTTAAGCATAATAGAAACAACACTAGACAGTCATGTTGGTGAATATCAAGGCGGCTTTAGAAAAGGAAGGTCATAATCAGAACAAATATTTAATCTCAAATCAGTAATTCACCACAGATTACTTAATTCAAAAGCTACTGTTGTTATGTTCGTGGAGCTCAAAAAGGCTTTTGATTCTGTTGACGGAGAAACTATAGATAAAATAATTTGAATACTTGGTGCAAAGTCTAAACTAGCAAACCTAATCCATGAAACAGGAACAGTCTGTAAAGTAAAATTCAGGGGAGAAATTTCACAGCCTTTCAAAATAAAGGCATGTGTACGACAAGGTGACCTTTTGGCTAAGATCAAAGTGTAGTATCTGTTCTTATCAGCTTAATGCTGGCAAGGTCGGATACAAAACACATAGATACGCGATGTATTTTCTTTAGTCATTGGACTCCTAATGCCCGATCATGACGAAGCTGCAGCGGCGGCTCCGGAACGTGGCCAGCCTTGCTGTGAGGGCAGCAACTGCTGGTGCTACTGCCGGACTCGCCCTGCATTGAATACTTCTCCCTCGCTTTTCTCCCGATTTTGACTGAGGGTTGCGAGATGCTCAGGCCCCATCTGCCCCCTGCTCGATCGAGAGATGGCGATCTGGAGCGCGGCAGATGCAGACCAGTCTCGTGTGTGTCCAGCCTTCGCTGTTGACACCGGCGGCAGAGTGGAGTGCCATATGCGACTCCCCATATGAGCCCTCGCTCTGCTCGCTTTCCTTTCTTTTTCCCCCGGCCAGCTACGTCTGGACTTCCACCGGGGTTGAACACAAGCTTATGACACTCTCCATCTTGGCCAGAACAATTCTCTGGGTCACACCGAGATCATATATTCCTGAGATAATTCTTAGTTACGTCCGCCCGAAGTGCGACGCTCCGGTGCTCCAGCTCCCAGCAGCCACCGTAGAGCAACACCTTCGTGGCCGTTTCTCCTCCTTACCAAATGTGAACCTTTCTTACGTTCCTTTCCAAGTATTACCTCAATGACTAAAAAAATCTGTTCTTATCAGCTTAATATCTGACACGTCCTGCATCGCAGGACCAGAATATTAAACTCATTTTTGGCTCATGACGGAGTGCTAGGGGCTTGCCTGTTCCCAATTCTTTTAATAGTGTGATAGAGAAAACAGGAAGAATTTGGAACAAAAAACTTACTGAACTTAACATCTCACCTATATGGATAGGAACAGGAAGCAAAAATATCAAAATCAACTGCCTTGCATTTGCAGATGATTTTGCTGTCTTTTCTGAAAATGTGGCATCTGCTATAACACAAATAATCTCCTGGAAGAAATTACCAGCAGAACTGGCTTAAGAATTTCTCCAGAAAAAACAAAATTTGTAACAAACGTTACAGATGCTCCAAAATTTCTGGAAACATATTGGCCAAATAGAGGGGATAAGAAAATTAAAATATCTAGGGGAAATAATCCAAGAAAATGCTTTAGAAAAATCTGCAATAGAGGAAAGGTTGCATAAAATGGGGAAGCATACGGTATCACCGAAGCCATCTATAATTAAAATCGCCTATCAAAAAATGCAAAAAATAAGGCATTACAACACAGTAGTGAAGACAGAATGCCTATATGCAAGCGAATGCTTAATTCAACTATATGCTTAGTTAAACTATAATTTAGATAAATTAGAAGTACCAGAAAGGCAAATTGTAAGGAAAATATTAGGACCACAAAAATAAAGCAGAAGGTTGTAAATTATGAAGCAATGCTGAAATATATCACAATATACAAAATATTTCAAACCTAATGAGGAAAAGAGGGCTCCTCTTTTTTGGACATTATTTCGAATGCAAGACAGCAGATTAACTAATAAGATTTTATAATATTTGTGGGGTAAGAAGCCCACAAGCTGGGTCAACGAAGCAAAAAAGGATTTAGAAAGTAACAATATAAAAATAGAAGCCTTTGGGGGGGGGGGGGGGGGTATTGTAAATTGAAGGATTCCATGGCAAGGTAGCTAAAAAAGACAGGTTCAAAATGGTCTGAAGATAGAAAGAAGAAACATTGTGAACAGATTAAGGCATACTGGAAGAAAAGAACAACAAATGAATTGGAACATGGTTCTCAGATGGCCTATTCGCAGTAAAATAATAATAATAATAATAATAATAATAATAATAATAATCCACACAATATCCACCAGTACACCGACGCAATACAGCTACATCCAAATGTATATATACAACTACAGAAATCTGTAATTATTGATACATGTTCAATTACCCGAAAGTTCCTAAATGCAATGTAACATATACCATACAGTTAAAAGGGAGTCACGCTTGATCAAGGTCCGCGTCACTTTCCATTTTTAACCAGACATAACGTCAGAGAAA
This sequence comes from Schistocerca cancellata, assembly GCF_023864275.1. NCBI lineage: Eukaryota > Metazoa > Arthropoda > Insecta > Orthoptera > Acrididae > Schistocerca > Schistocerca cancellata. The sequence goes on from NC_064630.1 coordinate 306,340,087, forward strand.
GGAAAGAAATAATAATAATAATAATAATAACAACAACAACAACAACAATACAAGTCATAGCATAAAAATGGGCTGTTTTAATTAGTTTCTAAAAGTGTAATGGTATTACTGGCAACAATGAATGTTTGTAATATGTTTCAGATAGGTAGGTCATTAGCTGTAATGGGGTGCTGAAGCGGGCCTTACTGTGCTGTGGCTGTGAAGGCCTTTCACAAAACCGTGACTGTGTTGTCGCTGATGCTAGACGAGAATACTGCAGTCATTTCAACCTTAGAAGTTATGATCCAGCACCACTGGCATAAGCCATCAGCTTGTTAGTAAAAACCTTTGGAACAACAGGAAGTGCACTTGAGCTGAAATCACCAGGAAGAATTAGAAGTTGTTGCTAACATAAACGAATACAAGACATGCAAAAATGTTGCAACCAACAGTCCAAAGTCTTCTGCGAGACGAATTGCTGCAGTAGTGGGAACATCCAGTGTTAGCATGCACAGAAATTTATGGCTTTATTTAAAGTTGCAACTGTATAAGATTCATATTGTGCAACAGTTAAATGAAAGTTATAATGGGAAGGGAATGACTACTGAACTGTTGACTAAAATAAGGACTTCTTAAATTTCCTATGGATGAGTGAAAAGGCACATTTTCATCTCAGTGGTTATGTCAACAAACAAAACTGCTCTTACTGGTGTGAGGATAACTGCCTTGAACTCCATCAATGCCCCTTACACAGCCAAAAAGCTGTCTCTTCAATGGGCATAATCGACTCCTCCTGTTCTGTGGATGAACATGGACGAGCAACTAGTTGCATCTCAGTTGTATGTTGTCAAAGTTTACATATTCCTTACACCTCAACTTTAAAAGTTTCCTGAAAATGAGTACAGGTTTCAGCAAGATGGCGCTACGTGTCACTGTGCTCAAATTTCAATGGTGGCAGTGTTCAGAGTGTTTGGTAACTGCTTTATTTCAAGGAATGTGTACATTTTGTGGCCTCCAGAATCTCCCGACTTGGTCACAATGGTGGCCACCCACAAGATATGATTTTCAGAAAATTAAAATTGCATGAAATAGAAATATGCAAGGATTTTGTTGTCGTGTCTGGGAATATTTTACAATATGATCCTAGGCCTCTTTTTCTATCTGCACCTAACCATTTTTCTGTCACACCCTGCCATTTTCATCTTCTAAAATAAGAGTTTTCCGAGTGAAATGTTTGCTTTTGAAAAACCTAACCAGTAACCAAAAATAGCTTTCTTTTATGATATTTACTTATAGAAAATAAAGCTTATTTCTAACACTCTCTGATAAAATAGTTCCTTGAGATACAGTCTGTATGAAATAGTAATTATTAGGCAATTTTGTACTTTGAGGTAGAATTCAGAACTATATTCACACTTATTGCAAATGCATATTTTTCAGATCAGTATTTTAACCAACTGCTATCATCAAAGTGGCCACAAATTGATCACCTCAGTTTCATATCATACTGTCATGACTAAACAGGAAAGGTACCAAATACAAGGACTGTAATAATGGATAAGTATTGGTTGTCACTTCCTTGAAAATGGGACAGTCAGACTTCTCAGAACATAATTTTATGATAAATTCTGATTTCAAGAAGAAACAAAGCAATTCAAACACACCTTCAACATGAATACTAGAAAGAAAAATACAAGTTTACTAAGTGAACAATTAAATATTACCTTACTTCTAGCATACTAAGAACACTGAATTACGTAAAAATTATTCAAAAACAATGTTTCATCTCGTCTGACTTAATACCACACTGGAAAGTTCTGGGTTGAGTAACTGGTATAGATGAGGTGTTGGTGCTCAACAGCACATTGATGACAAGACTGAAATCACTACCAAGTTTTCAATCAACATCTTTCTGCACAGCTAATATGCACATGCACACAATGAAGGTGTTCGTTTCTGGTAGTCTGACAGCTCTGAGGAAGAATACTGAAATCTTTGGTAAGCTTTCTCACAATCTTGTTTAGGTGCATGTCAACCTCTCAATGCCTCAATTGTATACAGTGAATGGTTGGTTACCTTCACTCCTTCCCTCACCCCATCTTAATTAGGAGACATGAGAAGACATTGTTTCAGTTATGGGTCAACGCCTGAAAGCTGTGCGAGCATGCCAAAATATATCTAAACATATAATTAAATATTATACAAATTATTTTATTATCGAGATCCCAGCTTCTCACTGTAAGGTTTCATTGTACAAGCAAAGATTATTTTTTCACTGTCACTGTGTTACTGTATTTTGTTGGCAAAAACTTATGTGACAAAATTCACAAATTGCATTACAAAAAAAAAAGAATAGATGAAACTTCTTGGCATATTAAAACTGTATACCAGATTGGACTGAAACCCAGCAGATGAGATACTGGCCGAAGTAAAGCTGTGAGGACGGGTTGTGAGTTGGGCTCGGGTAGATCAGTTGGTAGAGTACTTCCCCACAAAAGGCAAAGGTCCTAGGTTAGAGTCCAGTCCTGCATATGGTTTTAAACTGCCACAAAGTTTCATATCAGCACACTCCTCCACTGTCATGTGAAAATTCATTCCAGGGATCTGAATACATATTTTACCTTTCACCGCCTACTTGTCTTTCTTCAAAATACTCGCAGCTGCCAAGAACTGAATCTTTCAAGTCGTGAGCAGTTGTCATTACGGAACCTCCACAAGCTTTCATTGTACGTTTCAGATCCTCTTCTGGGACTCGTCCAGCACAAAACATGTCTCTGAAAAATTGAAAATCAGGTTAAGTTGCTATTGTGAATTGTGCAGTTTAGAGTTTTGATCATACAGGTCTTGTTTCATTAACTTTAAAGAACAACAAATCATTGCCTTTCAAGAGTAGTGTCTAATGTGAACAAGACTCACTGATCAATAACAACATTTTGCCTACTAGAAACGCAAGTTTAACATCATCGCAGGAGTGTTTCTGTGGAATTTGGACAGAAATCCAGGTTTATGTCTCACAATTGATTAATTGAGAGGGTTTATGGGCTCAAACAGTGAGGCCATTAGTCCCACGATTACAAAGTTACTCACAGAAGAAACAGCGTCCGCTAAAAGTGGACGAATTCAGTCAGGGGAGTCATATTATAAAATAATTATTTAAAGCACACAGAGTAAAAGGCATAAAAAATAAGCTAAAACTGGACAAAAAAGAGCAGCCTTTCCATGAGGGAGTTGTCATGGGGTCCCAAACCGAGAAGACATGAGAGGTCCCAATCACAACCACCCTGACCCAGGTTTATGTCTCAGTTCGGCAAATACTTTTCATTTGACATTTAAATGATATTTTGCAAACATCTCTTACAATGGAAACTGCCAATTGCACCCCTATTAGATGTATAAAATGACCCAGTGGACAGCCCATCAAACTGAACACAGATCAAGCATGAAAACAGGAAAAAGGTGTACTGGACTGTGGGAGAGGGGCGGGGGGGGGGGGGGGGGTGGCGCAATACAGGACAGCACGCAAAAGTAATGGGAGTTATGGTGTTGGACTACCAAGCAGGCAAGCCATGTTGAAATGTTGAAACCTCCCTCATGCCTATTCTTTTTTCTGCTGTTCACTTTAGTCAAATTTGTGTCTGTGTCAGGGTGTAACGTTCATTTGCAACAGCGAGATGTAAGGTACAAACCTGTAATGACAGTTGATTCTGCACAACTACTCTATTAGCAGTCGAAAGGAAGTGGCTTCTGAACAGTAACTGCAGATGTTTGATGACAAGGCGACAAGTCAACTGAATCCTCCACTGGAAAACATCTGGTGTGTCATACTGGCATTAATGACAGTATGTGTGTCATATGATAGGAATCTCTTATCGAATTTGTATGACTGGTAAGTGAGATATCCCTCCTTGCCGAATACTGGTGTTCGTATGAATGTGAATGTGACCATCCCCAAGGAAATGATGAAAACATAATACATCTACATCGATAATCCGCAAGCCACCGTACGGTGTATGGTAGAGGATACTCTGTACCACTACTTTTAATTTCCCCTCCTGTTCCACTCGCAAATAGAGTGAGGGTAAAATGACTATATGTAGGCATCAATATAAGCCCTAATTTTTCATGTTACCTTCAAGGTGCTTACACGCGATGTATGTCGCAGCAATAGAATCATTCGGTAGTCAGCTTCAAATGCCAGTTCTCTACATTTTCTGAATAGTGTTTCTCAAAAAGGATGTCACCTTCCCTCCAGGGATTCCCATTTCAGTTCCCAAAGCTCTGTATATTTACATGTTATCCGAACCTACCAGTAACAGATCTAGCAGCCCTCCTCTGAACTGTTTCGATGTCTTCCTTCAATCCGACCTTGTACAGATGCCAAACACTTTAAGAGTACTTAAGAATATGTTGCACTAACGTCCTATATGCAGTCTCCTTTACAGGTGAACCACTCTTTCCTAAAATTCTCCCAATAAACCAAAGTCGATCATTTGCCTTCCCTACCACAACTTTCACATGCTCATTCCACTTCATATCGTTCTGCAACGTTACGGCTGGTCAGTTTGTCACATAAGCTGCAACAGTTCCGCACTCTCTCAGTTTCTCTGTGCTCTGTCAAAACATACGCTTGTCACATTTTTAAAGATATGTTCCGTTTTTGAAGTTTGACTCTTGAATTCCTTTGTGTAAGATAGTTCACACCCATTTATTTGTTGTTTTCATTTCTGTGAGACATCTATGTGGTATCTCGCTTGCTTTCACTATTCATCATATTTGCTTGTGATGGTAATGTATTCTTACCATACGACTCGTATGGTAAGAGTATGTATGACAACTGCCAAGACTACAGAAAGAGAACAGACATTTCAATGACCAGACGGACAGTTCGCAATGTTGAAGGAGGGAGGGTCTGGAGGGGGAAGGGGGGGGGGCATTCAATGAAGCTCAGGACAACTGGGAAGGGTATCAAAAGGATTTAGCACCTCATTTCCAAGCAAATGACATTAAATGCGCTGAGTGGCTGCGAGCCTTTCTATTTACCTAATAGCTTAGCACCCACTACTTGACTCACTCATGCAACCAACAAAATCTGTGCATAGCTACAAGGGACTCAATATAATATGAACAAACAGAAGTGCAAATGCAGACCTCGCATTTTGTGGTTGTGTTCTAAAGGAGATTGTATGGCACACAGAGATTTTTTGTTTTTATTTAATCGAATTTTTATGTTGTTCACAAATTGCAACACTTTCTAAGCTTTTCACACTAAGGTGTGTGGTCTCTTCAGAATGTAATTCTGACCAAAACGCGATTCTGGTAACTGGAGTCCAAAGCTTTTGTTAATTGCGCCTTTTGTACTCTTGTGGAGAAATTTCCATAGCAACTTTTACCCCCTAACAAATATTTCTTTATATCTAACAGAGAAGTGAAATATCAATTTTCATAAATTTAGCTTCAAATTTTTTAAATGTAACTAAATAGTTTCTTAAACATTATCATCCCCTATTCCACTCCCTTTGGTTCTGAACTTCCAAAAACACTGAAACATCTATTTTTTTGTTTCTAATCGAGAACTCAAATACCAGTTGTCATAGATGTGGCCTTAAAAAATCCTTTAGTAGTTCTTTAGAAATTATTTATTTTCAAGAAAACACTTATCACTGGTGTGGTATCCCTAGATGTGCAGAACTGAATATGGTGCATCTTTTTAAAATTCAGGGCGAGACCATTTGCAGAGAACTAGTCAATGAAACTTTTAAAAACACTGTTTACTACTACTTTTGTTTCTGTACATATGCTTGCATTGATTGCAATACAAGAGTCATCTGCAAAAAGATCATTTACATATATATATGGAACAATAGAGGATCCAATACTTAAGTGTTTGGGAACTCCCTACATTTCTCCCCAGTCAAAATAATGTCCCTGGACTACACCGATTGAATAACTTTCCGCATTCTTTTGGTTAGATATGACATTATCCAATGGTTGGCTATATATCAGTTCCATGAAACTTCAATTTATTGAGGAGAATATTGGGATTCTCACAGTCAAATGCTTTAAATAGGTCGCAGAAAATGCCAACCTTCAGTATTTTATTATTTATTGCTTGTAAAATTTGGCGAGTGGACGTGTAAAGCATTCTCAGTAGAACAACTGTGATTACCTGAGGATTTTATTGTTGCTCAGGTGAGATTATATTCCAGAATACACCATCTTCTCAGAAATTTTAGAAAATTATGCCAGCAGTCAAACAGGTCAGTAGTTAATAAGATGGGTACAATAGGAAGGAGAAACTGTACTCATCACTGACCAACACCTAGTACATTCCAAGGAAACAACTTCTAAGGAATGTAAATGTTGTGCTCCTTCTTCCAACAAACACCACATATCATCGACATCCTCTGGACTCTGGCATAATACATCCTGTTGACGCCAAATAAGAGTAGCAGTTGTGCACAAGTCAACTGATCATCCCTTGGGAGAAAGGAAGTGAACAGAGACAGCATTCTACAGGCTATCATTATGTTTGTTGCTGTCTGGAATACTGTAACAACGGACTGCATTATCATTGTTTCACAAAAACTGGCTGTGACACATCAGTTGCTGTTGAGGACAACATTGTTCCAGGAAGAGGTTGGAGTAGGATTATTCATATTTCTGAAAATGTGATTAATTCAATTACATGGTTTGTTGCAATGAAAATGTACTGACTTCCAGAACCAAGATTGATGCAAGTGAAATGTGTGAAGTGCTTGTGAAGGAAACAACAACGATAAAAAGGAGGCCACTGCACCAAGTTTCACTACTGCTGTGCAAGGTATAGGTATCACCAGAGACTCATTAATAAGGATTTTGTCATAATAATTTAGGAGTAAGGGGCACAACTCACCAAATAGTGTAGGCATAAGAATATGTTAAAGAATGCTAATTCTGTAAGTAAAACTTAAAAGGGACCTAAGAATGTAAGGTGTACAGAACTGGGGCATCCGATTGTGCAAGAGAAATTGCAAGAAGTAATCAGAAGGAAGGCATTGGAGGTAAAGAGGAACTTTATTAGACGAACTGGTTCACAGCAGAGAGTAAATGTCTTGCTTCATAAAAATGTATATTTTATGTGGACAACTATCAACACTGAATTCCAAATAAATGAACTTTACTTTCTTCCATTACTATGTGAAAATCCATTTATGGAATTCATTTAATTCCAGACCGATAACAGACCAGAGTGGTAACACATTGATTAGATGATCAAAATAACCTCAGATGTACCACTCTGTATTTTGTCCCTCTTGCCTTGTTGACAAGCAGTAGAAATATGTAGAACTAGAGAAAATGGTACGTAAATATGTCTTAATTGTGTGTGCTGAGTAGGCCGCTCTAGTCACAATTAGGGAAATTAATATATGCCCTTGCAATAAACAACTTCTGTAAGAGTGTAATATTAGAGGGCGGTTTGGAAAGGCCGGTAAATTTCAATGAATGAATGGAAAGTTTTGATTGTGCTTTCATGAGTAGTAAGTTAGATTATCCTGAGGATGGTATAAAGAATTTCCAGACCATTTACTTTAGGATTAATGAATTTAAATGTGGCTGAACAAGCACTAAAAACTAAGTAAACTTTGGCCATCCAACTGAAGTCACCACAAAAGTAACTATTGACAAAAATCCATGATATGGTAATGCAGCAAGATTGCAGAATATAAATTTGTGAAATTGCTGAGATTGTAGGCATTTCAACTGAGTAAGTGCACAATATCCTGCACACAAAATTAATTGTGAAGAAGCTGTGTGCAAGACGGGTGCTATGGTTGCTCACAGTCAATAAAAAGCCCATCTGGCACAACATTTCAACACAATGCCTGGTAATGTTTAATCATAATCCACAAGACTTTCTGCACTGATTTGCGACTGCTGATGAAACCTGGATCCACCACTACACGTCACAGTCTAAACAGCACTCAAAACAATGGGCAAAGGATGGTGAAAGCACATCAAAGGAGGCAAAGACCATTTTGTCAGCAGATAAGGTGATGGCCACTTTTTGAGAGTTCCCAAGTAATAATCCTCACACATTACTTGATAAAAGCAGAATGATAACTGGATTCTGTTATGCTTCATTGTTGGCTTATTGAAACTTAAGTTAGCTGGAAGAAGACCAAGGTTGGCATGCAGGAAAGAGCTCTTTCACCAAGATAATGCACCATCCAATACATGAGCAATAGCAATGGCTGAAGTGCATGAAGTGGGCTTAGAATTAGTTCCTCGTCCATACTATTCACCCGACGCAGCCCCAAGTGACTTCTTCCTGTTCCCCAACTTCAGACTGTGGCTTGCTGGGAAGAAATTTTCATCAAATGAGGAAGTAATAGTTACAGGCAATGAGTATTTTAAAGAGTTTTACGGAACCTATTTTTCTGATGGGATGAAAACACTGGAGGTTCATTGGACCAACTGTTTATCCCTCAAAGGAGTCTATGTCGAGAAGAAAAGTTTAGGAACTTTTTCTTCCCAACTTATCAAACCCCTGCATACTATTCCATCTTGTGGCAGTGCAAATTCCAGGATGCAAACAATGAACAAAGATGACAAAACCAAGCCTCTCATCTGCACGTGATTCATGGGTTGCAAATGCACACAATAAAATAAATCAAAACACACACACACACACACACACACACACGTGTATGCCACCTGCCAGCAAGTACACAAACGTAAGTTTTTTCTTCTTTTCAATAACATGTTGTGCAATCTGTGCAGTACATGAAATAATATCAATGATACTGACCATCCCATATGCCCAACGTCAAGATGTAACATTTATTGATGTCTGTGCACGCATCGAACAAGAATATGTTTCACATGTTTAACTTCAAAACTGGTTTCCAAAGATGTAGCTATTAACAATCATTCATTAAAATATGGAATAAAACTGTGACTTTTCATGCTTTCCTGACGGATCTGTTGCAAATACGTTTTTTGGGTTTACCGCAGGATCACATTGTATAACTTGCACAATATGTCATTGATGCAACTGCTTGACATCATGAGGTGGTGGTAGCTGGTGCTGTCACTGCTGGAAAGTACGACTGATAACAATCCCACAGCGGTGTTGATATTTATTATGCTGGGGAGGAAGCAATATGCATGTGCGGGAAGACACTCGTAGTCGGAGGAAAGCGGCCCTCTAGGAGCCGCAGAATGGCTATCAGCGCATGTGCAATGGGCAATGACTGTGCTGCCGGAGGGTCCTGCAGTTAAAGGCTGAACTAAATCTCAGTAGCGCATTGCGTCATGTGATGAATTGAAAGTTCTTGTTTTCCCTTTTTTGGATTTAATGGCAGCCAATGTTGGATCCCAGGCAACACTTAGTTGAAAACTTGCATCCTTGTTGATAAGATTGTATCCAATATGGATATGCATGGCCTCCTTAACAACACAGTCCCAGAAAGATGTCGCTGGGGATAAAATTTCTGTCTGTTCATAAAGCATGTTGTTGTTGTTGTTGTTGTTGTTGTTGTTGTTGTTGTCTTCAGCCCTGAGACTGGTTTGATGCAGCTCTCCATGCTACACTATCCTGTGCAAGCTGCTTCATCTCCCAGTACTTACTGCAACCTACATCTTTCTGAATCTGCTTAGTGTATTCATCTCTTGGTCTCCCGCTACGATTTTTACCCTCCACGCTGCCCTCCAATGCTAAATTTGTGATCCCTTAATGCCTCGGAACATGTCCTACTAACTGGTCCCTTCTTTTTGTCAAGCTGTGCCACAAACTCCTCCTCTCCCCAATTCTATTCAATACTTCATCATTAGTTAGGTGATCTACCATTCTAATCTTCAGCATTCTTCTGTAGCACCACATTTTGAAAGCTTCTATTCTCTTCTTGTCCAAACTATTTATCATCCATGTTTCACTTCCATACATGGCTACACTCCATACAAATACTTTCAGAAACGTCCTCCTGTCACTTAAATCTATTTTCGATGTCAACAAACTTTTCTTCAGAAACGCTTTTCTTGCCATTGCCAGTCTACATTTTATATCCTCTCTACTTACTTCGACTATTATCAGTTATTTTGCTCCCCAAATAGCAAAACTCCTTTACTACTTTAAGTGTCTCATTTCCTAATCTAATTCCTTCAGCATCACCTGATTTAATTCGACTACATTCCATTACCCTCGTTTTGCTTTTGTTGATGTTCATCTTATATCCTCTTTTCAAGACACTGTTCAACTGCTCTTCCAAGTCCTTTGCTGTGTCTGATAGAATTACAATGTCATCGGCGAACCTGAAAGTTTTTATTTCTTCTCCATGGATTTTAATACCAACTCCAAATTTTACTTTTGTTTCTTCAATATACAGATTGAATAACATCAGGGAGAGGCTACAACCCTGACTCACTCCCTTCCCAACCACTGCTTCCCTTTCATGCCCCCTCGACTCTTATGCTTTACGACCCCCCCACGAACCATGGACCATGCTGTTGGTGGGGAGACTTGCGTGCCTCAGCGATACAGATGGTCGTAAGGTTCAACCACGGAGGGTATCTGTTGAGAGGCCAGACAAACGTGTGGTTCCTGAAGAGGGGCAGCAGCCTTTTCAGTAGCTGCAGGGGCAACAGTCTGGATGACTGACTGATCTGGCCTTTTAACACTAACAAAAACGGCCTTGCTGTGCTGGTACTGCGAACGGCTGAAAGCAAGGGGAAACTACAGCCGTAATTTTTCCCGAATGCATGCAGCTTTACTGTATGGTTAAATGATGATGGCGTCCTCTTGGGTAAAATGTTCTGGAGGTAAACAGTCCCCCATTCGGATCTCTGGGCGGGGACTACTCCAAGAGGACGTCACTATCAGGAAAAAGAAAACTGGCCTTCTACGGATCGGAGCGTGGAATGTCAGATCCCTTAATCGGGCAAGTAGGTTAGAAAATTTAAAAAGGGAAATGGACAGGTTAAAGTTAGATATAGTGGGAATTAGTGAAGTTCGGTGGCAGGAGGAACAAGACTTTTGGACAGGTGAATATAGGGTTATAAATACAAAGTCAAATAAGGGCAATGCAGGAGTAGGTTTAATAATGAATAAAAAATAGGAGTGCGGGTAAGCTACTACAAACAGCATATGATGTCCCTTGTCCAGGCAATGCTCCACTACCGCTTATTTATCAGGTTGCCCCAGGTGCGTATGATAATGGTGTTCAACGCAATGTTCTTGCACAGTTTGACGTGTCTGCCCAGTATAAGATTTTCCACACTGGCATGGAATTTTATACACACCATGTTTCCTAAGGCCAACGCCGTCTTTCACCAAGCACAATAAATTCCTCAATTTTGCTGATTGCCGAAATCCAGAGAAAAACATTAAATCTTCTTAAGAAGAGTTCTATTCCTTCCAAAGTGACCAAAAGCCTACACCAATAGGCTGCAGTTCCCCAAGCTATACGGCATACCCAAAATACCTGAGGTTGGGACTCCTCTTCGCCCAATAGTGAGCAATATTGGAGCTCCTACACTGTTGGGACCTCTCATAGGCGAGTGTGATCACCATATCCGTAAACCACAGGACTTCATAGGATGCCTGAAGATACTTAAGCTACAAGTGTCAGATATTTTGGTTAGTTTTGACATGATATCTTTGTTTCCAAAAGTACCTCTGCAGGACTCATTCTAAGCTTATCAGCAGCCAGTTCAAGAAAGACATTGTGACTTGTACTTACCTCTAACTTATTTCTTATTCAATGACCAGTATTTTGAACAAGTGGACTATGTCGCCAGGGGAAGCCTTCTGTTTCCCATGGAGGCCAACTATTTTATGGAAGACACTGCAGTCAGCAAGTCTCAAATCTCTCTGCTCCTGGTGGTATGTGGACGACACTTTTGTGGTGTGGCCCCATGGAATAGAGCCGTTACCTGCGTTTCTAAGGCATCTGAACTTGCTCCATCCCAATATACAGTTCACAATGGAAGTGGAAAAGGATCGCATTTTACCATTCCTGGACGTCATAGTTGGAAGGGTACCCCGAGTGGCTCAACAGATGGAAATTTTATCCCCAGCGTCATCTTTCTGGGACTGTGATGTCAAGGAGGCCATACATATCCATACAGCAGACAATCTTATCACCAGGGATGCAGGCTTTCAACTAAGTGCCGCCTGGAATCCGGCACTGGCTGTCATTAAATAAAAAATAAATAAAAAAAATAAAAAATTGGAAAACAAGAACGTCTGATTCATCAGATGATGCAATGTACTACTGATATTTAGATCAGCCTTTAACCACAGGAGCATCCAGAGGCACAGTCATTGCCCATAGCGCACACGTGGATGGCCATTCTGCGGCTCCCAGCAGGAGGCACCAGGAGTGCCTTGCCACTTTCCATTTCACTTAAATTACACCCACTATCTAGATTTATTAGCCTTTGTGTTTCTCTTTTCGGATTTTCTAGCTTCCCTACCATTTCAAGCTTGAAATTCCACACCCCGACTCTTAGAATATTACCCTTTTGCTGGTTATTAGATCTTTTTCTCAGGGTCACCTGCCCCTTGGAAGTACCCTCCAGGAGATCCAAATGGCAGACTATTCCAAAATATTTTGTCAATGGAGGGATGATCATGACACTTTTTCAATTACAGGCCACATGTCCTATGGATACACATTAAGTGTCTTTAACGCAGTGGTTTCCATTACTTCCTGCATCCTCATGCCGTTGATCATTGCTACTTTTAGGACCAGTTTCCTATCCCATGGGCAATCGAGTGCCCTGAGTCTCTGGCCACTCCTGCACCCTCTTTGGCAAGGTCATTGGCAGAATGAAGGTGACTTCTTACGCCGAAAGTCTTCAGCCACGAATGCTGATTTATATTCAAAATTTGAAGTGGTGGCAGGGTCTGAACCCATAACCGAGGACAGTACGATTAATAATCAAAGAAGCTACCACTAGACCATGGATGCTCAGTCCAGAGTACAAAAACCATAGGTCAACCTGTTACGGCTGACATGAAGACAGCAGAAGTCAGCTGATACCTGCCAGGAGAGGTGAAAGGAAGAATGTCGCGAGACAGAGTCCCATGAATTGCACAGAGTTTATTAGAAAGTAGATGGTCCTCCAGGAGTCTGCCCATGACTGAGCAAAAAGGATTTTGACATGAAGCCACAAATACGCCCCCAGAGCACTAAGGAGAACAGGGAATATGTGGCTACACCCTCAGCCAGACAATCGGCAAGCTCAGAATCTAGGATACTCACATGGCCAGAAATCAAAAGAAAATTAACTGAATAAGCAGCATAATCAAGATCAGTGAAGATCGTGGATGGCAGGGACCAAGAAGTGGCAGGAAAAACACCAGGCAATAGCCGAAGGCCACACATCGAGTTCATACATAATAAAATTCGGGTGATGGAGGACCATTTAACAAAGAAAAGGGTCGAATAAATGGCCATCAGTTCCACATGTGGCAGGCAAGAGATGGTGCTCTGTGGCAACAGAAGACGAAGGCACAGCCTACAGATTTACACCCATCAGTGTAAAAAAAATAGCATCTTGAGACTACCATAAAAGAGGGTGGAACAAGCGAAGGAATACCACCGGAGTTATGGTGGCTTGCAGACCCTGGGAGAGATCCATCCGAATCGGGGGCTGAAGAACTGGGAGGGGGGGGGGGGGGGGAGGAGATGAACTGGGACACCGAAACGAGGGGGTGAGGGTAGGGAGATCACAGTGTCAACCATGAGACGATCAACAAGGCTAGTGTGAAAGGCACTGGTAGCCAAACTGATACCATGATTGTGGACCAGGTCTAAGAGCAGCAGTGTGGAAGGGGCAGCTGAGACATGAACTTGGCAACCACAATCCAGATGGGACAGAATCGAGTCCTGATAATGACACAGAAGATTTGAACAATCTGCGCTCCAAGAGGTGTGGGCCAGAAAGCAAAGGACTTGGAAACAGTCAGTCTCCAGAAAGCAACCAAGTAAGCTTGTTGTCAAAAAGAAGACAGAATAAATGGAAATGGGGGACCATGGTAAGGCATTGGGTATCAAAGTAAAGCTCCACCTTGGGATGGAATTTAGTTCAATGGCAGAAATGTACCACCCATGGTTTGAAGTGGAGGGAATTGAAAACCATGTTAAAGAGTCCACATGAAAGTGCACCATGTGGTTTCCTGGAGATGCCTCTCCGCAGAGGTCACTGAGTGGCTACTAGTCTAGATACAGAAATCATCCATATCCAGAGCAGGGGTGACCTACGGCCTGACGGAGGCCTCGAGTCCATTAATAGCAATGAGGAAAAGTAGTATGCTTAATATGGAACCCTGTGAAACAACATTCTCCTGGGTCTGTGGAGAGCTAAGAGTGGTGCCAACCTGAACTCTGAATAACTGGTTGCACTGGAACTAGCAAATAAAAATTGGGAGGGGGACCTGAAGACATTACTCATGGAGTGCAAGATGTGATGGCGTCAAACCATGTCATAGGCCTTAAAAAGATTTAAGAAAACTGCAATAAGATGGCGGCACTGGGAAAAGATGTGGCAAACTGCAGTTTCCAACCAAAGCAGATGATTAACAGGAGACTATTCCTCCCGAAGGCCACTCTGGTAGGGAGACCAAAGGTCCTGAGATTTGAGGACCCAACAGAGCTGACAAGCCACCATCCGTTCAAGTAACATGCAGGTGGCACTGGTCAAACTAATCTCCAGTTGTTGACTATCGAGGGATGATGGATCCTTACCGGGTTTAAGGCCAGGAACCACAATACTGTCCCTCCACTGAGAGGGAAAAACACCTTGGAGCGAGATAAGATTACACACCTGGATGAGATAATATCATTGTGGATGACTGAGGTGTTGAAGCAGTTGGTTATGGATTGAATCAGGACCAGGGGCTGAATTTTGAGAAGAGGAGAGAGGCAGATGAATTTCCCATACAGTAAATGGTTCATTGTAAGATTCCACCTCACTAGGGGTGGAACACAGGAGGGAAGCTTGAGCCCGCTGTTTCTGAAGGAGGCAGCCAGACATATAGGAGGCTGATGCCATCACAAAACGGGTCACAAAGTGCGACATGAGAACCAACATGTCAATACGAAAGCCACCCGGAAGGGCAAGGCCCAATATGGAAGACGTCTGTTGCCAATCTTTTAGAGTGTAGAGCATAGCCCACATCCATGACGAATGGACAGAAGAACCTAGGGAAGAGACAAAGTGTTCCCAACACATCTGCTTGCGCCGATTGTGCAATGGGTTTTGGCACAAAGGCATTTAAAGATAATAAGACCGACAGAGGATGTGTGCTGCTTAAGGTATTGCAAGGCTTGACAGCGATCATGGATGGCTATGGCAATTGCCATACTCCACTACAGGACCGGCCAGCAGTGAAAGAAGCCTGTCAGTTAGGGGACAACAATCCTGGTGGCTTGAATAATTGTATTAGACATGTCATGAGCAACTTCAATACAACCTGACAAAGAGGGGTAAATACCACCTGGGAAGTACATAGAGGGAAATCAGTTCACTGGAAAGACCAGCGAGGTAACCTGGCCATCGAAAGGTAGGAAGGGAATAAGAAAATCAAGAAGGGAATGAGAGAATCAATGGAAAAGTGGCTGCTATCGCAGAGTTCATTGTTTGGTAACAAATATAATGAGGAGAGAAGGGGAGGGCAAGAGATGAGAGATAAATGGCAGAGAAAGACCCACAAGTAGCACTAAAATGGGTAAAGGAATCATTGTTAAGAAGGCACAGGTCGTCATCTGCAAGAAACTGATCTATAAAGAGGCCCTGACTAGACAAAAAAGTGCTGCACCACAAGGAGTGATGGGCATTAAAATCCTCAAGGAGGGGGGTGGAGTTGCCAAAGGACGGCTGTCAGGGCAGTGGGCATAGATGGCCTGTCAGCAGGGAGATAGAAATTGCATACCAAGACCTCAGAATCCCAGATGATCTGGACGGCAGAACGGAGAGAGGAGAGGATGGGGAACTGGGTTAAGGAGGAGGGAGGAAAGGAAAGATCAAATCAGAAGTAAAGTTAAATGTCATAGACACAGGGTGAAGACTGTTATATTTCTGACACACCTCAGTGTAGGACAAACAATCAAGGGAAACATATATATATATATTCTTTTCCTTCTTATAAACCGGACAACCTGGTGAGTGTGGAGAGTGATGGTCATGACCATCAACCAACATGGATGGTGGAACACAGAAGTCTTCCCCCCCCCCCCCCCCCCCCCCACCATGGACCATCCACATTCACTGCAAAGAGGGTCTGCTGTAAAGTAGGAAAACGTGCCTGAAATGCAAATATGGAAAACCTTTCATGGATGGTGAGACATATGGCCCACGTCACACTGATAAACCATTACTTTCACCTTCTCCCAGAGGGTACCACCTCAAATGCCAGAATAAAGGTGCCAGTATTGATGTGACTGTCCTTATAGTCTTTCTGAACAAAATGAATTCCCCACTGTTTCAGATTGATCCAGAGTTGTCAGTTTGAAAGATGAAGTCCCTATAAAAGAGCGAGAGAGAGAGAGAGAGAGAGAGAGAGAGAGAGAGAGAGAGAGAGAGAGAGAGAGACCCTCAACCATATTCAAAGACCACTGAGAAGTAACAGACACCAGAATGTTGCCACGATAGTCAAAGGCACAACAGGCCACAGGTAGGGCAGTAGTAGAAGTTTTCACCAACAGCGAACCTGACTGCACCATACTCAGAAAGCACTTTGCCAAACTTGTCTTTGATAGTTTCCACAAAAAATAATGGCTGGTGGCGGATGGAAGTGTCCCCGCCAGTCCTTGTGCAGAAGAGGTAGCAGGGAAAGGGTTTCACCACCATCTTACAAGCCTGCCCCCCCTCCCCCCCTTCCCTGGGGGTAGCCAGAGAAGAGGAGGCTGTACAGTCACAAGAACCAGCATTAAAGTATCCATTCCTAACCAAATATATGAACATAGAATAATGCATGTTTTTTAGGAGCTTAATATGTTTCTGCCATGATACCACCTACTCTGATCAGGGGCTTTCCCCATGAGCACCACCAAGCAACAGCAATGGTCAACAGGCATGGTGGCTGCTGCCAGGAGTTCAGATGCTCCAGAATGACAAGCAATCACTCCTAGGCTTACATGAGTAGGTAGCAGTTCAGCTATCAGAAGTGTGAGCCCTGCGTTTTTGCTCAACCGGAAGTGTACATAATGAGCCCACCCACATGGACTGGCTAGGATCGCGGCTATTTAGTATTAAGGGACAATGGCAGCGAGGAAAAGATAAAAGAGACAATAAGAACACATGCCGAAATGCTCAGTAAGGCGATGTTATCCAGTTGATTCACCTATGGCGGCAAAATTTAGAAAGGGAGGTCAAATCTCAAAGGGAGACCAAAAATGCTGAGCAGGTGGGGGGGGGGGGGGGCAAAATGGCAAGGGATAGCAGAAACTAGGAGGATGGTCATGACAACATAAGCAAGGACACCAGGAGAGGGGAAAGAGACGACACAGAGGGAGCGGCATGGGGAAGAGAATGCAGCCCGGGAAAGAAGAAAGGGGTGCAATAGCTCAGGACCAAGTGTGAGCCATGCAAGAACTCACGAAAGGGCTATGCACCCCATGGGTGGAGGAGAGGGGGGATAATACCTTGATGAACAAGTAAATCAAATCAAATCAAATATGTAGAGCATTCTGCCAAAGATATTAATGTTTGTGATCTACAGACCAAACAGATCCTTTACAAATCTTCTTTAAAGAAGATTACTTATACAGCTGCTTCCTATTTTGTAGTTATTGTCAAGAATTATACCACTAACTCCTGAAGGGAAAAAAAAGAAAGAAAGATATTGCATATGAAATTAGCCATACCTGTCAGCAAAGTACTGCGTTGCAACATCACCAATGGGTAGCTTAGACAGTACTACCTTTGCTCCACTTTTGTGTATTAAATCCAACTTTTCATACAATATTTTCCATTCAGCGTCCACCACCTTCTGATATTCCTGTACATTATCCACTCTGATTTCAGCATTGTCCCTTTCAGCTTTGAGCTCCAGTTCAATATTAAGCAGAGCAATTTTGGGGTTTGAATACTTCTTTGGCTGCATTTCAAAACCAGCGTATGAAAATGTTTTCTTGAAAGCGACGCCTGCTACCAACAGCGAATCCTTAAAGGGACAAGTGAATTATAAGTTACAGAGATACTATGTGGTTTATACAAATATATTTTCTTCTGTGTTATTAATCAGTTGGTTTATTATAATTAACATACTTCCAATGCACCTCCTGTCACCTTCTTGATCCCAATCATATTGAGCGGTAAAAGCTCATCCAAAAGTAAAACAGCATCAACGACCATTTTTGAAAAGAATCCTTTTTGGTGGCTTATTAGCTTTGAACTTAGGGCTGTTGCTGCACATTTCTCTAGCAATGAACGATGTTCAGCTACATTTTTCTTATCAATCTGAAAAAAAAAAAAAAATAATTATCAATAACGATTATAATATTTATAATCATTAGTTTACAGATGAAACCAATAAACATAGTTCTTCTGTGTGCACACAGAGTGTGAGTTAACGAGCATTTCACTCATTTAAATATATGGCCGAAGAGTCAGCCTACAGGAATTGTGAAACAAACCCTGTTGCCCATGACCGCGTGCCACAAAGGGCGCAGGTTCACCACGAGATGGGGAAACTCACAGGCGTCTATTGTCTACTGAGGCCTAAGCACTGTAGTGTGCGAGTGAGACAGATGATAACCTACATCATCGGGAAACATTTATGAAAACTATTTAATTCTGTAGTAATTCAGGGAATCAAGCCACAGTAATTTTAATCTGCCATCCTCCATAAATTTTCATGGTGATCCCATTAAAGCTTGAATATAGATAATATCTATAATAGTTTAGGATTTACTGTTAAAGTGAAATTAATGAGTTTTGTAACAAAGACCCGCATGCTAAAATCTGAAAGCTTTGGTCGATCTTAACAATCAACACTTCATTTCATATAGAATTGCATCATTAAAATGACATATGTTATGTAAATATCATCTCTTTTAACTTTATTTGTTTAGAAGATATAGTAAATTTAAACTATCAGTATTTTCAGTTAAGCATCAGATCATCATTTCTTCCACACAAAACACATTGAACGATGACAGCATGACACCTTATCGAATCATTAGGTAACAGAATATTTGTTGTCAAGTTTGGTGCATAATAGTTACTTTTGTTCGTTATTTATTTATTTATCAGAATGCACATTGGTGCATGGCTACTGGCCACGACATTCAAAGTTAAGAACTGAAATTGTATTGGTTTTATGTAAAAGAATTTAACCTTTATTATGTAATAAATATTATTGTTACTTTATTTAGAACATGAAAGTGGTCAAGCTTTGATTATTTAAATATGTTAATGTACAGTAATGTAGCTGCAGCCAATCAGATGGACGGCTTCCGGAAAGGGAACTGCACTAGTCAGTTGAGTGAAGATGTTCGGCGCACGGGAAATGCTGTCGTAGACAGGCCGAGGGCAGACACCAAAGGGTACAGTTCGGATTGAGACGCGAAAGCGAACAGTCAATTTTTAGGTAGCTAGGAAGCGAAACGACTTAGGAAATTTCGCGTTGTGTGGTATCGCGGGACTTAGTCTATGACCAGTGAGAAGCCGGGCGCCTGGTGTTAACTCTACTTTTTCCCATAGTTAACAAGGTGGAGTACTGGACTTGTGTTTCACGATGAGATTGTGAATGATCGAACTGTGTCAAATGGATATGCACTCTACTGTAACAGTAACTCTAAATACGACCATGTTCACTATTAGTTTGCTTTCTGAATAAACATTATTCTAACCAAATCGCAACTGTGTGGCCGATATCTATGGGTCGTTAATTTAGTTCCCGATATTATTATTATTACTGTTATTATATGTTAAATTAACTTTTTATTTCGCAAACTTGCCATCAGCCAGACAATTCAACCAAAGGATCACAAGTGTGTAACTTAGGGTGTGTAATGCGACACGTGCGGTTCAACCCCTAGACGAGTTTGAGCCAAGACATTTTGATGTAGGGGAACCACATGTGAGCCTGAACATCTTTGGGATGTTAGCCCACAAGAGGAAAATGTAAAATGAACAAGAAGACAAAGTTCCAAATGAACGAAGTTTTGTTGACCTTTTATGACAGTTGGACAACATATGGATCACAGACCCATAACTTATTGTCTCCAATAACAGGATTTTGGAGCTCCTCTTTACTAGAATACAATCTTACAATTAAACCTAGAGAAAAATCATAAAATGTTGGTTGTCAACTTGGGGGATAGCATTCTGGTAGAGTGTACAGGGACTAGACTGCTGACAGGCCCAGTGTCAGGAGGTTGTGGAGCAGGGAGGTGGGAAAAAGGGAACAAAAATGGATAGGAATGGTGAAAGACAGGTGGATGCATTGGCAGAAGGTTGCAAATAAACAGGGTGGAAGACGAGAATGGGGAGGAGATGACAGGGCACAGGGGGTGGAAACCGTTGGGTGGAGGGTGTGACGACAGTAGTATGTTACCGAAGGTTGAGGCCAGGATAATTACAGGAGAAAGAATGTGTTGGAAGGATAACTCCCATATGTGCAGTTCTGAAAAGCTGGTTGGGGGGGGGGGGGGGGGGAATCCGGGTGGATTGGGTAGTGAAGCAGCCACTGAAATACATGCGAGTCTTTTAATTGTGCCTGTCCGCAACTTGATGTGTCTTCTTTCCAGTAAGTATCAATTAGCAATTATGCTTCAAATACGTCACATTTGTTGAGTGAGCAAGAAACTGTAGAAGCTAAAGAGGAAAAAATTGCTCTTTAACTCACGTCAAACTTTTTTCTCAGAGAAATAATTACATTTTCTGTCATTATTTTAAAATTTATATCTATCAAAGAACTAAAAGGATAGATTGTGACTCAACATTTCCACTACAAGTTGAGTAGCAAACAGTCACAAGCAAAAGACTGCTAAACAAGTAAACTTCCAGCCAAAAGGCCGTCTTCTGAAATAAACACTAGCTTCAAAGTGTTTCAGAATAAGGCCTTCTGGCTGAATACTTACTGTTAGCAGTCTTTTTGTTGTGACAGTCTTAGCATCTTCATTACACAGTGAGCAGCAATCTATACTTTACATAATATTGTAAAGTAAATATGACAAAAGATAGTTTGGTCTTTTTTAATGTTTAATATTCCTCAAGATAGATCACTTGCATATGTGCCGGTAACACCTTAAATAACGGCATGAAAGGCCAGTTTTCTAGGCTTTGTCTTCAAAGTGTTAATATAATGTCATTGCCAGTACATCATCACATTTTCAGGTAAAACTGTATCATGGACTAGTACTAACTGTTTTAATAAGGTACACTGCCTTCTGAACAATTTAAGTAGTAGTTTACTATCTATCTTGGTCACCGTGACATTAGGAAAAACTAATCCTATCATATTTTACAAGATCAACTGTTAATTTTATTTTTAGTCATACTGGGAATTTGACATCACCCAAGTAAAGCAGCATAATACTATCTACATATCTTCTATAACATGTTGTTCCACCTTGAGTGCTCATATCCATGCACCCCGTCACTCGCAGGCAAAAGTGGGAATGGGTGACATTATAGCTGATTCATGGGCAGTCAGGCACACGGCCGTACTGTCTCGGATGAGCACCCAGACGCAAGGGTGCCAAAGTAGCACCTGGTGGGCAGTGTACATTACCTGTGCCTGACCACAGGTGAGCTGATGGGCACTCTTAAGTGCCCATGCGCCATGGGATAGTGTTGGAACAGTCTTTTAGAGTAAATAACTTTATCAAGTACGCAAGCATGACTATAAAGACTATGCTCTAGTTTGTTAATAAAAGTAGCAGCCAAGATTCATGCCAAACAATTTGCCATGACCGTAACATTGATAAACATTCCGTCACTCAATTCTAGAATTTCAATGAGCTCAATGCACACATCATAACTGTTATTTTTATATGGCATGTAATTTTTCTTCATAATGTCCATGGTCTACTGACATGTTTGCAAAAAAGCTTTCAATGTCAAATGAAGCAAAACTTAAATTTACAGTTAAGCTTGAAAATCGGGACAGCATTCGTTTTCCCAAACTCGTAGTGACCAACATGGTAAACTTTGATTTGAATTGTTCAGCAAACCAACAAACACAGCTAGAATCCTAAATGTCTTAATCTAAAAAGATACAAACTGGTCTGCTTCAGATCAGTGCTGCATAGCATCTTAAAGCTTCCACTCAAAAACATTGAAATTGAGAAACAGTTTAGTATAGTTATACAAGTGGTTAGGGCCAACAGATATAAAGACGGCAGCATTGAGAAAAGTTTAAGAAGGTGAGGAAACGAAAAGAAGTAGGACAATAAAAATATTTCTCATTCTAAAAAACACAGGATGTTCCATTTATCTGATGACAGCCTGTGCGGCGTGTCAGATGCTGGACAGCAAGCGCTCCATTGCCAAGTGATCAGATGCTGTGTCGCCTGTCTACTGCTGTGATGCAACATTACTACATTTAAAATTTAAGCAAATAAATTTTGTACTCGCCCATGTTACACAAGGAGATGCTGGAACTGCCTGGCATTATTTTCCACACATTTCTGACATATACTCAAGAAATTATTAATCACACAATGCAATTCTCTCCGAGATGCTGAAGTAATTGATTCACGGATATTATCCTTAAATTCCTCTATCTGTGAGGATTTGTTGTGTACACTTTGTCCTTCAGTGCAACCCACAAATAAAAAGCGCACAAAGTCAGGACTTCTAGCAGGCCAGATATTGTTACTAATCACTCATCGAACAGATCATGAATTGCATGCAAAGAAACATCGACCGTATGAGCCCTTGCTGAATCCTGCTGAAAAAATGCAAAGCTTCATTCTCTTTCATTCTGTCCATTAAAAAATGGTCGAAAAATGTTTTGCACAAGTCTTTCACTTGTAACTGTGTCATTAAAAAGAACTGGGCCCATTATGCAGTCACCACTAACTGCACACCACACCCCTATTTTCTGATCATGAAGGGGTTCCTCATGAAGCACAACAGGCCTGTCTGCACTCCACTGTCAACAGTTTTGGGAATTAACATACTCATGCAAATGGAACCAAACCTCGTCTGAAAACAGAATGGGGTACAGATCTATTTCACGGTCATGCACTTGTTTTAAAACACATTCGCAAAATTTAACCCTCTGCACAGGACGACCAGGTCAAAGTTCTTGTACTACTTACGCTTTATAGGGTCTTAGCCCAAGCAGCTTAGCATCTCTTTGTACAGAGGTGCACAATATTTGTGTTTGCTGCAAAAGACTTCTAAGTGACTTTTTAGGGGAATTTTCCAGGCGGTATGCAATGTCATCACGATGAGCTTCTGTGAGCACAGTCCCTCGTTGTTTATGCTTCTTATCTTTAACACTTCCCATTTCACGAAATTTATTCACCAATTTGCGAACTGTGTCACAACTCTGAACTCTAACACTGGGAAACTTCTCTGGAAACTTCTCTTCAAACAATCTCTGAACAGTAACACTACATCGTGATGCCTGTTTCACTGCTTGAATGCCACTGGCCGACAACGTGTATATGTCTGTACGGCCTTAAAGATAGATGTGTGTGTGTGTGTGTGTGTGTGTGTGTGTGTGTGTGTGTGTGTGTGTGTGTGGGGCGCCCCCGCACGGGGGGTAGGGGGAAGACCTTTAAACCAGCAGGTGCAGCTTCTGTGGTCAGCCTGCAATACCCAGGCAGGAGGTCATCAGATAAATGGAACACCCTGTATATTGCCATGACTCACAATGGCACACACTTGGCACAAATAACTCAGTTTCGTAATAACTGTGAACTGAACTTATGTTTTTGTAGTACACAAACCTTGTGAACAAGACTACCTTATAAAATCGGTAAGAAACTAACAACTTTATTGTTTCAGGCATTTATAAAATTAGCTGTCAAGATTGTGATAAAATTTATGTTAGACAACTACCAGAACAAAAATGCTCTTGAGAATCATCTGAACACTGATATATACAAAATAGTTTACACACATGACAATGTAAATTTTTTGCTTAGGATGCTGAAAAGTTTGTCTTAAATACAACTGGAAGAAACAGAAATTTTTGTTCGTGATAAGAGGAGCCGGCAGAGGTTCAGGGCACTCTCCTGTCCTTTGGGTGGGAAAATTCCCCGAAAAGGTGGAAGAATCAGCAATAATCAAAGGCATGACTGTGCAGATGGCAATGGAAACCACTGCATTAACGACACGTAACGTGTATCCACAGGACATGTGGCCTGTATTTGAAGAAGTGTCATGATGATCTCTCTATTGGAAAAAGATTCTGGATTAGACCCCCATTCCCATCTCTGGGAGAGGGATGTCAAGGGAGGGGACCACGAGAAAAAGACAAGTATCAATAGACGGATAACATACTATGAGGTGGAGCATGTAATGTCAAAAGTTTGACCATAGTAAAAAAGCTAGAAACTCTGGAAAGGGAAACACAGAAGTTCCATTCGGATGTCAGTGAAGTGAAACGGGAAGAAGACAAGGATTTTTGGTCGGATGAATACACAGCAACATCAATGTCAGCAGAAAATGGTATTACGGGAATAGGATTAATTATGAATTGGAAAATAGGACACAGAGTGATCTATGTGGACAGTCCACAGATAGTGGAAAATCTAAGGTGGAATGTAACAATACTAGGAAAAGGATAGTTGTTACTCACCATATAGCAGAGATGCTGAGTCACAAACATGCACAAGAAACAGACAGTCACAAAATAAGCTTTGCGTCACAAGCGCTTTGTCAAAAATAGATTTCTATGCGTGCGAGGGCACGCACCCGCACGCACAGGGCCAGTCTGGCCGCTGAGGGCAGACATTGAACAACAGCAGCAGTGCATGATGGGAGAGGCAACTGGGTGTGGGAAAGATGGAGGCTGGGGTGGAGACAGGGAGCGACATCAGGTTAGGCATGGGAAATGACAAACTGCTGCTGGGGAGCATGCAGAGACAAGGTGAAGAGAGGGCAGGGCAGCTAGGTGCAGACAGGAAGTTAGAAGGACAGCAGGGGAGAGCGGAAGAGGGGGGGGGGGGGGGGATGCAGAAAAGGAGGGAAGTAAAAAGACTGGGTTCATTGTTGGAATAGAGGGCTGCGTAGTGCTGGAATGTGAACAGGGAAGGGGCTAGATGGGTGAGAACAATGACTAACGAAGGTTGAGGCCAGGAGGCTTTCGGGAATGTAGGATATATTGCAGTGAGAGTTCCCACCTACACAGTTCAGAAACTCTGCTGTTGTTGTTGGGAAGGTTCCATATGGCACAGGCCGTGAAGCAGTCTTTGGAATGAAGAATGTTGTGTTGGGCGGCTTGCTCAGCAACAGGGTGATCCAGTTGCTTCTTGGCCGCAGTTTGTCAGTGACCACTCATGTAGAGAGACAGCTTGTTGGTTGTCATACCCACATACAACGCAGCACAGCGGTTGCAGCTTAGCTGATAGATCACGACTTGTTTCACAGGATGGGATAGGTGATGTTAGTGACCAAACTGGAGTAGCTGGTGGTGGGAGGATGTATGGGACAGACCTTGCATCTAGGTCTGTAACAGGGGTATGAGCCTTGAGGTAGGGGGTTGGGAGCAGGAGTTGTGTAGGGATTACCAAATATATTGTGTAGGTTCAGTGTACGATGGAATACACTGTGGGAGGAGTGGGAGGATAGTGGGCACGACACTTCTCATTTCAGGGCATGACAAGAGGCACTCTAAACCCTGACGGAGAATGTAATTCTCTATCTCCTGTGGGGCTGGATGGTGGGACTTTGAGAGGTGGTAGAAGACTGGAAAGATAAGGCACGGGACATTTGTTTTTGTAAAAGGTTGAGAGGATAATTATGGCTGTGAAGGCTTCAGTGAGACCCTTGGTATTTTTGAGAGGGACCACTCATCAATGCAGATGCAACTACAATGGGTGGCTAAACTGTATGGAAGGGAGTTCTTGGTATGGAATGGATGGCAGCTGATGAAGTGGAAGTATTGCTGGTGGCTAGTAGATTGACAGAGGTACTGATGTAGGGGGGAGAAGCTGTTGAGGTTCTGGAGGAATGTGGATAGGGTGTCCTCACTCTAGATCCAGATTGCAAAGACGTCATCAATGACTCTGAAGCAGGTAAGGGGTTTAGGATTCTGTGTGTTTAGGAAGGATTCCTCTAGATGACCCATGA